>NW_025765414.1:1200000-1890045 GCF_003918875.1 Haliotis rubra
ACTGCCTTACATGTAACCTCAGTTGATATGTCATATGCAAGAATCTGCTAAATCAACACATTTTGAAAAATATAACACCATTCTCATGTAAGGCAGCGAGACAGACGGCAGATGGCTAGGACAGAAGTGATTTCAATTCGTTTTCCCCTTTTCCGTTTGTGCATCCTCTACCGGTGACAACCTCAAGCATTTTGAAAATCATCCAGCATGTTCTTCTGCTGACTGGCCCACTGCTTTGCATATGCTTCCACAACATCCAAAGTTGTGGTCCCGATTGGCAGGAAGTTGCCATATGACTGTCTTTAACTGTATTTCCTGTATTTTCAGATATCGTTACATCAACATCTTTTGGTTCTGCTCCAACTGGTTCGCCATGACGATTTTAAAGTTGTGGTCCCGATTGGCAGGAAGTTGCCATACGACTGTCTTTAACTGTATTTCCTGTATTTTCTATCTGTCTTCTATAACTGTATTTCCTGTATTTTCAGATATCGTTACATCAACATCATTTGGTTCTGCTCCAACTGGTTCGCCATGAGCAACTCCTGCTACAACCCCTTCATCTACGGCCTGCTCAACGTCAGTACCACGATAGCAACATCATTATTTACCCCGGAATACCCGGGTTTCGCTGAATATCTCTCAGTTGGTGTCCGTTTGTACCAAACGAATAGCTCTTCTGTGATCGAGATTTGCACACATTGAAACAAATCTTATTTGACTTCAACATAACCTAATGTACGCTTCACAATCCCGAATGTATAACCAAAACATCGTCATTGAATCTAATTAATTCTTCTTGAGTAGTCATGGCGGAAAGAGAAACTTCCATTTGAATAAATAGAGCTTAGCTTTTTTAGCCTAATACCTATGTCTCTTGATGCCAGGACGTGTGATTCGAATGTGCGCTTTTCTCACGTCTGAGGTACGTTGTATCAATCCATACTCAACCAGGGAACGTAGGAAAAAAATTCCGATGAAAAAGGGCTTATCCCCTTGGGCTGTTGACTGTCACAATTCTAAAGGTGACACTTGGTCCTCAAAAAAATACAAGCATCCTTTGTCAAAACAAATCCACGAATAACGTAAAGGTGTCACTTGGCCCTCAAAAAAATACAAGCATCCTTTGTCAAAGTAAGTCCATAAATAACGTATATAGCAATATGAGTGTCTTTCTTTCGAGCTCTCCGTTAAAGCACATAAAAATACTATGTATATCCTGCAAGTGTGTTGATTTTGAAAGTTCGGTTAGTTGTACAGCCTTAATGTGTGTGCTTCGTTTCCCTATGGTTTGTTCAGTGAACAATGTAGACTTGCTTTCCTTTCGTTTCTGACATTTGGTCCGATCAAAATTTTCAAGCCATTTTCATGAAGCAGTAGGTTGTTATATTACTGAAATAATATGAAGGGCATAACAACAATCTTAGGCACCAAAGAAGATCAATGCTAGCTGTATCTTCATGGAAAGCAAAATATGATGTGTGCAAATATAACAGTTCGATCCTAATCGATAAAGTTGCAATGAGAATTACAAAAACATTATTGCTAAATTTCCGTAGCAGTTTCCTTCTTCGCGTAGGCGCAATCTGTCCTTTAATTTAAGACATGGTATTTCCCCTGCTTCTAATGATCGTCAGCCAATCAGATTTTAGTAAGGTATGAGGTTGTTTTTAAATATCATCAACTTATACATGTGAAGAAATTAACATGGTTTCTTTTTCATTTCCTCCAGGAGAAGTTTAAGCGAGAGTTCAGGATCCTGTTCTCCATGTGCCCATGCCAGTGTGCACAGAAAGAATACAAGAAGGAATATACGGACTACTACAGTGAGGACGGCAACCAGACGTTTCGACGATGCAGCATGATGAGAAACCCGGCTGTGAGGTACAACTTCAACAGGGACGAGCACAAACGACTGTTCCGAAGGTCCACGGAAATGACCGAGACATCCCAAATCTGACTAGGACGGGACCGGCGCCATCGAGATGCAGCCAAAGCTCTGAATATTTCCAGCGTTTGACATCCAATGTCCTTGCTGATTGTGAAGCTTAATGTTCAGGCGTTGTGAATCCGCATAGTTGATGGACACAGATGTTTGGGACATTGTACAAACATGTGACATCCCAGACGAATTAATTAGCTTGCTGACATTATGGCGCTTGTCCCAACCGAGGAATACTCACACTCGCTATTCCCGTTTTGTTTTGACTTCAAAATCATATTTTTTAAATGTGGAAGACTTCTTCATGAGCTATCAATGAACGAGGAAAACGCTGCTGTTCGTGAAGACAGTTGTGGATGATGTAATTTGAGGTCATGGACAACCATTCTGGGTAACTAGACACGAAGGCTAAGAGATCATATACATCGGCTCTGACTCTGACTGGCATCGGACAACAGGTTTCAGAAAGGAAGCTGAAGGCGTCCCTGCTGTAGGCGTTGGTGCTTGCCATTTAATGCATTGCCCCGGACAAACTTGGGGATTTTGAGATGTGTAGTGCAATAACCAAACACTCTCTGACGGTTCTTAGGCACACGTCTTGTCATTATCTCGTGAGACCACAGTCTGTCCATACCAGTATGTGCACTCCGACGTCACCTACTCACCCCATTACCTTGGAAGGGGGGTGGTCTCGTCGTGTGGGTGTGGTGAGATTGATAAATAGTGTGGACAATGTTCCAGTGTGTGAAACGTTGCCTTGATCAAACTCTTTACTCTTGTCCGTGTGACAAGCAATCAATGGCAACGCTATCAAAGGTTAAATGTAATAATGTGCGGTTCCACGGAAGCTCTGATTCAAGTCCAGATGACAAACACTTGGATTTGTGTAAAAGCGGAACGACCAGCTATACTTGTTCAGAGAAGTACAATGCTCAGACATAGTGTTGAAGCCTTTAACCAGACATGAACATCGAGGATAACCAATGGGATTGAATATTTGTCAATAACGGTGTTTGCTGCTCAATAAACCTTCGTGTCAGTGTGAAACAATTAGCCCTAGGGTTGCTATACAAGCAAACTAATGGCATTTCCAGTGTTGTGAGGTCTAATTCCTGATTGCTTGATTGCAATTATGTGACTCTTCGAACCAAGTTATGTGACCTACAAAATGTGCATTACACGCCTCAGGGTGGGATCTCACGGAAGTGTTTTCTCACGGACAAATCACAATACTGGAACTCTTAATCCATGGTTGATGGTCAAAGATCGCTCGTTAAGAATTGGCTGGAAGGGTCACAGCGGTGCCTGGATACGCGTACCAGCCTTTACGTGTTCCTAGATATGATTTGAGATTGGTTTCACCAATGACCTGTGTATGTCGTGGACTGACACACGAAAACTGATTCGTTACTGTTGACAGAACAAGGCTGTTCTACCCAACTGGAAGGTTTAGCTAGGGTGTAACAATAACTTTCATTTATGAGAGATCGCGGTGGATAAACGGACACAACAATGGTGATTTTACCACGTATTGCCGTATAATGGAAGAAGCCGTATATAAAATACGTTAAAGATCCGCTAACTTGGTTTGATGGATTGATCACATAATATACAAACAGACAATTCACAATCAGGCTTCATTAGGTGATAACTATAGGGGAGCAAAGAAAGCATTTGGGTTGGTGGGCAATGGTCATGGTCTGTGTAATGGAGTTGAAGCTGCCCCATGGGGTCGGGTCAACTTTTCTCTCCATTTCATGTTAGAGAGAAAATCAATTTAACAAAAAAAACAAAAATTATACTCTTAACTTTCGACACATTTGTATATTGGGTTTATATCAAGAAGAAACCTCAAGGCTATGCTTCTGCTCCTCTAGAGTCAAACAACAAGTTTGAAGGATTTGTAAATACGACATTCAGTGCTGAGAATGATACAGGACATTCTTGAAGACACCGTGTGTCTGTGGAATAATGCCCAGGTTGACGATTGGGGTGCATCAAAGATCAGCTTAGATGTATGACTGAGGAAGTCCTGATTTGAAACCTATTGAAATAGAAACCGCAAGTGTCATGTAAGATTACATACTTCAACATTAAGCTGTGGGGGCTTGGAGAATATCGCTTTTGTCCTCATGGCATAATGAATACCATACATAACGGGCCTTTAACAATTGACACTGCATGATATTATGGCTGATGTAATCTTCAATATAAACAAGACATATACACACATATTTCTATCAGATGTAATTTGTATTAGTTTATTAGAGCCTATCAATATTATGTGTTTAACTCCTGTATGTTTTGCTCGGTTTTCAATGTAACAACCGTGTGTGTATGTTACATATTTGTATATTGGGATCCATATGTATGACGTCACTTTCATTTCTTGGGTTGTGCTGGCATGTGAATTATTTGCATTCTTAGATTAAAGCAGTCATGTATTTACTCAAAATCACTAAGATTATGTTTGTATGTAATAATTCATAAATGTTCAATTCAATAATTCAATAAATGATCGATGTCAAATTCCTGGAACATGTGAACAGTGTGATGTATATGATTACTGAATATGATAATAAATTATTTCAAATTATTGTTTATTGTCAAATTATTGTCTGGTATGAGATGGAAATGTCTTCTTGTGATTTTCATAAACGTGTGTGGTACTGTTCATATGTCACAAATCAATTACATAAAAGCCAAACCATTTCCATAATCTTAAGAATTCAAATAAAAGCCAAATCATTTCCGTAATCTTAAGAAATGAAAGTCAAACCATTTCCATAATCATATGAAATCTATTAAGAAGTCCTCTGAACTAGTTCGAAAGTATAACAAGCATTTGTTCATGAAACACCATCATATGGTGACGATACTTAGCGTTAAGACTATTGTAGGCTAATGTTAAAGTATGTCAGTTACTATCACCTTAGAGCCAAAATTCGCTTTGTGTAACGAGATATTGGGGTTCGCCAAAAGGTGACCTTATGATGCCCGGACGATGGAGCCAGTCACAAACACATTCTACGCCAAGTCAATTGTTCGTCTAAAACCAAACACAGAAACATATGGTAAAAGTAGGGAATTGTGTTAGATATTCATAAGTGGTTGATAGACATGGAAATACACTTCTCGTGTCTACCACGTCAAGCTTTACTAACGCCTTGAATACTGTAGCCCTGATAAAGCAAAGCAACGCTGGCGGCGGAGAGTAAGCGGATGGGTGATTGTTCGCTAGCTTGCCAAATGAGTAATGCAAGTGTTTCAGCCCGGCTCCATTTTGAAACAGATGTTAAATGTGGTGGCTGAGGTAAGCTACAATCAAGCATCTTTGAGTCGATGTTGAAGATACCTACTCAGGTACTTCGAGTTATCCGAAGTTCGACACACACACTAATGATGGCTAAAGGATTACGTGGGGCCAAGATTTTTCTTCGAGGCAACCATATGTTCGACACTTCAAGGGAAAAATGTGACCGTTAAAACCTTTAGCACCTAACAAGGCAGTTTGGGTTGCATATTCATGAACGGGCTGAGATGTTTTTGTTGGTACCAAACCAGTGCAGCCAACCAGGTCACACGCTACTTCACCTGATTTAATAAGACATTTTATATGCAAGGGTGCTGATGCCCTCTCGTACTTATTGTCATGTATTAAATCAAGTACGCTTTGTATTCATTAACGGCTTGACAATGAGTTCGGCATTGTTTGTAAAATTATGGAGCAGAAACCTTCAAATCTTCAACAAGGACCTCCTCAAGTAATATATGAGTCATATTTTCGAGAGTTGTGAAATAGGAGTCTTCAGAGAGCACGGTGTGAAAGATGCCTTACATTTCACAAGGTGCATAAAAAGGTTATGTGGTATTGAATAGTTCTGAGGATTTATTGTATGCTTATACACATACATTATTTATAAATATTTTTAAAACACGTTTAGTGCTTTCGCATTTGAAAGTATTCAGCCTTGAGTTTCTGGGGGTTTTTAGTATACTTTACTGTACACTCGATTTGCAGGTTCTATTTACACTACATCTTTTAGCATGAGAGAGCATGAATTAAACATGACTAAAGTTCAAATATTTGGAATACGTTTCTTCATGTTAGAATTATGTTGTTTTGTACTGACGTTTTAAATAATATTAATATCTGTAAAATACGATGTAATCAAGTGCAAGATGAATAATATTTAATCACATGAATGCAAACTGTCTCCATAACCATAAACGTTTCTTTGGCCATTGTTCTGACTTTTTCATAAGCTGTAATACTGCCGACGCGATGTAAATTATTTACTCACTCACTCACTCACTCACTCACTCACAAACATGTGTTTATGAATCACTACGGTAATATTGCTGCATAAAAAAACAGATGGTTCAAGGTTGCAGACACTGGTTCCTGGTGTTCTCAGACAGCCCTTACTTCTGCAAAATGACGAAGGTCTGTAAACAACCACGACTGGACCTGACAAGCCAAAAATGGTTATAATGAGCAGTGAGGCAAACTGGAGCATTGAGGGTCCAACATGACACCTTCATCCAAGCCACCGAACCTGACCACCCAACTATAACTGAGTGACATACCATCAAGCATATAGTGAGTGAGTGAGTTTAGTTTTACGCAGCTTTTTAGCAATATTCTAACAATATCACGGCGGGGAACACCATAAATGGGCTTCACACACTGTACCCATGTGGGGATCGTACCCGGGTCTTCGGCGTGATGAGCCAACGCTTTAACCACTAGACTACCCCACCACTCCCATCACGCATATAGAAACATGTTTTAATATAAATGACGTAAAAAGAACACAAATATCGATAATGATATTTTTCATTTGATAAACAAATTCAAAGAATTTTGAATAAACACGGAATCACCTCATGGAATAGTTGTACATTTTCTGGCAACCTTTTCCAGCAGATGGTATGTATTTGCAGTCTAACTAATTCCTTGATGAGATGTCTAATTCCGCTCTGATGTGACTGACTGCATGTATTTTTAGTTCTGTGTGACTGATTGGTCTGATTGGTTTGATTGGGTCGGCCTCTCAACTCAGACAGGTCACTGTCCATCTCAGACCAAGGGGCGAATCCATATTAGACTCCACATTGGAACAGGAACTGACATGAAGAATAACACGAACTTTGGAGATCTTAATCGGGAACACTTTACCGAAGAAACCATATCAATTTCCATGTGTGGACTGTGCATCCTTCAAGAACATGCATCAATTTTGGCAACTTGGAAGACGTAAATTGCGAAACAGTTTACTGCAGATAAAAGCGGGATCAGTTTCCACATATGGGCTCGTAGGCCTCTGCATTTTTCAAGTAGATGCAGCAAATTTGGCAACTTTGGAGACCTAAATTGCGAAATAGTTTACCGAGGAAACGATGTCACTTTCTTTATATGAGCACGTAGACCTCTCCATCCGTCAAGAACTTGGGAGACGTAAATTGCGACCAGTTTCCACATATGAGCTCGTAGACCTCTGCATCCTTCAAAAAGATGCATCAATTGTGTTCGGTTACTGTTGAATATCCAGACATCAGTGTACTGAATGCATGTAATACGCTAGTCTATACATGCTACAAAGGCACCAAAAAAGCGACAAATTTCATGTAGACATACTACTCATTTTTTGTAAAAGCCATGCATTTTTTGCGAATTGGGACAAGAATGTTATTTTCTGAAATGTTGATTCGTTTCAAAATTTGGTGAAACAAAACCGGGAGCGGTCATGATTCTTATATAACTGTTCAATCCGTTTGTGTTTGTCTACAGACTGAAATATATTTTTCGTTAATTTTATTCAAGCTAAACACACGGTCGTGAGGTCATTTATCATATGCTGTGGTACTTGGCCTTACTGACTGACTGACTGAGTTTGGTTTTACGCCGCTTTTAGCAATATTCGAGCAACATCACGGCGGGGGACACCAGAAATGAGCTTCACACATTGTACCCAATGTTGACGAGCCAACGCTTTAACCATTAGGCTACCCCACCGCCCCACTTGGCGTTACAATGTTAGCAGTATACGTCAGATAACATTACATCTCCATCACTGCCAAGGTATTATAAAGTTAGAGGACCACTCCGAAAGGACACATGTAATATACATGTGTTTTTGTATTACAAAAGTACACCGCCATTAGAATTTCGAACTCATTCTATTTCATTAGGCACACAATACCTCGAGCTACAATTGAGTAGTGATAAAGTATAGATGAGTCCATTGATAAGGTATGCATGAATCCATTGTAGACCGTGCAAATCGAAATCTCACAGCGTGACCTTTTTCAGTAGGGAATAGACGATGGGTGTAACGGTTCATATAACACCCAAGACTGCTGCCAGGGCGAGTTGTATAATGTGATAGTCACGGGAACTAGTGAAACCACTTTATCAGATGTAACATGTGTTATATTTCGGATTACACTTTCTCAGGAAAGTATCGTGTGTTCATGCTTTATCAAATTCCAGTTTGGATTCCCTGCAATACTGGCCAAGATGTTTGTCGCAGATATCATTTTTGTACAAACTGACTGGCCCTACAGCTTCATGGCCAATGCAATATAAACAGGATGAGCGATACAAATCTAGTTTTACTTTTATTCCGACCTGCCAAATGCATTGCACAGCGACAATCAATACACCCTAAAGTTCAAACAAACGGTTTAGAGCCGGTGTTCGCTCGTCACGCCGAAGATTCGAGTTCGAGTCTCCCATGGTACAATGTGCGAAGTCCATTCCTGATTTTTTTTTTTTTGTAAATATTGTTGAAGGCGGCGTTATTCAAACTCACTGAGTCACTGGTTTCGAGTAGTACTTGTATTTAGAAAATCTAAAATTTACCCCAAGCTTGCATTTGAAGTCGCAAATCACCCTCAGTCAAAGGATTTCACTCCGTCAAAACCGGAAATACTGTGTCCGCGTTCTTGTATAATTTATCCATTCTATTTCCCGGTCGGACATCAGATTCAGTGTACCATCTGAGGTTGCACAAAACCCAAATGTTTTCCCATAGACGGAAGGGCGGTGGGGTAGAATAGTGGTTAAAGCGTTCGCTAGTCACGCCAAAGACTCAGGTTCGATTCCCCACATGGGTACAATGTGTGAAGCCCATTTCTGGTGTCCCCGCCGTGATATTGCTGAAATATTGCTAAAAGCGGCGTAATACCAAACTCACTCACTCGCTTTACCACACAAGATAAGGTTAATCTCGGTAAGTGACCGTGTGACTCCAGGGCCTAGATTTTCAAAGCTCTCTTAGCGCTAAGATAGTCGTAAGTTAATGTTAATGCATGGCACTTACGATTATTTTAACGCTAAGAAAGCTTCGAAAATCTAGGCCCTGGAACTTAAAAAGAACTCTACTCGGTCTTGAACAGAAGCCGTTCACCACGCCCGTTATTTCAAGAAGCAAACTTATACAACAAAATTAATCCGTTATGTTTCCATTATTAAGTATCTTAGTTGCCATGTGCAGTTTCTGAAGATATTTCGTAACGTCGACAAATGGAAGTTATGTATATTATCCACAAAAAGAAACGAATAGGCGTTTTGTATTTTTAAAAATCTATTAATTAGCTATTGTGTTCGAACAATCGTCAAAATATGTGACAAAAGTGTTGATAACATGATTTTAGACAATTGCACAAGTAAATAATCGACTTTACCTGAAAATGATGATTTTGATGGGATTTCTTGCACGGATTTAAAAGGCATCTCCACAACGCAACAGAAGTTGAAATTGTGCAGCAAAGAGCATGCACTGTCTGGTTATAAAAATCCAGATTACTTTCGGAAATCGGCATTCGTTTTAAAGGAGTTTCAAGGTCATATCACTACGCCACGTTTTGACACTGCGACACGGAACAACGCCATTGAAAGAATGCACTCTGGAGTTTATCAATCTTCTGTTACCAGGCGTCTGAATGTTAGTCTGAGAACGATATCACGGTTTGCAGCTCGTTACAACCAAACAGGTATAACAAATGACCGTCCCCAAACAGGCAGACCTCGAGTCACCACTGCAGTCCTAGATTGGTACATCCGGGCACTACATTTGCGTGATCGAGAGCACAGCAGCCAGGGTGCCTGGACTTCGGAGGATATCCGGTCAAACTGTACGGAACAGGTTGACTGGCTGACTGGCTGAGTATGGTTTTACGCCGCTTTTAGCAATATTCCAGCAATATCAAGGCGGGGGACACCAGAAATGGGCTTCACACATTGTACCCATGTGGGGAATCGAACCCGGGCCTTCGGCGTGACGAGCGAACGCTTTAACCACTAGGCTACCCCACCGCCCCACGGAACAGGTTGAGAGAGACTGGACAGAGAGCCAGGAGACCCGACGTTCGGACTGTGCTATGTCATCACCATCGCGCTCAACGTCTCCGTTATCTAAAATTATCCACTTGTATGTATAGACATTACCTTCTTCTAAACTGGTGTAAACATTCATGTACTAAAGTCTATTTGTGGACGAGTTATACATGTTTGAAAATACAACATTTTTTTTAATAGTCTAGAAGTAAAGTTTTTTTATGAAGATATGTTGTTTATCTTCATGTTTTATCCTTCATTTTGATCGTTTGATGTTGTTCGTTACAGACGTATCTTCGGAGAAATAAAAGCTCGCGAAGTTTATGAAGACCACACACTTCATCCATTCCAACACAAATGCGACTGGGAATGAGGTGAGGTGAAATGGGGTTTAACGTCACACTTAAGATTTTTCGTTCATATGACGACGTGTATGCGTGCGCATGTGTATGTGTGGCTGCTTGTACTAGCCCAGACTGAAGCTGGTTTTATAGTGCTAACTCACTGAGATACCATTCCGCAGTGAAGCATCAATGCCCCACTCAGACACATTATACTGACTCCGAGCCGACCAGTCCTTGTTGTACCCATTAATGCCAAGCGCCAGGCAGGGACCAACAAGTACCATGTTTTAACGTCTTTTGGTATGACGCGGTCGGGGATCGAACCCGCGACCTTCCGCTCTCCGGGCGGACGCTCTAACCACTACACCACGGAGGCCGGGGATAGGGAACATCATAAAGATAGCTACATGAGAAAAAAAAAAGCCCCAACAAGGACTCGACAAAAAGTAACGTTCCCTGTGAAAAGGAGTAGGAGTACCTCAGAGAAAAAACTCAAAATGTCTAAAATTAGATATTTGTTTATTGTAATAGTTGCATGGTTTCTTCTACCCATCGCTCCCTCACTCTATTTATCTACTCATCGCTCCCTCAGTCTATTTATCTACTCATGTCTCCCTCAGTCTATTTATCTACTTATCGCTCAGTCTATTTATCTACTCATATCTCCCTCAGTCTATTTACCTACTCATATGTCCCTCACTCTATTTATATACTCATTTCATGTCTCCCTCAGTCTATTTGACTACTCACGTCTCCCTCAGTCTGGACATGACAGACAGACAGACAGACAGATTTATTTTCAGTATACAAGGCCATGGCCCACATTACAGAATGTTTTACATTTTGGTTTGATGCTGGTAAAACCAGTAATGGTCATACATTATTGCCTCTGAAAGCTGTGAAAACATTTGTGTACAATGTACAGGCATAATATACCCTTCTAAAGAAAAAGTAGCAACACTTATCAAAACATCATCCTTAGATGACACAAGTCTAACAAGACTATCTTACACGGGTTACCAATATATAGGCAAGGTGGAAAACATTCTATCTTATGCATTTTTAAACATTGACATTTTAAATGGTATTCCTCTTCAACTACTGGTATAGCAATATAAACAGAGTCTATTACAGTACAGTGTATTATGCCTCCCTGTTACAGTTGGAGGTTGGAAGCTATTATATCTGGACTAGCTTAAAACATGTTTATAATACTGTAGAATATATCTTTCAATTTACACAAGTGTCATAAAATGACAGTATGTTGTAATTTGTTTTATAAAGTGTCTGACATACTTGCACAGTGTATAGGCATAACATATCTAAGAAATAACATATAGATCTTAATGTGTAGAATATTGACTGAGATTTATGCATTTCTAATTTTGCCTCTGAAAGCTATGAAAACATTTTAGCACAATAAACAGGCATAATATACCCTTCTAAAGAAAAAGTAGCAACACTTATCAAAACATCATCCTTAGATGACACAAGTCTAACAAGACTATCTTACACGGGTTACCAATATATAGGCAAGGTGGAAAACATTCTATCTTATGCATTTTAAACATTGACATTTTAAATGGTATTCCTCTTCAACCACTGGTATAGCAATATAATTAGAGTCTGTTACAGTACAGTGTATTATGCCTCCCTGTTACAGTTGGAGGTTGGAAGCTATTATATCTGGACTAGCTTAAAACATGTTTATAATACTGTAGAATATATCTAAGGAAATATATCTTTCAATTTACACAAGTGTCATAAAATGACAGTATGTTGTACTTTTGCTTTATAAGGTGTCTGACATACTTGCACAGTGTATAGGCATAACATATCTAAGAAATAACATATAAATCTTAATGTGTAGAATGTTGACTGAGATTTATGCGTTTCTAATTTTACGAGCCTTCATCAGAAACTTAGCAATACTTGTCAAAACATTTTCATCCTCACATGACATGAGTCTTGCAAAAACTTTGCCTATCAGGGTTTCTACTATAGGTATGGTGGAAACATTCAATTCGTGCATCTTTATAGCGTTGACAAACCATCAATAGGTGGTATTCATCTTCAACTAATGACATGCCTTTGCTTTGACAATATAAACAGATTCTATTGCAGTACAGTGTATTATTATGCCTCCCTGTTTCAATGGCAAGTTTGAAGTTATTACATCTGAACTGGCTTAAAACATGTTTGTAACACCATGGAATGTCTAAGGACAGATATCTTTCAACTTGCAAAATTGTCTTAAATTGACAGTATGTCTGACATTTGCTCATAAGTGAAGTAGTATGATGCCAATCTTGGTTCAAACAATCAGACAATCTCTGCTTAAAAAGTGGGATAAACATTTTTACATTTCCTATGTCTTGGCTTATCCATAGAATACCAAAACCAAATTGAAATAAAATATTTCTGATATGCGATGCCCATGTAATTCTCCCTACACCATCAAGTGTCTTAAGCATACAATAAGCTTGATAAGGCATTCTATTGTTATCCATCATAATCAACTTACACCAATATTTAACTGATTTAACATGTACCTTATACTGAAGACAGAGAGAGATGAGTAGATAAATAGACTGAGGGAGACATGGGTAGACTAATAGACTGATGGAGAGATGAGTAGATAAATAGACTGATAGAGAGATGAGTAGATAAATAGACTGAGGGAGAGATGAGTAGATAAATAGACTGAGGGAGACATGGGTAGTCAAATAGACTGAGGTAGCGATGGGTAGATAAATAGACTGAGGTAGCGATGGGTAGATAAATAGACTGAGCCAGACATGAGTAGAAAAATATCTCCCTTAGTCTATTTATCTACCCATATCTCCGTCAGTCTATTTATCTACTCATCTCTCCCTCAGTCTATTAGGCTACCCATCTCTCCCTCAATCTATGTATCTACTCATCTCTCCCTCAGTCTATTTATCTAAACATGTCACCCTCAGTCTATTTATATACTCATATCTCCGTCAGTCTATTTCTATACCCATCGCTACCTCAGTCTATTTGACTACTCATCTCTCCATCAGTCTATTTATCTACTCATCCTCCCACAGTGTATTTGACTACTCATCTCTTCCTCAGTTTGTTAGTCTACTCATCTCTCCCTCAGTCTGTTAGGCTACCCATCTCTCCCTCAATCTATGTATCTACTCATGTCTCCCTCAGTCTATATATCTACCCATCTCTCAATCCGTCTATTTGTCTACTCATCTCTCCCTCAGTCTATTTATCTCTCCGTCATCTCTCCGTTCATCTCTCCGTCAATCTTTCTATCTACTTATGTCTCCCTCAGTGTATTATCTACTCATGTCTCTCTGTGCCTATTAGTCAAACAATCTCTCCCTCAGTCTATTAGGCTACCCATCTCTCCATCCGTCTATTTGTCTACTCATGTCTCCCTCGGTCTATTTATCTACTCATCTGTCCGTCAGTCTATATATCTACTCATGTTTCCCTCAGTCTATTTATCTACTCATCTCTCTCTGTGCCTATTAGTCAAACAATCTCTCCCTCAGTCTATTAGGCTACCCATCTCTCCCTCAGTCTATTTATCTACTCATCTCTCCGTCAGTCTATATATCTACTCATGTCTCCCTCAGTCTATTTATCTACTCATCTCTCTCTGTGCCTATTAGTCAAACAATCTCTCCCTCAGTCTATTAGGCTACCCATCTCTCCCTAAGTCTATTTAACTACTCATCGCTCCCTCAGTCTATTTGTCTACTCATGTCTCCCTCAGTCTATTTATCTACTCATCTCTCCGTCCGTCTATTTGTCTACTCATGTCTCCCTCAGTCTATTTATCTACTCATCTCTCCCTCACTCTATTTATCTACTCATGTCTCCCTCAGTCTATTAATCTACTCATGTCTCCCTCAGTTTATTTATCTACTCATCACTCCCTCAGTCTATTTATCTACTCATCTCTCCATCAGTCTATTGTCTACTCATGTCTCCCTCAGTCTATTTATCTACTCATCTCTCCGTCCGTCTATTTGTCTACTCATGTCTCCCTCAGTCTATTTATCTACTCATCTCTCAGTCAGTCTATAATTCTATTCATGTCTCCCTCAGTCTATTTATCTACTCATCTCTCTCTGTGCCTATTAGTCAAACAATCTCTCCCTCAGTCTATTAGGCTACCCATCTCTCCATCAGTATATTTGTCCGCCTATCTCTCCTTCGGTCGGTTTGTCTCCCGAACACTCCCTCGGTCTATTTGTTTATCCATGTCTCTCCCAGTCTATTACTCTACCAATCTTCCCCTCAATCTATTTGTCTACCCATCTCTCCCTCGGTCTATTTGTCTACCCATCTCTCCATATCTGTCTACTCATCTGCCCATCTCTCCCTCAGTGTATTTGACTACTCATGTCTCCCTTAGTCTATTTATCTACTCATGTGTCTCTCAGTCTATTTATCTACTCATCGCTACCTCAGTCTATTTGACTGCTCATGTGTCCCTCAGTCTGTTTATCTACTCATCTCTCCCTCAGTCTATTTACCTCATCATCGCTCCCTCAGTCTATTTGACTACTCATCTCTCCCTCAGTCTATTTTATCTACTCAGTCTCTCCATCTCTCCCTCAGTCTATTTTATCTACCCATCTCTCCTCAGTCTATTTATCTACCCATCTCCCTCAGTCTATTTATCTACTCATCTCCCTCAGTCTATTTATCTACTCATCTCTCCCTGTCAGTCTATTTTCTCTACCATCTCTCCCAGTCAGTGCCTATTATCCATCTATCTCAGTCTATTTATCTACTCATCACTCTCAGTCTATTTGTCTACTCATGTCTCCTCCAGTCTATTTATCTACTCATGTCTCCCTCAGTCTATTTATTTATTTATCTACTCAGTCTATCTTATCAGTCTATCTCTCCATCAGTCTACTCATGTCTCCCTCAGTCTATTTATCTACTCATCTCTCCCTCAGTCTATTTATCTACTCATCTCTCCATCAGTCTATTTATCTACTCATGTCTCCCTCAGTCTATTTATCTACTCATCTCTCCTCAGTCTATTTATCTACTCATCTCTCCCTGCCTCAGTCTATTTATCTACTCATCTCTCCCTCAGTCTATTTATCTACTCATCTCTCCCTTAGTCTATTAGTCTACCCATGTCTCCTCAGTCTGTTTATCTACTCATGTCTCCCTCAGTCTATTTTATCTACTCATCTCTCCCTCAGTCTATTTTATCTACTCATCTCTCCCTCAGTCTATTTAAATACTAATCTATCTCTATTTATCTCACTCCTCCCTGTAGTCTATTAGTTCACCCGTGTCTCCCCAGTCTGTTTATCTCACTCATCTCTTCCTCAGTCTGTTAGTCTACCCATGTCTCCTTCAGTCTATTTATCTACTCCATCTCCCTCAGTCTATTAGTCTACCCGCATCTCTCCCTCAATCCTTCCCTCGTCTATTAGCTACCCATCTATCTCCCTCATGTCTCCTATAGTCTATATATCTACTCATCTCTCTCTGCGTCTATTAGTCAAACAATCTCTCCTTTAGTCTATTGACTCACCCATCTCAATCCGTCTATTTGTCTACTCATCTCTCCCCTCTGTCTATTTATCTCTCCGTCATCCTCCGTTCATCCTCCGTCAATCTTTCTATCTACTTATGTCTCCCTCAGTGTATTATCTACTCCATGTCCTCTGTGCCTATTGTCAAACAATCTCTCCCTCAGTCCTATTAGGCTACCCATCTCTCCATCCGTCTATTTTCTACTCATGTCTCCCTCCGGTCTATTTATCTACTCATCTGTCCGTCAGTCTATATATCTCATGTTTCCTCAGTCTATTTATCCTACTCCATCTCTCTCCTATTAGTCAAACAATCTCTCCCCTCAGTCTATTAGGGCTACCCATCTCTCCCCTCAGTCTATTTATCTACTCATCTCCGTCAGTCTATATATCTACTCATGTCCCCTCAGTCTATTTATCTACTCATCTCTCTCTGTGCCTATTAGTCAAACTCAATCTCCCTCAGTCTATTTATCTACTCTCTCCCTAAGTCTATTTATCTACTCATCTCTCCTCCAGTCTATCGATCTACTCCATGTCTCCCTGCCTCCAGTTTATCTATCCTCATCTACTCCTCCAGTCATTAACCCACTCATCTCCATCAGTCTGTCTTCATGTCTCCCTCAGTCTATCTGTGTCTCTCCGTCCGTCTATCTCTCCCTCAGTCTATTTGATACTCAGTCTATTTAAGTCCTATTTATCTACTGTTTATCACCCTCAGTCTATTTTCTACTCATGTCTCCATCAGTCTGTTTATCTACTCATCTCTCGGTCCTATTTGTCTACGACCTTATCTCCCTCAGTCTAATTTATCTACTCATCTCTCCATCAGTCTATTTGTCTTAACGACATCTCTCCATCGGTCCTATTTATCGACTCTCTCTCGGTCTATTCCAGTTATCCAGACTATCTCTCCCAGTCTATTATCTACCATCTTCCTCATTCTATATGGTCTACCATCTCGTCCTCATGGTCTATTTATCTACTCATCTCTCCATATCTGTCTGTTTATCTACTCATCTCTCCATATTCTATTCATTTCTACCCATGTCTCCCTCAGTCCTTCAGTTTTATTTATCCTCATCTCTCCTCAGTCTTATGCTTATCTACAGTCTAAATCTACTCTCCCTCAGTCTATTTATCTACTCCATCTCTCCCTCGACTATCATCTCTCCCTTATTTATCTCATCTCTCTCAGTCTACTTACCTTCATCAGTCTATTTGATCCACTCATCTCTCCTCAGTCTAGTTCCATTGCTCATGTCTGGCTCAGTCTATTTATCTACCCATCTCTCCCTCAGTCTATTTACCATCATCAGTCTATTTGACCTCAGTCCTGTTTGATCTACTCATGTCTCCCTCAGTCTATTTATCTACTCATCTCTCCCTCAGTCTATTTATCTACTCATCTCTCCATCAGTCTATTAGTCTACCCATGTCTCCCTCAGTCTGTTTATCTACTCATGTCTACCTCAGTCTATTTATCTACTCATCTCTCCATCAGTCTATTTGACTACCCATGTCTCCCTCAGTCTGTTTATCTACTCATCTCTCCCTCAGTCTATTTATCTACTCATCTCTCCCTCAGTCTATTTATCTACTCATCTCTCCATCAGTCTATTAGTCTACCCATGTCTCCCTCAGTCTGTTTATCTACTCATGTCTCCCTCAGTCTATTTATCTACTCATCTCTCCCTCAGTCTATTTATCTACTCATCTCTCCCTCAGTCTATTTAAATACTCATCTCTCCCTCAGTCTATTTATCTACTCATCTCTCCCTCAGTCTATTAGTCTACCCATGTCTCCCTCAGTCTGTTTATCTACTCATGTCTCCCTCAGTCTATTTATCTACTCATCTCTCCCTCAGTCTATTTATCTACTCATCACTCCCTGCAGTCTATTAGTCTACCCGTGTCTCCCTCAGTCTATTTATCTACTCATCTCTTCCTCAGTCTGTTAGTCTACCCATGTCTCCCTTCAGTCTGTTTATCTACTCATCTCTCCCTCAGTCTATTAGGCTACCCATCTCTCCCTCAATCTATGTATCTACTCATGTCTCCCTCAGTCTATATATCTACTCATCTCTCTCTGCGTCTATTAGTCAAACAATCTCTCCCTCAGTCTATTAGACTACCCATCTCTCAATCCGTCTATTTGTCTACTCATCTCTCCCTCTGTCTATTTATCTCTCCGTCATCTCTCCGTTCATCTCTCCGTCAATCTTTCTATCTACTTATGTCTCCCTCAGTGTATTATCTACTCATGTCTCTCTGTGCCTATTAGTCAAACAATCTCTCCCTCAGTCTATTAGGCTAGCCATCTCTCCATCCGTCTATTTGTCTACTCATGTCTCCCTCGGTCTATTTATCTACTCATCTGTCCGTCAGTCTATATATCTACTCATGTTTCCCTCAGTCTATTTATCTACTCATCTCTCTCTGTGCCTATTAGTCAAACAATCTCTCCCTCAGTCTATTAGGCTACCCATCTCTCCCTCAGTCTATTTATCTACTCATCTCTCCGTCAGTCTATATATCTACTCATGTCTCCCTCAGTCTATTTATCTACTCATCTCTCTCTGTGCCTTTATCGTTCTCAGTCGATGTGAGACTACTATGTTCCCTAGTCGATGACGCATTTTATCTCTGTCCGTCTATTTGTTCTACTTTTATGTGTCCCCTTGTCGATATCTACTTTATCTCTCACTTTATTATTTTCCATTTTATGTTCTCTAGTCGAAGACTCAATTTTGCCCCTTTAAGCGATGATTCATTTAATACTTCCTTTAGCCTATTGACGACGCCCTACTGTCTATTGTCTTACCTATGTTCCCTTTCGCCTATTATTCCATTTATCTTCTCTGTCCGTCTATTTGTCTACTTTATGTTCCCTAGTCTATTTATCACTATCTCAGTCGATCGACGAGAAACGATTGATTTAATTTTATCTTTGTGTCGATATTAAACAATCTTCCAGTCTATCGATCTTCCATTGTGAGATGAAACTGTTCCTGGTCGAGCCGATCCCTGAATCGACGATCCATCGGTCTATTTCCACTAATCTCTAATCGATGACGACGATCTTCGACGATTTGTTCCATCGACGAGATCTGTCTTTACCATCCGTCTTATCCTCAGTATTTGACCACCTTTGCTTTAGTCTGATCTAATCTATGGTCTTCAGTCTATTTATAATCTATCGCCACTTCAGTCTGACGACCGTTCAACCTTAATCTACGCATCTTTATCCTTATTGACGACGACAATCTTCAGTCTATTTGATCCAATTTATCGACGATGACTTCGTGGTCTTTAATCTTACTTTACTCCACTTCAACGATTTGATCCACCATGTCCTTATCGATGATCTAATTTATCCTTAACGATGACGACCTTTATCGCTACCTTAACGACGATCCATTTATCCCTTCAGTTCCATGATCTAATCGACCATACTTAATTTACGTAATCTTGTCGACATTCCACGACACTTCACGATGGATCGATTTATCTTCAGTCGACGAAACGAGCCGACGACGACAATACCTTTAATTTGATGATTTTAATCGACAGTACTTTGTCGATGATCTACTTATACCTTTAATTTTACGGATCTTAATTTATCCTTTAACGACGCATTTATCTTATTAGTCTATTGATTTTAATTTATCTCCACTGTTCCACTTTGTCTTTAGTCTTGTCGATCTAATTTATCGACAATTTGATGATCGCATTTATCTCCATCAATTTATCGACTCAATCGGTTCTTGTCTGCCGAATTTATCTCAGTCGATGATCTAATTTTATCTTTATTAACGATGACGACGATCTCCACCGTCTATTCCATCGAGAACTTCTTAGTCTGTCGATCCACTCCATGGTTCAGTCTATCGATCTACTCCATCTCCTTAACGATGATCAATTTATCTTCCTGAATCTATTTAATCTTCCATCAACGATGATCGACTTATCCTTTTAGTCTATTCCAACGGAGAAACTTCTAGTCTGTTGATCTACTTCATGTTCGTCTATTTTATCCTCGTCTATCTACCTTATCTCTAATCAACGACGACACCTCAGTCTATTCCAATTTTAATTTTATCTTCCTTAGTTCCATAACGGATCCCTAATCGGTATCTAATTTGTTCTTTAACGGTATCTAATTTATCTTCTGTGGTTAATAAACAATCCTCAGTCTATTGACTCACGATTTCAATCCGTCTATTTGTTCACTTTATCCTCTGTTCTTCCACATCTCCGTTCATCCTCCGTCAACCTTTCTCGACGACGAGGTTCCCCTCAGTATTATCCATCTATGTCTTCAGTTTTATTAGTCAAACAATCTTAGTTCCATATAACGATCCTCCATCCGTCTGATTTGTTCATCATGTCTCCTCGGTCTATTTTAACGACCCGTCCGCTTCGTCTATTCAATTCTGCCCATTGACGACGCATCTCTTGTGCTTCCATATTTCAATCTCCCTTAGCCCATAATCGACCTTCGTCGATGACGACTTTATCTCCGTCAGTCTTTACCCATGTTCCCTTTGTCGACATTCCACTTTATCTTCTTGTGCTTAAACACCTCTGCCCATAATCGACCTTGTCGAGCCGGACCAATTTACTGCTCCTTTAACGATGGAGCCCAATTTGTTCCTTTGTCTATTGACGATTTTATCTCTGTCCGTCTATTTGTTCACTTTGCGTCCTCGTCGATGACGGTTTTATCTCACTGATGATCGCACGGTTCCTTAGTCTAAGACCTAATTTATGTTCCCTTTGCTGATGGATCTTTAATTTATCACCTCAGTCGATGGATTCACTTATCTATCAATTTTAATTTATGTTCCCTTTAACGATGGATCGGATTTTATCTCTGTCCACCTTATTTATCTAATTTATGTTCCCTTTGCCTATTGACGCATCATCTTCAGTTGCCTATAATTTATCTCTTTAGTTCTACGACGGTTTTATTCTCTCTTGTGTTTAATAAATAATTCTCCCTTGCCCATAATGATCTCTTTAATCAGTATTGTCCGCTTCATTCTTTGGTTCGGAGCCGACTCGAATACCTTGACGATGAGCGTTCGGTTTATTTGTCCACTCATCTCTTCCTCGATCTATGATTATTTGGACAGACCTATGTTCGTAATCAATTTGAAAATATCACGTATTTCATTCACAGGGGTTATTCCATCAAGTAAACAAAGATTGAAACATACATGCTGATCCCTTTCTGTATCGAAGATATTCCAAATCCACGCTCATTGTGGTAATTTCAATTCTATTTTTTATTCAGCGTCGAGATGGAGGTATTTTCATCTTTCAAATAATGATTTTCCGTTAATAAAGCCATGGCACCTGAGGGTGCCCGGATCAGAGCCTCCCATCATTCCGCATCACAGACACCAACATTGTAGTTGTTTTTTCTCTCTGCTTTCCGAAGCACGCACGCCCCCGACGGGACCGGTTAGTTCATCAGTGAGAATCGGTGTCCTTCTTTCAGGTCGAATATCATTTCATCAATTTAATCCTTTAATACATATGAAGGCTGCAGATAAAAAGTGGGCGTGGGAAGTGGGGGCGGGGTTAGGGAGGACTGATGGGTACTTATCAAGTATTTTCTTCAGTAGATTTGGGTTAAGCAATATACTAACTCTCTCACCGGATTAAGGCTGTGGTGGTTGAGTAATGGGGGCAGGTTTTATTGTTTAACGCAAGAATAGTTGTCCCTTTCAGTGTCTGTTTACTGAAGCATTGTTTCAGTTGTTTGCATATTGTTGTTGTTGTTGTTGTTTGTTTGGTGTTGATTTGGGAAATTTTTTTTATTTTTTATGTTTTTTAATATTTTTAATATTTTTTGGAGGGGAGGGTTCTTATTGGTTTGTATTGGTTTGTTTGCTTTGTTTCGTTTTGGAGGTCGTTTTGCTTTGTTTTGAATTCTTTTTTTTTGTTTGTTTATCTCGTTATTGTTGTTTGTTTTGTATTTGTTTGGGGGTAGTTCAATATTGTGGGTTTTTTAGGGAGAGGGGATTGTTGATATTCGTGTGTGTGTGTGTGTGTGTGTGTGTGTGTGTGTGTGTGTGTGTGTGTGTGTGTGTGTGTGTGTGTGTGTGTGTGTGTGTGTGTGTTTTGTTGTTGTTGTTGTAGGTGTGATTATGAATCTGAGTCTACGTTAGGCTTTACTCGCCCGTGTTATCACACATGTTTGAATTCTGTCTGGTGTATCATTTTTGCTTGGTGCTTATACCGTATTTCCTCATCTCTTTTTTTATGTGGACGCCGCTGATCGGTCCATAATAAAAATAATCTGCCAAAATACGCCTCACCGCACTCCTGTATGTCCCAGCGGCAATATTCAGTTCCCTTTTTTTGTGTTCAAGGCAAATGGCCCACAATGGTATGCGCTCATAGCTCTGCAAATAGAGGTTCTTATTTAGACCTTATCAAAACAGCATTCATTTCAAATATAAAATCTATAACCTCCAATGAAAACACTATATTTCAAAAGTGAAGTTTATATAAATATTTCAGACCGCAAATGAAAACCGGTTCAAATGGAGGCCGCCAAGAAACCGGTTGTTGTTTTATTTACCTATAATCAGTTGTCAAACGTATATCAGACCAAGTGAGTCAAATGTGGTGAGTTTTCAGGCCGAATATCAGCTTCAATTCCCGTAAGCTGTATAATGTGTGAAGCCCATAAATGTGCCCCCGACGGAATATTGCGACAAAACATTACCAAAAGGAAGAGAGTTTTATGGATGTCAACTTCAACTTATTATGGGGAACACAACGTTTCGGATTATATTCTTACTCCCTCATCAGACGAATTAATGCTATGAGGCAGAGAGAATATATATGTACGTGTAAGAACAACAAAAGTATCGTTTTTTTCAGCGCTAATGAACTGTTATGCGTTGCCTACCATTTGTCCCTTGAGTGCCAATCACACATCAACGCCAGTTAATTGTTGCCTTCCATTGTTAAGCCTCCATCTTACTTGTTTTATTACTTTTTCTTGTTCTTACATATACATATATATGCTCACTGCCTCATAGCATACATTTACCTGACGAAGGAGTAAGGGTATACACCGAAACGTTGCGTTCCTCATAATAAAGAATTTGACATCCATAAACCTCTCTTCCTTATGTGTACCACTTCTAAATGCCATTCAGGGGCAAAGTATTACCAAATTCGGAATACAAAACATCCCCCCACCCACACGATTCGCAGATGACCTTGTCACGACCTCACTTGTTATTTACATCCCCCGATCTTAATCAATTTTAGGAATTCAGATTCATTACAGTCGTACAAAACATCCCCGTAACTGCGAATGGACAAAGCTACTGCCTTCGTTCATTTGTGAGACAGAACCAGGTCACGACCCTTTGACTAGTTATTGTCACTTATAACCAAAGCCGTCACATCATGGAACTAGGCTAAATGCTGAATTGAGTCAATCAGCAATTATTCGCACTGTCAAAGGAAGACTGTGTTTAGGTTGAGCATCTACTCAGCTTAATGCCTTAATACTTCTTCAATACGTCATTAGTGCCACTTTCTTGGACAAAAGTATTGTCTGTGTAACCCATGCAGATTCAGCACTCAGCACTACAGTCTGTTATTTCCAGGAATGGTAAGAACAGCTGTTATTAAACCTTGAAGAGTGCGAAGAGGGTACGGCAGCGTTACGGTTGCCTTTCATAAGATGTACGTTTGAAAGTTGTCAATTTAAGTCTCTTGATATTTACGTCTTTTTCTATTTTGGTTTTAAAACTGCATTCTAGTGCGCTGTTGCTTTTAACTATCATCTGCATTATTCCAAAGCCACTTAAACTCTCGCTTGAATTATTAAAATGGTCCGGTATTGATTGTTTCCTTTTAAAAGATTTTGTCTTCGTCATATTTTACAAAATATTATTAAGAATGCCATTCGTAGTTCTTTTGTGGTTGCAAATGATCATTACAAAACATTTGTATCTTGTAGGTGAAGTTTGTAGACTTGATGGTAAACCGATATATGTGTCCTCGAAATCTGAATATTTAAGTGTTTAATGACATATTGAGTTCGAATAAGTGAGTGAGTGAGTTTAGTTTTACGCAGCTTTCAGCAATATTCCAGCAATATCAAGGCGGGGGACACCAAATATGGGCTTCACACATTGTACCCATGCGGGGAATAGAACCCGGGTCTTCGGTGTGACGAGCGAACACTTTAACCACTATTCTACCCCACCACCCTGAGTTCGAAAAACTTCGGGGCCTGAATATGAAGGTTTAAAGAAACACGTTGTGGAAAATTCGAGTGCTTCAAGTGAATTTACTTTTTTGTAAATATACACAGAATGGAACCGCAAACCACAGAGAGTTGTCTCCCTTTCTATACAACTTTGTATCATCCCGTGGTGTTTGTTTGTTTGTTGTTTAACGCCTCAGTCAGCGATACTCAAGCTATATGGCAGCTCTCTCTAATAATCGAGTTTGGGATAGACAATCTAGTGATCAACAGCATGAGCATCGATCTACGCAATTGAGATACATAACATGTGTCAACCAAGTCAGCGAGCCTGACCACCCGATCCCGTCAGTCACCTCTTACGACCATCAAGAAGTTGCTGAAGACCAATTCTAACCAGAATCTTGACGGGTCTCATTCTGCGGTGAATCTTGTGTACTAATTATGATCGGCGGTCTGGATATGAACAAACAATATGTTTGTGCAAAAACATGAGCTATTATTATTACAACCTTATTTTCATGTCTGGGAAAGTGGACGGGAAAACGTAATTTTTGATAGCTTATTTCAAACAAGACAGTTACACATTTATCTGCAATATTCGCGTCTTTCTTTTTGACAGTCGGTGCTTCTAGACATTACACATTTCCGTTTCGTAGTGCACTGTCTGCTTTGTATCATGACAAAGATTTCTTTCACAGTTTAAGATATGTATAGAACGATATTAAACTAATTTTCATTTGTGTTGACCAGATTGAACATGAAACGGATACAAATGAATTACTGGATGTCTTGCAATATTAAATACCACCTGCAAATTGTTCATTACCTTTGGATCCCATAAAGCCAATTTGAAAAACATTTTATTTCAACAATAGTATATTTCAACATTGTGAAATTATCAAAAAGTCAGACAGGTTGGTACATATCATCAAAGATTCAACTTAATATCAGTACTGAACAGCAAAAGAAACGCAAGTCTGGCTTTTTGTCAAGTTTTTAAATAAAAGACAACCAAAATTTTGTCTAATCATTTATTCTATAGAAATCACTATCAATTTAACAGCTGAAAGTTGCTGTTGACATTGAATTGCATCAAACTGATGACAGTCCGTCAAATGGAGATACCTCTCAACGCGAAAAGTGACAGTCTCTGTAGCAGCACACATAGCCACTTTGAGCTTGCACACCGGCCGTGCAACGTCGCCTCATTGAGTTCACTAGAGTCTGAAAGAATGCCTTAGGCAAGTTGTTCCACCCAAACACCAATATCTGTTCCAACTGTGCAATTGTGAGTGGATGTCTACATGCAGCAATCCTGCGTCCAATGCTGTCCCAGAATGATCAAAGGGAGCCATATCCGGGGAACGAGACGGCCATGGAAGAACATTAAAGTTGTTCTGAGCCAGATAATCCATCGACACCCTTGCTGTGTGAGGGCTGTAAACGTCGCTGGCGTTGTTGACCTGTCAAAATTGGCTGCACATATGGCCGTTGGCAGTGGTTTCTAGCAGCCGAAGACGGCACCTAATCCTATCGCTGGACACTCGCTGTCTGCTCCCCTTGACCCATGAACTAAGGCTGCTGTTACTGTTGCTGCTTGAGTTCGGTTCCTTAGATGAGTGACCCGGATGAACGGATCTTGCGCATGAGTCTGGTACGGAGACGATCAGCAGCAACCCCGGTTTGCTGATGATGTTGAGCAAGTTGTGTAATGGTGGAAAAATGACAGTCCAATTGTCTAGCTACAGCGGTTGCAGAGCTACCTCCGTGGAACTTTCCAATGGTCATTCTCCTCTGCTCAGTCGTTAGTCTAGGCATCGTTTGTGTGGCGTGTACACTTCCTAGCGTCAATACTTAACTGTTTTTTGACACAAACTTTTATAAAGGATACCTCAGAGTGAAATGCATGCTTTCCATCCAGAACCGTCGATGCACGTGCTAAAGTTATGGTTTTGCACTGTGGGTGTGTTTGTGTGACTGTTTCGTATGGACGTCAAATTGCATGACATCTTCTCATCTGGGATCATTACGTCACTTTACCATGAACGTTCCATAAACATGGGCGCTTACTTCCATGAGATTTCTTCTTCTTTTTTACACTGGCGTTTCTTTTGCTGTTCAGTATATATTGATACGCAACTGTAGAGTATTTGCAGGTCATGTGATTAATTTAACATAGCTTTATAAATAAGCACATGTATTACGCACTGAAATATTCTTTCTGTCATGCTGCCCTTCATGCGCTCTATTTGGAAAGACAAATGGTGCAATAAGTGTTGAATATTGTTCACGCTTTCGAAACATTTAAATCCCCGTTTATTTGCTTAGTTTTAGCAAGAAATGCCCTTTTGAAATTATCACTTATATTCCTTAACCAAATATGCATGTCGTTTGATATCAAAACCATTGTTTTGTTCCGGGCTATTGCAGCTTCTTCAGTTCCCGGTTAAATTTTGGCGGCCATCTTGGATTTTGAGCTTAAATTAGCTTTCGCATTAATATCCAGATTTTGTAAACTCCTTTAAGCAATGAACCCAAAATAATATATGATTTGCTTTCATCAAAAAACTTTCACGGATTCCAATAAGCTATGTTAAAAGAAGAGGATGTGGGTTACTCTGTTTCGTTTAGGTATTTCTACCCGACGGCAAGGTTCGTTGTTCATGATATCAATCATTGTATCGTCCAGACTTGAGTGTGTGAGTGGATGAGTGAGTATGATTTTACTTTTAGCAATATTCAAGGAATATCACGACGGGGGACACCAGAAATTGTCCAGACTTTAGAGAGTGGCGTTAAAAATAGTAAAACCTATGAAATATAATGGACAAAACCCTTTCCACATCCATAAGCAATATCTACTAAAAGCAGAATCGACTGTATAATCCTGACTATCTCATGGGTATGTATTTGTTTCAGCAGTATTACAACTGTACGATGTTGTTTGTATACAATCGAGTCTGGACCAGACAATCCAGTGAATGACACCATGAGATACGATGACAGAGCATGTGTTTATGAACCACTATCAAATAGTGATGATACCGGGTGTTCGTATCAGGCGAGCGTATCCTGCCCCAACGGTGACACCCGACAAAAACATACGCAAAGTTTCATCAAAGGAAAGATCGGGTAAGACAGGTCGGATGACGGGGATGTGGATCTCCAAAATTTGTTAAAAGCTCTTGGTGTTGGTAGTTGATGTATTGCTTGAATAGTGTTAAAAGGGGTTAAATCAAGCTTACTCACTTTAGGTGAATTTCTCTTTTCTCTTTTCCATTTGAAATCACTTTAATCTTTGCATTTTGACATCCTTGAATTACCACGTCTGAATCATCAACACACAACATAAATCATGTCTTTTCATATTGTAGATTGACATGATACTGCCAAAGATTACATTTTTCAACAGATTCCTGAATTAAAGTGACTCTTAATACGTTATAAAAACTCTCAGATAACGATGTGAGTGGAACAAAAATACCTGCTGTGTTCAATGTTGAATGATTGAGCCTGATGGGGCGTTGTAATTTTCATTTGCCTGGCAGGCGAAGAACCAATATTTAGACCCAACTTTGATTTGTTATGATAACACATCCTGCGTGTCAGTAGTTTTTCACCTTTTGTGAAAGTCATATTTCCGCACTTCATCTTTAAGCTAAAACGGCGTTAAACTTTTACCTTTTCAGTATCATATCGTCATCGGCGAAGTATCTCTCAAATCTTTATAAAACTCATTGGGATGGTCTTGGCATCTCCGATACGTCTGTTGCTTTAACAACCACACAGTTAATCAGGCAACACATTTTGAATGGTTTCGAGCAATCAAACTGCAAAGGTTTTTGAAGGTTGATTTAAAGAGATTTTGATGACTCTCCTAATTAACTTGAGAAGTAGGGGAGACAAAACACAAAAGCATCTTCTTAAAGGAACACGTCCGTTGTATTGGCAGAAATAGAACTTTAAGTTCTCGTCCTCATCGGGGCAACGTGAAAATACTTCCAATTTATAAATATATTCTTATCTTTGGTTATTTTGGTTAATTACGGCCCTAGCGTAGCACACCTGAAAAAATACACTCAGGTGGCGGAGATTAGGTGGATGGGTAACGCGCTGTACAGACTTGCCAAGTGAGGGTTTCGTATTCTTCCGCCTTTGACCGGAGAAAACATTGTGTAGCACCTGGGGAATATATTGCTTTACACTTTCAAACAAGTGAAACAACCTCGTTTTAAACAGTTATTGTTATCACCAGACAATGCTACCTTTTGTGTTCACACAACCGGTGGAAATAGAGATAATATTCTCTAAAATGAAGCGACGGGACCTTGGGGATTCCTAGTCAGAATGAATGGCCATATGCTGATCCTACGAGGCTTCCAACTGGATTAGATGGTCAGGCGTGTTACCGATTGTGTATCATCGTAACCGAGTGATGGACACAAACAAACAAACGACCATTGCCAAACCTAAAATAACTGCTCTAAGTTCACCTTCATTACATGATTTAACGAGTGAGTGAGTATGGTTTTACTCACTCACTCACTCACTCACTCACTCACTCACTCACTCACTCACTCACTCACTCACTCACTCACTCACTCACTCACTCACTCGTGGGGAATAGGCCGTCCACTACGGATCTCCAGATCCCCCTGTTCTGGGCTTTGGTCCACTTTTCTGTATATCACCATCGAGGTCACGTCGCCAGGTAGTTTTGGGCCTGCCTCTCCTTCTTTTCCCCTGTGGATTCCAAGTTAGAGCCTGTCTGGTGATGTTGGGTGTGGGTTTCCTTAGGGTGTGACCAATCCAGCCCCATCTCATTCTTCTGATTTCATCTTCTGCTGGTATCTGGCGGGTTCTCTGCCAAAGGTCTATGTTTATCAGGCAGCTGTTAATGAATGGTTTAGCTTTCGCAATATTTAAGCAATATCAGATTTTCTACAAACATTGAACCTAAGTGGGGAATTGAACCGGGTCTTTGGTATGACGAGCGAACACTTTAACCACTAGGCTACCCTCGCGACCAGGCGACTCCATGGGATTCCGCAGACTTTTCCACGATTTATTCCAATTTAACAAATCGATGGAATTGGTTTTCAGAAACGTCCTTAATGTCCAGGCAACGTGCATCTATTCCCTATGTGCCGTTAATGTCCAATACACAGGTACGTCACACTCCCATCATTACAGATAGCACTTTCAGTCGGACTTTTTTTTTCTACAGAGGCAAGACAGAACACTCTCACACTTTATTGCTTCCATTAATGGTAAGCAATTATCAGCCTTAATGGCATCATGGATGACATCCCCGGGTTCTTCCAGGAGAATGAAGGTATTTTTCCTTATTCAGGAAATCATGCATTTTAATGAATGCAGTCGCACGACCTTGCAGAGAAACCTGTTCAAATAGGCTCCACTATAGTAAGTAAGTGATTTTAGTTTTACGCCGCTTTTAGCGATATTCCAGCAATATAAATGGGCTTCACACGTTGTACCTATGGCTCCATTATAGACATGAGTGAGTGAGTATGGTTTTACGCCGCCTTTAGCAATATTCCCGCAATATCACGGCGGGGGACACCAGAAATGGGCTTCACATAATGTGCCCATGTGGGGATTCGAACCCGGGTCCTCGGCGTGACGAGCCAACGCTTTAACCACTAGGCTACCCCACCACCCCATTTTAGACATGAATAAGTTGGACTAACAGAAAGTACACATCTATGTTTGATGGTGGCTAATCATGAAACAAACAAGACGTGATTATTCGATGGTGATGTATTTCATATGTAACGAGAATCATAGATGGACTTGCACCTTTATAGTGTTTCATCCCACTAATGTTTTGATATTTATTTTATATTTAGGTCAAATCCAGTTTGATATGTTTACTTTCTTTTGTCCGGTCAGGTTGTAGACAAGCCGCGTCTACAAAAACAAAACAAAACCCAAAACATCTAAACATATGTGGTAGGTAAGAGGGAATATGTCGATCCACTTTGTCAGATCCAGGTCGGAATTGGTCTTTAGGGCCTAGATTTTCGAAGCTCTCTTAGCGCTAAGAGAGTCGTAAGTGCCATACAATAACATTAACTTACGACTATCTTAGCGCTAAGAGAGCTTCGAAAATCTAGGCCCAGCAACCCATGCCAGTCGTAAGAGGCGACTTACGGGTTTAGGTAGTCAGGCTCGCTGATTTAGTTCATGCATATAGTCCAAACCTGTCGTGTGTTTTTCATATAATTGGTAGGTTTCTCTGCAGGATTTAGCCAATGGATAAAACCTGGGATGATACACAGATAACGATGCAGATATACAAGGTCAGGGACGTACGGCTGTAACTGTTCACAAGCAGACATGGGTTCGCGCTTGTCATTTGCCCATCGTGTAAGAATTAATCATCCGATATGGAGAAACTTCTGATATAATTGTTATCCTTATCCAAATAACAGTGAGTCTATTACGAAACTGAAAATCAGTGTCTTCCTGGGACATGGACGAGACATTTTACCAGTTTGGGCAGCTTTGGAGATATACATTGTGGAACAATTGATCGAGGACACTGCCTATTGAGCTAGTGTATGGAGGGATGAGTGGATGTAGTGTGTATGTATGTGCGCGTGTAGGGTTGTGTAGTTTTGTTTTTATTGCAAATACCTTTCATTTCCATCTTCAGACCCAGTTGTATCTCCATTGTCCCTAAACGTCTGTTAATCAATTTTAATTTTAATTTTAATTTTAATTTTAATTTTAATTTTAATTTTAATTTTATTTTGATTTTAATTCTTATTCTAATTTTGGCCTACCGACTAATTGTTTCATCAACAGGATCATCTGCAAAAGGTGACATTGTGGAGACTTTGCCTACAGTGCGGTTGACTAGTTTCAAGAAATGGCTCAATATATAATACACCTGTGTAAAATATGTGGTCGGGGATATACAGCAGTGACCTTCTAATATTGTTGCGTTATGAAAAGACCAGGTTGAGGCTGCTGAATAGATTCTGAATAAGATTGTGCTTAAAGAGATCTCTTCTACATACTGGAAAATAAAACAGGATCGGCGAGTGATCGTAAGATGCTGATAAAAACAAATAAGGGAACTGAAGAAGTACAAGTGTTCCTATATCTGTTGTCAGATTTTCACCCATGGTGCAATACAAAATATATGAAGAATAGAATAGAATAGAATAATACTTTAATGCCTTTTCAGGAATTTGTGTTACATCAGCAGAGCTACTGACACATTAGAGAGATACCAAACATATTTACATAAATTCTTTGATTTAGGTATCTTCACATTTGTTTAAGAGAGATATGGTACTTGGAATAAAGGATGTACGGGCTCTCTTAGTTTTCACAATTGGAACTTTGTAGCGGCGGCCTGAAGGGAGGACGTTGTATTCCGAATTTAAGTAGTGAGTACGGTCAGATATGATTTTGACAGCTTGATTCACGATTCATATATTGATGATAAACATTCAAATCTGACTCAAAACGTGGACAAGCTTATAAGAACACTTGTACTTTCATGTGTTCCCGTATTTGTTTCCATCAGGAAATTTAACTGTTACTTAAAACCGCGGTTTTCTTCTCTTTTTCTTTTCGCGTGTCTTCTCTTTTTTGAAATCCCGGTGTTCATCAAATGGTTCTGTCATCATGCTGAAAAGTTCGAAAAATTCCAATTTCCTTAAATTCAGGATTTTATTTGTTTATAGGCAGGTTCATCGTTTCATTACACGGATGCTACAGGTGGAGGTTTGTGAAAGCTCCACACATCAACAGATAAAGGAGGGCTGTGGATCTGTGGAACTTGTTAGTTATGTTCGAAATTATATCACTTTAAACTCTCAAAGCGTTGACTCGCCACGCCACACTGCCGACTCCGTTAAGATCCGGGATGGAATTGGTTTTCTGCAACTTCTGCTCGTAGTGAGAGGTTTCTAACGAGATGAAGCTCCTATTTTCCTTTGTAACAAGACCGACGGGCCACCGCTTCTCTTTGTATGACGTATATATGTTAAACGTTACTTTTTCGGTGGTGACTATATGATAGCTTTGTTCTTGAAAGTCAATGTTCATTAACGTGAATCCGTGAAGATCCGTCCTTGTGAAGATCGATGCTTATGCTGTTTAGTACTGGATTGTCTGGTAGAGGCTCGATTATTTACAGACTGCTGCCATATAGCTGGAATATTGCTGAGTGCGGCAAGAAGATAATGAATAAAATTCCAACATCCCCGTTCATAATGTATTAACTAATCATGTTCTGGTGGAAGATAAGATGGCAAATATTTAACTGTTACTTAAAACCGTGATTTCCTTGGATATCGCACGTTTTCTTTGTAGAAATATTTTAAGCTGTGAATAATTATAGATTTGGAGCTCATATTTGTCAGACGCTCCTTGCTCAGGAGCGCCAGGTTGTATTCTCTATTGATGAAGTTGATCTTGAGTGTTGACAGAAGCTGATGATATCCCTGGATCTCCTGATCCACAGCGTGGCCCAGATTTGCTAAAAGTTTTGTTTTCATACGTTGTTGTCCGGTCTGGTGGCACAAAAATCCGTTGTTGGCATGGAGATCGTAATGCGTGTTCAGGTGAGTAAACCCTTGTCATTATCTTGCAGGAACACGGGAGACAGACAATGGAGGGAGTTGTAAATTGATGCCAGCAACTTGTAACACGATTCTCCGTCACACAGGTTCTTGACTTGATTCTCTGTCACTCCTTCTTTGACATCGCGTGATTCTCTGTCTCTAATTTCCACACTCGTTGGTTTGTTCAGATGATTTTGTTGAATGTCATGCAGGAGAGTATCACAATGTCACCTTGAAGTGACAACTACATGGACACTGGATTTGACATTCTTTGATCAAATAAGCTTAAAATCAGAGCTAGCGGCAGACCTCAGCAATACTTCAGGACACACGTTAGCCATTTGACAGCCCACGGCTGCACTTGGTTTCACTATTTTTTCTCTGAACGTTTTTAACAGTATCTCTACAATTTGGACACAGAAAATAGCATTCAACATTGATTTCGACGGCATGTTGATGACCCACGTAAAAGATTTCTTGTATAAATCTGTCATCACATTCTTGTGATCGAGCATGTCTTTACAGCGAGGTCTGAAAGGAATCTGTCCATCAAGGAAATAACATTTAATTAGCAGATTCCGGTACCCATCTACATCCGGAGCCTCCACAGTGAGCACCACAAACACATGCCCAGTTGTCATTTGCTGCATGTCAGTTATAAGGAAATGGGCTGTAGTGGTTGTCTAGAGTCTCCTTATCGGTGTGTCATCTGTAGCCTTAATGAAGCCTCTTGAGGAGCCGCTGTGCTGACACACGTTCCTTACCGCTTCATCACTGTTTGTAGCGTTCTGTATTTGGAACCCAGTGGAATAGATCCTCGGCAGCCTATGTTGGTCGTAACTGTTAATGTGGCTGATGGACAGGGGTTGTTGTTCATCTCGGTATGTTTATGTTACCAAGAAAGTGTATTCCAGAATGTAACATATTTCACATTTGACCACTTAATAAACTGTATATAACTATGATATACATGACCACTTCATAAATTTCATTGTGCATTCACAGCGTTCCTGTTACACAAGTTGTGACATAGTTTACCAGTTGTTTGGTTTCAGTTTTTGTAGAAACTTCGCTTGCTGGGTGGGTCGGATCGTTGAGTTCTGGGGAGTGTAGGTTCGAAGCCTGGATGGGACCCAACTCGAAAAAATGTTAGAATTTCTACTTTGTTAAGAACATAACATGTTACACTGGACCGCATTCTAAACAGGCGTCTTATCGATATTGCGGTCTGACATCAGCATTTCAGCTTACCATTGATGAAACGCCAATTACAAGCATCGAAAGTTGATTATTATTCTTCCAATAAAATAAATGCTCTCAATTATCATGATGTAACTGATACTTTCTTCATACTGATTGTAGGATTGTATTGAATGGTAGCTATAACAAATAATCTCTATTTCCTAGGTTTTCGATTACTAAGGTTTCCTTGAGGAAAATCTCCATAAGCCTAACGTTGAAATGGTTTTACACAAAAGATATTATAATAAAAAAAATATCATATCGACCAATGTCCCATTGCAGTACATAACAATCGAACTCATAAGTTATTCAAGTTATAAGTAATGTTATACCACAGTGACAGACAGTGAAAATGATATTTTACGCCGAAATTAGACACATCCGGAGGAGGGAGTTTAAATAGAAGATCTCAACAGGTTAAAGCCCAAGTGTGAGTGAGTTAAACATCGGTAACGTCTATAACTAACGTCACTGTTAGCCCCAAGCCCCAACCCCTTTGTAGCAGGACTCACAGGGATATCAGTATAGTTTTGTTAAAATCTGGGTAAAGATCAACCTATTTTCTTACTCTTTATAAAGATTTCAAGCCTTACTATCTTAAACACAACTGGCAGTTTGTGTCAAATGTAAGAAACGGCGCATACATATGAAGAAATATATAATAACCAGGATGCTGTAGAATATAATACGAAGCCTTTGACAATCTGTACTGATGGGTTTCAGTATTTTGGGTTGTTTTTCTGATTCCGAAGATTTAATTCAAACTGAACACTCATATGGGTTACACGAATCTATAAGAATTAGACACGCCAATCCTGACCCATCATTATAAGGCATAGAAACGAAATAGGAGAAACACAAAACCTAATTTAATTCCAATTTCTTTATTACCAATATTTTTTTCTGGAAAGTTAATTCATATGTCGAGAATTTTAATTGATCTTGTGGTATCTCTTCTAGAGATGCCTCGCATGTTGCTGTGTAGAAATAGAAGTGTTTGTAATTGATCTTTCGCCCTCGGCTGCAAGTGCCCTCTTGTAGAGATTCCTCGCATCTTGATTCCAGTTGTCAGTGTAGAAATAGAAGTGTGGCGATTTGAATGCGGTTTAAAATGGGGATGTTGATTCTAACATAATTGGAGACCATCGCCTGGACAAATAGTTCCATGATAAATATCATGAGATCAACAAGTGAATATTTAAGACACTAGAAAATATCAAATATATAGCGTAACCTTAATAAAACAGAATTTGTGTTTATCATCAGTTATAACATAACTGTATGATGTATCTGTTTTAATTTGCATCGAAACGTTCATCAATTGTAAAATAAGTTGTTTATTTATGAGAAATTGTCCTAATTGATGTGATATCGGAAAACAGGAGATCGAATTATAAATATGAAGGAGAAATATTTAGAGTACAGAACATATTTGTTCAGATTTAGACCACAACACAGACATAAAATAATAACACCTAGGAATCAGAGCATTTTATCCAACAGATTCCATTTGGTATTAAAGGCAAAACAGAGGTGAAACTTATGAGAATGGATCCCCGAGAGACAATGATGACACAGAGCATGCAACGGATGAAATGTTGCTTATTCAGGTCTGTGATCTTCCATATTTCTGCAATTAGTTCCATACATTTAAGATATTGGATATCATTGTAACTGGAGTTATTAAACATGACACATGAAATCTGTTGGCAAAACCTGTTTTACAAATGGCGAACGTATCGATTTTAACCGAGTCCTACTTTCTGATTTCACTGTAACTAAATTTGTTACACGTGATGTATGACATCTGTAGCTACGGCAAATTTCCACTTTTTTGCCGACTCAAATGCCATGCCATGATGATCTGATAAACTGAAGCAAAACGGATGTCATGACGAGATAAGAAAACTTGTTAGTCAGCCTTGAGGCAAAAGTAAACACATATTTAAGTCGGTAGCAAAACCTTGGAGTCACTTTGTCCTCTTTTAACGCCCTTACATACAGCCTGTTGAATCCCAAACTGAAACTCGAAGGTTATTCCAGAAATCAGATTACAAGATCGATAAACAACAAACTGTATTGAATGTGACATTACGTTTACAATCTTAAGTACTATACGATGGTTCAAATGTGTGGTTAACTACACATACAGTAGACCCTATAACAGATGTCAGTTCCTTCAGGAATGCCAATTATTTTTCAGTTTAAGGCAGGAAAGTATGTGTTTTCTCCGTACCAAGCAAGAAGATGAGATGGAATGAGGTCATAGAAGGAGGGCCTCTGTGTCTTACTATAGCCAACCGCGTGGTCAAGTGTCACTGACAAAGCTCGAACATTGTACGAGAGCATCAATCAGTTTCCTGCCACTTACCAAATGAATACTATTGAAGAAACTACTGCCAGATAACACAGGTCCGATTTACTCTTTACTGAGTGAGTGAGGTTAGTTTTACGCTTCACTCAGCAATAGTCCAGCTATAGGGCGGAGGTCTGTAATCGAGTCTCGACCAGACAATCCAGTGATCAACAGTATGAACATCGATCTACGCAGTTGGAATACGATGACATGTGTAAACCAAGTCAGCGAGCCTGTCCAGCCGATCCCGTTAGTTGCCGTTTACGACAAGCATCGGTTACTGAAGGTCAATTCTAACCCGGATCTTCACGGGTCTATTGGAAATGAAGGTATAACTTGGTGAAAACAGCACCCGGATTTTCAGCTTCAAAAGCAATTTCATCAGAGAATTCACGTATTTGCTGTTACCGATCATGCCATGATGACCCTCCCAAATGATCTTAACACCCTCGTTCTAGTAGTTTGTATTTGCGATCATTTTTTGCATACAAATTCGTTATCTTTTAATGAAAACTTTTAACATGCCAAACCATGTTCCATTTGGCAATCAAAGACAAACGTCTGCAAAAATGAATGTACCGCACGGTCTCGCTGGCATTCTCCTGATTAAGCCAGATTAAAGGGTATGGAGTTTTTCATTAGTTTATCGAACTTGATTGACTGGACGCTTCAGAAGAAAAATATGTTAAAAGACAGAATTGGGCTAATCAGTAATCACAGTCCATATCCTAGAAGCTCATTAAATTTAGCTGTCATTCAAATTAACAGCATAATCTGTCCACAGGACTTCGTTTGAGACTTTTCGTGAGATTAAATGTGGAGTCATCTTATTAATTGTATTGATCTAGACATGCGTGTGTTGAGTCCACTGCTTGTGTGTGTTTGTAGGTGCCTGCGTGTGAGTGTTCATATTGAACCGTTGAACGTTGAACACTACTTTTCTAGAATATACTAAATCTCTTTTCCCTCTTTACTCACCAACACAGCTTCAAACACGCACAGAAAAACACAAGTTTAAATCAAGAAACATGAGCATTTCTGACATCAGAATATCGTAATAATTACCCTTTATCACGAGTCACTTAGAAACATTGGACTTGCTCTACATTCCTTCTTCGGAGACAATCGGGAGATCAACGAATTGTGTTTTCAACATAGAACATGGTTACCTATAGAATTAACATCGCGAAATTCAATTTGGAACCGGTTGCACAGTGTAACGTCTGTGGAAACAGTTAGTTTATCTCCATTCAAACATGACAATACAAAACGCAAACACGCGTTATTGAGTGAAGTAGTTAGGCTTTGTGCCTGTCATCAACGAATTGACAAGTAAGGCGACCTTCCTGGAAACACCCAAGTCTTTGTAACACTTAACGACTCTGTCTGACAGTCCATTATGTCTTGAAATACATATATGTAAAGATTAACCTACAGCAGAAGGTTTTTAGCAATTAGGATGATTTAGTACAGGGCATGGCGTAATTCGGCTATTGTCCACAACATATGCCTACTTTAGGAGATTAGTTTGTGTCTCGATCAGTTTCGCAACAGGCTAATGTATGGTTGGTTGTTAATGCTACGCGTCACTCTCCATAGTATTTGGGTTAGTTTTATAGTTAGACTTGTTTGTAACTTGTTGTGTGTTTTCTTTGCAAAACCATTAGGATCAGTTTTCCCCATTTCCATCAACGACTGAATAAATTAGGCTACGTTTCAGAAAAACGGTTATCAGGGTTGATATTTTGTAAACAATTTGATGGTTCTGAATACAAAATGCCATTAACGATGTGGGCAAATGTGACGTATGTTACAGTTTGGATTACACTTCCTTAGTAAAGAACAATGGTTCTGTTGGGAACGTCCGACAGTCCATTGTGTCTTGACATTAATTGCTTTAGAAGTCAAATAACATGGCTTCATACACCTGTTAAATCTCAGCAATATTTCAGGACACACATTACTCAGCTTGCAAAGCCATTTTGACAGCCCACGGATGCTTTGCTGCGTCATTTCTTCGCTGGGTGTTTTTAACAGTATCTCTGCAATTTGAACAACAAAAAATAACATTCTGTATCGATTTCGGCGATTTGTTGTTGATTCACGTGAATGATTTTTGTATACATCTGTCTTGACACGTTTTCATTCACAATACAGAAGTAACCTGTCACCAGATCGAGCATGTCTCTACAGCGAGGTCTGAAAGGAATCTGTCCATCAAGGAAATAACATTTAATTAGCAGATTCCGGTACCCATCTACATCCGGAGCCTCCACAGTGAGCACCACAAACACATGCACAGTTGTCATTTGCTGCATGTCAGTTATAAGGAAATGGGCTGTAGTGGTTGTCTAGAGTCTCCTTATCGGTGTGTCATCTGTAGCCTTAATGAAGCCTCTTGAGGAGCCGCTGTGCTGACACACGTTCCTTACCGCTTCATCACTGTTTGTAGCGTTCTGTATATGGAACCCAGTGGAATAGATCCTCGGCAGCCTACGTTGGTCGTAACTGTTCATTTGGCTGATTGTCAGGGATTGTTGTTCACAATACCAACTCTGGATGTTTATGTTACATTTGACAACTTATTAAACTGTATATAGCTACGATATGCATGACTACTTCCTAAATTTCACTGTGCATTCACAGCTTTCCTGTCACACAAGGTGTGATCTAGTCTACCAGTTGTTCGGCTTCAGTTTTTGTAGAAACTTCGGTTGCTGTATGGGTCAGGTCGCTGAGTGCTTAGATTGGGTGCCCATCTAAGACAGTAGGCCTGAAGCCTGTATGGGACCCAACACGAAAAAATGACAGAATTTCTGTTTAATAAAGAAAGTTAATTTCCAAACATAACATGTTACATTGGACAACATTCTATAAAGGCGTCTTATCGATACTGCGGTCTGAATTCAGCATTTCAATCTACTATAGATGTAACAGCCAATTACAAGCATCGACAGTTCAGAGGATTCGCTGAGGAATTTATTCACTTTCACAAAAACGCCTAAAGCCTAACGTTAAAATGGCTTCTGCACCAAATACCATTACACAGATGTTACAATAATTATAATAAATGTCCCACTGCAGAAAAAGCCATCATGCTCATTATTTAATCATGTTACGAGTGTTGTTGTGCCACAGTGACTGACAAAGTAAATGTTATTTACGGAGGTTTGAGTGAAAATAGAAGGTCTCAACGGGAAAAAGCCTTTCTGTGAGGGAGTTAAAAATCAAAATCGTCAAAATCGTATCAGGAGACATCTAACGTCACTGTTCGCCCCAAGACGCAACCCCTTTGTAGCAGGACAGTGATAACATTTTATTATTATTAAAATCTGCGTAAAGTTCAACCTAGTTTCTCACTCTTTATAAAGATTTCAAGGCTCACTACCATAAACACATCTGGCAGTTTGTGTCAAATGTTAAGAAAGGCGCATACATATGAAGAAATATAAAATAAATACACAGGATGCTGTAGAATACAATACGAAACCCTTGACCGTTTGATATTTTATGAGATTTTTCTGATTCCGAAGATTTGGTTCAAACTGGCATGCTCATGCGGATTACAAGAAGCTGTAAGAATTAGTCACGCCTTTCGTTTCCCATCATTATAAGGCACAGAAACGAAATATAAGAAACATAAAAACTAATTTAATTCTAATTTCTATATATCCAATTATTAATCTTAACCGTTGATTCATAAATGGGAATTTATACTTAATCTTGTGATATGTCGCCCTGTGGCTGTATTTGTCCTCCTCCACAGATGCCTCGCATGTTTCTACCCAGTTGTCTGTGTAGAAGCAGAATTGTATTTATTATTTACTGATGACACACAGATATTCTAAATGATCTACAATGGACATGTTGATTCTAACATAATATATTATAAAATGGAGAGCATAGCCTGAACCTGACAAATATCTTGTGATCGGCAAGTAAATCTTTGACGAAGACAACAGAAGATATCACATATATAGCTTAACCCTGAACAAAATAGAATGCGTTTTGTGGATTCCAACTCTTGTGTCATCAGTTATAACATAACTGTATGATGTAAGTCTTTTAATTTACATCGAAACGTTCATCCATTGTAAAATAAGTTGTTTGTCTGTGAGAAACCTGGGAATCAGTATCTTTTATCCAACAGATTTCATTTGACATAAAAGGCAAATAAAAGGTGAAAATGTTATGTATGGATCCCTTAGGGACAATGATGACACAGAGCATGCAGTTGATGCAATGTTGCTTATTCAGGGCTGTGACTTCCGGCACTTAGTTCCATGAATTTAATATTTAAGATTTTGATGTAACTAAATGTGTTACACGTGACGTATGACCTCTATTGGCAAAACCTGTTTTAGAAGTTACAAATGGCAACGCTGTTAGTTCAGGTCTATGATTTTCCGTATTTCTGCACTTAGTTCCCTGCATTCAAGATATTAGATATCACTGTAACTGGATTTGTTACACGTGACGTATGAAATGTCTTGGCAAAATCTGTTTTATAAACGGCGAACGTATCGATGAAACTGTGTCCTAATGTTGACTCCATCTTTTAGTCGTAACCGTGGCAAATTTTCACTTATTGTGAGTCTGAGGCCATGCACGATGATCTGATAAATGGCCGTGCCACCATTGTTCTATTTGCGAAAGTCCCTTTTCACAAAACTTTGTTATCCTGCGATGAAAACATTGAAACTACTAGACCTTGTTCCATTTGGCATTCAAAGAAAACGTCTATAAAAATGAATGTATTACCCGATCTCTCTAGCATTCTCTTGAGAAACAAGATTAAAGGGTATGGAGTTTTTTATCAGTTTATCTGACTTGATTGACTGGAGGTTTCAGAAGAAAAATATGTCATAAGACAGAATTGGGCTAATCAGTAATCGCAGCCAATATTCTAGAAACTCATTAAATTCAGCTGCCGTTCACATTGCGAACATAATCTATCCACAGAACTTTGTTTAAGACTTTTCGTGACATTCAGTGTGAAATCATGTTGTTAATTGTATTGATCCAGACATGTGTTTGTTGAGTCCGCTGCTTGTTTGTCTTTGTTTGTGTGTGAATGTGTGGGAGTGCTGTATGTGCCTGTCTCTGTGGGTTGAATGTGTCTTTGTATGTTGAATGTTGAACCTTTAAAATTCATTTCTCAGAATATATTTAATCTCTTATTCCTCTTTACTCACCATCAAAGCACCATCACTTCAACCACATACACAAATGCACAACTCTAAATGAAGAACCATGAACATTGCTGACACAAGAATGTAATGATATCGTAAGTCACGAGTCACTTGATCCATTCGTTGGTTTCACATTACTTTTCAACTCGCTGTGCGCATGCGCAGAGCGTGTGAAAAATATCCAGTGGCATGTTTCCGGTTTGGTCGTATGTTTATCGATAGTGTAAATGCACTCTAAATAAAAGCTGTTATGAAAATTATTTACGTTGTGACAACTGTTCATAGCTGAGTACATACTTCCATTTGCCTCTGCTTTTCAATAATTGATGTCCTATTTTGGTTGCAATTGGTTTGTTTAGTTGTGAGAAGGGGATGTGCGGGAAGGACGGTGGTGGTGAGATGTCTTTATACAAGAGCTTTTTAACATAAATGAAGCTATTTATTTAACTAATCCCGGCCTCTGTTTCATAAATCAATTGGGATCAGTTGTATTCGACATAAAACTATATATTTGTTTTGATTTTTGTTTTCTTTGGAGTGTTTACACTAATGATAAACATACGACCAAACCGGAAACATGCCAGTGGATATTTTTCGCACGCTCTGCGCATGCGCACAGCGAGTTGAAAAGTAATGTGAAACCAACGAATGTTCGTTCTTCAGAGAGAATTAGGAAATTAACGTCCTGTAGAACAGGGTTACCTGTAGAATTACCTTTGCGAAATTCAATTTGGTGCCGAACACCCAGTGTTAAAACAGTATATTTATCTCCATTCAAACATGACAAAAGAAAACTCAAACACGATTTTGAGTGAAGCGGACAAGGAAATTTGCATGGCTTTGTGTTTGTTATGACGTTGAAAGGGCAACAACTTTATCTATCATCAATGACTGGATAAGTAAAGCGACCTTTCTGGAAACACCCATGTCTTTGTAAACACTTAAACGATTCTGTCAAGAATGTCTGACAGTCCATTATGTCTTGAAATACATATATATGGAGATATACAACAGAAGGTTTTCAGCAATTAGGATGATTTAGTAACAGGGCATGGCGTAATTCGGCTATTGTCCACAACATATGCCTACTTAAGGAGATTAGTTTGTGTCTCAATCAGTTTTCAAACAGTCTAATGTACAGTTTGTTGTTAATGCTACGTGTCCCTCTCCTTAGCATCTGTGTTACGTTTATATTTGGCTTGTTTGTTACTTGGTATATGTTTTCTTTGCAAAACCATTAGGATCAGTTTTCGAAATGAAATAGGAAGCCTGTAGCCTGTTATAAAAAGATCTTTACTGGCAGATGTATTCGTGCAAGAAAGGAACCATCAGGCCAACGTATCATTTTTCTTCCCCTGCTGACTTAATTGGAAGGTTTTTTAAACTGCTTTAGGACTAGCAAGAAGACAAAAAATATATTCGATAATATAGTTTTAGATCACATAATGAAATACGGTTAGGGTTTGGTACTTACTTTGTGGTTCCTTTGCAAAACCGTTAGGATCAGTTTTCGAAATGAAAAAGGAAATTTGACTAAGTACCCAGAAGAAGCAGGGAAGGACCTGCCAGGCCAAATGATCACCTTTCATCCCCTACAGACCTAATTGGAAATTATGTGGTACTGCTATGAGGAAAAGAAGATGAAAAATACATATTTGTAAATATACTTTTTGATCACCCAATACTGACTGACTGACTGAGTTTAGTTTTACGCCGCTTTTAGCAATATTCCAGCAATATCACGGCGGGGGGACACCAGAAATGGGCTTCACACATTGTGCCTATGTGGGGAATCGAACCCGGGTCTTCAGCGTGACGAGCCAGCGCTTTATCCACTAGGCTACCCCACCGCCCCTGATCACCCAATACAAACACGGTCAGGGGAATATCCGATTTGAAACATTGTAAAACATTAGTTTCTGACAACATTTGTGAAGTTTTGGTCTAAGACATCCGAACCACATATCGAAAATTTCTGTTTCTATGGCAGTGTCGTCTTGGCGTTTTTATTGAAGCAAGATTATAAAATGAAATTGTAATCAACATCCAAAGGCTCCATATCCAATTATCACGGACTTTTCTGTGATGGAGAGGATTTACTCCCATTAAACTTTAATATTCAATAAGGTTTAGAAGGCTTCTTTTGCAAATGTAATTTGTTCTTTTGGTAAAAATAATCACACATTGTCCAAATGTGTAACTAAATTTGTACAGGGCCCCAGCTTATTTTCAGGAAGTGGTTTCGTTGGCCTTTAATTTGTGTTTTATGATAAGTGATAATCAGTTGTGAGTAAAGATGATTGGATCTGTGTGCTTCTGGGGTGGCAAACGGACATTACGCGTGAGCTTTATAGTTCTAGTACCATGTTTCCGCTCCCTCAATGCTGACACAACATCTAAACCCAATCATGTAATATGACCTCCAGGGTAAAGTAACATTCTTGCTCCAAACTGATGTTTGTCATACACTAATCCCTTTCAAGTGATATAATCCCCTTGGTGTTTTAAGACATTCAGAGTGCTTATATCTGTGTTAATGTACAACTCACAAAGTAGACAAAACAATGTTTGTACACAGCATCATAGCTTGCAACGTTTGGCATCGGTTGTCACAAAAATATATGTTTATAGAAAGCACAATGACTTGTGTTTAATGATTTCTTTTGTTTTTAAAAATATTTACATTTTCAGCAAATAGTGAGAACATGACCAACATATCATCATCAAAGGGTAAGCCTGTGCACGGTCATCCTAAACCTTGTGTCTTGTGAATGTGTTTTCATTTTCTCCTTTATACATCACCTGCTTGATAACGGTGTTAGTACCTACACCGAAACGTCGCACTCATTGCAATAAAGAAGTTCACTATCCATAGAACTTGGTTTTCCTTCCTTTATACATGAAATAAAATGTTTGTTTTAATGGATTTACGTTTAAATGTCTGATTAGAGTTCGTGATCGAGTGTTTGATGAAGTTATCAATCTCAAAGCTATCAAATCGTAGCTCTCTGCATCGAAATGTATGCTATGGTTGAAAAACTTTAGTATTAAGAAAGTCAATGTGGAAGTGTGGTTGAAAGCCGCGGATCTTTTGAACATGCATCTCATCGTAAAAGCCACCGTTACCGCAAACAATATATGCAGAAATATGAAAAACATATGTAAAAACATAACCTTTACCATTGCTGACCAACGTCTATCACTTATAAATGGCCCGCCTTATTCACAGATAATGGATCTTAAATGCCTGGTTAGACGTTGTGTTCTTAGTGTTTAGTGTATGGAATACTGCTCGTTTCTCATCAGAGAAGGCTGATTTCAGGTATATGGTGTAGTACCTTTCACTGTGTTTAAACAACAACCTGCTCCTTCCATCAAAGACTGGATAAACGAGACTACGTTTCAGAAAACACTGGTTAATAGGCATAATGTTTGTGAACAGTTCTGAATGCACAATGCTGTTTGGTTTGTTGGTTTGGTTTGTTTGTTGTTTAACGCCGCACTCAGCAACAGTGAAGCTATATGGCGGCGGTCTGTAAATAATCCAGTCTGGACTAGACCATCCAGTGATTGGCATTATTACATCGTCTACGCAGTTGGCATACGATGACATACATGTGTCAACCAAGTCAGCAAGCCTGACCACCCTATCTTGACCACCTATTAGTTACCTATGTTTTATTAGTTACCTGCATGTAGTTTATACTGGTCTTTTTCTATTTATTATGTTTTATCATTTGATGTATCTACATTATTGCACTGTTATCTTACCTTTATGAAATTATGTATATTTTACAGTTTTACAACGTGTTTCTTCGGCCTACTGAGGCCCATCAGTTTTATCTGTGTATATTTATGTTGTGCGAATATTCTGTAATTTTATGCATGAAACGTTAATAAACAACTCATTCATTCATTCATTCATTCATTCATTCATTCATTCATTCATTCATTCATTCATTCATTCATTCATTCATTCATTCATTCATTCATTCATTCATTCATTCATTCACCTCCTACGACAAAATGGGTTGCTGAAGACCAATTATAACTCTCTTAAGAGACGATTATTTACAGACCGCAGTCATAGAACTGCCAAATTGCTGAATTATTAAACAAACAGACAGACATTAGCTACATGTTGGGACCTGGACCAGTAATTATTACTAGAAAATGGAGCATGCGTTATACACGCTCTCGCATGAATATGTACGTTCTGTTTCGAAGTCATTACAGTGTCAAGAAGGCTTCAGCAACAGGTCACATAGAGAAAAATACCATTGGCAAACCATACCATCAAAACACACTGTAACAGCCCGGGTTGATTTGTTATACGCCGAGATGCATGTGACCTTTATTATTCGGGATTCTTTTGGGGACTGGCCTTTGATCACCATTCACGACAAAGGTCACAGAGCCATATTTACGTTTAGTAATTAATTATCAGCAGTTCGAGTTTAATCATGTTACGATCCCAGCGCAAAACGTGGCAACGGGTGAAGGTTGATATGTTGGTGAAGTCCAGAGGGTAGTGAAGGAGACAACATGTTGTTTGAAATACATACAGGGATCCATTCTTTTTGTGTGAAAAACTAAATCGTCAACACTAGAAGAGGACAAGTCTCCTGAAAGAGATTCCACTGGCGTGTAATAGGTAACTAACGGCATCGGATGGTCAGGCTCGCTGACTTGGTTGACACGTATCATCGTAATCCAAATGCGTAGATCGATGCTCATGATGTCAATCTCTTGAGTTTCTGGTCCATACTTGATTATTTATAGGCTGCCGTCATATAGCTGGAAACTTAGTGAGTGCGGCGTTTTATTAACTTGGCGTGAAAAGGAAAACAGCGGTGAGAATTATATGGATGGATGGTTGAAAATCAGTCAGCTTTCGAAAATGTTTTTCATTCCGCTAGTGACAAGATGGCTGTCAGATATCTCAAATCAATCATTTCGCGAAAGAACAAATACATACAGGAAGTGATTCTTTTAGTCGACGTGAAAATATATACCTCATCCTAAGAGAACAACCAGTGTGGAGTATCCCTTGAAATACATTCCACTTGGCGTGAAAGGGAAAACAGTGGCGAAATCAATTAAGGATCGCTGAAAACAAGTCTTTCAAATTTCGAAAACGTGTTTCATTTCGCTGCGAAGAGTGACAAGGATGGCTGTCAAATATTTCAAATCAATCAATATTGCTAATACTAAACTCAGTTTCTCAGTCAGTCAAATCAATCATTTCGCAAAGAACAAATAAAGTCATACAACAATTATAAACAATTAAAATTTACAGTGACACCGCTTCACGTGAATGCGTGAGGAAATTTCCAAATTTGATTCATCAGTGACAAAAATGATGTCCGATGCAATTCTCTATATTATACTATAGGCTCCCGAATTATTTCAAGTGAACAACTGACTAGACTTAGCATGTGTTTATGACGGGTGCCACCGGTGGGGCAGGAAGCAATCACCTTTTAGTGAACACCTGGTATTATGACTATTTCATAATTCCATGATTCCTAAACACATGCTCTGTCAGCATATCACATGGTGACAACCACTAGATTGTCTGGTCCGGACTCGATTTGTTTACAAACAGCATCATACAGCTGTAATACTGCTGAAACAAATATATACTCATGATATAGTCACAATTGTACTATCTAATCTGATTTTAGCACATATTTCTTATGGATGTGGAAAGCAATTTCTCGGTTCTATTTACGATGATACCGGTACATACATATATATGAATGTGTGTGTGTGTGTGTGGGGGGGGGGGGGTGTTTACGCCGCTTTTTAGCAATATTCCAGCATAAGACACCAGAAATGGGCTTCACACTTTGTACCCATGTTGGGAACCGACCTCGGGCCTTTGGCGTGAAGAGCGAACGCTTTAACCACGAGGCTACCGCACCCCATATGTTAGTCGAGGAAACTCAAGAGTGCAACAAGTGGACAAAGATTTAATGCGGCTCTGTACAACAAGTCAAGCCTGCAAGAACGCTAATGAGACGACCCGTGAAGATCCGGGTCTTCAGCAACCCATGCTTGTCGTAAAACTAACGGCGACTAACGGGATTGGGTGGTCAGGCTCACTGACTTGGTTGACACATGTCATCGTATCCCAATTGCGTAGATCGATGCGCATGCTGTTGATCACTGGAATGTCTGGTCCAGGCTTGATTATTAACAGACCGACGCCATATAGCTGGAATATTGCTGAGTGTGGCACAAACCAACCAACAAAGCTAATGAGAAGCGGTCACTCATCTACATTGGTAAACCTGCACTGTCACATTAAGGATTACTGTTTCTGTAATATCAACTGCTGTTTCCATCTCTATTCTCCATTACACAAAAACTGGAAGGATCAATGTGACAGACAGTTACTTGCTAAAACATGACATTCCTGATCATCCGGAGACAGACTGTCTTATATTATTCACTTGCAAACCTCATTACCATTGGCTGATCAAATCGAGGCTTGAACACGCCAATCAAAACAGCTTTCGTGCTTAAATAAGATGAAATGTAATCAAATAACACTAGTCTCGGTCTGGACACTTGACGGATACATGTTCATGGATGTGACAGTTCTACAGAGTTTGGTAGTTAGGAAAATACGAATATGGCCACTGTCAAAAACCTGCCAATATATTTTATCCCTACATGTAGATTATATTAATGATGAGGTTCAGTTTACAGATTCTTCATAAGAAAATTAGTTTGAGCAAAACAAAAGTCTCAGCAGAATAGAATATAAGTGAGTGAGTGAATATGGTTTGAATCCGCTTTTAGCAATATTCCAAATATATCACGGCGGCGGACACAAAAATGGGTTTCACGCATTGTACCCATGAGGGGAATCGAACCGGTGACTTCGGCGTGACGAGGACCGCTTTAATCACTTGGCTGCCCCATCACTCCTGACTAGTATCTAATATAAACGGATTAAGTGAGTGTCTGAGTGAGTTGGGTTTTACGCCGCTTTTTAGCAATATTCCAGCAATATAACGGTGGGGGACACCAGAAATGGGCTTCACACATTGTACCCATGTTGGGAATCGAACACGGGACATCGGCGTGACGAGCGGACGCTTTAACCACTAGGCTACCCCACCGTCCCTAGTTTGTTGATGAAGAAAACGAAGACCAGTGTTCTTCACCACAGAGACCATTGAAAATACTCTCGTAATCCGTAGTTCGAGAGAAGCGGAGTACCGATATAGCAGCATGAGTATTTTTCCTCGACAGAAAGGTTTAAGCGATATGTAGAGTAAGTAGAAGAAGTTGACTGTACTTACTGATAGAATTGTTCCATGTATTCATACTGCTGATTGGCGTCAATATTATGTAATTGTCTTTAGAAGTAAACTACTGTTAAAACGAACTCAAAAGCACCACTAATTTTAGTTCGTTATAACCGTAGTTAGTTGTACGCATTTGGACTGAAATATACAAGTAGTCGGGACCAACAAAACAAACAGTTTGTTATAAGAGTGTTTCTTATGGAAGTAATTAACTGTATATATATATTATATCACAAACATCCAACACTTATCTGAAGATTAAGGTAATAATAGAGAAGGAGTTTTAGTATTGTTGACTGCGGCGTAAAACAGCAAAGAAGCATAACCACACAAAGATACGTTTCGAAAACTATCAAAAGATTTAATATACGGTGTTGAAAAATGAGAAAATAAGATGTTAGAGTTCCTCAGTGAACTGATTATTAAATATTTGTAAATATGAATGAATCGAAATATGTCAATCTCACTACTTTGTCCAGAAATCAAGCATAAACACATTGAAAAGAACGATTATTGAATATTATATTATAAGGTTATTACGTATGATTATTTTAATAATGTGTTCATGGCTGTCATTTTGGGACCCTCCGTGTAAATTTATAAATTATATAAGGTGAATGTTAAAAGATTTCTGTTACATACACTGTAAGATGATCTTGACGAAACTCGCAGGCAGAGAGTGGGCGACCGGCTGTATTGATCATCGTGTAATGTAATATGCCAGCTTTCTTGCTTGGAGAATACAGCGGTAATGACGGTATTCGAAGTGATGGTGGGACAGTCTCAAGATGCATCGGAGGCAGGTGCCAGGAACTGGGTTTTGTCCGCAAGAACTTCCATCAATTCCATTTGATAGTTGGTTTTGATTCAAATCTTTTACATGTGTTGAACTCTCAGATACATAGGCATGCATAACATCAATGATTTGGTCATAAAGGTGCATAACATATTTGGTTAGTGTGTGGTTAACGTCACGCTCAGCAGTTTTCCAAAGACGGTTCAGACAATCCTGTGATTGATATCATGAGGTTCGACCTATAAATCTGTGATGCAATGACAAGCATTAACCATGTCAGCGAGTCTGACCACCACTTTCCTGTTGCCCCGTCTTACGACAAGCATGGGTTGCAGAAGATCAACGAGGATCTTCAAGGGATGTACATATTTGATGAGTGAGTATATGGTCGCTTTGAACAATGCTTCCATTGTATCGTGGCGTGTCAACTCATGTATATTAACGAGTGTGGACCAGACAATGCTGAAATTCATATTATGAACAACGATCCACTTTACAGGGCATCTTATTGCTACGACTGTCATAAGTCTATGTTAAGGTTTGGCAATCACGATCACCTCAGCTTTGTACAACGACCCATGGAGTCGCCACCAACGACCAATATGGACTTGTTTTCAGATGTACACATATTGCATAACCACGTATCGTTATAAACCCTAATACATAACACCAGTTTAAGTGAACGTATGACAGTGGGACAAACAAACACTATACCGTTGTATCCACCCCAAGAACCTTAAGCGTACATTCCCCCTTCCTAATATGAATGGTTACTGGAGGGTGGAAGTTACTGGAGGGTAGAGATTACTGGAGGGTAGAGGTTACTGTAGGGTCATTTTGTCCCAATTACTGAAGAAAGGTCTAAGTCCCATTTGTAATCTCGGCTACTATTGTACGGAATCCATATTGGAATTGGATTCAGTAGTATCACTTGTTTAAGTGACTATCACGTTACAATCTGGCAGTAGTCATGGTATTTCATCCATTTATGCTCGACATCATATCGAATACCATCATTCTTTTAATCATAATATACTCACAATCATGCAATATCTTTACTTTATTAATTGCGAAGCCTTGTGCCAGTTACGGAATGAACCGAGACAATCTGAATGCTCCGACCTGCAAATCCTCTGGGATTGACGAAAGTTTACCATGTAAAAAGGCCCATAGGTAGGAAATAAAGCAATATATTTAAATCAGCTGTAAACAAATACGCTGAAATGAGTACAAACTCGAACACTGTGCTGTGGTACAAGGGGGGCTGAGGACCTAATGTAGTTATTGACATCTCATCGAGTTAAATCACTGTTCGTGATGAGCTCGCTTGACTCCGACTATCAAATCTCAACATCGATGACTATAATCTAGTCCTCAATCCGTCATGGTAGATGTAAGTACCGTTATCATACAGTTTCTTCCCGCCGATGTACAGTCGTATGTTAAACCCGCGGGATGACAAATCGCGAAAGGTCAAGGTCACGTGTACACCGAATCATTCAGGGCTGGAACGACTAGAATATGTTCCTTTCAACTTAATTTATATACATATGAGCTGTTTCAGATATACCTAAGAGACGTTCGGTGTATGGTATTTTCTAAGATGTTTCGGTGAAAGATCAAAGGCGCCGACAGTACTTTATCAGACGATAATGTGCACTTTTTGCATTACGTCACAAAGTAAAGGTGTCACTGCGCCATTCTAGTCTGCCCCCTCGTAATCGAACCATTTTGCCTTACGTCACAATGTAAGCGACGTCACGATGCATGTCAGTTGTCATCGCCTCGTACGGCCTCTTACAGTAAACTACTCCGTTGCAACCCGTTTCCTGGTTTGCAGTTGCTTCACGCAGCAAACATCACTGGTGGAAACATTACATTTATGTTTTCCGACGGTTAAAATGTCTCAATTTGACTCACAAGTTTTCAGCAACACGGTAACGTTCGCAATGTTTACATTCCCACAATGCAGTCGTGGAATGTCGCTTGCCTACTCAGCTTCATCTGCATGTACTGATCTAAACATACTTTGGTAGTGGAAATGCGACGTTCATATTGCCCCATATGGTTTACGTTAATCACATATGTAATTAAAATAATTTAGAGAAGATATTTAATCCGAACGTAAACCGTCATCAAACTATTATCATTTGTTTTTTCTGGTAACGTTCGTCTTAACGTAGGGGGGCAGACACATCAATAGAACAGCGCGCCAGTTAGCCATGTGCGAGGATTCTTAATTTAGGTCACCGACACCGTCTTTTGTTTTCTGCCTTATATTAATCGTAATTATCCTTAGAAAGTATTAAATTTGGCATCTTAGAAAAGAAATACAGTTTGCTCTACCACCATGTATAGTGTAATAAAGCACACTTTCGCCATGAACTATTATAACTTTAACTATAATAGTTCAGGGCGAAAGTGTGCTTTATTGCACTATACACCATGGTAGCGTCCGAGTGCTTTAACGTTATAATAGTTCAGGTCGAAAGTGTGCTTTATTGCACTAAACATGGTGGTAGAACGAACTGTATTTCTTAAATATAAAAACTTGACGAACGACTGCCATGCCAGATGCCAACCGATTTGCTCGTGGTCAACATCGTTTGTCAATAGACTTCACATTTATGTACCTCCCTCACCGAAGAGCCAGTCTTTCAGCACGGCGTCGAGAGTTATCTCCCTTTTATACACTCAGTTTCTATTGGATTTGTGCAGAACTAGAGTCTTTCAACAAATTGGTTTATCTTGCTAGGAAATCAGTAATATTAAAGGACTGTTCGTTAGAGCATTTACCGGTTTGTCTGGAACCTATTGACAACAGTATATATCAAACAGCGGAGACACCTGTTTACGGATCTAACGCAGCCTCTAGGTCACTATTGATATTCAATTGTTTGGTGAAGCTTCGGAGTAAGTAAAGCACTTTCAAACAAATCTCTTCTTCTCTGCGCTGAGATTTAGGCTGGTCAGTATCTCCCAATCGAATTTTACAGCGTGTGTGAGGACGGTTCAATTTTGTCCTGAAAGCTTCAGAAATGGACACTCTTTTAAAAAATGTTTAGCTAAGCCAGTTTCAATCTCCGAATTCAATGAAATTGCGACTTATATTTGTTCAGTGATAGTTCCTGTCGTGGAGGTTTTGCACAAACCCAGACAGCTGACGTCTTCATAGGTTTGTAACAAGTGTAAGGTTTCGCAAAAATGATGTTCTCAAATTCATTTACAATTTACATGACGGTATAATTTGCATATTTTCAGGCTTTAAATTTCAGCACCTGCTACAGATGTCTAGGCTTGACGTATTTGTGCTGACAAAGTTGAGAAGCATTTTTGTCTCCTTTGAGGATTACGACAGGAAATCGAATGATTATCTTTGGCTTTCTAAATCCTTCACAATTTCTTTTAACACGTTTCATCATTTTCTCAAGCAGCATGTATTCTTTACTGAAATGGTTCCAATTCCAATGACCCAAAGAAAGATAAACTGATTGTTTTATGTCTTTTAATGGTGTGATTTGACGCCCCGTCCTTAAACCCAGGCGGGTGTCTCTTTGTCACTATGCTCTTGGAGTGAGGTAAGAGTTTAGAAGGAAATTGTTTCATTCCGCTGTCAGCAAATGTCCAGTTTGTAGATTATTACGACGGCTTGTCAATTGCCTATACTGAACTAAACACACCAGGACTGAGCCAAAGACACAAATGAGCGACAGCAACAAACCAGACAGGAGGCCACGACCACGACAACGTCATCTTGAGTCACTTGGTATTCGTGGTGGTAGGGAACAATTATATACTAGAATCACTACGGGACACAAAACAAAACGTCAGTGAGTGAGGACAGTTATACTTCACAATTTTGCTTCAATGTACGTCAAGTGTCCAGAACCAAAAGCAGATCGTTATACATGCCAGTTCAGTTTACTGCAGTTTTCAGGTTAGAATTAGGGTTCAGCAACACATACATGTTGTAAGAGGCGACTAACGGGATCGTACAATGGATTCTGCTTTTAGCATCTATACACGTGAAGATCAGGGTTAGAATTGATCTTCAGAACCCATGCTTGTCATAAGAGGCGACGAATGGGATCGGGTGGCCAGACTCGGTGACTTGGTTGGCACATGTCATCGTATCCCAATTGCGTAGATCCATCCTCATGCTGTTGATCACTGGATTGTCTGGTCCTGACTCGATTATTTCAAGACCGCCGCCATATAGCTGGAATATTGCTGTGTGCGCCTAAAACTAAACTACTCACTCACTCATTTTAGCATCTATTATTATCATGGATATATTTTCGTCGTCTTGATTTATAGTATAGGGTAGAAAGTAATTGTCTTGCTCACTACCACAGAGCAACGTGTAACGTTTATATAACATCTTCTCGAACATCCAGTCGGGCATCGAGGTACTTCAGTCAGGCTGGTGTCTGTGGTGATGGTTTTGGACACCTTTCCATGCAGCTCCCGACGTGGTTACAATGGACGCGTTTTATCGACCCTGTTCCTGGTCTGAAGTGTGACAGTAGATCGCTAACATGTTTTACTGCAACATTGACGAAACGTATTCACGGAGTTGCCACCCTGTAAAACACTTGGCTGAGGTATTAGCAGCTTGGAACACTTTTACAGCCTGAGTTTAATTACTGTAGTCGTCCAATCTGGATCTTTGCGAGATGCATTGTGAATGTGTTTTATGGAAGTCTAAAAACGTCATCAATCAAACGAGGACGATGTATACTTTGGGCTGGAATCGGAATAAATGCATTAGTAACAGGATACAAATTGAACTGAAATGAATCCTCGAACCAAGGACGTGTGTGGGCTTATCATGAGTGCTAGCAACTAATATGCCCCGAGGTCGATACGGCAGTGAATTGTTCTTCAGCACCTCAGTCAACATTTTTCAAGTTCTGTCCTGTAAAATAGTCGAGTTCGGGCCATAGTGACTGTAGCATGAGTAACAGTTGAGGGTGTGGTGAGAATGATTTTACTTCTGAAACAAAATTCATTCTGTTCTGAACTCCGGTTTGACCTAATTTTGTTCAGCACACTATCAATGTTCTTGGGTTTCACCAAGTAATCCATTCAAAAATCAAATTCGCGGTCTCCACTCACATGCTGACACACCGTTGTATATTTTGGAATACTACTTAAAACTGCGTTGAACGAAATATATAAAACACATCAGTGCACACTCAGTCATAACTCTCTTCAATAACCCTCTCTCTCGAACTGAGCCAGCTCGTCACAGAAGCGTACTCTCGAATGCAACGTTAGCTCGAATATTCTGTATTTTGTTGCCCTCAATTCAGAAATAAACTAGCTATGTGACGTCGCTATAAGTGATATCATCTGGAAAGGATGAACGAGTGCTCCAACACCGTTGGTATATAATAACACAAAACTAGGGAGCCTGGCCACTATATCCATTTAGTCATCTTGTACTGGAGGCTTAGGTTGCTGAGATCTATTCTTACCTGGAATCGCCACAGGAGACAAAGTAACTAGACAGTTATATTGGGTATGTATCATCTTTTCGAAGGATTCTCCGGAAAAAATGGACCAACTCCTTCCTGTCTCCCTCGGCATATGTTCTGACATAAATGTAATTTACTCCTCGGTAAAACATAGGGGTCACCAGGAATGTTCCAGAAGAAAGTACGGTCGCATTGTCTTGCTTGTATATGAATTAATGTAAAGGATTCAGTGACACGCCGCCTTGAAATACTTTTTGAGTGGGAAGCACATACGCTGACGCCTGTGATTTGGCCGTGACTTGTTGTTTGATTTTATGTAGTAGTTGTTTGGGGGCTGTGGGGTGTGGGTGTGGGTTCGTTTATTTGATGATTTGAAATAAAAAAAAGAATTAAAGTATGCAACAGGGCAATAATTTATTAATTTAAGTGTGCTATACCGACAGACAAAAAAGTATACATCGGTGTCTTTGTCGGCTACAGTTGAACAATCAAGACATGGCAATTCGATGGGAGTGTATTTGATATGGGTTCAAAATTCATAGTTGGTGCTTACGTCTACAGAGTATCGGCGTTTGGTTTCAGTCTCCTAACGTTCTGATAAAGTTTGTGATATTCCTGTCTTTGGATAATGTATACTTTCTTAAGCCGGCAGTAAAAAAGACAACTTTTGATTATACTGATTATACTTGATGGGTTCTTTATATGATTCATAGTTAACATTATAAGCATTCAGATGTTTATCATTGTGTCATTTGCCTGTGCGAAAGTACCCTTATAGCTGGTTTTATGCAATAAACTTTGTCACAATGTATTGTTAAAAACACGAGGTTCGCCCATTAGGCACCAGAAAGATATTACGATCTGAACTATTAACACATTTATACATGTATGGGTGACGTGAAAACGCTATGAATATTTTCTTGATCCGTTGTGTCGGGTTAAATCCGAATGAATCCGATCGGTGCGTGACAAGAAATAAGTCGCATGACATAATGAGAGCAACTAATTTCTGGATGTTTCAGCGGTCCCACACAAGGATTTCTTTTAAGCATACATGGCTGACTTTGGAAACACGTTCATTCCCAGCAGATGTGTTTGTTACCGTATCCTTATACAATTAAGGGACACAACTCTGCAGCGTCTTAATCTACTGGACTCTTCGTGGTTGGTTGGGACGAGATATACTGATCAAAACGGGACAGGCGATGATAAACGCTTGTATTAAAGACCTGATAACTTGTGAAATACATGACTGATGGTCAAATCAACACAATGGTTCGATGTTCAACTTTTCATCATATTGGTAAGCATGGTCCAGCTCCGAGGGCACACAGATGTCTACGGTTCGGTCCGATTGTATTCGTAGGTTTGTCGGCACCATACCCGAGCTGCCGAGCACCACAGTAGTAAACGTTTGACACCTGCATCACTTCAGTTTATCTTCCCACGCAGATGACTGTACCCTGTAATCGTCTTTAGAAGTAAACTACTGTTAAGATGAACTCAAAGGTTCAGTTCGTTATAACCGTAGTTCCTCATTTGGACTAAAATATACAGCAAGTAAAAACGAAAATACAAACCTGGTGTTTTGAGACTATTAAAACAACGTAAATATTTTGCCAGCAATGTTCCAATTGGGTACGATATATATGGTATTATTGCAACTCGTACACAATGTTTGTGACTTGTGAGTCACAATCAAAACACTTTTCTAAATATTACGCTGTTTTCGGGAAAACATTTTACCAAAGCAGCAGGTGTATACTTTCTTTTGTACGTCAGTTTAGTTGGGACCAACAAACTAACAGTTCGTTATAAATATAGTAAACGGAACGTACATATCACAAACATCCTGTGCTTATCTGAAGATTAGGGTTAGGTTAGAACAGGAATTTTGTTGACTGGGGCATAAAACAACAAACATGCATTGTCATACAAAGACATGTTTATCAAATAGTTTTCGAAAACTATCAAAATATTGGACGTACAGTCAAAGTGCATTACTTCAAAAATGAAGAACTGAGAGTTCCTCAATGAAGTGATTATTGCAGACTTGTAAATATGCATGAATCAAAATATCACAATATCATGTATAAATACTTTTTAAAATAAATATATACATCCTGGAAAGAACGACTCACTTACTGATTCAAAGGTTTTTATGCATGATTATTTTCATAGCACGTTCAGACTGTTTGTATGAACCCCACCTTGAACATTTGTACATTATAAAAGACGAATGTTAAAATTTAGGTTCCTGTTACATACACTGTAAGGTGCTCCTGACGAGACCCGCAGGTTGAGAGTGGACGACTGGCTGTATTGATCAACGTCTAATGTATAATGCCAGCTTTCTTGCTTGGAGAATACAGCGGTAATGACGGTATTCGAAGTGATGGTGGGACAGTCTCAAGATGCATCGGAGGCAGGTGCCAGGAACTGGGTTTTGTCCGCTTGGAGTTCCATCAATTCCATTCAATATTTGGTTTTGATTCGTGAGATGTGAAAAAAAAATCTTTTAAATGTGTTGGACGTTCAGATACATAGGCATGCATAACATCAATGATTTGGTTATAAAGGTGCATAACATATTTGGTTTGTTTGTGGTTAACGTCACACTCAGCATTTTGTCAAAGGCGGTTCAGACAATCCTGTGATTGATACCATATGCAAATGTGACACGAGCACATGCATCAACCAGGTCAGAGAGTCTGGTCTGACCACCACTTTCCTGTTGCCCCCTCTTACGACAAGTATGGGTTGCATAAGATCAATACTAAGGAGGATCTTCAAGGGATGTATATGTTTGATGAGTGAGTATATGATCGCTTTGAACAATGCTTCCATTGTATCGTGGCGTGTCAACTTCATGTAAATAAACGAGTCTGGACCAGACAATGCTGAAATTCATATTATGAACAACGATCCATTCCTGTCCCCCCACCCCCCCCATCTTACGACAAGTATGGGTTGCAGAAGATCACTACTAAGGAGGATCTTCAAGGGATGTATATGTTTGATGAGTGAGTATAAGATCGCTTTGAACAATGCTTCCATTGTATCGTGGCGTGTCAACTCATGTAAATAAACGAGTCTGGACCAGACAATGCTGAAATTCATATTATGAACAACGATCCACTTTACAGGGCATGCTATTGCTACGACTGTCATAAGTCTATGTTAAGGTATGGCAATAAAGATCACCTCAGCACGAACATCGCTTTGTACAACGACCCATGGAGACACCACCAACGACCAGAATGGATTTGTTTTGAGATGTGCACGTTTTAATCACGTTTCTTTATAAACCCTAATACATAAAACCAGTTTAAGTAAACGTACGCGTATGACAGTGGGAAAAATAATCACTATACTGTTCTATCCACCCCAGGAACCTTAAGCGTACATTCACTTCTGCCAATATGAATGGTTACTGGAGGGTAGAGGTTACTGGAGGGTCATTCTGGCCCAATTACTTCAGAAAGGTCTCAGTCCCACTTGTAATCTCGGCTACTATTGTACGGAATCCATATTGGAATTGGATTCAGTTAGTATCACAAGTTTACGTGACCACCACGTTACACATCACTATCTGCCAGCGGTCATTCTGCAAATTATGCTTGACATCATATGGAATACCATTTTTCTTTAATCATTAAAACTTTTGCAGGCTACGGAATGAACCGAGACAAACCGAATGTTCCGACGTGCAAATCCTCTGGGATTGACCATGAAATCTCCCATGTAAAATGAAGCAATATAATTTAATCAACTGTAATCAAATATGCTGAAGTGAGTATAGACTTGAACACTGGGCTGTGGTATAAGGGGCTGAGGACCTAATGCAGTTATCGACATCTCATGGAGCTAAACCTCTGTTCGTGATGGGCTCGCTTGATTCCGACTACCAAAACTCAACATCGATGAGTATAATCTAGTCCTCAGTCCGTCATGGTAGTTGTAAGTACCCCTATCATACAGTTTCTCCCCATCGATGCACAGTCGGAGCTCGGATGACAAACCGCGAAAGGTCAAGGTCACGTCTGCCAGCGAATCATTCAGGGCCGGAACGACTAGAATATGTTCCTTTCAACTTGATTTATATACATATGAGCTGTTTCAGATATAGCTTAGAGACGTTTGGTTTATGGTATTAAATACAAAGTTGACGAACGACTGCTATGTCAGATGTCAACCGAATTGCTCGTGGTCAGCATCGGTTGTCAATAGTGTTCGCATTTATATACCCTCACCGAAGAGCCAATCTTTCAGCACGGCGTCGAGAGTTATCTCCCTTTTATACACTCACAGTTTCTATTGGATTTGTACAGAGCTGGAGTCTTTCAATAAAACAAATTGGTTTATCTTGCTAGGAAATCAGTAATATTAAAGGACTGTTCGTTAGAGCATTTACCAGTTTGTCTGGAACCTATTGACAACAGTATATATCAAACAGCGGAGACACCTGTTTATTCCGCCTTTAGCTGGCTATTGATATTCAATTGTTTGGTGAAGCTTCAGAGTAAGTAAAGCACTTTCAAACAAACCTCTTGTGAGACGCTTATTTAATTCCGTTGAGTCAACATTTCAACTTCTTCTCTGTGCTGAGATTGTACGCTGGTAAGTATCTCCCAATCGAATTTTACAGCGTGTGTGAGGAAGGTTCAATTTTGTCTTGAAAGCCTAAGAAATGGACACTCGTTTTAGACATGTTTAGCTAAGCCAATTTCAATCTCCGAATTCAAAGACATTGCGACTTACATTTAGTTCAGTGATGGTTCCTGTGTGGAGATTTTGCACAAATCCAGACAGCTGACGTCTTCATAGGTTTTGTAACAAGTGTAAGGTTTCGCAAAAATGTTTTCAAATTCATTTACAATTTACATGACGGTATAATTTGAATATTTTAGGCTTTAAATTTCAACACCTGCTACAGACGTCTAGGCATCATTGATGTTATTTTTGTCTCCTTTAAGGATTACGAAAGGAAATCGAATGATTATCTTTGGCCTTCCAAATCATTCAAAATCTATTTTAACACGTTCATCATTTTCTCAAACACCATGTACTCTTTATTGAAATGTGGCCAATTCCAGTGACCTAAAGAAAGAGAAACTGATTGTTTCATGTCTATTGATAGTATGATTTGACGCTCCGTCCTTAAATCCAGGCGCCTCTTTGTAACTATGCTCTTGGAGTGAGGGTAAGAGTTTAGAAGGAAATTGTTTCATTTCGCTGTCAACAAATGTCCAGTTTGTAGATTATTACGACGGCTTTTCAATTACCCAAACTGAACTATACACGCCAGGACTGAACTATACACGCCAGGACTGAACTATACACACCAGGACTGAACTATACACACCAGGACTGAACTATACACACCAGGACTGAACTATACACACCAGGACTGAACTATACACACCAGGACTGAACTATGAACTATACACACCAGGACTGAACTATACACACCAGGACTGAACTATACACAGCAGGACTGAACTATACCAGTGAGCGACAGCATGCGCAACAAACCGGACAGGAGACCACAGGGTCGGCAATAAAATTAGAATCTGTCAGTTAGAATGGGTTAGAATCGGTTACTTCCTGTGACGTCATGGTAAATGGACGTGCGCCTCGAGCTCTGAGAGACCGTGGGTAAGGAAAATCAACTATGGTGGACAATTGAATCGATATTGACGGCAATAGATACTATTATTGTAACAAGCACATCGCCACAATATAAACACTGGCTAATTCATACGTCGATGGAAGTGTAGTTTTGTGATTTTCAACTGATTGGATCAGTATCATACATTGGACTGCCTCCGTGGCATACGCGGATGTTCACCAACAGGAAACTGTGAGTACTTTCAGAGTTTTTCATATGGAGAAAACCTTTTATCCTGTCAAACGAAAACGTCAAGACATTTTCTCATCACCCGAAACGGAATTAGACATAGAACCGAAACGACAGTGCTCACTTTATTCAGATTCGGTCAAGGTCCAGACTCGATTATTTACAGACCGCCACCATATAGCTGGAATATTGCTGAGTGCGGCGTAAAACTAAACCCACTCACTCAGATTCGGTCAACCTTTGTCCATCTCCGAACATGAGTGATAAAGAAGTTCTGACGATTACCCCTCGGATGTATTCCTCGAGATGTTATCAAAAACACTTCGTTCTAAGGAAGTCATGTCCGTTCAGTGTGGCACTTTGTCTCAGATAATTAGACCCATGTTGGGTGAAGAGATAGACAAACTCTCAGCTCAGAATATTCAACTCAAAGATACTCTCTCCACCCTTAACAATAAGTTGACAGAAAAAGATCAAGTGATTCAGGATCTAACATATCCTAGACAGGAGTGAGCAATACTCTCGGAGAAACAATCTCCGTATATCGGGGATTCCTGTGGTCGAAGGTGAGAGCACTGACGACCTAGTGGTCAGTCTCAGCAAGTCCTGCGGAGTGGACATAAGTCCACGGGACATAGACATCAGTCACCGTGTGCCGAGGCGACCCACCACAGTAACAACCCCACCCAGACCGATCTTAGTTAGATTTGTAAGCAATGCTACTAAGAGGTCATTACTCAAAGTCAGGTCCAAACTCAAACAAGTGAGGAACCCAACGCTCCTAAGATGTTCATTAATGAGGAGCTAACCCGCCCCAGAGCCATCCTAGCTAGTAAGTGAGTGAGTATGGTTGTACGCCGCTTTGAGCAATATTCCAGCAATATCACAGCGGGGGACACCAGAAATGGGCTTCACACATTGTACCCATATGGGGAATCGAACCCGGACCTTCAGCGTGACGAGCGAACGCTTTGACCACTACCATCGCTACCCCATCGCCCCTCCTAGCTAGTAAGGCCAGGAAGCTAGTGTCTGACAAGCGGGTGAGTCCACGTGGGTCACGGGAGGAGTAATCCTCATCAAGCTGCTTGATGGCTCGGTCAAGAAGGTAGCTAAGGATACCCACTTCGAGGATGTATGTGAATCTATAAGGCTCAATATGGTATTTAGTCTCAGTCAGTCTAACACTCAGGGTTCTTAGCATTGTGTAGCATGTGAAACCCATCATAAATGACTTGATGATACGGTATCCAGTGTGAACATACAACATTTGCATATCCAAATTGTGGTAATATGATGCCCAAGCATTTTGTGATTACTCAGCGTGGAACCATACACAGTTTGTGTATGTGTATGAACACGTAACAGGGATAAATCTAGGGATTGTATATTGTGTACATACATTTATAATTAATCATTTTCATTTTATTCTCATTTCAGGTGATCAGACAGACGACTTCTCTATATATTATATATACGTTACAATTAGTTGTCAGTCCAGTTGCATCTTGTCTTGGCCTTAACTGTTCAGTTCTGTGTCACAGGGCTGGCTCATTGTGTATTTAAGGGTATCTGGGTCGATTTACTTTTATGTCATTGTCTTTAGTTGTTTTAACAATAGCCCAGGCTCAGCTTCTCAGTTGATTGGTTTAATTTCAAATATACTTCTCACCGCCATGTTACTAATCAGTTTGCACCACACTGTCTACATGAAGACTGTTTAGTAGATTGAGTTTTGGTCTAAGGTTAGTAATTATACATTTGTAATATACACATAGCTAATTAAACTCTAATATAAATAATTGTATAACATAGGCACAAATACGTTCAAGATAAATCAAATGTAAATATTTACACAGTATGCTATTTTACCTGTATGAATGTGCGTATGGTTGGTTTTGCTATATGTTTATGCTGGCTTGTAGTTCTTGTTTTACAAATGCTCTATATGATGTAAGATTGATGTATTTCATCAATTTTGTATCTTGTTTGTAACTCCATAGTGGTAGTTTCAAGTATGTATATATGTTGGTATAATGGTATTATTTTATGCGTTGTCTCATGGACAATACCTCTCAGTGTATCCTATTTTATGTAGGATCATTGCACGTGTTGGCTGCCCGGCTGCTGGGTGCTTGAGCCCACTCCCGTGTCACCCACAGGGTAGGTTTCATTGTCTGTTTTTATAGTCTGTTTCATGATATGCCGCATGAAATGTAATAATAACAATAGTATATATGCCATTTTTCATTACCTGCGTGAGATTATGTAAGACAGGTACATTGTTTACTTCAGTCTATGTTATTCCGATGTGTATATATGAAGACATGCATTTATCAGATGTTTATACCTACATATATATGAAGGCATATGTTCATCGGATATGTTTTAAGCATATACATATATATTGTATAATTTTTATTGTTATAGAGTGTCTACTGCTTCTACTGCTTCTACTACTTCTTCTTCCGCTACGGTATAAAAATATTGACCTCACAACCCGTAGCCTGTGGTTAATTACAGAGCACCACTGTTTCATGGCTGCAACAAACATATTCAACGTTTGTGTTTATTTAATATAAACGGAAACACACCATATGTTTAACAAACATGGACATGTTTACTTTTTGTGTTTATTCAATATGGACATGATTATATCTTGTGTTTACTCTTTATGGACATATTCACATTTTTGTTCATTCAGTTTGGACATATAGAGAGTTATTCAACCTGGGTGTTCATGAATGTACAGTACTCACGTATCACGTATTCAGTGTGTACATTAGCACACTTTATGTGATCCAACATGGATACACTTACATTTTGTGCTTATTTAATATGGACACATTTCTGTTTCTTGATTATATGTTTCTACCATGAAGTATATTAAAACCATACTTACGTTCCAAATAGAATCCAACTGTAACTGTGTTCACTGTCTAAATCCATTAAGAACGTTTACACATTGTTATCAACAGCCACCCTGCTATTGCACACACACCACCCACACACACACACTCTCACCTCCACAACACGCTGTAGATGCTCGTGCAGCACGTGCGTTATTCAGAACGAAACTATACATACGGTTTGTGTATGTGCATGGATATATTCAACGTTTGTGTTTACCTAATACAAACATAAACACACCTTATGTTTAACAAACATAGACATATTTAGTTTTTGTTGTCTATTCACATGTTTATATTTTGTGTTTACCCCACATGGAAATATTCACATTTTTGCTCATTCGTTTTTGAAACAGGTTATTCAACCTGGGTGTGTATGAATATATTCAAGTATCACTTATTCAATGTCTACATTAGCACATTTTTTGTTGATCCAACACGGATACACATACTTATTGTGCTTATTCAATTTTCTGTTTCTTGATTGTCTGTCTCTACCATGAAGTATATCAAAATCATACTCACGTTTCAAACAAAATCTTACTGTAACTATATTCACTGTATAAATCCACTGAGAAAATTTACATTTTCCTTTCAATATCCACCCCCGCTTTGCCCTCCACTTTCCACAACCTGCCACCACGCGATAGATGCTCGTGCAGCACGTGCGCTATTCAGAGCGAAACTACATATAGTGTGTGTACGTGTATGAACATATTCAACGTTTGTGTTTATTTAATACAAACATAAACACACCATATGTTTAACAAACATGGACATATTTACTTTTTGTATCTTATTCAATATGGACATGGTTATATCTTGTGTTTACTCCATGTGGACATATTCACATTTTTGTTCATCCATGTTTTGACATATACAGAGCATATTCAACCTGGGTGTGCATGAATATAGTCATGTATCACGTATTCAATGTCTACATTAGCACTCTTGATGTTCATCCAACATGGATACACTTATATATGCTTTTTGTGCTTATTCAATATGGACATATTTCCGGGTCTTTTTTTTAAATTATCTGTTTCTCCCTTGAAGTATATCAAAATCATACTCACGTTTCAAATATTCCAACTGTAACTATATTCACTGTATAAATACATTAAGAAAGTTTACATTTTCCAATCAACATCCATCCCGCTTTGCCCTCCACTCTCCACAACATGCCATCACGCGATAGATGCTCGTGCAGCACGTGCGTTATTCAGACACTACAGCACGTGCGTTATTGAAATGTAGGTCAGATTGCCCTGTGTCCCAGTTATATCACAATTATGTTACAGTTACATGATTTCTTCCTCTTTTACTGCAGATGAAGCTTTCATTCTGTGGTACCCTTATTTCTTGCTTTTAGTTTATTACATCGTTGACAACTATTGTCATAACTTGTTTCTTAACACAAGGAACCACATTGTTTTTCAGAAGTTAAAATGTTTCGTATTATGTGTATCAACATTTTTCCTAATGCCAAATAACGCTTAGTTTAATTCGTTACTGTATATCTTTGTATGAGCCCACCCATCATAACACTTGTATTTCCGTTTCTGAAAATGATTGATATTATGCAATATAGACATTTGTCATATTCATAGCAAATCTGCCTGTAAATTTAGAAAACAGTGTTATCATTTCTTGATATTATGTCTTTTTACACCAAACAATTTTCTCTGATTATCATTTTTCTTCCTTTGATCTGTGGTGATGTTCACCCATATCCCGGTCATTTGCGAAACGCTGATCTTAAGTTAAAACATTTAAACGCACGGAGTCTTAGAGATAAGCTAGATATACTCCAAGTAAGATGCAAGAAACGAAATTATCTCATTGGGACATTTTATAGGGCAGATAAAAGCGACGTCTATGGGAATTTAATAGAAGAATCTGTTGGTAACGCTGTTGATCTTGACTTGATTACAATTGTGACTGGTCATTTTAATGAAGATATTCATACACAAATTCTAGCAGAGTTGATCAAATCAAATTGATAAATGGATTATCTCAAATCATAACCGATCCTACAAGGATTACCCTTACCTCTAGTACTTTGATTGATATTATCTTTGTTTCACATGTTGCTACTGTACTAGATTTCGGTGTACTTGATCCTATATGTAGTGATCACTGTCCTGTGTATGTTACTTTGGAGGAAAAAATAACCAGAACAGTTACTTATAAAAGAAAAATAATTATACTTTAACCGACATCGAAGCCCTTGCTGATGATCTTAGTTCTCTTGTTTGGAATACAATACTTTCTTCTCGTGACATAAGTCAAGTAGCAGATCAAGTAAACAATACCATAATTAATCTATGTAACAAACACGTGCCTAACAAAATTGTCACTATCAGGCCAAAAGATGTACCATGGATGAACACAAAAAACGAAACCCGGAGTTTGATCCGAAAACGTAATCGCTTACGCAAGATTGCTAAACGGCGCAACTTGCCTTCCAATTGGACAAAATTCAGACTATACAGAAATAAAGCTACAACATCCGTCAGAACGGCTAAGCAACTATATACAGACAAAATTGATAAATTAATAAATGACAAGCATGGAACCAAAAGTCTGGTGGCGTCTGATTAAAAATTATGCAAAAAGCAAAAATTCATCAAGCTCCTTTCCTCCAATATTAAATAATGATCAACTTTATGACGATAGCACTGAAATTGCAAACATAATATTCACAAATCAAACAAAAGTTAGTTATCCAGACAGGAATATTGAAGAGGTTGTTTCGTATGCTGATAATTCTTTATGTGACGTTTATCTGAACCAAAACGAAGTTTATGATATTCTTTCTTCTGTAAATACTACAAATGCAATAGGCCCAGACGGAATTAGCAATAAGTTTCTGAAAATGAACGATGATTTACAGCGAATTTCCGAATGGGCAGAAAAATAGCAAGTATTTTTTAATCCCAATAAGACAGAGTCAATACGCTTTACTCGTAAATTGCAACCAACTCCAATGCCGAACCTAACCATGAATGGTAACGTCATTAATTCCGTACAAAGTCATATACATTTAGGTCTTATACTTCAGCATGATTGCTCATGGAATGAACACATTAACGACTCTGCTAAAAAGTTGCACCAATGGTGAATTGTCTAAGAAGAGTCAAACATCGTTTAAACTGAAAAACTGTAAACTGTAAATCTGTAAATTATGCGAGGTCCTTTCTTCCAGATACTGTTAAATTATGGAATTCATTACCAGCTGAACATAGAGAATCGCCGTGCCTATCGAGATTCAAAAATTACTTTTAAATGATTCTAATATCTACGGTCATTTTGACTTAATTTTCGGTAGCAGATTTTGTCAAATCATACACTCTCGTCTCCGACTTGAATGTAGTGACCTTAATGCGCACACATATGAAAGATTTATATCTCCAACATCATCTTGCTCTTGTGGCCACAACTACGAAGACTCTGCTCATTATTTCTTCTCATGTACTCTTTACAAACGATACACGTCAAATTATGTATTTTTATAGCAAAGGATTTGACCTAAAATCAATTTTGTTTGGATACCAAAGCTGTTCCTCGATAGTAAACAAAGAACTTTTAATTTCAGTGCACTCGTTTATAAATTTAACAGGCAGATTTGATCCAAAATAATTTCTACATATGACATATACTGTTTAACAATGATTGGCGTTATTTCTCGTTTTTGCAACATTTATATATCATTCACATTGTACATTCATCATGACATGTTTACTCTTCCTTCCATTGTATCCCGGGCGGTATTCATATAGTGGTTAAAGCTTCGTGCTTGGTTTTCCAACATGGGTACAATGTGTGAAGTTCCATTTCTGGTGTCTTTGCCGAATGTTGCTGGAATATAAAAGCGGCGTAAAACCAAACTCAGTCAGTCAGTCAGTCCATTGTATCCCGGAGCGGTATTCAGCTTGTGCTTGTTTTCCAATCCGGTTCCTTTCTTTGGATATAAATATGTTTAAACAGAACATAGAAATGCTGCCCTGATAACATGAAACCGGGAAGACTGGCCACTATATCCATTTAGTCGTCTGGTACTGGAGGCTTAGGTTGCTTAGATCTATTCTTACCTGGAATCCCCACAGGTGACAAAGTAACTACATAGTTATATCGGCTACGAGTCATCCTTTCGAAGTAAATGGACCAACTCTTTGCTGTCCTCCTCCGGATAATATTCTGACATAAATGTAATTTACTCCTTCGCAGAATATAGAGGTCACCAGAATGGGGTGCAGGAAGGAAAGTCAGTACAAGACTTCCAGAAGGGAGTCCAGTCACATTGTCTTTCTTGCATGTGAATTAGTATATATGAGTCAGTGCCACGCCGCTGTAAAATACGTTTTCTTTAGATCACGATGCAGAAATGGATTGATGTTTTTACTTTTCGGAAAATATCCTTTTTAATACCCTGTGACTTGGCCGTGGTCGCATTTAACATGGGGGATGTCTGAAGAAGCTGACATGTGTTTGCTTTTGTGTTGTTTTGTCCTTTTTGGTGCTGGATGGGCGTGTAGGTTGCGTTGAATTGATGAATTGAAATACACATGTTTCATATTTTCAAATGTGCTACAGGCGATGGTAATGTGAAACTAATAATTAAATGAATCTATACTGACAGACAAAAGAAAGTATACACTGATGTTTATGTCGGCAATAGTTGAACGAACAAGACAAGGCATTTCGATGGGTTATGCACTGCTCGTACAAGGTAATGGATGTGTGCAGCTGGGGGAGACGTCCCACACCGAGAAGAAGCGTTTGTTCGTGTGCGTTCGTTCTTGCGTGTGCGTGTGAGGGGGTGTTATAACATCAAATGTGTAAACGACTTTAATACCGTTGCCACCGGAGCCATAATTAACTCAGGGTTGGATAAGTTCAAAATAATAGTGTTACTGCGTTTTTCATGATACGCGACACAAATATTAAAGCATCAAATTCGTTCCATTGATGTGTGACTTAATGCATCTCAGGTCTTGAGTGATTTCAAAACTTCCATTAACGAACAATATTTCGGTTGTCCAATTTAACACTTTGGTCCAAAATCACATTTCGTTTTTAAAGGGAATTATAGTATTTTAAGCTTCTATACTCCGTCTTCATTGTTAAAGCATACACAGCGAACAGGATCTTCTTCCGTTCTTATTCCCTGTCCAGTATTAAAGATAATTACTTTGCCTCCACAGAAATAATGACCCACCAGGGACCTATAAGCATGTTTATATGGGTGTCGATTAGCAAGTTCCACTTTTAGATTCACCCTCAGGCTAATCTCGGCTACAGAGAGCATTATCCCGTGCATTAACAAGAACATCACGAGACCCTAGGGGAACGCCGTCACCTTCATGACGTGACCTAGAGAGCTACGTCAGACACGGCGGTGACTGAAAACGGATCGGCGCTTAGCTTTGTAGTATCTAAATACCAAAAAGATGTAACGGTAACACAAACGAATCGATTACATTTTAAAAATTATTCCCTGTGGAGATAGTTTCATAAAAATATATGAAAACATGCGTGTGTAGTGACAACAAACGCCGAAGACGTTTTTTAGACGCGTGGCAATATTTCACCCATAGAACGTTAGATTTCCAAATACACTAAACGCCAAAAAAAACGTTACCTCCTACCTTTGTCAATTACTTAAAAACTATCAAAGATATGTTAGAAGGTATTAGTTTATAAGAAAGCTTAACAACATAGCTGTACGCAAATCACGAAAAAACATCTCAAATGCATTCATATTTAGGTTAAATGCATCTTTTTCAGGAGAGTTAAATTGTCCTATTTTCGACCATGCCGAAATAAGCTAATAACAGTGATTTAGATGTCCAAGAGAAAGGTTGAAATAAAATTATGCTTTTAGACAAGGATAAACCATTTAAAGTCGCCATTTTTCAACTATTAAAACAAGAAACAACTGTTGTAGAGTGTGTAACATTGTAAAATAATCATTCCTATGATTTCAGTCTTTGAAACATTTTCTGCTGATTTGCATTTATGAAAACAAGTGCAACGTGTCTTTGATATTGTGAAAAAGTGTTACGGAACATCTAAAATTAACTTTGTTAACATTTGTGCTTGCAAAGTAACATTTTTCCATTTTCTGTTTACACATAGCAATATCAATCGCCAAAACGTAGCAATATTCCAGTAGTATTTGCATCAATTTAAATTCTATAGGTTATGAAGAGAGCCTAGAAAGCATGATGTGATACACGAGTACGAGAAATTAAGCCACGATTAACAGACTGGAGTCACCACAGACAGACCAAGAAGTGGACGTCCACGCATCACAATGCAGCAGAAAGTTTCATTCTCACTTGAGTAGATTAAACTCTTTCCATACGACGTAAATTTTTACAGTTTCACAGATGCACATATATCCTAAGGGCGTGATGTCACGTCCAGGCATCAACAACCTTTGCATACGACCAGAATGTTCCATCCGTAGCCTCTGAATTCGATGGACGAGATATTACGTCCGATTTTTTACAATGTTTCCATACTAGGGACGTGATAACTCTTCTACTCATACTAAACATATTTCACAGTTTTCGAGCCGTGTATCCTCGTCCTTCGAATGCAATTCGTGTACTTTGTGACAATGCATTATTTAGGAATTACTTGATTATCTCCCCTGGTCAAAACCACGTGCTGTATGACCTTGACATTCGGTGACCACACAGCGTTAAATGGCTGGTCGTGGAAAATCGTATAGGACTGCAAGCCAGGTTCTATCTGCCATTTGTGATGATGCGAGTAACTGGTTTGACGTTTGATTGTTAGCAATGTTCTTTGACTGTTGACTGCTCTTATAACTGTTACCACAGGTAACACTCGTGTCATTCGTTCTTTGGATGTCATGACCCTATAATCCTAAGTGATGACATAAATCTACTATATTGTGGTTGTTCTTCCACCGTAGTGTAGTCACAGGATTGAAAAACATTGTCACAATTATCACACTGCTGTGTGAGTTCAATTATGTTTCTCCTTTAGAAAAGACTGCATTTCCAATGTTTCTGGGCTAAACACGACCTAATATTTTCTCTTTTAGTCTGGAATATTTTAATAAAGTGAATAAAGATGTTTTGAAAAAAATCAGTTTATATGGATTTTGACGTTATGTTCCTCATGAATGGTCCATGTCAACCGTTGCAACCATGGAGACGTGATATCACGTCCGTCGTATGTAAGTGTCATGATGCTAAACATAGTCTCGTATTGAAGGGCTGTGACCCCTCAGACGTGATATCTCGTCCTTCGAATGGAAAGAGTTAAAGAAATTCATTAAGGAAGGAGAGTAACGTTTCTTTTGGCGTGTAGTGTATGTTTGAGATATCAAGTGTTATTAAACGGTATAGACTATAATTGCCATGTGTATTTTATTGTATCATGTCATGCTCCGTTTGATATGAAAAGAATTCCCTTCAGGGTAACAAAGTGTTATCTTATCTTATCTTATCTTAATATACATGCGTATTTAGAAGGCAGGTTTTCGTACGTAGATACATATTTTCGTGTTTAAAACCCGATCGCAAGTTCATTGCAAATGTTTCAGAACGCTCATGCATAGTAAGCCATCTTCTAAATGTTGTCATGCCTCATTGTTCACATGGTGGAATGAGTGAAATCGTTTTGTTTTACCTACTTTTTACCAAATCCTCGGGACCGCCTCCGTGGTGTAGTGGTTAGAGCGTCCGCCTGGAGAGTGGAAGGTCGCGGGTTCGATCCCCGACTGCGTCATACCTTAAGACGTTAAAATATGGTACTTGTTGGTTCCTGCCTGGCGCTCGGCATTAATGGGTACAGCAAGGACTGGTCGGCTCGGAGTCAGTATAATGTGTCTGAGTGGGGTATTCATGCTTCACTGCGGCATGGTATCTCAGTGGGTTAGCACTATAAAACCAGCTTCAGTCTGGGCTAGTACAAGCAGCCGCACATACACATACACACGCATGCACGTCGTCATATGAGCGAAATATTCTCAAGCACGACGTAAAACCCAATTTCACCTCACCTCACCAAATCCTCGGATTTCCGGAATGGGAGCCCAAGCAACCATTACTAGATCCTGCTGGGCGACTGCATGGATTGGGGTTTGGTTGTTTATTTTGTGTAAAGCCGCACTAAACAATAATCCAGCTATATGGCGGCGGTCTGAAAATGAGCGAGTCAGGACCAGACGATCCAGTGATCATCATTAGCATCAATCTACGCAATTGGGATATGATGACATGTGTCAACCAAGTCAGCGAGCCTGACCACCCGATCCAGTTAGTCGCCTCTTACGACAAACATGGGTTGCTGAAGACCAATTCTAATCCGGATCTTTTAACCTGGATTGGGTGTGATGGAGATCGGTCATATGGTTGATGGCGAGCCAACGTACGCCTACGGTGTGCTATGCTGCTCATAACATGAAACACAGGTTTGCCATGTTCAAGATTTTATTTACAAGCCGCCACCATACAACTAAAGTACTGTCGGAAATAGAAAAAAACACTGTATTTTCTCATTTATCTCTACAATTTATGTAGTTGATGTGTGCAAGTGTGAAATATCTGTTAAGTGAGTGAGTGAGTGAGTTTAGTTTTACGCCGCACTCAGCAATATTCCAGCTATATGGCGGCGGTCTGTAAATAATCGAGTCTGGACCAGACAATCCAGTGATCAACAGCATGAGCATCGATCTGCGCAATTGGGAAATATCTGTTAAACTAAGTTCGGCCTAACTACAGTCTCAGTGGTATGGAGATAGGAAACGTAGAAAAAGGACTTTACTGAGGGGAGATTAGTGCAAAAATGAGCAATGCGGGTTTTTCTGAGTCCAAAACGATTTATTTGGAACAGACCATGGCTTTATGCAAATTAGTGTGCGCCGATATTGTATTACAAATTACACTTTTTAAATGCCCAATTTGTAATTAGACGTATCTCCATTATAAACGATAGCTGGCTTAAAAAATAACTTTCGTGCTGAAACTATGAAGGATGTAGCTACCATGGAGTCTCACTGTCACTATAAAATGAAATGAAACAGATAGGAGGGTTCGTCTCAAAAGCAAAACCTGGACGGGTGTCGCAGACGATCGTTGTGGTCGGGCTGGGGATAGAGATATCAGCTAAGATAAGATAATCCTTTAGGGCAATTATACTGGGGAAGTACACGTCATAACAATTTACAAATAATATCCAGCCTGTCGATCTTCGCGATCGGGTGGTCATGCCAACTATATATTTTGAGACATTTAATACGATGCGTTTCTATGGTTATCAGGTATCATACTCTTTCACATATCTCAACATAAGCTATATGAAAGAAAGACACGTAAGATGTTAATCAATAGATGAGACATAGTCAACACACATGAAAAAGCACAAAATATCTTTGAGATGACCTCTTGTGCCCGTAGGCAGCACAAGCATTTCATGCCAGGTGAGTCCGCGGTCCGTCGTCATACCTGGCTGAGCGACCTAATTGCCATCTTAGTCTGATCTATTGTTTTCAGCAGCTATTCGTATTTGTTCTAAGTTTTGCCCGATTTTACGAGTAAACATGCTTTTCTGGATATCCTATTACGCATCCCACTGAATGCTAAGTTAGGCCGAAGTGGGTTGTTTCGACATATGCTATTTGCAGTTGTGTCAATTTTAGGGATACAGAGTTACAGCCTAAAAACAGTTTTTTTCTATTTCCGACAGTACTTTAGTAAATGAGCCTTAATAGCTGTTGGGTTGTTTCCTTTACAACTTCATATATGAGCTGTAGAGTAGCCTCCCTTAGCAATCCAAGACCCCTTCGGATCGTCTGTTCAAATACAAAGGTTTTTTCGATGATGATCCTTGGCGTGTCGGCACCATAACTCGTTTAGAGTTTTTCTAAAATAATAAAAACGATTTTAAAATATATTTGTTCATAATCGATCAGTCAGCAGGGGCGGATACAGCTATTTGAGATATTTGGTGAGTGCACAATCACTTTTGTCTAAGGAGTGTTTGAAGCGTACCCTCAATCTCATTTTAAGTTACACGAGTTACAGAATCGCGCTGCATGAATTGCTTCTTCTGGATGTCAATACAGACTTAGGGTAACTCTAACCACAGTTGTGCGTACTTTAGCCAATTTGATTTAGGAGTATTGGCTCTTAATGAGATTATGGGCCTCTTGATTTGGTTATATAACGAGACAGAGTTACTTCCCTTCCCATCCAGTGCGCGAAGTAGTTTCCAAATTTTACTAGCCAGTCGGGCTTGCTATGCCTGAAAGTTACAAGCCCACAAAATAATTCACTAGCCCGAAATTCAAATCTAGAAACTAAGCAAAATATTACAAAAAGGTAATATACCATCATTTATCAGGCCATAATCTTGCATGATTTAAAAGTGTATTATAAGTTAATAAGTTGGAGAAAGTGATATTTATAAAAATGACCCCACGAAAATTCAAAAGCCAGTCGGGCCAGTGACTGTGGAAATGTCTGGTCCGACTGGATTTTTACTAGCCACAGGCTAGCGGGCCAGCGGCTATTTCGCTCACTGTTCCCATCTTAGGTTTTATGGTAAGACAGGACAAGGAAAAGCCCTTATTTTGTATTTGGCGGATCTGTAGCAAACCAAGGAAGCAGTTTATATTTTGTGTCTCTATTATTCCATTTCATTTTTCATTCCCAGCCCTCAAACTGTCCTTCTGTGCTGAGTGCAGGGACAAACAGATCCCTTGTCTCCCATACTTGTCTGTGACCAGAGAGACAGCCGCCGTGTTGCTGGAATATTGAAGATAATGCGGCGTTATTCAACATTCATTCGCTTAAGGTTTGCTGAGCTGGTGCTTCTCTGTAGCGCCACAATTGGGCACCACTCGCCTCTTTCCGTAACCTGGCTTGTCCCGGAATAACACGAGTTGGTCGCAGAGAAGCGTCAGCGCTACATACCCAGTGAACCAGACTGCAGTTTCTCATCCGTTTAAATTTTAGGATTTACTGTATCATCTGAGACGAATTTCATTATCTCGTTCGTCACTGTCATTCTGTTCACCATCTTCTCACTCAAACCCTGACATGCTTTCAGTAAAAAACTCGACATTATCACACACAGGTTATTGCGGGCAAACACAAAGACGTGTATACTCATCCACACATACAAAAAAAACAACCTTAGTCGTCCAAAGCTTGGATTTTTCCATGGTTGTCAATCTAATGGAACGATAACGCTCAGTTATTCGTTATTTCAAAGATTAGGAAAAGATTGTATGAAACTTTGAATAATGGAAACCTTTCTTCCAGTGTACCATGTGTTCCGATGCGAATTCGATAGGAATAATATTATTATTTTGTGATGTACAAACTCTTTACTCATAATGTGTAAAGGAAAATATGCGATAAGGCTCCTTTGCAAACGGTAAGTCAGTTAGGTTTAACCCGACTTTGAACTGTATTCAAGTTAAATCACGGAGCGTCATTTTAATGTGAAGTCTTAGATATTTACCGATATTGTGACACTCACGAGTACGGGTAGGATGACTGACTGACTGAGTTTGGTTTTACGCCGCTTTTAGCAATATTCCAGCAACATCACGGCGGGGGACACCAGAAATGGGCTTCACACATTGTACCCATGTGGGGAGTCGAACTCGTATCTTCGGCGTGACGAGCCAACGCTTTAACCACTAGGCTACCCCCACCGCCCCACGGGTAGGATGAAAACTAGCGGAATGCGACCTTACGACCATCCTCTCCTGACGTGCACAAGGGGCGCAGATCTGACACTTTAAAGGACGAGATAGGACCATTGAAATCAGCAAACTGTTTTGAAATTGTGATTGGAGCTATCAAATATTTTAGTATGAATAGATATCGATATCGTTAGATATCGTTAACACTGAATGCGAACTATAGGCTAGAACATGTCGAAACTAATGAATTTGGAGGTTTGTAAGGATATAAAACAGGACAATCTAATTTAATATACATTTAAATTCTAATTTAATACCAGTTAAGACAATTTAAGTTTTAACCTGTTTAAGTTGGCAAAGTGGTCCCTCTCCTACCTCACACACTTAAAACGCGCGCCAGAAATGATATTGACTGAATTTGTTATCGTAACAGGTTTCAGTAATAGACTAAGAAGGGCCTGTTCGATTATTTGCAGAGAAACTGGTTTTGGTTTCTGAAACTGGTTTCTCCTGGGTTTTTCAGCTACTGTATATGTGGAACGATGACGACAGGTATTTGTTGTCATTTATCAGAGAATTTTTTTTCATAAAATAGTCATATTCAATGGAGCTGGGGTTTTTTTAGGGGTGAGGGACGTTGTTAGTAACGTTATATTTCCTTTAAATCATTTATTACGATGCTAGCCTTTAAACTACAATACAACCACAAATCGGCTAGCTTAGCCTGCTCTATTTTCGAGCACAGGAAGCTGAACACATCAACCCCCAGTTCCGCACCAAATGTCACCTACTTCAAAATATCTTTAAAACAAAAATATCTTGCTCAATATCATCCAAAAACCGCTGCCGCATTCCTCCATCAGAACTGAAGTTTGATTTTCATAGTTCTATGGACACAGTTTTGCGTTTGTTAGTCGAGGGAGGAGTGCAGAGACTAAGGTCACCAGCATGATGAATAGGCATGTTCGTGTTAGAGAAGCACGTTCTAGACACAAGAATTATTTATTCATTAACCTGTGCTGATGCCGTCATCCATCCGTTCTCGAACACCTGGCTGTTGCAGAATTTTGTCCTTATCTCTGCACTCCTCGCCCTCGTAACATATAGTAAACTGTGTCAATATTTTTAATGATAGATTGTTAAAACAACTTTTTATTTTAGGACAAAAATTCTGCAAAACCCTCATGAGTTAGTATGATGTTTTGATTATGATCAGCGTTTCATTGAGTATTTTATGTTTATTAGTTTTCGAGTTAGATTGTAATTCATCGGTCCGCTTTTGAGTCAAACGGACTATAACTTGTTGGTCCTTGCCTGGCACTCGGCATTAAGGGGTACAACAAGGACTGGTCGGCTCGGAGTCAGTATAATGTGTCTGAGTGGGGTATTCATGCTTCACTGCGGCATGGTATCTCAGTGGGCTAGCACTATAAAACCAGCTTAAGTCTGGGCTAGTACAAGCAGCCGCACATACACATACACACGCATGCACGTCGTCATATGAGCGAAAAATTCACCTCACCTCACCTCACCTGTAATAACTGAACATTTAAGTCAAAAGATTAACTGACTGTTATTATAATATTAAACTCTCGATAATGTGATACCACACAGTAATATACTTAAAATCTTGTTTCACTATAACCCGTGAAGATCCGTGTTAGAATTGATCTTCAGTAACCCATGCTTGTCGTAAGAGGCGACTAACGGGATCGGATGGTCAGACTCGACTTGGTTGACACGTGTCATCGGTTCCCAACTACGTGCATCGATGCTCATGTTGTTGATCACTGGATTGTCTGGTCCAGACTCGATTATTTACAGACCGCCTCCATATTGCTGGAATATTGCTGAGTGCGGCGTAAAACTAAGCTCACTTCACCCACAAGGACAATAACTTAGAAAAACAAAGACAATACTCAAATGAGGAAGTATAAATATTTATTTACAAATGCAAACATAATAATGTGTAGATACACGTGTAAGCGGCACATGTATTTACAGAAATATACGGTATGAAAGTATAAGGAATGGCCAAGTATGTGAAGTCTTCGACCAAGGCGTGTTGCGGCTAATGTCCATGTATGCAACATCATCGGGAACAGGGGCGGTGGGGTAGCCTAGTGGTTAAAGCGTTCGCACGTCACGCCGAAGACCAGGGTTCGATTCCTAACATGGGTACAATGTGCGAAGCCCATTTCTGGTGTCCCCAGCCGTGATATTTCTTGAATATTGCTAAAACCGGCGTAAAACCATACTCACTCACTCACTCATCGGGAACGCTGACATGTAAGGCACTGGTCGATAATAACAACATAATTCTATTGATGTTCATTTCACCGAATAATATATCCAAAGGAAGGAAAGTGGCATCCATGAATGATTGCTCTGCCATTCTTTGTTTAGAGAGCTGCACTGGTCGTTCTGGTCGTGATGTTTATTGTGGTCGCGGTCTGTTTCAAGGAGACAACTCCTACATCCTTGAGCGTCATTCAGCTGGTCTCGATCACATTTGCAGCGGGTGATATTAAACTAAGCGGTTGCAGTTGACTTCGGTTGTATATATCACAATGTCAATTTTGCATATGGAAACTGACAAGTGCTTTGCTTTGCGGAACACTTTAAATAGTCCGGTTTCTACCCCAGTGAAAACACATAGGTCGGTGGATATCATAAATATATATGTATGTATATACATGAATGTATATAATCGATCGTATCGATCCTAGAGTATTCTCAGTTCTCAACACCAGAATATTTAGCAAATATGTTTCACATTTTTTCTTTTCGGTGGTGGTTATTATTAGGGTAAAGGAAATATCAGATGTCACGTGTGTGACTGCTGATTGGCTTGTGGTCGATGTCTCGCGCTCTTCTGATGCGCGCGCGCAGCCCTGCCAGCTGACTGTACGAGCTCTGGCAGACTGTACATTTGTACGGCTTCTCTCCTGAAGCACAAATATATGCATTTACGTTAGTGTTAAATATCTTTTAAATCGCACAAATTGTGAAATGGCATCTATCTTCTCTTTACGTGGAAAAAGATATAATGATGTAATAACGTGGATTTGTCTTTATTTTGTTTAACGCCGCACTCCAGCAATATTCAAGCCATTTGACCGGGGATTTTATATACGGTCTTCATATAATCGAGTCTCAAACAGACAATCCGGTGATCAACAGCATGAGTATCGATCTACGCAATCGGTGACACTGGCTTGTCTGGTCCAGACTGGATTATTTACAGACCGCCGCTATTTAGGGGCAGCAACGATTCACCCAGACCTCGATTCGATTCGATTTTCGATATTGGACATTCGATCATTTTCGGTTCGATTCGATTCTTCATACAAGTAAAAACATCAGATTTCATTTAACTCTCAGAGTCGGCTTTTTTAGCATAAAATCCATCATCAACTTGGCGATGTCTACTAACAACAATTCTCATTGGATAATTAGCCCGGCGTCAACCAATCACGTTTCGCCTTATTTCAGAGCTCGAAACAGCTCGAGTTGGAGTCAAAATTTCGTACTGGCTCTGTGGAAATATTTTAAATAGGTATTCAAATATCGAATAGAATTAGTGGTAATGGTTATCGAAAATCGAAACAAAGGTGTCAGATTAGATTTTCGATGAATCGAACCGAAACGTTCCAGCCCTACGCTATATAGCTGGAATATTTCCGAGTGCGGCGTTAAACTGACTGACTTAGTTTGGTTTTACGCCGCTTTTAGCAATATTTCAGCAACATCACGGCGGGGGACACCAGAAATGGGCTTCACACATTTTACCCATGTGGGGATTCGAACCCGGGTCTTCGTTGTGACGGAGCCAACGCTTTAACCACTAAGAGTACCTTACACGCCCCAATGCGCTAAACAACAAACAAACCAAACAAAATGTGCACTTTATTGACCAAATAGGGGAAATAACTGTAGATTTCAGCGACAGTTACACTACAGAAGCTATTTGATAAAACAACCATAAGGTGACATAAAGATGTCACTGAAATGGGATATTTCGCTTCCTATCGAACTAAAAGTACTGTCGGAAATAGAAAAAACTGGTTTTTTCGCATTGATATCTACAATTTATGTAGTTAATAGTATAAGTGTGAAATATCTGTTGAACTAAGTTCGGCCTAACTACAGTCTTAGTGGTAGGGAGATAGGAAACGTAGAAAAAGGACTTTACTGAGGAGAGATTAGTCCAGAAATGAGAAATGCGGTTTTTTTCCAAGTCCAAAGCGACTTATTTGGAACAGGCCATGGCTTTATGCAAATTAGTGTGCGATGATATTATATTACAAAGGACAATTTTTAATGTCCATTTTGAAATTAAACTTAGCTTCATTATAAACGATAGCTGACATAAACAATAATAACTTTTATATTACTGAAACTATGAAGGATGTAGCTACTCATGGAGTCTCACTATCAGTATATAAAAGAAAACAGGTAGGAGGGTCGTCTCAAAAAGCAAAACCAAGACCGGTGTTTCTGACGGTAGTTGGGGTCGGGCTTAAGGGATAGAGATAATAGCTAAGATTAGATAATCAGTAGAGACATATTCAATACACATGAAAAAGCATAAAAAGATATTTGAGATGACCCCTGTGTCTGTGGGCAGCACGTGCATTTCATGCCAAGTGAGTTGACGGTCCGTTGTCATACCTGGCTGAGCGACCTAATTTGCCATCTATAGTCTAATCTATTGTTTTCAGCAGCTATTCGTATTTTTCTAAGGTTTTGCCCTATTTTACGAGTAAACATGCTTTTCTGGATACAATTTTTTAATGTCCATTTTTGAAATTAAACTTAGCTTCATTATAAACGATAGCTGACATAAACAATATAACTTTAATATTACTGAAACTATGAAGGGATGTACCTGCCATGGAGTCTCACTGTATCAGTATAAAAGGAAACGAATTGGGAGGGGTCGTCTCAAAAGCAAAACCAAGACGGGTGTTTCTGACGGAAACAGTTGTAGGGCTATCGGACTTGGGGATAGAGATATTAGCTAAGATTAGATAATCAGTAGAGACATATTCAATACACATGAAAAAGCATAAAATATATTTGAGATGACCCCTTGTGCTCCGTGGGGCACGTTGCATTTCATGCCAAGTGAGTTGATTTGGTCCGTTGTCATACCTGGCTGAGCGACCTAATTGTCATCTATAGTCTAATCTATTGTTTTCAGCAGCTATTCGTATTTACAATTTTTTAATGTCCATTTTGAAATTAAACTTAGCTTCATTATAAACGATAGCTGACATAAACAATAATAACTTTAATACTGAAACTATGAAGGATGTAGCTACCATGGAGTCTCACTGTCACTATAAAATGAAACAGGTAGGAGGGGTCGTCTCAAAAGCAAAACCAAGACGGGTGTTTCTGACGGTAGTTGGGGTCGGGCTTGGGGATAGAGATATTAGCTAAGATTAGATAATATGATAGATAGATAGATTCAATACACATGAAAAAGCATAAAAGATATTTGAGATGACCCCTTGTGTCTGTGGGCAGCACGTGCATTTCATGCCAAGTGAGTTGATGGTCCATTGTCATACCTGGCTGAGCGACCTAATTGCCATCTATAGTCTGATCTATTGTTTTCAGCAGCTGTTCGTAATTTTTCTAAGTTTTGCCCGATTTTACGAGTAAACATGCTTTTCTGGATATCTTATTACGCATCCCACTGAACGCCCAGTTAGGCCGATGCGGGTTATTTCGACATATGCTATTTGCAATTGTGTACATTTTAGAGATACAGAGTAACAGCCTAAAAACAGTTTTTTCTATTTCCGACAGTACTTTAGTTGTCTTTTTCGTTGGTTGAAATTAATACAGACTGCAACAACTAACAGCAACATCATATATATGCAAAGAAACAAAACAAAACTATATTATTTTTTTTAAATTTTATCACACATATGAAATTGTTCCAGTGTTTGGTCGCACCTACCTGTGTGTAGACGGACATGGTTTCTGAGTGTGGAAGACTGGCTGAACCTCCGGTCACAGAATCGACATACGAACGGTTTCTCCATGGTATGGATGCGCATGTGCGAGCGGAGGTTACTCCTGGAGTTGAACCCCCGCCTGCACAACACACACTTTAATTTAGTGGCGGGGATCGGCGTCTGTTTCGGGAGGGACGGCTGATGCTGATGTTGATGCTGCTGATGCTGCTGATGCTCATGCTGATGCTGATGTTGACACTTTGGGTCTGAAAGTGGGAGTTTCAGAAACTTAAGTTTTGTTTCACAAATCAATTTGGTACTTTCAACCATATCACAGGCCAAACTTCAGCTCACTGAGTGAGCATTGTTTTACGCCGCTTTTAGCAATATTCCAGCAATATCATGGCGGAGGACACCAGAAATTGGCTTCGCAGATTGTACCCACATAGGAAACCGAACCCGGGACTTTGGCGTGACGAGTGAACGCCTTAACAACTAGGCTAACCCACCATATTCTCGTACCATTCTACACCTGAAATGATGGACGGGCTTATAATGTACTTAAGTTTGTGAGAGAGGGGCGTGGGGTGTACCCTAAGGGATCGAAAACGTTCGTGACTCGCGAACGCCTTAACACCTAGGCTAACCCACCGTACCATTCTACAACGATGATGGACGGGCCCAGGGATGGGTACGTTCGCTCGTCACGACGATTCCCATCTGTAGCCCATCCTAGTGTTACTCTGCTTATGATTTCTGTTTGGAGAAGAAGGGGGCATGCTATTAGAAACTGAAGCCAAATATCTGCTCAATTTCTCCAGCTAATTATATATTTTGCAAAACTAAACAAATTTGATAACATTAATGTATCAGATACTAAACAAATACTAAACAAATCAGAGTGAGTGAGTATGGTTTTACGCCGCTTTTAGCAATATTCCAGCAATATCACGGCGGGGGACAAACAAATCAGATACGTCAAACGTAGATAAGTCAGTTAGTATGCGTTGAAGTGAACAGTGAGTGAAACAAACCTGCAGGTGACACGTCCTTGACCTCTGGCGCATGGTGACCCAGAGACGGAATACCCATATACAAGTTGAAGGACGCTCCGTACCAAACCAACAGCTCCTGTTGTGGGGGAATGTCCTGGAATAGAAAACAACCCTTGTTTACAAAGAAAACACCATTTATGGATAACAGCTTCCTTATTGACAGTTACAACGACGTCTTTGCTATAGATATTTATACGGCTGCCAAGCTGGTCTTGACCTGTTAGTTTACTGGATTGTCTGGTCCAGACTCGATTATATACAGACTGCTGCCATACATTAAACACCAAAAGAAACGTTACCCTCATACCCTAAGAATTATTCAGGGCTTCAGACAGACTGGGGTCACCGTAGACAGACCAAGAAGTGGCCGTCAACGCATCACAACGCTAGCTGAAGATAGGTACCTCCGTCACTAAGGTGAGGTGAGGTGAAATTGGGTTTTACGTCGTGCTTGAGAATATTTCGCTCATATGACGACGTGCATGCCTGTGTATGTGTATGTGCGGCTGCTTGTACTAGCCCAGACTGAAGCTGGTTTTATAGTGCTAGCCCACTGAGATACCATGCCGCAGTGAAGCATGAATACCCCACTCAGACACATTATACTGACTCCGAGCCGACCAGTCCTTGTTGTACCCATTAATGCCGAGCGCCAGGCAGGGACCAACAAGTACCATATTTTAACGTCTTTTGGTATGACGCGGTCGGGGATCGAACCCGCGACCTTCCGCTCTCCAGGCGGACGCTCTAACCACTACACCACGGAGGCGGTCTCCGTCACTAAGGAAGGAGGGTAACGTTTCTTTTGGCGATTAGTGTATACAATGTAGCTGGAATGCGGCGTATAGCGACAAACCAACCAACCAACCAACCTAAGAGCTGTTATAGAAGCTGTTCCAAACATATCGACTCGATTATCTTAGACACAAATCTTAGCTAAAACAGCTTTGTGAAAAGGCCGATCCCGACCACAAGTCCCCATAGTAATTTCCTCTTTGGCAGGCAGACATGGGGCATTTGGTGCCTTTCAGAACTACCCTGTGTATCTACACCGGAAAACAACGTACCTTGATGGCTCTGTAGAATAGGTTCCTTCCGACTTGGAATGTCTCAAGGTTCTGTTCCTGCTCGTTCCTGGCACAGTTGACATAAGAGAGCCAGCTGGCCCGGGGATGTTCTGTCCCCCCGTCTATGTATAGCAAGATGTTGCCCTGGTCGTCAAAAATCTGAAAATGAAAAATGGTTGTAAGTGGATGATGTTTTACGCAAGTCATCAAAATTCCAGTTTGAAAATCGAATGTACGGATATTATTACCCAACATTCAGCCTTAAATGTTCTGAAGTGAGGTGAAATTGGGTTTAACGTCGTGCTTGAAAATATTTCGCTCATATGACGACGTGCATGCGTGTGTATGTGTATGTGCGGCTGCTTGTACTAGCCCAGACAGAAGCTGGTTTTATAGTGCTAGACCACTGAGATACCATGCCGCAGTGAAGCATGAATACCCCACTCAGACACAATATACTGACTCCGAACCGACCAGTCCTTGATGTACCCATTAATGCCGAACGCCAGGCAGGGACCAACAAGTACCATATTTTAACGTATTTTGGTATGACGCGGTCGGGGATCGAACCCGCGACCTTCCGCTCTCCGGGCGGACGCTCTAATCACTACACCACGGAGGCGGTTTTAAATGCTCTGAATATTCTGTTCATTATCGAATGAATTAATACTGTTGTATTATATCTAAGCCATAACTATGCCTGTTACCATGGGGATCTGTGAATATGAGATCGCTTGAATATAGTTTTACGCCGCGGTCAGTGATATCCCAGATAGATCACAAATGCAACCTGGACTAGGAAAATACCGAGAGGTACGATGAAATCATCTTGGTCTCACATTGTAACCACCTAATCCTGATTTTAGACCACCCTGCGAAGAGCAATTAGATCCCCGGAATCACACAGGCTATCGAAGTTTATTTATTTTTTAATTTTGTTATATCTATTTCATAAAGGAAACAATAAACAGTGTTGCATGCCAACCTCCCAGGCGTTTTCGCTGCTGCAGTCCATATTCTCTCTGCTGACAACTCGACCAATGAACGGCCCCATCTCAGTTCCCGTTTTGATCCACGTGGTCGAGAACACGCCGAGACCTGCCCCGGGAAGAGACGATGGCCCAACTCGAACTTGTTTTGGAGTTTGCACTGATGATATTTCTGGAAAAGAATTAAAGGAATTTAAAGAGCAGCTCGGTTTAACGCTTCTTTCCCTAGTATACCCATTATATCGTGGTGTGTCAGTTTCATGTGGGATAAAACCCCGAAGTAATGCACATGTAACGTCTTTGAGAGGCATTTAGAAGTTGGATCAATAAGGAAGGATGGCAATATATGGATGAACAACTACTTTATTACAGTGACCTGTGAAGGTCCGGGTTAGAATTAGGGCTGCGCAATATAACCGGTTTACCGGTATTTACCGGTTCAGACATGAAAACGATACGTATTTCGATACGCTGATCGAAAACCGGTATTTTGACATCGTAAACTTCGTAACACTCGGAAATCTTCGGATATTTCCGTTTTTTGAATTGTTCTTTTCCCTGTTTCATTAGTGCCAAATGTTAATTACATTTTTATTTTGTCATGATTAAAAGTTTTTATAAACGGTTAATCAATCATAGTGATTTTGTTGTGTTTTTGCTTATAATCAAGCATTAACTCGATTATAAGTTAACTCAATAAATATCGCAATATATGCTTCCGCATCGCAATATATCGCAATATGAAAATATAGCTGGAATATTGCTGATTGCGGCGTAAAACTAAACTCCCTCACTCTCTCACTCTTTATTACAGTGGGAGCGACGTTTCCGTGTATGTTCCAACACCATTATCAAGCCAGTGATCACTGACTGAGTTTAGTTTTACGACGCTTTTACAATATTCCAGCAACATCACGGCGGGTGACACCAGAAATGAGCGTCCAGCATTGTACCACGTAGGGAATCGAACCCGGGTCTTCGGCGTGACGAAACAAGTGATGAACAGAATGACGATAGAGATCGAAGAATATATACAGGCGTTTGTACAGTACAATTGGGGATTAGTACTGTGATGTTATAGGGAAGCCAGTCAGACGGGATATAGCTGACATATTGCTAGCTGGTGCGTGAGACAACATTCACTCACTAACTCAAAAAGCTCTTTGAACGGTGAGCATGGTGAGGTAGCCCTCCGGTTAAAGCGTCCCCTCGTCACACCGAAGCGTGTTCCCAACATGGGTACAATGTGTGAAGCCCATTTCTGGTGTCCCCCGTCGTGATAACTAAACTCTCACTCACTAAAAAAGCTCTTTGATCTAATATATGAAGACATTCCTCAATAAAACCACTCTGTCAAACGCTCCAGCCAAGCGACCAATGACAGGCACCACCTGGCTTTGACAAAAACGCCGCCCAGCAAAATCCCGTTACCAGTGCCACAAATCGGTTAATGAAACGTGGATAAGGCGCGCTGCGGGATACAATACAAACTCTCGTTAAGCATCGCTACCCAAACGAGAATTATGGGTATATGATACTGACACGAGTCTCACAATACCGCTACTTCATTGCAGTCGGACGTGTTCGGAAGGAGCTGGACTACGTCGAGTGGATCCGAATGTCCATCATAGTTTATTGTGTTTTGTCTCTTGTTTAACGCCGTCAGCCACGGCTAAATGACGGGGACTAGTATGTCTCACAGTCCCTGGACCATATTATTTTCACTTTTTCAATGGAACAAGTCCACTTTTATCTCACTAAATAATAATAAATAATAATAATAATGGATATTTTTAGCGCGTCATTTTCCACCCACTGATACATGCTCAAGGCGCTACATAAAAGCATACATACAATGCATACAGAGGATAAAATAGCAAAATAAGTATACATTAAAATTGATGGCAGAAAGATTGATTTTAGGGATAGGCTTTGGAAAAAAGAAAGTCTTCAACTTAATTTTGAAAGTTTCCAATGTGGGAGACTGCTTTATGTGGAGAGGGAGAGAATTCCACAGAGTAGGACCAGCGTACTGGAAATGGTTTTGGTTTTTGAAAATATACAACCCTGAGAATTTCATTTAGATAAGGTTTTTCTTATGATTACGTTTTTCTTATGAATTTCTTATGAAGATAATAAAGAAAAACTTTATTAATATCTTTATTAGAATTTCATTTTAATAAAGTTTTCTCATGATTACGTTTTTCTTATGAATTTCTTAAAATAAAGAAAAACTTTATTAAAATGAAATTCTCAATGTTATATATTTTCAAAAACTGAAGAGTTAATCTAGACAGTAGCCTGTAATAATAGAGTGGACACAACAGGGATACGGGGCACGAAACAACCTGGTCAGCGAGACTGTTACCGGTGTAGCCAATGGGTTAAAGCGTTCGCACGTTACTCTGAAGACCCGGGTTCGATTCCCCACTCCCCACATGGGTACAATGTGTGTAGCCCATTTCTGGTGTCGCCACTGCTGGAATATTGCTAAAAGCGGCGTAGCACCCAACTCACTCACTCACTCTTTCACTTGACGACCTGTTGTAGGGTCTCTTACTGATTTTGATATCTATCTCATGGGTACCAGTGGAACTGCCCCAGCTACAAAATGCCCCAGCAAATTTGGTCGTTCATTCTAATTTGGTCAAATTTATTTCAAATGATTAAATATATGCCGTAAATGCATAGTTTTTGTCAACTTTGATATTATGTTCTTCATGTAAAAGTTATTAAGAAGTAATATTTCTGATAAATGTTCCATCAGTAAACTCATAACTATGTATATACTTTTATATGAAGAACATAATATCAAAGTTGACAAAACTATGCATTTATGGCCTATATTTAATCATTTTAAATAAATTGGGGCATTTTAACTACCCCCCTGGGGCAATTTGACCAAAACTCCGGGGCAATTTGACCAAATTTGCTGGTGCAGTTTGCAGCGGGGGCAATTCGACTGGCAATCGTACTTGATTAAATTTATGTTAAAAATACCACTGACAGTACTGACTAACTGAGTTTGGCTTTACGCCGCTTTTAGCAATATTCCAGCAACATCACGGCGGGGGACACCAGAAATGGGTTTCACGCGTTGTACCCATGTGGGGATTCGAACCCGGGTCTTCGGCGTGACAAGCCAACGCTTTAACCACTAGACTGCCCCATCGTCCCCCACTGACAGTAAGCTGTAACAGGGAATGATGGAGTATAAATGAATTTCGTGGGTAATTCTTCCTTCTTCAGCCTAGATTTGGGATTTGTATGCCCCATATGTGTGCTTGTCTCTTTCATATGCGTCCGACTCGGAATGATCGGACCATTTCTCCTGCCTAAGTCTATCTCTTTACTTGGAAAACGGAAGAAATGGTGGCTTTCCATTGTTCGATGATTCCGTGCATCCCCAGGCAACAGAATACACCATCGTACCATTTAAAAAAACGACAGAAACAACACGATTTGTACTACTGTAGCGCTTGGTCTTTGGCAATATGGCGGACTCCAGGCACATTTGACGTCACGAGCGGAAAGGTCACGTGGGTTCCAGCAAAATATGGATTTACAGAAACTGTTTTCGCGATTAAAACATAATTATGCATAATTTTTAATTGAAAATATTTGGGAATATGTTTCTGATGACTTATCTTTCACCAGAAAATTATTGCAATTGACTCGTATTCTCCTTTAAGTCTGGGCTAGTACAAGCAGCCGCACATACACATACACACGCATGCACGTCGTCATATGAGCGAAATATTCTCAAGCACGACGTTAAACCCAATTTCACCTCACCTCACTTACTCTGCAGTTTAGCCCACATAAACACACGTGTTTTATGCCTTCCTATATATTATAGCCATGCAAATTAAATATTTCAAAATATACAGTTTAATGATCAATCTGTTAAGATCAAAGCGCACCATCGTTTAAACATTTTAACAGTGAGATTTACACGGTATGTTATCCCTAACTTATGTTCATGTTTCGTAGGCCTGGCAGACCCGCATAGAGGCCCTTAACGACGTGTCCTGTATTAAGGGCTAGAGGGCCGGAGGGGATTAGCCGGCTGATACATGGCCTTTGTCGCTCAGCGGACAAGAAACAAGACAACCGGGTTGAGAATGCCGTGGCATATGTTCACTATGACCGTGCTTTGTTCAGCTTGATAACCCTTTCCTTTGAGCTTTTCAGTACACGTTTACTTCTAGTCTGTCACACAGTCCATAAACCACAATATTTTCCTTTCTGGTGAGGTGAAATGGGGCTTAATATTTCGCTCATATGACGACATGCATGCGTGTGTATGAAGCATGAATACCCCACTCAGACACATTATACTGACTCCGAGCCGACCAATCCTTGTTGTACCCATTAAAGCCGAGCGCCAGGCAGGGACCAACAAGTACCATATTTTAACGTCGTTTGGTATGACACGGCCGGAGATCGAACCCGCGAACTTCCGCTCTCCGGGCGGACGCTCTAACCACTACACCACCTATATCCCTAGTTAAACGTGAGTCAGGTGTACCTGTATCCCTAGTTAACCGTGAGTCAGGTGCACCTATATCCCTAGTTAACCGTGAGTCAGGTGCACCTATATCCCTAGTTAACCGTGAGTCAGGTGCACCTGTATCCCTAGTTAACCGTGAGTCAGGTGCACCCAGGTGCACCTATATCCCTAGTTAACCGTGAGTCAGGTGCACCTATATCCCTAGTTAACCGTGAGTCAGGTGTACCTGTATCCCTAGTTAACCGTGAGTCAGGTGTACCTGTATCCCTAGTTAACCGTGAGTCAGGTGCACCTGTATCCCTAGTTAACCGTGAGTCAGGTGCACCTATATCCCTAGTTAACCGTGAGTCAGGTGCACCTATATCCCTAGTTAACCGTGAGTCAGGTGCAGGTGCACCTTATATGTATCCTATATCCCTAGTTAACCGTGAGTCAGGTGCACCTGTATCCCTAGTTAACCGTGAGTCAGGTGCACCTATATCCCTAGTTAACCGTGAGTCAGGTGCACCTATATCCCTAGTTAACCGTGAGTCAGGTGCACCTATATCCCTAGTTAACCGTGAGTCAGGTGCACCTATATCCCTAGTTAACCGTGAGTCAGGTGCACCTATATCCCTAGTTAACCGTGAGTCAGGTGCACCTATTTAACCATGGGTTACGGTGTATCTGTATTCATGACAGTCAGAGAGCGACAGGCAGGGAGATAGACAGACACAGAGTGAGACGAGGATGCTTCACATCCCGTTAACTTGTCCGATATTTTACAAATCCATAAACATCGAAGCCTCTATGTTCACTGGCGAGTGCTCCTTGCTACAACATGCCCGTACCAAGTCGCATATATGTTGTAAATAATCTAGTTATCCCCCTCTCGGAAGTGTGGATCTATCTGACCGCTTGGTAATAACGTTTAATGCGTTTAAGGTCATACTGGCACGATGTGAGAACATTAGCCACAGCAGGAAATAATTACTCAGAGAAATACGTGGTCAATACCATCTCGAGCCTTTGTGAACATCGCGGTGTAAATGCTCCTCGCACCTGTCTCAATCTTAGTGATAGATCCCCAACCGTCACTCCTCCACCCTGCCACGACAATGCCACCCCTCCCTCCAGCTGTTCTCCCTCCATGTCCTAACACCAGGGTGAAAGTTTCCCCACGGCGCCTCAACCGCTGTACGAAAAAAAGATAATATCCTCATTCCAAAACGCTACATCTCGCATGAGCCCTGAAGAATAATCTCTGCTAATCTATCGAGCTCACCCTCCCCTCTCCCCCTCGTCGATACGACATCCTCCCGACCCTGACCCGCATGTATAAACATGGCATTGGCGAGTAGTCGTCTCCGGGCGCATGTCTAATTATCCTGATGTCAATACAAAGGGTCGTGCCCCTATATAAAAAAATCTTACATTTTCCGACGAATGAATTTACATTAACTTGCTCCGACCAAGAAGACATATTGGATGCGATTTCAACCCCGTCGGTTGTTAAGCTGGTGATGTGCTGTTTCGTCTGCTATCACATTATTACATTAATACTCCCAGAGCAGACACGCACGCGCAGTAGCCCGCATTCCACGTGCTGGTAACCACCAGTGCGCCATCTAGCGGATTCGGTCGAAGTGTCGACTGTCGTTGTCGCGGCGAAAGGCAACCCGTACAAAAACATTAATCTGTTCAGTTTTAATTATCATGCAAAGGGTTGACATCCTCTGCTGGTATAGCTGGTCCTGATGCAGGGGTAATTTGTATGGGGTGAACCAAAGGGGCTTAATTTGCTTTGTAAAGGCGCTGAGAGTTAAACGTGCATGTCAAGCATTACTGGAACGTATGGTGTCTGTTTGAACAACCAGGTGAATTTCTTTAGTAATTTAAATGATTATTTTTATTATGCTGTTCAAACCTGATTGACATATATAGACTTCAGGAGTAAAGCACATTTGGTTTGATTGCATTTATTGCTATACAGAGTTGCGTCCCTTGACCTTGCCTGGATCGGCTTATCCAAGATCGTTACGTCCGGATTGTCAGCTCAATACCATGAATATGAGTAAGGTTCAAATTATACCACCTTAGCTTTTATGTTGGGGTTTCCTCTAAACGTAAACGCGTTATGCCGAAATTAATCGATCAGTCAGTTTTTAACCCAAAAAGCTCTGGACTAATCGCCAGGAGAAACCGATACCCCGCCCAAATGTACTCGTCTCGTTTTGGAAATGAAATTTCAACACACTCACTCGACAGTCCCAAGGGCCGAGAGATTGTAACAGGAATCTTAACTGAGATAGCACGTCTAGTGACAGCTACGTCTTCATTAATAATTTCAACGGGATCGGTTGGTCAGGCTAGCTGACTTGGTTGACACATGTCATCGGTTCCTATTCGCGTAGATCGATGCCCATGCTGTTGATCACTGGACTGTCTGGTCCAGACTCGATTATTTACAGACCGCGGCGTTTAACAACAAACAAAGCAAAGTATTATTTATGCCGTAGGAACCAGTGCCATTCATAACACTGTGGAAATTAAACATAGAAAGTCAAGGCCAGAAAATAACCAGTCTAGTTTATTTGCCGCACCAGGTGTCTCCAGACGGGTTCTGGACTCCGAAGACCCGGGTTCGATTCCCCACATGGGTACAATGTGTGAAGCCCGTTTCTGGTGTCCCCCGCCGTGATATTGCTTGAATATTGCTAAAAGATGCGAAAAAATACCAACTCACTCATTATGTTGAGGACCGCCTCCGTGGTGAAGCGGTTCGATCCCCGACCGCGTCATACCAAAAGACGTTAAAATATGGTACTTGTTGGTCCCTGCCTGGCGCTCGGCATTAATGGGTACAACAAGGACTGGTTGGCTCGGAGCCAGTATAATGTGTCTGAGTGGGGTATTCATGCTTCACTGCGGCATGGTATCTCAGTGGGTTAGCACTATAAAAGCAGCTTAAGTCTGGGCTAGTACAAGCAGCCGCACATACACATACACACGCATGCACGTCGTCATATGAGCGAAATATTCTCAAGCACGACGTTAAACCCAATTTCACCTCACCTCACCTCACATCCCATTATGTGGAGATACAGTTTCGCGCCCAGCTGGGTTCACTCGCTCTACCATTAATGGCCTTGACAGGCGTTTCCCAAATGTGTTCCTTTTGAAAAAACCGACATCATTACATCTAAATGTCCTTTGGAATGACAAGAATACATGTACGGTGTTTAAAAAACTTCAGAGAAATATTAAAATTGTTTGTATGCGGTAACAGACGGGAGACTTGCTGTCCTTTGATTCCGACGTGAAGTGTGTCCAGATTCATCACGTCTTTTATCACCCAATATGTTACCGATATTTAAAACATGTTCCGTCATAGTGAGCACACATTACATCTTTTTTGTCATTTATCATCGTTATGCGATAATATATGTAGAGCGTGCTATGTACCTTTCCTAGGCGTCCATGATAATAGTAAAAAAATTTACTAATCGTCTTTTTTATCTACAAAATAATGAGGATACAGCCCTTTAGAATTATGACAAATAACAATTTTCACTGCAGGTGGTGTTGGCACATACGGGTTTATATCTCCATTGCTTTCTGTATTCAGAGGTGCATAGGTACACCTGGGCTAACATGTCGTCGTATATGGGCGGTGGGGTAACCTAGTGGTTAAAACGTTCACTCGTCACGCCAAAGACCCGGGTTCGATTCCCCACATAGGTACAATGTGGGAAGCCCATTTCTAGTGTCCCCCCCGCCGTGATATTGCTCGAATATTGCTAAAAGCGGCGTAAAACCAAACGCACTCACTCACTCCCTCTAGTCATATATTATAGCGAAAAGGGTTCCTAATATAAATTAACAAAATAATACATAAAGCAGAACACCAGAGCCTTTCATTTTCAGAAACTGAGGTACACTAGATTTGCATCGGGAGTCTTGGATATATATATATCAGTGTCTGTATCACAGATTAAGGTACACCAAATGATCAAATGAGTAAGCTTAAAATTCATTAATTCAAGACCACTTCATCCAGATAAATGACTGTTTGAAATAATGAGTGAGTGAGTTTAGTTTTACGACGATTTTACAAATATTGCAGTAATATCATGGGCTTCACACATTATACCCATGTGGGGAATTGAACCCGGGTCTTCGGCGTGACACTTTAACCACTTGGCTACCCCACCGCCCCTTGAAATAATGGCAGAGCTAGGTATTGTAAGGTCAATGCTGCGTGCATGCTGACCTTTATCAATACAGTGTGATTGATCGGGATTCTTCATGTATTCCTGTGGTTGCCGATATGGTTATTTTTTTTATATTTCCTAATCAATGTGTCCCATGACATTACAGTAATAGGTGAGGTGAAATTGGGTTTAACGTCGTGCTTGAGAATATTTCGCTCATATGACGACGTGCATGCGTGTGTATGTGCGGCTGCTTGTACTAGCCCAGACTTAAGCTGCTTTTATAGTGCTAGCCCACTGAGATATCATGCCGCAGTGAAGCTTGAATACCCCACTCAGACACATTATACTGACTCCGAGTCGACCAGTCCTTGTTGTACCCATTAATGCCGAGCGCCAGGCAGGGACCAACAAGTACCATATTTTAACGTCTTTTGGTATGACGCGGTCGGGGATCGAACCCGCGACCTTCCGCTCTCCGGGCGAACGCTCTAACCACTACACCACGGAGGCGGTCTTGCAGTAACAAACCCAGGCAGCATTTAGAAAGAGATATCATATTATTAAGATTCATATGTTTAGTCATATTTTATTCCATTTTTGTAATCGGTCACAAGAGTGAGTGAGTGAGTTTAGTTTTACGCCGCACTCAGCAATATTCCAGCTGTATGGCGGCGGTCTGTAAATACTCGAGTGTGGACCAGACAATCCAGTGATCAACAGCATGAGCATCGATCTGCGCAACTGGGAACCGATGACATGTGTCAACCAAGTTAGCGAGCCTGACCATTCCATCCCGTTAGTCGCCTCTTACGATAAGCATGGGTTACTGAAGATCAATATTCTAATCCGGACCTTCACGGGTCCGGTCACAAGACATTCACCGGGATATATTGTTGTGCATGTCACATATCAATAAAAGGGGCTGTGTGTAATCATATAGACTGTAATATCAGTTGTAATTTAATTTTTAAATCAATTTCTATTTTGTTTTTATAAATTTATGAATTACCCACTTTTGCCTGTTAACAAACGCTGTCACATCATGTGATAAAATACACACTTTTGGGAAAATTGCGATTTGGGTGATAACAGAATTCACATTAACTCCAAGCTAAACACAAAACAGAACATTATTAAAAATAATTGTTATGATAATAATTTTCCGAAACGAAATATCGCTAGAACTGCTTATGTATTCACGAAGGTGTGTTTGAACTTCAAATTGGTTTTATCAAACAAATCATAAGCGTTTCAACAAAATGCAGTTTGGGAGATAAGATCAGAATCTCTGTAATGAGGTTATTCTTAAAAGCTGAATATTCAAATATTATTGTTTTTCTTTCAAACAGAAACGCCGACACTTCATGTAAACAATAAACACGAAATAAATAGGCAACTACTCATTGCTGTGTCATTGTTGCATGTTGAAACGCAGACACATAACTGCCAATATTTTATTGCTAAGAGTGACAATAGCTAGTTATATTGTTATGATAAAAATTTCTGAATCGAAATATTGCTGGAAGTGAACGTGTATTCACGAAGTAAATTTCACGTTACGTCCAAAACAAAAATTCAGAATAATTACAGAAGAATGACTTGGTCATGAGAGACATGTACTATTGGAAATATCTGCACTTTTTAAGGTGTGTTTGTACTTCAAATTTACTTTATTAAACAAATTATAAGTGTTTCTTACACTATGAATGTGATTCAAACATAAGAGTTGAAAACAATTCATTAAAACAGTTCAATAACTTCAAACCTATGTTAAATTAAAGTGTGTGAGGAAATATTGTGTAACAACCCATAATCCAAATTCAGCTTTTCGCGGCCATGTAAAATTGAAATAATATCGCGTAGAGAGAGAGTGTGTAGACTATTAAGAGTACCGTCGTATCAAAACCAAATAACGTTGTGTACACTTGAGAAATTAAATTAGAATTAACAGTCTGTTGTATTCGATCTGATTTCTGACGTCATTTACTCAGTAATTCAGAAGGGGCGGTGTGGTAGCCTAGTGGTTAAAGCGTTCGCTCGTCACGCCGAAGACCCGGGTTCGATTCTCCACATGGGTACAAATGGGGAAGCCCATTTCTGGTGTCCCCCGCCTTGATATTGCTGGAATATTGCTAAAAGCGGCGTAAAACTAAACTCATTCACTCAGTAATTCAGTAATACACACAATATGTCATAACAAAATAAGTGTTATGGTTACCATTAACAACATTAAAATGCCTTGTGTCTGTTATGTATTAGGGTCATTTTGTCCTTTTCTTCTAAGAATGTTGACAAACTACATTTCGGCAACAATTAATCGTTATACATCTCCTTTGTCAAACAAGCGATACCCATACATTAGAACTGACAGTCCACACTGTCAATTATTTATAAGGACAAAAGTATGGATGGTTTTCTAGTCCTGAGCAGATTGTTCTTAAAGGAAGAAAAATTCACTTGAACAAAAATGACAGACGTCGTTTTACCGTTACTAATATGAATATATTAAGACTAACTTTCTGATCTTTTTATGGGCTTTGCGCACGAGAAACCATTAATAATCTTCCGTGTAAAATAAGGCTTACACTTCACACTAGGATTAGACCAACATTTAAAAACGTTATCAACCGTGATATCAAACCCCCCAAACGTAGGGTCCAACGGTAAATGTACCGTATTACACATCACAAATACATCACAGTCGGATAACCATTTATGGGTATAGTTTTAGCCAACATCACCTACCTGCAGTTTACTAATATATTCCTGCTTTTCGAAATGGACAGAGAATATCACATTTTTGTGAAAATGGGCGTCCTTATTATATATAACCTTGACAGAAACTGACCTACTGTTGCTCTGCGCTAAATTCTATATCTTTAAATGTAACGTGTTGAAAACAAACGCTATTCACTTTAAACAGTATATCCACACCGGGTATATCATTGAAAGAAGTATTGCCTACAGCAAAAGCCATGAACCATGAACTAGCTAATGTAGATATGTCGATTGCTCAGAGATCTTGATTTAATGGGTACAAATATTCTTGATTACTTAAATTTATGTTTTGATGTGACGAAATTGAACCTATTTGTTCAGTGAATCTGAATGTGAAGGAGTGTCTATATCAGTGTTAAATTTTTAAAAATATATAAATCCTTAATATCATACCACTGATATGAAACATACTAACCTAATTAGCATCCATAACAATAGCTTTAGAAACTCATTTAATAACTTAAAGTTGTCTGTATATCATTTCTCTTTTGATTTAAACCCAAAACTACAATAGTTGTTTGGTTTTATCTCTAACAGGGACTCAATAATAACATATGAGTAAAAAAAAACAATATTATTATTCAAACAATAAATCTTCCGTCTCATTTTCACCTATCTGTAACGAATTAAATTATGTACTGTTAATCAGCACAATAAATGTTAATACAATGTTATATATATCTTTCATAAGTGTGATTATAAACACACTTCCCGTTATGACGTTGAAGAATGATCATTTTCGTCGTATTCATTGTGACATAATGATTCCAGAAAAGATCATATATTAAACATGGTTATGGCGTCCTTAAACAAGTGCATGGCGTCAGTTTTAAACGTTTGTGGTAAGTATTACCACAATTAGTACCAATAGCATTGTGTGTGTCTCTCCTGCGTACGTAATTAATAATTACGATGTACCGTATTGTCAAAAACATGAAAACATTATTTGATTTGAATAAAATTGTACGTCAAGACTAATTCATTGTTGTTTCATTTGTTTTATTTATTTATGAAACATAGGTTGTTGAATTACTCAAAAGAAGCATTTCATCTGAAACTTTTTTGGGGGGGAGTGGAACGTAATTTATTTTCTAAAAACCTTGTCAACTTCATTTACTTCTTTTCAGTATGCACAATTTTAGTAATTGTGAGAGATATTCCGAAACTGTAGAGTGCCTAAAATTGGTAATTACCCTTACATTTCTATAGATATTTCCAAGAGACGATCATGGCAAACCAAAGTACCGAATTAAAAAGCATACACAATACGAAAACATACAATGTACAATTTGCCTATTAATAAAACGAATGTGGATATCTATTTGTCGTTGTTTGTTTTTTTACATTTCTGGCATAGCTTTTCAAAGTGCCCTTGTACATGTAATTCTAATTTAATTTAATAACTCTAGATTGTTCACTTGCATTATTCAAAATGAAAAAAGTGAAAATATTGGTAAATAATCAAGTTCCTTACCTTGTATGTTGTTAACACTATACGCATTTGTCATATTGTTCCAACAGACTTGGCCGTACAAGCACTGCCTGAGAGTTTCTGCTAAAACCGCCATTAAACACTTTTCTTACTAAACGCGGGACTCAACACAAAATATGTTCTTTTATCAAGCCTGTTAATGATTGACGGATCAGCATGATAGGGGATTTATAGGGTTCAAGAAGACTGCAGATCTGTGATTTACGGAAGTATTCAGCCAATCACAACGCCCGCGCCTCAATAAAATAGGGGCGGGTGGTACACGGAGCTAAGGACAGAAGGGCCATAATTGAAATCAGTGATCGAGATCAAATCTCGCGAGACCGGGATAACTATCCGGGTACACATATGACGTCACGCACTCCATTTAAATCACGTGACACAGGTTTTCATCGCGTTTTTATTTATCGTTTTTATCGCGTACCCGCATTTTGAACTCCTTTTTTAACCTGGCACGTATCTTTGTCCAGGTTAAAGGACTGCTCTTGTATCAATAGCTTTTGAAAGATCAAACTGACAGATTTCGTCCGTGGACATGTACACTATTCGTTGACAGCGTACTTGAATTTTTTAAAGTTCGTCTAAAAATTTATGAAACTAAAAAGGGAGTGGAGCAAACTAGACTAACGCTTAGTCTCTGAATATATAAAATTTTGATAGAAACAAGTAATTCCTAATAAACTGAAAAGGAGCTCCAGTGATATGGGAGGTTCCTAAGGAAATCTAGACTTGCTTCATTTAAGTTTAAGCATTGCATAAAGGGTTGAGTGGAAGGAAAATAACACTGTTTAGGGATTGTGAGACAGACTGATTACACCCGTGGCTGTAACGTTCGAGTAAAAGGCTATTGGTTCAAGTTACCGTTATTATATTCCTCGTGTTGGTACATGGTTGAGACGTAATATATGTTACTTGTACAAAAGTTAATTTCTATCATGTAATGTAAAAACCACTGCTACTTATATGTGTACTACAAGGTTATTGTTTCAAAAGACCGTGATTACATTCCTGTTCTAGGTATCATGGTTAAGACGTGATATATATGTTACTTGTACAATATTTAATTTGTATATTGTAATGTGACAAAACACTGCGACGTACATGTGTAGTACAAGGTTATTGTTTCAAAAGACCGTGATCATATTCCTGTTCTAGGTATCATGGTTAAGACGTAATATATATGTTACTTGTACAATAGTTAATTTGTATAATGTAATGTGACAAAACACTGCGACTTACATGTGTACTACAAGGTTATTGTTTCAACCGACCGCGATTATATGTTAATTTAAAAATAAAATATCTGTGAAAGCACCTGTGAAAGCAGAGAGAACATTCTTCACTAGTTACTAAAATGACAATACGTGGAACATTTGGTTTATATGAATACAGGGAATCATTTTGGTTCATTTGGAAATCTCAACCAGGCATCTGGCATACAACTTTTTGAAAGCTAAAGTGAGTCTTGCATGTCGTATACATGTTAACAATACGCCCTTTAAAATCTGCCCCAAAATGGCATGCTGGATTCCGGCTCGAAAACTGTTCTTTTGTTGATGATATTGTATTACATGTACACGAGGGTGGTGACTATACTGATGATGAGACTACGAGTGGAAAGATAAAGATTGCAAGAGAAGTGGAGACGTTTTACATCAAACACTCTGTTGTATTAAAACAATTTAAGTGTTTAATTAATACATTTATTGATGCCTATACTGACGATGAGACTATGAAAGAGTGGAAAGATAAAGACTGCAGGAGAAGTGGATAGGTTTTACATCAAACACTCTGTTGTATTAAACCAATTTAAGTGTTTAAATGATATCTTTATTGATGCCTATACTGACGATGAGACTATGAAAGAGTGGAAAGATAAAGACTGCAGGAGAAGTGGAGAAGTTTTACATCAAACACCCTTTGTATTAAATCAATTTAAGTGTTTAATTAAGGTATTTCCTTGTATTATGTCGAGTAGGCTGCAATATTTAGATTTGTAATTGCTTTTAAATTATCTCAATGTTAACAAAATTAGCCACCACGAAGTTGGATATTGAAGTATTACTGCAGTCTTAACCGACCTTAATATTGTTTAGGGTACTTTGATTTTTGAATTAGCAGTGAAGTATACTCAAGGGTAAAACTATACCGCGAAGTTGGTTCTACCATATGTTCGATTTTCATATTTCAATGTCTTAGGTTTGCCACATTATATCCAAAACTAGAACTTTATTATGCTTATTCAGCGCAAAAAGACTACCTCTACATGGTTTAAGTGTACCTTGAATTTAAAACAAGTACCAAAACTTCGCATAAAACGCCACTGTTAATGGGTACCTTAGACATCTTATCTTTCATTGTTAACAAAAAATCAAACATGGTTGGGTCATATCATTTAAGCTTCATTTCTAACTTCAATGAACCAATGTTTTATACAAAATCTTCCAACAATAGATTTATTTTTTATACAAACCTAGTGTAAAACCGCCATATTCAATGTTAACAACAGTTCTTTTAATTTTCGATTACATAAAAGAACACTCGGTGTATTTTCTTAAGTCAACCAGTTAAATTGAATAACAGTTTATGAAAATGTTTAAATTTAAGCAACATCTACATAAACAAAGAATTCGATTGGATGTCTATAAGTGTGGTGTATAGATCGGTTATTGATACAAAATTAACTTTTATAAAAAATTCTCCTTTTTTGTATTTACATTTGTTCTCTCACCATGCAAGTCGCATGTAAGATGTTTGTTCGTATTTTTGTCTTGGTACAAAACAGAATTGCATGATAAAAAGAACGCCTTATAAGTTAGACCCTTTCAAAAAACACATTTGAATGTCAGTGAAAAGAATCGTTGCTGCTCCGGAAAAAGGACACAGCTGGAACTCGTCTCGAAAGGAATCAACTCACTCAAAATCTAAACCAGGAAGTACGTTACGGAGAGGGAGAGTAAAAAAATGTTTTGGTGATAAAAACGTCAATGGTTGAGAGCTCGTAATGTGTTTTTTGTGTTGACATATTGAGTCAGGCACCTGTTAATTGGCAAGGCTCCCGCGGCCGAAAGCTAACACTTTTCAGAGGGGTACACAAAGTCCGCAGTCTAGACTACCAGTTGTCCGACTTCAATTTTCGTGGAAGCCGCGGTGGCTGAGCGGTCTAGGCGTCTGACTTTTGAGTGTTGGCAATTAGGTGCCTGACTCTGAGGGTGTGGGTTCGAATCCCGGATGGGACTCAACCCCCCAAAAAGTACTAGAATCTGTACTTTACTAAGAAAGTGTAATCCCATATATAACATACGTTACATTTGACCACTTTCTAAAATGGCATTGTGTATTTTATATTGAGCTCAGTCTGTGACAGGGAAAGCAGCTTGTGCCGTGATCGTAAACAACCTCTGTCTGGCCTCAGTGACTAGTGTCGAGCATTAATATGCTAATAGGCTCAAATCGACATTTAAGCACCCATTTCGATAAACGTCACAGCTTAGCTTTTGTGTCAACCAAGGTCACAGCCCCGTGATGTGGTCTCTCCAAACTCGAAACATTCCAGACGGATTCGAACAATCAAAACCAATGTGAATCTCTCAACCATGAAATCTAGTTTCAAAACATCTTCAGTGGCACCCTGTAAATGAGATTATTCCGTTTAAGTTTATGCTTTTCCATTCATAAAGCTATGTTGCATGGTTGTATTAATGCTTGATTATGTTCTCTCGTTGAATTCTTTTCCGTATTACATCAGGGGTTAAAGTATAGGCTGTGACAAAGGCTTTTGTAATATAAGTCCTTTTTGTTAGTGTAAAAGTGCACAAAATGATAAATGTGTTTAAATCTCTGCTAGGCTGTTAGGGTCGGAATATCCAGTTTCTTTTCCTCAGTCTTAATCTATTCCGACCTTAAGGAAGAACGAGGTCACGTGTCACAAACAACCATGCGCAAACAACACAAGCTGGTACAGATCTGTTGGGCATCAAAACAAGACTGCAGCATGTTTGGCTGCAAACAGGTGGTCTTCAGTCAAGACTATTACAGACAGATCTGATTTATATCCTTAGTTGGCAGTTGCAGTCTTGGTTCAAGCCACAATCATCTCATCGAAAACGCCACTTAGAGATCACTGAAGTGTTAAGGTTCTTTTGTAGATGCCCAATTTGAAACACCAGCTCGATCAGCATTGCTGTCAAGTCCTTTAGAGAACAGTGGACAGTGATTTACGAAAGGTAGTTCTTTTTAAGCATGCCATTGACATGCAGTTGATGACGGGTAGACTAACACTTAGACCCTGAAAGAATATAATTTTGATCGAAACAAACAACAAAATGATAAAGGAGCCACAGCGAGAAGGGAGATAGAGAATTTGGAAAATATATACCTGTGCTTCATTTAGAGCTATGACATTTCTGTAAGGGCAAGGCGGGCGTCAAAGCTTTTGTTTTTATAGGTTTGTTTGTTTATACTTTTGTTCTTTATCGTTACTTATTTTTATTTTTTATTCATTTTTTAGTTGGGGGTGGGCTGTGCTGGTGTTAATATGTCTTTATTTATATATCCACACCAAGATCCGGTGGACGATATACATTGTCAAAATCCGGAGGGGAGAAAATACTTTTTATGGATATTTTCGGGGACATTTGCAACTCCGCGTTTTATTTTGATTCATCAAAACAGTTGTAAAATTACTAAACGATCACAAAATGACCCTCTCAGTTTTAAAATACTGACTGGCTAACTCTCATTTATTGAAAACTTTCAGAAATCAGGATGAAATACATAGTGTATCAGCTCTGTGATTAGAATTTCTTTTTCCCAAATTTCTAACGAAAACAATTCCCGATTTATGGGCAAGTCTAAAATGAGTATATGAAATAAACATGTGTCAGACATCTGTAATAGCAAATATATTTGCATCGGAAACTATTTTTTATAGATAAATGACAAAGAGAAGAAAGTATGTCAGTTTTATTGAACAAACATGTAAGTATTTTATTTGACACATGTTTATTATTGACTATTAATGATCAGTCGGAGGTGGATCTAGGGTTTTTCAGACTGCTTATTCTGTGACAAAAAAGTGTTATAGGGATAGCTAATAAGAATGTGGCGTTAATTTTTTGATGAATTATAGCGTGATATAGGTATATTTAAACGCAATTTGTCGGTTTTGTGTATAGTCTGTTTGCAGTGAAAACGTACCGGTGAATTGCACTTTAAACAAACATGTAAATCAAATAAAGTGAAATTAAGATTGCGAATCCACATAATTCTACCTTGCCAATTGAACATTTAAATCTTAGATTTTTATTCAACTTATGAAAAAAGTTGTTTAACAAACGATCATAGTTTCAAATCGCTTATATCGGTTTGTATTACAAGGGGGTAAGCGCAGTAGTTGGAACAGTGAAACACATGCACGTGCGGAACGTGGTGAGCGTTAATTTAGACCAACCCTACTTGATCTCGGTGTTTCATTTTATGTGCATACACCCTTGTAATACAAACCAATAATAGCGATTTGTAACTATGATCGTCTGTTAAACAACTTTCATCCCAAGTTGAATAAAATTCTGAGATTTAAATTTTCAAATGGCAAGGTGAAATTATGAGGATTCGCAATCTTAATTTCACTTTATTTGATTTACTTTTTTGTTTAAAGTGAAATTCATCGGTACGTTTTCACCGCAAACAGACTACAATTTGTTCGTGTTTAAATATACTGAGGGAAACAAATAAGGGAAAACGTTGTTTTCCAGGTTTCTTCACCAGCTTTGTGTCGCACTGTAGGTGAAAATCTGAGAATAAATAGAGAAATAGTGCGATGGAGTAGTGTTCTTCAGTAACCCATGCGTGTCGTAAGAGGCGACTAACGGGATCGGGTGGTCAGGTGGTCAGGCTCGCTGACTTGGTTGACACATGTCATCGGTTCCTAATTATGCAGATCGATGCTCATGCTGTTGATCACTGGATTGTCTGGTCAAGACTCGATTAGTTACAGACCGCCGCCATATAGTTGGAATATTGCTGAGTGCGGAGTAAAACTAAACTCACTCACTCACTTAAATATAAAATAATCATATCCTCGATTTGTGCATTATTTGTCTATGTATGCACAGTTACACGCAACCGACAGTCTCACCAAAAAACATAAAATATACGTAAAGAAGACGCGCCATCGTTTAATGATTTCCATAGAACATTTTAGTCGGAAGTAAGTAAGCCATAGCATAGTACAACAACTAGCCTAAATATAATTTATTTCCACCGAAATCGAAATAAATGTTATACATTGCAAACTTGAAATTTGTAATCTCTATTCTTCCGTATGTCATCTGATTAATCGTCTTCACGCGATAGGTTCAGGCTCATGTGTAAGGTCATTATGCCAAAATGACGTCAGGTCACGTGATGACACCTTTGCTTTCATTGTCTTCAGCTCTCAGTAGTTTCCGGAACATGCATTGTTTTTAACAGTTTTGGCACCAATTGTTGACTTAAGAAAACAATTTTCGTCAATATACTTCTTTTTTTATGCTTTATTGGATTTCAGATCTTTAACGTATATCTCTTTTAAAGAAGATGGCCTCTTGATACGTGTAGTTCGATTATCGATAGAAGCGACAAATCTGCTTTAATCGATACAATTCAAAACGATGTTTCAATTTTGTTAACATTATGTGTAATTTTCTTTGGATTACTATAATTTACAATGGGTTTGTCATGAACCTCCTGAAAAGTACATTTTGAAGAGTCCACCTAGAGTGACAGTATCATACAAAGTACATTTACCATGGTTCAAAGGTCCCTAAAAGTACATACATTCTGGTCGTCGCGAGTATGATCGACCTGTTGCGACATCAAAAGGTTAAAAGGGCATTACGTGCTTCACTGAGCGTGACATTTACCTTTTTCACGGTGATCTCACAGGTTACCATAACAATAGGTTATTCTTCATTCACCACAAGCGGGGAAGGTTGACAAGGACTGGTACGTGTTTCGGCGATCTTAGTATTACGATTGCCTTAGGTTTGTGTTTGTACAATGAATGAGTGTGGTTTTACGTTGCTTTTAGCATTTTAAAGCAATATTGCGACAAGGATGACCAGAAATAGACTTTTGTACTTTTTCAGTCGATTGAGAGATTCGATTGTCGTAACGTTAGAGCTGAAATAATCATAAACAAGAGTAAGTGAGTTTAGTTTTGAGCACACACACAGCAATATTCCAGTTATGTGGCGGGGGTCTGTAAATAATCAACAGCATCATCACCGATCTGCGGCAATTGGGATACGATGACATGTGTCAACCAAGTCAGCGAGCCTGACCACCCGATCCCGTTAGTCGCCTCTTACGACAAGCATGGGTTACTGTATTCTAACCCTGATCATCACGGGTCTCCAAGTGAAGGACATGAGTAAGAGGTGTTGCCTATCTATGCTGAAGAGGTTGCTCTTGGTTCATCAAAAGGCTCAACGGATTTAGTGACAGACAAAAACGCACAGGCCTAAACACGTCCCCTAGAGTACTATCCTTCTGATGTGGAATAGATTCCTAAGTCTGCAACCAGCAGTTCCTTAAAGACTTGAGTAAATGAAGTAGTCTCTCAGGCACGTCAATACAATCAAGAGACTTCAGAGTCCACATATGGAGGACAGATTATTATGCTTATTTGAAGTCCTTCCAGCACATTGATAGGTTATGGTGGTATGTTTTTGTCTCTTCCAAAATCAATATTTGTACAAGAAGTTGATCCTTGCACCCAAAACACTCCCTTCTTGCTCCTTTCTGCTCTCCAGATATAAGATCGTTGGAAAAGCAGTACGATGTCAAACACCCTTTGAAGATTTTATATTGTGTATTCCAGCATGTTATAAGCATTTTGGGGATCAATCAAGTCTCCTTTCTAGGGAAGAGGTATTATGGGAACTTTCCAGAACTGTGGAGGAACAAGAGGACTGAAACAGTGAAGCAGTGCCGTTGCATCTAGTTGCCTGTAAAATTATTCTTCATCAGTGAGGAAACTGTTTTGTTTGATGAAAATATTTTTATTTTTATTTTTATTTCAGTCCACATCGTTATTGTTTTTATTTGTATTATTTTAGGGACAGCTCTGGTCGTCTCTGCAACCTTTCATTTACGATATATCCTATGCCACCCGGTGGTTCTTTGAATACTGGAACAATAATGTTATGATTATGATTATTTTTGGGGATGTTTTTGTTCTTAAGAGTATACACACAATTTCGTTAATATATCCCCTTCCACCCCACCCCCAATATACACATGATCCCCAACCTTTTTTGGTTCAGCATATATGCATTAAGGGACTTTGACTTTGACTTTTCTATAGGAAAGAAGATGTACTATTTCAAGCAGAGTAATAAATTATGATGTGAGGGGATCAATTTCCAATTATGTTTGTATAACTCCTAGACATTTGTATACTGAAGCAAATTCAACTATCTTTCCTTCGTTTTTCCTTTCAAGAAAAAATGACAGCAATGGTCTACGCGGGCTGTGAAGTGTACCCCTCCAAAATCAAACCTTTAACCACTAGGCTACCCAAACACTCCTGAAGTTAAAGGGAGGTGCTATTACATTGCTCAAAGTTCAGCATGTTGCGTTTTTGCTAATCTGTTTATTCGAATTCCTTCAACACGATGTAACGTCTCTCTACAATTCTTCATTTTAAAGAGATCTTACTGAACATATATCCGACATTTCCAGTTATGATGTTTCAAAAAGACGGAAGTAACAGCCACAAGAATGAGGAAAACACAGGTAATCGAACTGCATATCATCTATTCTTAAAACACCTACTATTCACTGATCGATAAATAATACTTTTATTCCATATGAGAATTATTCTGAAGCCTACATCATGTTCTGAAATCAACACCGGTACACTGAACGTGTCAACGACCAAAATGGTAAACAAATTGTCCTGAGGAAAATAAAGACATATGTTCCCCTCTTTTTGTGGTTTTCTCATAAATCAAATATTCTGACAGCTCACACTGGGATGCTCATCTGAACGTCAAAAGCAACGTGTGAATAGCACAGCGAAGTGGGCGTGGTCGGTAGGCGTGGTCCTGGAAGTAGGATGATTGGCAGGTTGTTAACACGCGGAAGTGATAAATGATAATACAACACTTTCGACTGTAGGGTTAGCTTAGGATCATCCGATACATTACTTTTCGCGTTTGATATTTTAATCAAATGTTTTGAAGCTGAAAATACCAGTTGATTTTAATGCCTAGTTACGATTTCTTCATTTATCAAGGGCATGCAGATGAAAGCGGGACATGAAATGAAGTGTAGTGTGTTTTCTTCATATTGGGAGTGGACGCATCTGGTCATAGTGATTCACGCCGGGAGTACAATTCAGAGTATATTTGTTGTTCTTTTTTAAAACTCTAAATAAATATAGAAAGTAAAACAGAACAACGAGCAACACAATCGATGATTAAAAGAAATCAAAATAAAGTAATTCATTTAATCGAATGAGTTTAAGTTTTAAACTCTAATGAATTGTAGAAAGTAAAACAGAACACGAGCAACACAATCGATGATTAAAAGAAATCAAAATAACGTAATTCATTTAATCGAATGAGTTTAAATTTAAGGTTGTGTCGCAATATATATCAGTATAGCGACGAATTCAAATAAAATAATCATAGAGGCTGTCAATGTATGGAACATTACCAGGAATCAGTAATTGCAAACTTAATGACTAAAATATGTTGGATATAAACTGACTGTCAATGTATGGAACATTACCAGGAATCAGTAATTGCAAACTAAAAGACTAAAATATGTAGGATATAAACTGATTGTCAATGTATGGAACATTACCAGGAATCAGTAATTGCAAACTAAAAGACTAAAATATGTAGGATATAAACTGACTGTCAATGTATGGAACATTACCAGGAATCAGTAATTGCAAACTAAAAGACTAAAATATGTAGGATATAAACTGACTGTCAATGTATGGAACATTACCAGGAATCAGTAATTGCAAACTAAAAGACTAAAATATGTAGGATATAAACTGACTGTCAATGTATGGAACATTACCAGGAATCAGTAATTGTAAACTAAAAGACTAAAATATGTAGGATATAAACTGACTGTCAATGTATGGAACATTACCAGGAATCAGTAATTGCAAACTAAAAGACTAAAATATGTAGGATATAAACTGACTGTCAATGTATGGAACATTACCAGGAATCAGTAATTGTAAACTAAAAGACTAAAATATGTAGGATATAAACTGACTGTCAATGTATGGAACATTACCAGGAATCAGTAATTGCAAACTTAATGACTAAAATATGTTGGATATAAACTGACTGTCAATGTATGGAACATTACCAGGAATCAGTAATTGCAAACTAAAAGACTAAAATATGTAGGATATAAACTGACTGTCAATGTATGGAACATTACCAGGAATCAGTAATTGCAAACTAAAAGACTAAAATATGTAGGATATAAACTGACTGTCAATGTATGGAACATTACCAGGAATCAGTAATTGTAAACTAAAAGACTAAAATATGTAGGATATAAACTGACTGTCAATGTATGGAACATTACCAGGAATCAGTAATTGCAAACTAAAAGACTAAAATATGTAGGATATAAACTGACTGTCAATGTATGGAACATTACCAGGAATCAGTAATTGCAAACTAAAAGACTAAAATATGTAGGATATAAACTGACGTACAAAAGAAAGTACACTCCTGTATTATACTGAGGGGAAAAATAAGGGATCGCATGAAAGCACATGTGTCCCTCTATATTTTTCCCAGGTTTCTTCACAAGCTTGTGAAGAAATCTAGCAAAAAAAAGGAACACTTGTGCTTTCATGTGATCGATTATTTTTTCCAATAGTACATGTATATTTTACAAAAATCCCAACCGAATATTTTGAAAAGTGTTTTGATTTACATTAATCACAGACATTTAGTACGCTTTACTGATACACCACCGATATCACTGACAGTGTTATGAGACAAATATGATTAAAATCACGATTTTGTTGAATCTAACGTGCATGTTATGCGCCAACAGCATAAAACGCAGTTGAATGAGAGTATAAGTGCTAAACCTGTTAACAGCACACATCAAAATGCCAAGATTATCAGCAACGGAGCGAGAACGAGCCCTTGGAATGTCGCAGAGGGGGACTTCCTACAGAAATATTGCCAGGCAGACCGTCATTAGACTAAAATGACGCGTCAGTAGGACTGGAAAGACATCTGACATCTTCATCCCAGAAGACCGAGACTGACCACACCTTAAGATGACATCACCTGCGCATTCTCCATCTGCGCATCCGGATATTCACAATGACGTCATTAGCATTAACAGCGCTAGGGTATGCTGTCGCATCCGGGCATATCGGCCAATTCCGGTTGAACCCGTCAACGTCGATTGAATCGTTGGCAAGGAAAGTGAGTCGCAAATGACGCTATAATATTTTTCAAATTCTGAATTCAAATATGAAACCTATCTGATTTTATTACATCATAACAATTGGAGGGGGATGCTTAATTTCAGAACTTCAAACCATTATCTACCAATTGAAACAGGACGATGGATCAAAACTGCCCCAAATGAAAGATTATGTACTCTCTGTAATGCAAACGATATTGGAGATGAATTTCACTTTTTGTTTATTTGCCCTACCTTGGCCCAAGAAAGGAAAAATTATATCAACAACTATTTCTGCAGAAACCCGAATATGCACAAAAGGAACCACCTTTTTCACTCTAACAAACAAGGAGCAATTCGGAAATTAGCAATATTTTGTATTTAAGATGAACATCATGATGTAAACTTGTACCTCTAATGCCGTAGAACGCTGCCGGAGTGTAAATAAAGTTCAGTTCAGTTCAGTTACGATATCTATGATATTTTGTACACAATGTCTGTCACTTGTAAGTCACATTCAAATCACTTTTCAAAATTACCTTTCTATTTTGGAAAATTATCCAAGAGAGTGTACTTTCTTTTGTACATTAGTTTATATTACTCTGTAGAATTACACGGAGCTGAAGCTTGTGGTACACCATCACGAGCTGATTCAGTCTTCAAGAACCTGCATTTGCATTTGCAGTCTTCTAATTGTAACTAACTAGCGGTCAAAAGAAATAATACCAGGGAGAAGTTAACTATACCTTTGAGGAACCACACAAGTCTTTGAAAAAAACAAACATTTGTATTTGCAGGGCTCCGGATAAAGGCCATATTGGCGTATGTACGGATAAACAATATGCACGATACGATGGGAAATAATTTAGAAAACTTAGCAGATACGCACCACAGCGATGGTGTACGGTTTTAGAATCAGTTACAGACGTATTTATCTGAAAAAAGTAGTGTTTTATTGTTTATTGACCTGTTTACACAAGAGTAGCAATGTTGTGGTGCATATATGAAACAAACACAAGATTACTGATACTCCATTAAATTCCATTCAGTACTCTAAATGTACACTGAAGGTTTTCCAGAACTCTGGAAAAATTATCTGGAGCCCTGTATTTGTAAAACGCCATAGTTTCATTTAATCACCGATGAAAACAAAGTCAGAATCCTTTAGACAAAAGCGCGGTTACATGCCAAGTGTTCGGTCACATCAAAATGAATATGACAATCTTTAGGATGTGAACACTCACTCTTGCTGAGGATGCCAGACGCCTCCTCTGGAATAGCCTGAACAAGCTGTTTCCGGGAATCACAGGTCTTGCGCGAATTTGTCGACCCATCGGTCACACAGGTGCTCACATTGGCGACATGTCAGACCAAGACAGCACGTGGACGTTGTTTCTCTGGAGGAAATCTGTGATAATGATCCTGAAACAAGATCCGGGTGTGGTGTAGGGGTGACAGGACAATGTGGTGCAGTATCTGCTCCGTGTATCTGTGGGTATTCGGATTCCCTTGCACCACGGCAAGATCGGTCTTCATCTGGTCACGGGGCGGTGGGGTAGACAAGTGGGTAAAGCGTTCGCTCGTCACGCCGATGGTCCGGGGTCGATTCCCCACATAGGTACAATGTGGGAAGCCCATTACTGGTGTCCCCCGCCGTGATATTGCAGGAATATTGCTAAAAGCGGCGTAAAACCATACTCACACTTATGACCCCCAATGCGAACTTCACACTGATAAAACCGTAGAATAAATGAACTCATTAACTTTCGTGACGTCTTGGTCGGAATGGCTATCCCGATAAGTGAGGGTATGGCAACAGATGCTACCCAAACCACCACCAAACAGTTCCACCTCCTGGACGCAGAAACCTTGCCATCGTTCGCGTAGTCGTCGGTAGACTTGAGCCCTGCCATCATTGCTGATAAGCTAGAGTTGAGTGAGTGAATTTAGTTTTACGCCGCACTCAGCAATATTCCAGCTATATGGCGGCGGTCTGTAAATAATAGTGTCTTGACCAGACAATCCAGTAATCAACAGCATGATCATCGATCTACGCAATTGTCAACCAAGTCACCGAGCCTGACCACCCGATCCCGTTAGTCGCCTCTTACGACAAGCATGGGTTACTGAAGATTAATATTCTAAACCGGCACTTCACGGGTGCTGAAAAGCTGTAACCTTCTCTCATCAGAAAATGTCACTCTCTGTCAGCTTGAGTGAGTGAGTGAGTTTAGTTTTACGCCGCACTCAGCAATATTACAGCTATATGGCGGCGGTCTGCAAATAATCGAGTCTGGACCAGACAATCCAGTGATCAACAGCATGAGCCTGTCAGCATGATGTAAGAGCTCAACCCGAAGCCATGCAAGCCTTAGTCGTATACGATTTGGGTGAAACGCATCAGGTTTGCTTCTGACATATCTACAAATATATTTGGGGCAAAATTGGGATTCGAAACCCAAGAACACAACACAACTCAAGCGAATTGCGACGCCTTAGGCAACTATTCGTGCCCCCACGTGAGGAAATGACTGCTGTCTAATTCCTCTATCTATTCAAATGTAGCACCCTTAGCATGAGACCGCCTCCGTGGTGTAGTGGTTAGAGCGTCCAACCGGAGAACGGAAGGTCGCGGGTTCATACCAAAAGACGTTAAAATATGGTACTTGTTGGTCCCTGCCTGGCGCTCGGCATTAATGGGTACAACAAGGACTGGTCGGCTCGGAGTCAGTATAATGTGTCTGAGTGGGGTATTCATGCTTCACTGCGGCATGGTATCTCAGTGGGCTAGCACTATAAAACCAGCTTAAGTCTGGGGTAGTACAAGCAGCCGCACATACACATACACACGCATGCACGTCGTCATATGAGCGAAATATTCTCAAGCACGACGTTAAAACCCAATTTCACCTCACCTCACCCTTAGCATCATTAGATATAACATGTTGCATAAACTCATTATGAATGACCTAGCCTGATTAAGTGAGCTAGTATGGTTTTACACCGCTTTTAGCAATATTCCAGCAATCAGGGGACACCAGAAATTGGCTTCACACATTGTGCCCCTGTGGGGAATCGAACATGGGTTTTCGGCGTGACGAGCAAACGCTTTAACCACTAGGCTACCCCACTGCCCCCAAGCCTGTATCAATACATGTAAGAGCGAATATGAGAATGCCGACAATATCATGAGCTTGTGTCGACAAATCACTATCGAATAATGATGACACCAGTGGTGTTTGCGTTTGCGAAACGTTAAATGTATCCTGGAGTGAGTGCGTGAGTTTAGTTTTACGCCGCACTCAGCAATATTCCAGCTATATGGCGGCGGTCTGTAAATAATTTATGTCCTGCAAATGTTTCCAGGATATCTTTTTGCTTTTTCTTTCATAATGTAAAACCTAACCACTATGGTGATCATGTGATTTATGGGAATGCAAAATGTATACTCAGGGAAACGAATAAGGGAACACCTGAAAGTACAAGTGTTCCTTTCGTCTTTTCCAGGTTTCTTTACAAGGTACGTATTGCACTGTGGGTGAAATTCTGGAAATAAATAAAGAAACGCTTGTACTTTCATGTGTTTCCTTATTCGTTTCCATGGGGATAATTGCTAATACATGCTTTTGTACCACCGTGGTTTGTGATTTAAGAAAAGAAAATTAAATTCAGGTTTTCTTACGACTTCCGCGTCGTCTCATTATCTAATGTTTTTGTCTTAGAACTGTTGATGGCGCCCATAGTGGACGTTGAACGATCAGCGGTGCACGAGAAAACAATCCATAATTAGTTCTTCTTAATTTACAGGTCAGTCGTCTTCTTCAAATTTTAATTATCGTCTCTAAAAAATAAATTCGCCCCAGCTGATGCATGTTATATCATAGATTTTGAACATTTACACGCAGTGCAGCCCCAATTATATCGTTCTTTAAACATGCTCGTTGCGAGGGCGAACCAGCACCTCACGCAAGATTTACAACAAATGCGTGGCCTGAAGTGTCTCGAGTTGCCTTCAGATGTGTCCTTGATGTCTTGGCAAGCGCCCTCGCGTCTCGATCTCAATCAGATCATCCTCACTTGCCCACAAGCACCTCGCAATAACAACCTATATTTCCTCTCAGGGGACCATTCATTATCTCCTAGCTATTGTGTCAAAGTAAGGCCATATGGTCGGCCCGTATAACCCCGTCAAAACATGACTGCTCCCTGGGAGGCTAACACCGTAAAGGGTTTCGGGAATAGGGGTGGTAGTTTCGCCCCGAGGGAGGGGCTTGGTAGAATGGGTCGGGTTACCCTACACTCTGTTTCGAAACCCGCACCGCTCCCTCTTCAAGTACCTGTCAAAAATGGAAGCGGTCTAATGCATATATGTTGTCGGACGCGAGTTTGGGCTGAAACACTGAACCTTGTTTGTCTTTAACATCACGTTAATTTCCCGGTATTGGTAGCTGTGGAAACATGGAGCTGTTGTGTCTGGAAATTAAGAGTTTGTTTAGAATTTCATCAGCACAAAACATACATATGTCACGATAAAACACGCACAGAGATCAGTGCCGTTGCCAACGTGTCTCCCTGACAACAAAGAAATACACGAACCCAGTATAATAAAAATCGAATATAAAAAAAGAAATATTCTCTTAACTTATTCGAACATAAATAAAATACAAGGGTTCTCTAAAGAAACTCACTCACGAATAAGAATAGTTTTAGCAATATTCCAGCAATATCACGGCGGGGGACACCAGGAATGGGCTTCACACATTGTACCGATGTGGGGAATCGAACCCGGGTCTTCAGCACGACGAGCGAACGCTTTAACCACTAGGCTACCCCACCGCCCCTCAAGAATAGGACCACCTCCGTGGCCTAGTGGTAGACTTGACAGCGTCCCTATTCTGGGATGCATAGTGAACATTGATAGTCAGGTTAAGTACCTAGTGAGTGAGTGAGTGAGTTTAGTTTTACGCCGCACTCAGCAATATTCCAGCTATATGGCGGCGGTCTGTAAATAATCGAGTCTGGACCAGACAACCCAGTGATCAACAGCATGAGCATCGATCTGCGCAATTGGGAACCGATGACATGTGTCAACCAAGTCAGCGAGCCTGACCACCCGATCCCGTTAGTCGCCTCTTACGACAAGCATAGTCGCCTTTTACGACAAGCATGGGTTACTGAAGACCAATTCTAACCCGGGACCTTCACGGGTCGGTTAAGTACCTAGAAAGGAGTTATACTCTCTCATTTATATGACTAGCACGTTATGAGGTGAGTATAATAAGATGACCTCTCTGTGAAACTTTAAACACCTCCCTGTAATCTCAGCAGTTTATCCAATAGTTGATGCAGTTCATAAACAATGGATAAAGAAAGGAAAGGTCTGTGGTTCGAATCCCGGTCGCGTCACACTTTCAGTTTATTTTCAAATGTGTGCGCCAAGAGCCAAATGACAAATCTTGAAATATAAATATTTGAAAAAAATATCATAGCGCAAATGCGATGTATTTTTTTAGAGATAAAAATACCAGTCGAACCCCACCCAGCTCCCACCCGTTGTGATCCCGACCCTGGAGATGTACATATGCTGAAACGTCATATTCATGGACAGCTGAAGTTGTAACATTTTCGTTCTTTCATAATATGAAAAATACAACAGCCTTGATATTCTAGGAGTCTAATTTCTACAAACAAGGTTTTCTGTAATAAAAATCCTCCAAATAGCGTTGTGTGTATATATTGCATTTAGGACCAATAAGGAGAACATGGCATTCATCCTCCAGATTGTTTGTACAAAAAGGACAAACGCTTTTAAATACATTGGCATTTTCTATCATCAGAGTGTGAGAACCCACGCAAAATCGAGTTAACGATACTTATAGTTTTTTAATATCAAATCTCAATCAAAAGTCTATCAAATTCTAAAGTGCCTAATTCACATTTAAAGTATCCAAACCCATAAACGTTACTGATCTCTCAGCAGTGATGGGGCGGTGGGGTAGCCAAGTGGTTAAAGCGTTCGCTCGTCACGCCAAGGGCCAAGGTTCGACTCCCCACGTCGGTACATTGTGTGAAGCCCATTTCTGGTGTCCCCCGAGGTAATATTGCTGGAGGGCGGTGGGGTAGCCTGGTGGTTAAAGCGCTGGCTCGTCACGCCGAAGACCCGGGTTCGAATCCCCACATGGGTACAATGTGTGAAGCCCATTTCTGGTGTCCCCCCGCCGTGATGTTGCTGGAATATTGCTAAAAGCGGCGTAAAACCATACTCAGTCAGTTAGTAATATTGCTGGAATAATGCTAAAAGCGGCTTAAAAGCCAACTCACTCACTCACACAACAATGTAACCCAAGACTTGTGACCTGAATGATCATCTGCTAGCTTTAGTAAGGCACCACACACAAAGCTCATAAACATTATTACTACAGTCAATAAATTTTAACCAATGTTTCATAATACGTATTAACCTGAGGGTACAAAATGATTGGGTTTCCATGTCCAGAAACATTAAAATCCCTAGGTGTTGACTTTTTAAACGTTAGCACTTGTTTATTAACTTAAGGTGTATCCGCTCCGGGCGGTTGGGTAGTCTGGTGGTTAAAGCGTTTGCTCGTCACGCTGAAAACCCGGGCTCGATTCCCCACATGGGTACAATGTGTGAAGCCAATTTCTGGTGTCCCCCGCCGTGATATTGCTGGAATATTGCTAAAAGCGGCGTAAAACCATACTTACTCACTGTATACGCTCCATTGGTATTGCTTCCATGAAGTCCCGAACTTCACAACCAAAATACTAATTTAAAACGCGAAGATCAGGGTTAGAATTGGTCTTCAGCAACCTATGCCTGTGTAGATCGATGCTAAGGATGTTGATCACTGCATGGATTGTGTGGTCCAGATTTGAATGGAGGGATTCACTTTAAGGCTCGAGTGTGGAGAACATAATATTTGTTCCGAGAGAATTTTATAAGCCTGCGAGGAATCGCCATGACCCATGACCAACGAACACTTTCACCTAGAGGGTTGCATGCAGACACTAGTGTGGCTAGTTTCCCTGTACATATTGCCGAAGAGGTTTTTTGACTGACTGTTTCCTCTTGTTATAAGTGTTAAAATTGAGGAAATTTTTCTTTTTTTAAATATATCGAATAACATGTGCAAGATTATAAGGAGAGGATAAGTTTCAATTAATGTGTTGTTAGAAATTAAAAAACGTAAAGTGTAACGTAAAATCTGACATTTTTACAAGGTTACCGAGAGTTTTCCTGACTAAACGCCATGTTTTGAGAGAAGCGGCAAAGAGCTTCCTGGGTGCTTTGTCCCCTTGAGCCGCGCAGTTAATCAGGGCCGGTAACTCTGTAAGATGCGGGTCGCTAATTCACAGGCTATTGAAGGGACAAGCTAATGAATATGTTCGCCAGTGTCGCTTTAGGAGTCTCTCGTGGATAGCACATAATAGGGGCCTTTTACGAACTCAAATGAGATAATTTCGACTACTTTTACACATGAAAAAATTAGTTAATTTTCCAACATTTGTGAGACATTGTCACTCGATTAAAACTTGCGTTCTGTCACGGGTGGCGCGAATGTGCGCGCGCAACTCAGCACGCGGAGTAGATACGGGAGGATTTAGGGGAAAATTCATTGAATAAATGTTGTGAAAGATTTTGTCGTTGGTTTTATTCAGTCTGCATGAGCAATTATTTTTTATAGGGTTTCATAAAATAAATTTGACGAAAGAGCGATGGTAAGTTTGAATGAAAAATAATGGATTCATTTGAGATAACAACACGTAATATAGAGGAAGGACGTTTGGTTTTTTAAAAAAGGAGTTTCTCGTTTGTATGCGGAAAAAATACATTTGAAACCAGTACCATACATTTATGTGTGCATATGCTCTGATATCCAATATCACTGGTCGCCCGTGTTCCCAACACACTCATGCATACATCATGCATACACCATGCATACATCGGCCAGATTTGGTTGCTGGTGTGTTTCCGTTCGTCCTTTGTGCCCAACACTTTTGATTATTTTTATTTTTTTAAATTTAGTAAGTTTTTGTTTTTGTTTTGTCTTTTATGTAAATTGACATCAATCTGAATATTAGATCCATATTTTTTTTCCCAAGTTTCAAAATATCACCAGTCTCTAACATACGTTTGAATTGGCCAACTTTTCTTTGAGTTTCACACCACGCCTCTGTACATCACAATATCAGTATAGCAGTGTAACGAATAATACTGAGGCTAAGTTTACTTAAACTGTCTCTGATGAATTCTCATATTGTAATTTAACTTTGAAAGATTCTTTGATTTTGTACGGTTGAATAGTTGACGTGTAAGTTGTCCTTACTCTATTGTTAGCGTTGTTTTGTTAACTGGGATCTTTTTGTTTTGCTTAAATAGTATCATTTTATTTTTTAATTGTTTTTGTTTCTTCTTCTTCTTCTTTTTTAAATCATATTTCTTTTGGTTTAATAAAGAGCAGGCTTAGGGGCAGCAACTGTGGCGGTGTCGGATGGAACGATAAGATTATCGATGTCGACACTTTGCCTGAGACTAAATTCACGTGATTTGTGTCACATGCCTGTTCCACAAAGATAACTCAGTGCTGGGAGACCTACGAAGCCTGGTCGAAGCACGAAGATCGGTTCGTGGCATATCTTCACAAGGGCTGTTCACAAAGAGATCTTAGCCTTACGTGAATATACGAACCCTGGACGAAGCACGAAGATCGGTTCGTGGCATATCTCCACAAGGGCTGTTCACACAGAGATCTTAGCCTTACGTGAATATACGAACCCTGGTCGAAGCACGAAGATCGGTTCGTGGCATATCTCCACAAGGGCTGTTCACAAAGAGGTCTTAGCCTTACGTGAATACGAACCCTGGTACGAACCCTGGTCGAAGCACGAAGATCGGTTCGTGGCATATCTTCACAAGGGCTGTTCACAAAGAGATCTTAGCCTTACGTGAATATACGAACCCTGGACGAAGCACGAAGATCGGTTCGTGGCATATCTCCACAAGGGCTGTTCACAAAGAGATCTTAGCCTTACGTGAATATACGAACCCTGGACGAAGCACGAAGATCGGTTCGTGGCATATCTCCACAAGGGCTGTTCACAAAGAGATCTTAGCCTTACGTGAATATACGAACCCTGGTCGAAGCACGAAGATCGGTTCGTGGCATATCTCCACAAGGGCTGTTCACAAAGAGATCTTAGCCTTACGTGAATATACGAAGCCTGGTCGAAGTACGAAGATCGGTTCGTGGCATATCTCCACAAGGGCTGTTCACAAAGAGATCTAAGCCTTACGTGAATATACGAACCCTGGTCGAAGCACGAAGATCGGTTTGCGATGTCCCATAGACCCCTTCAACAAACAAATCAGAGCAAAACATTCACCAGACAGGGTACAATAACCAACATAATTACCTCTTATTGCTGGCAAATACGACAAATAATCGCAAACAGGGAGATCGGTTTTCTTTCACTGACCCATGAATCCCCAGTAAGGTGGTCTGGCTTTCGTGACTGGTGGTATACAGCTCGTATTTTAATGGTATTGCATGTAATACTGATCTTTGTGTTGAGTAAAGTCTTTTATCATTTGAAATGGTTAGTTTTTAGATTCAAATTGTGATAACTTGCTAATGTTTTACTGTCCTTTGCGAAGATATTTCATATAGTTAAACCAAATGATTGTCGTTACTATATGGCCAAAAAATTGCCGATGTAACGTATATAGTTTTAACTCTCACTCACTCACTCACTGACCCATGACATACAGATCTTAGCTGCGGAAAATACGACAAATAGTCGTAGCAGAAAAATCGGTTTGTTCCACACATGTTCACTTCCACAAAGAGACATGTGGCATGCGGCATGTAGCGTTAAGATCGACACAGACCCAAGCACGAAGAGACTGCTGTAACTCCCTAGTGTTGAGCCTTGCGATGGACGTAGAGTAGTCTGTCTCACAGCCCCTGAACCACATTATTTTCCCTACAGCCTAGCCTTCCCTGCAGTGCTAAAGCCCTAAATGAAGCAAGTCTAGATTTCCTCAGGTTCAGGCCTGAATCTCTGGTCTCCCTGGGGCTCCTTTTCAATTTATAATAGGTTTGTTTGTTACTATCGCAATTATATCTATTCAGAGACTAAGCATTAGTCTAGATGTAGCGTTAAGATCACTTAAGGAAATGGCCTCACTAGTGCTGGTTGAGCTTGTCTTGCATCAGACCCCGACATGAAGGGAGAGTGAGTGAGTTGAGCTTTACGCCACACTCAGCAATATTCCAGCTGTAAATAATCGAGTCTGGACCAGACAATCCAGTGATCAACAGCATGCACATCGATCTACGCAATTGGGAACCGATGACATTTGTCAACCAAGTCAGCGAGCCTGAACACCCGATCTCGTTAGTCGCCTCTTACGACAACCATGGATTACTGAAGATCAATTCTAACCCGGATCTTCACGGGTCACATGTAGGGAGACATTCACCAGATTTATTACTTGTCTCTCACACAGTTTGGGTGAGCATACATTGGATATCGCTCGTTATATACCAAAAGCAGAGAGAATGTTGTTTTATGACAGAAGCCTTCAGCTATGTGTCTGTAAATCAGTCAAATCAGTGTGAGTGAGAGAGAGAGAGAGAGAGAGAGAGAGAGAGAGAGAGAGAGTATGGTTTTACGCCGCTTTTAGCATTGTTCCAGCAATATCAAGGCAGAAATGGGCTTCACATATTGTACCCATGTGGGGAATCAAACCAAGGACATCGTCGTGACGAGCGAACGCTTTAAGCACTAGGCTAACCCACCGCCCCCACAATTCATCATGCGTTTAACAATTCATCATGCGTTTAACAATTCATCATGCGTTTAACAATTCATCATCCGTTTAACAATTCATCATGCGTTTAACAATTCATCATCCGTTTAACAATTCATCATGCGTTTAACAATTCATCATGCTGTCATATGTACAAGTGTAAATATGATGAATTCAACAATTCACAATGAGTTCAACAATTCATCATATGAACAAATCTAAATGAATGGTGGAAATCAGGTGTGCTACAGAGTCAAGTGGGTTGTGGCTAGGACTGTGCATTGGCAACTATATTGTATTGCAATATATTGCGATTCAGGTACCCGTATTGCGATACGTATTGCGATATATTGGGGACTTGTGTGTTTGACAGTGAGTCACACTAATTGTGAATGCCAATCCTATTTTCTACATTATAAGTCCCTAAACATATGTGTTATGAATATCGCTCTGATAACAGCAACCTCAAAATTAGGTTGCATAGTCAGGGATTCTATTTTCTTTTTTATACAATTTATAGTATTACAATATGCAGTTTTGTCATTTAGTAACGAAGGGAAACATTTGTTGTGAATGAAAGTCCGTGTAAATTTTTATTTAAACCATAAAGATCATCACAAAAACTTCATGGTTCTATACCCAATATACCGGTTTTCGGAAAAATATTGCAATACATATCGTTTGAAAAGAGTAATGCGATATAACGGTATACCTAGACTAACAACTAGTCTCTGAAATGAACATATTTTACTGAAAAAAGTTCATAGTAAAAAAAATATAATATAATGAAAATGAGGCCTGAGACTTGAAGCTGAGGAAATCTAGACTTGCCACATTTTCTAGACTTGCGTGGGCTTGCTTGGATATATTTGCTTCAGGGTCTGTATGACAGACTACGGTATACCGTGCAGTCTTAGTTGTGGCGGGAGTAAAACACGAGAAGCGTTCGTAAAATATACTTTGTTTCTGCCCAACCACAATGTTGTCACTCCGACATAAGCCAATGACCTCCATTCTTCTCCTATGTTTACGAAAGAGGGATATCACTGTTATTCAACGCAGCAAACTGTTACAAGGCGATCGATGATCACCATATGTTTGGTGAGACGTGAACAGATATCAGATTTCTATCAATATTACCGAATCAACATGGTAACATATCGATTGTGAACGCTGTGTCTGGGACATAAACCGTTATGTTGTTTGGTCAATAACAGTCTGTGCTGAAAAACATGTGTTGTTATTACTTGTACGTCGGCACATAATCATTCGTTATCAATAATCCAATAATAACAGCAACAGTAATAGCAGACATCCAACGCTCTTTGTAAAATGGCCATTGAATTATGTGTGGTTGTTGATTTTGGTTCATGCCAGTGTGCGAAATAGCCATTGGTCCGCTTTCCCGTGGCTAGTAAAAATTCAGTCGGGACAGTAAATCTCGACAGTCACTGGCCCGACAGGCTAGTAAATTTCCACTGGGACATTTTGTAAATATATCACTCTCTCCGAAAGTTATAATAAACTTTTAAATCCTGCAAGATTATGGTCTGACAGATGTTCATCATATATTATAAGCAGATTAATGATGAAACCCGTGTCATGCCGACAATATCTTATTCTCATCTATTTTTACTCAGTTTCTACATTCAAATTTCGGGCATAGCTAGCCTGACTGGATAACAAAATTTGGAAACCATTTCGCATACTGGTCCATGCCTTCACAAACCTATGGTTGTAAAGGGAGACTAACGGGACAGGCTTGCTGACTTGGTTGATGCATGTCATCATCCCAACTGCGTAGATCGGTGCTCTTATTGTCAATCACTGGGTTGTCTGGTCCAGACTCAATATTTACAGATCGCCGTCATATAGCTGGAATAGTGCTAATTGTGGCGTTAAACAACAAACGACAAACACTGTTGGCATTGACATTGATGTCCACGGACGATGGGGTGGCCAAATCAGGGTTTGCAATACTTTAATTTGCCAGTTGGCCACCAGGGCCTGCTGCCGCCTGCAGGCTTTAATATCTACAGGCCCTGAATGAAATCTGCAGGCCAGTTGTGTTAAAGTCAAACCAATAAAAACAAAATAGACTACACTGTACAGAGTTTCACACTGTTTGTACAAAATGAATTAGCGAAGCCTATGGCGCAGAGAGACGTTTTATTTGTTAAAGACTGGTGTTGACATTCCTATATGCGCAAAGCGTTGGAATACCAGGGAGTGAAACTGTAAGTTCTCGTAATTATAACATGGTGGATCATGGATGATTCCGGAACGTTAATAAAGAAAAAAAAAAAGGAAAGATTCCAGTTGAAAAAAAGACATAATTTACTAAAGACCACAAGGGCCTGGTATTTGAAACTGCAGGCCCGATACAATAACAACCGGCGCTGGGCCTCCGGGCCGGCGATTATTTCGAACGCTGGGCCAAATGGTTAAAGCGTTCACTCGTCACGCCAAAGACCAGGGTTCGATTCATCACAAGGATACAATGTGCGACGCCGTAGTGTGTTTCGAACCCCCCTTTCCGTAACCTCCAAGAAGATTCGGCTTGTCCCGGAATAACATGAATTGGTCACGAATGGGATATAGGGATACATGTGATTGTGTTGAATTTCAACATCCCTGCTGTTGAAGTATTTAATTCCAACCACCGCCACACCGGCAATCGAGAGACGTAAGAGTTTATATGCAATAAAACATTGCGCTGGGATACAGGTGACATATCTTAATAATCTCATCATCCCTGTTGCTATCGTGATTCAGACGAAGAAAATAAGCAAAATGATAATTGTTAATCATTTACGAAGCGGTTACTAATATAGACATTGTAGCACCATTATGAACCATGTAGCGACAAATTGCATACACTTTTAGTGATATTCAATACAATTGATTAGTATTGATTACTGCTATGATAACAACGACGTATTAAAGAGTATGAGATGCTTTATACACCAGCTACTGAATACAGGTTTGTGCGTGCGTATGTTTTTCTCTAAATAGATAGATCACCTCACTTAATACATACAGACAGATAGATAGATTTAAGCCTCAACTCACTTAATATATACAGACAGATAGATAGATTTAAGCCTCACCTCACTTAATATATACAGATGGATAGATAGACAGATAGATAGATAGATAGGTAGATAGGTAGGTAGGTAGGTAGGTAGGTAGGTAGGTAGGTAGATAGATAGATAGATAGATAGATAGATAGATATAAGCCTTACCTCACTTAATATGTACATAAAATACAAAGCATATAATTATGATACATAAAAGACGTGTGCCACCCATTCATGGCTATAGCCACATGGCTATGGATAGATGGATGGATGGATAGATAGATAGATAGATAGATAGATTTAAGCCTCACCTCACTTAATATATACAGATGGATGGATGGATAGATAGATAGATAGAAAATAGATAGATAGATAGATTTAAGCCTTACCTCACTTAATATATACAGATGGATGGATGGATAGATAGATAGATAGATAGGTAGGTAGATAGGTAGATAGGTAGGTAGGTAGGTAGGTAGGTAGGTAGATAGATAGATAGGTAGATATAAGCCTTACCTCACTTAATATGTACATAAAATACAAAGCATATAATTATGATACATAAAAGACGTGTGCCACCCATTCATGGCTATAGCCACATGGCTATGGATAGATGGATGGATGGATAGATAGATAGATAGATAGATTTAAGCCTCACCTCACTTAATATATACAGATGGATGGATGGATAGATAGATAGATAGAAAATAGATAGATAGATAGATAGATTTAAGCCTTACCTCACTTAATATATACAGATGGATGGATGGATAGATAGATAGAAAATAGATAAATAGATAGATAGATTTAAGCCTCACCTCACTTAATATATACTGATGGATGGATGGATGGATAGATTTAAGCCTTACCTCACTTAATATGTACATAAATACAAAGCATACAATTATAATACATAAAAGACGTGAGCCACCCATTCATCGCCATGAGCGACTATAAAAACATTATAGGGGGGGAGGGAGAGGGAGGGGGGAGGTGTCCTGCTTCAGGTTACCGTTCTACGTTCGTTTCCGGGTATTTCAAGTATTTTGACTTGTATAAACGGAATAATATTTCATCAGCCATGCGCAGTAGGTGTTGGTTGATAGTATCGATCTGACACCGTCTGCACGTGTAGACGACGGGTCGTGAAAACCTCTGTTCAATGAGCATGTCGGTTAAACCGGTTCTCCTTGTCCACTGACAGACGCTACGTACATACACTATGTGGGACACAAATATAATATGTCGGAATCTGTATCGGATAACACGGAGTTTCTAAACGTTGGTTTATTGTACAATGGCAGTGGTTGAAGCGTTAGTAAAATGCCTCTGTGTTCCCGGCTTTAATTTATACGTGCACGAGTTGTCTCCCTTAGATTTGCGTTACTTCAGTTTGGCTAACATAAATTACATTTCACTCAAAAGATCCGCATCCTATTCCGTTTCAGGGATAAAGGTTATATTGTAGGTCAATTTACTTATTTATTGCTGAATTTTATTTATTTGAAGGTAAACAAAGCATGAGTCCAATAACGAAAGGTTGGAAACACAAAAAATCAGTCGATAACACGAGACGAGAAAGCGATAACACGAGACGAGAAAGATAACGCGAGACGAGAAAGCGATAGTACGAGATAAAGCGATGGCCCTAATCAGCCACCTTGCAATGTCAATGAGGATCAAACACAGCTTCATTATTTTGTAATACTGTTTCAATTCTGCAATGTATCGACATGCAATAGGGCTGTTTGTTGTGTACTACTGCTTTGAAAGTTGTTAATTTACTCGGATATTCTTCAGAACGCCTATAGGGACTAAAGAGACTGTCCCGTAACTGCACCAAAAACAACAAAACAATGAACATTCACTCCTGATCACTTCCAAAAACTGTAACATACACCGAAAGAAACATGAGTACTACAGTCCTTGAGCAGTAGGGGTGGGTATTGCAGAGAATTTTCATATTGCGATATATTGCGATGCGGAAGCATATATTTCGATATGTATTGCAATATATTGCAAGAATTATTTTTTTAACAAAAACTATTTATAATCGAGTTAATGCTTGATTATAAAGCAAAAACACAACAATTAACCTTTAATAAAAACTTTTAATCATGACAAAATAAAAATGTAAGTAACATTTGGCACTAATGAAACAGGGAAAAGAACAATTAAAAAAACGAATATATCCGAAGATTTCCGAGTGTTACGAAGTTTTCCGAATGCATGTTAAAATACCGGTTTTCGATCAGCGTATCGCAATACGTATCGTTTTCATCTCCGAACCGGTAAATACCGGTAAACCGGTTATATTGCGCAGCCCTATTGAGCAGTATAACTTAATGACGAAATTAGATAAATGACAAAATCATAAGTTCATAAAATCATAGTGGTCATGGATCCGCAGTCAACATTCATTGTCACCATGAAGTATGATACATATCTACTAAACACACTACTTCCATTGAAAGGCGGTGGGGTAGCCTAGTGGTTAAAGCGTTTGCTCGTCACGCCGAAGACCCGGGTTCGATTCCCCACATGGTACAATGTCTGAAGTCCATTTCTGGTGTCCCCCGCCGTGATATTGCTGGAATATTGCTAAAAGCGGCGTAAATCTAAACTCACTAACTCAATCACTCGCTCCATTGAAGGCTTCCGTATAACAAATGTCAGTTCTGTAATGGAAACACATCACATTGCACGTGACTATTTATCACGGTTGGGTTTCTGTAAAATTGTGTGCAGTAGTCCGTTTGAGACAAAATGGTACAGTGAATTACAATCTAACACAAAACAAATAGACATAAAAGAATCAAACCAACGCGGAGTGCAATAAAAACAACAGACCAACTCTAGATAAAAGTGCATAATTTATGTCACAAATATAAAAGTTGTTTAAGAAACTGTCATCATTTAAGTTTGTGCGTTTGCCCAGTTTGTTACAGGGGGCGCAGTGCAATTAAAAATGAATTTGTTTCGTTGGGTATTTTGCAGAAACACCCAAATGTGCTAGAAACCTGCCATTAGGTAAGGGGAGAGACTCATTGTACTACACGCAGGGTGTCCAGGGGCGGATACAGCTTTTTGAGAAAGGGGGGTGCACACTATTGAGAAAAGGGAGGGTGCACACTTCATTTTCATCCGAGTTTCAATGGTCATTTAATAAACTTTCAGTACAAGTGTGTGTGTGTGTGTGTGTGTGTGTGTGTGTGTGTGTGTGTGGGTGTGTGGGGCACCCTGCACCAACACACACACACACCCCACCCCTCTGAATCCGCCTATGGTGTCGGGCTCTTACCTGGCCCCGGGGTCATGAAAGTGACTTAAGTCTAAAAATTGCTTAAGTCTGTCATTTTGATCATTTAAGTGACCGGACATGATTACACAATTCTAAAATTGCCATGGTAACTATCTCAGTCTTAGTCTTAGCTAAGATTTCACTGAGAGAGTTTCATGATTCCAGTCTTATCTACAATCTTAGCTAAGCAAAGTTTTTTGGACTTACGACTTTTTTTGTGCCAAGCATATTTTAGACTTAAGATGTTTTCATGATCCCGGGGCCTGGTTGTTCTCTAGTTTTCAAAGCAAAATCCAGGGACAATAGAGACTACCATACGGAAATGAATGATGAGGTATTCTTAGAATGGGTAAAGCACCAGTTGGTTCCAGCCCTGCCTACACAGTGCTTAGTGGTAATGGACAACGCTATCACAGTGTTCAGGAACCGGTCACTAAAGCTCCTACATCGAACGCCAGAAAGGGGGACATGATATCATGGCTGGAAAAAAACAAAATACCATTTCCTGACAAATCGACGAAACCAATTTTATACGAGATCATCAAATCTAACAAAACAGCTCCTGTATATAAAGTTGACCAGTTTCTTAGAGCCGAAGGTCATGAGATTTTGCGATTGCCGCCATACCACTGAGGTGAGGTGCTATGGGGTTTAACGTCGTGCTTGAGAATATTTCGCTCATATGACGACGTGCATGCGTGTGTATGTGTATGTGCGGCTGCCTGTACTAGCCCAGACTGAAGCTGGTTTTATAGTGCTAGCCCACTGAGATACCATGCCGCAGTGAAGCATGAATACCCCACTCACTCAGACACATTATACTGACTCCGAGCCGACCAGTCCTTGTTGTACCCATTAATGCCGAGCGCCAGGCAGGGACCAACAAGTACCATATGTTAACATCTTTTGATATGACGCGGTCGGGGATCGAACCCGCGACCTTCCGCTGTCCGGGTGGCCGCTTTAACCACTACACCACGGAGGCGGTCGAATCCCATTGAGGTTTTCTGGGGTATTTGAAGTCAGATGTTGGTAGGCAAAACACAACCTTCAAACTAAGTGACGTCCAAAAGTTAGTCGTTCAGTCCATGCAAAATGTTTCACAAGAGACTTGGCAACAGGCATTATTTGAATTTCGCTTTGGTTTACGGGGGTGGGGGGTTGAAGGGAAGAGAGAGTGGTCGGTAGGGTAGTCTAGTGGTTAAAGCGTTGGCTCGTCACGCCGAAGTTCCGGGTTCGAATCCCCACATGGGTACAATGAGTGAAGCCCATTTCTAGTTATCAGCAAGCGTGTGTACTGTGAGACGAACTTAAGAATAATGCCGACCTGTCATTTGAACCCGTGAATCTGAATAGCGGTGCAGTCCATTTTACCATTAAAGGGCCGAGGGTAGGTAAAGCGATAAACTGCTGTGAAGCGTGTCAGTCTACTCTCGCTCTTCTGGAACGGGTTCTATTTGCTAATTTGCGGTTGACGATTTCCATACACAACCCAATACAACACTCGATTTTTTTGTGTTTAACGATAAACAAAATACCAAAAGGTTAATATCTGTCCTAGCCTAGGTTCTGTGTGTGTGAATATGTTATGGATAATACGTTTGTGCTGTCGTCGAGGGGAATGAAATAACGTGATGTAAATTCAACACGGGGTACTAATTAATAATAACTTAGTAATTTTATTGCTCAGTGGTAGTTAATCTGCTATTTGCTACATGTCAGTCTCTTGAATCTGCTACTCGTCATCAATATCACTGATATCACTGTCAAGTTCGATGACAAGCTTTTCGATTTCATCCTCTAGGGCAATTTCTCGATGCCAGTAAAGATCCTCAATTTCCATCACATGTCTGCAACAGTCTGACCATTCCTTCTGGCCAATAGATGACAATCGTTCTTCGCAAGCCCTCTGTACAGAAGCCATTTTGAAATCTAAATTCTGGGACCCAACCCAATTTTTCAAATTCGCCCAAATTATTTCTATGGCATTGAAATCGGCGTGATAAGGAGGTAATCGGAGAACAGTATGCCCATGGGTTTTCAGAATTACATCGACATGATATACGGGGCCGCGCGGACCTGATTTCACAAGTGCAAGCAATTCAGCCTTCAACATTGAATGTGTAAAAGGTATATCATGCCTTTGTAGCCACGATTTGATTTCATCTTTCCGATTGGCAGTTGTTGGAGTTTTGTCCATTTGTTTGCTCTGGTAAGGGGCATTGTCCATTATAACTACTGAGTTTTGGGGCAGATTAGGAATAAGTTTTTCTTGCAACCACTTAGAGAAATTGATGAAATTCATTTCGTCATGGTAATCGCCGCTATTTTGTTTGGCTTTAAATATCAAAGAAGCATTAGGAATGAACCCCTCACATGTACCAGCATGGACTATAATTAATCTTGGACCTGTCCCCGATGGTACCCGAACACCGCCGACTGCTCCCTCCTCATCAGTTTGCCAACATATTGATACCGTGTGATGGGCGTGTACCCATGTTTCGTCGATGTACACGATTGGACGGTAATCTTAACGGTACTGGCGAATCATTCTGAGATATCTCAAACGCCATGCAATAATGTCTTTTCGCTCCATTAGGACCTGTCTGTCTGAACGAGTTTTCCGCCATTTGAAACCAATTTTTCTTAAACATTTACGCATTGTTTCTTTACTCCCTGTATATCCCAAATCATCAGTAGCCATTTTCATAATGCTTGTCAGTGTTGGCATTGTCTTGGTTACTGTGTAGCAGTGTTGAAAGTACTGGCGAATTGCGCATTTATCAAAATCATCAAATTCAATGTTCCCTTCGGTACGAGTACGCACATTCCCTGGGCTTGTGAACTTACTGGTACCCATCGCGGGAACGCATTACCTTCGTCATTTATTTAGCATCGCTGGCTTTTTTGAGTGCACTGTGTGTGCTGTCGGAAATAGTACACATGTACTGAATGACATTGTAGGCAACCTCACGTGTTTGTGAATGAATTACTTGACCCCGTTTACCCAATTTAGAGTGCGACATGATAAGCTTCAAATACCTGCAGAGTTTAATACTCTTTTAACAGACCACTTTACAAGATACTAGTATACAAATACTCGAGCAGAAACACGACGCTTCCGAATCATTGCGTAGAAAGTGATTACTGCAAGGATCACAAAAATCACGTGCGCGAAGTTTTCACACCTGTTCCCCCTTCGAGTGGGTAGTGGATCAGTTCACGGCACGCTCCCCCCTCTCCTTTCACAAAGGCGTCTTTCGCGCACATCTAATGTTGGTTGGACAGTAGTGGCATTTCAATTTCACACAAGCAACTCACACACCTGGCTGTTCTACCAGCAAGTGGCCCCCCTCGTAAACAATAGCGAAAAGTGACATTGTCACTGACAACAGAATAATGATCGTTTGTTTAGCAACTTTGTTATTCGGGTGTCCAAAAGTATGAGACAAATCATCAGAGTTGGTCTGTCGATTTCATGTGACTGTGCAAAATCTGGGTTTGTTGCAATTATTAGATGTTGTGTTAGTGAGCAATTCATCGGTCTCAAATGAAATAAAACTGACTGTAATTATTTAGCCGCTATCTTGCCTTCAATGTGAAATCAAATCCATTTTCAATAATTAAGAGCGATTAATCTGACATTTCGCATTTCGTTTCTGCACTGCTTTGAATGTCACGGGTCGGATTGTAAAGGACATGAATAATACTTTCATGAATGAAGACATAGCTGTCGGTAGACGAGGTATTTCATTAAAGCGTTCTGTTACATCTTCTGTTTAGTCACGAAGGAAGACATCTTTGGTACAGAAGAGTGAGTGAGTGGGTTTTACGCCGCACTCAGCAATATTCCAATCCAGTGATCAACATCATGAGCATCGATCTACGCAACTGGAATACGATAACATGTGTCAACCAATTCAGCGAGCCTGACCACCCGGTTGTACCCCATAACCCCTACATGCCATTACCCCTACACCCAAGTACCCCTACAATTAGTTAAAACAACACACGGCATTTACCTGTCTGGCATAATGGACTGACCCAAGAAGAGATTAGTGCATAGAGTATACAGATCAGATCAAGGGAGGGATTAGTGCACAGAGTATACCGATGAGATCAAGGGAGGGATTAAGCTGTTGTTTAGTGTTTTGTGTCAAGGAAATTTGGGATCAGCTAAAAGTTGATTAGTTTCATGATGAAAGATAAACCTCTAGTGAGTAGAACAATTTTACAAATTGGATAGTGTTTTGTGTCAAGGAAATTTGGCATCAGCTAAAAGTTGATTAGTTTCATGATGAAAGATAAACCTGTAGTGAGTAGAACAATTTGTGTAGGTTGTTAAATGTTGAAATTAAGTTGTTTTAGTGCCAGGATGAAAGATGCACAGTAATATTGAAACCTAGTCTTAGGACCCCTAATGTTCATAATGTATATTAATGATATTGTAGATGATATTGCTAGTAATATTAGACGACACGTCTCTATACGTTATAATTGATGATCCTGACATAGCTGCAGACTGTTTAAATAATGAATACTGGGATATTCACATAAACTCTATGAAACGAAAGTTAGCCCACTGATTAATGCTCAAGAAGTTTGAAATATCGATTATCGCGTAAAAGTTTAGAAATTATCTACAAATCTTTCATCTTACCGACGACATATGCCAGATCATTTCTACCTGATACAATAAAACTGTGGAAATCCCTGAGTTCGGAAATTCAAAATATTGATACTTTATCCTGATTCAAAAACTCGATATTAAGACAATATAACAAAACTATTATTTTTGATCTAAACTGATTTGATTTGAATGCTGATAGGTTTGATAGACATCATCGACAGCCCCTCGTGCTCATGTGGACATCCAGTCGAAAATGCTGTGCATTATTTCTTTACATGCAATAAATACACGGAATTAAGACAAAAATCATATTTCTATTTAAAGGGGTACACTGTACTATGGGTATCAACGATGTACTATGGGTATCAACACTGTACTATGGGTATCAACACTGTACTATGGGTATCAACACTGTACTATGGGTATCAACACTGTACTATGGGTATCAACACTGTAGTATGGGTATCAACACTGTACTATGGGTATCAACACTGTACTATGGGTATCAACACTGTACTATGGGTATCAACACTGTACTATAGGTATCAACACTGTACTATGGGTATCAACACTGTACTATGTACACTGAATGTTAACAATTAATTGTTATTGTTCATCAATTAATCATGATGACAACTTATTGTTAATCCTTATTAAAATCTTGATGATGACAAATGATGATATCAACCTTCATTAAAATCATTCTCTCAGTCTTATAGCTGTGTGTTGTTATGTCTCTTAAGTGGATTGGTCCATTGTATGGAATAGGTAACAGGCAGGGGATTAACAGTGCAACAGACCGTAAACTATGTTGTTTTAAGCTGTAGGGGTAGTGGCATGTAGGGGTAATGGGGGTTACCGACCACCCGGTCCCGTTAATCACCTCTTACGACAAGTATGCTGAGACCAATTCTAAACCGGATCTTCACGGGTAGTGAGTGAGTGGGTGAGTCGGTGGTTTCGGTGATAAATATGCATAAATATTGTCAAAAAACGCCAAGCGCTTCGACGTAAAATTATCAACCCAAATCATTGCCACTGAGCATATTTCTGAAACAGTCGAGTGAGTGAGTGAGTATGGTGTTTCGCCTCTTTTAGCAATATTCCAGCAATATCATGGCGGGGGACACCAGAAATGGACCTCACAATTTGTACCCATGTTGGGAATCGAACCGAAACAGTCAAGGGCTGTAAATTCACCTCACCGTGGAAACGTATATTTACGTTTGCCTATTCCGTATATTGTGTTTCATAATGGCCAGTTATCTGTGCCCTTTAAAACACTCTGACAATCAGGGTGGTACATAAGTTTCGAACAATAAAATGAAATTTGTGAAACAGCATAATTCTTATTAAATTCGGGTGTGTATATAAATTATGCTAAGATACCAGTTTAATATCATAAAGTCCTCAAAAAGAGAAACTTTAATGAGCTTAACTCATAAAGGGACGAGATAAATAAAGTGAGAGAGTGAGTTGGGTTTATGGCAGGGTCTGTAAGATAAATAAAGGTCAGACGGGCTTTCTTTAATCAAATGGTAGGTGTCCTCCCATTTGTGAGAACTCCCAGTTGTGAGACACATTAATTAATGGTTCAGTGCACATAGGTGGTGTTTCCACATCCCCCACAATGAAAGTGGGATCAGCCCAGTTGTTGACGAGTACCCACAGGAGTCATTGATGAGTAGATTAATGAAATAGATTATCAAAGATTTTATTTACAAAGAAGAAACATTTCATTAAATATTTTTTTTATTCAGAATAATATGTAATTATAATAACACCTTTTTATTGACTATTATGAAGTTTGAAAGTCATTTTGGTTTAAAACATATTTTATTATCATTATCAAAGTGTTTAATTTTTAAGGACATTTACTGGAGTATGTTAATCAATTTATCTTATTAAGTTTCATTAAGTTACCTCCAAAACATGCAGTTACATAGCAAATCAGTAATTCGCTAGGGTTAATCCATTCTATCAGGCAGGGGAGTATGGTGTGTTTTCTTTGTTAATTACCAACTCCACTGTCTCATAACTGGGAGTCTCACAAATGGGAGTAGACCAAATGGTATGCATTAATGTCGACATTTGGTCACTTTTTTGTCTTATAAATTAATGATTAAATTAAGATTTATTATTATTCAGAAATAAATGTTTTGAAACACAATAAAAATGATATATATGACTATTTACAATATATTAGTCGATGATTGGGGAATGAATAAATGATTGGCATAATTATGAAATTTTTGGATGAATAAGCTAGAAACAGGTGCTGCAATATCTTGAATTGTTTAAAATCGTATTCTTGTTTTGAGAATATATATCGCTAATATCACCTGCATATCGATATTTTTATCTCGTACATTTCAACTGAATGCACCACGCGTCTCGACCAGCACGGCCACCTTCCTTTCCTTGCCGCTCACGCCATTGAGGTAAACCTACAAATTTTCTCTTGAACTTTCTAAAGCAATGCAAAAACCACGTGCTCGTGGTGGAAAATCCCAACAGAGGGCGCCTTTTCTGTCTCGGCCAATCAAAACAGCAGAAAACTTCAGCGCCCTCGCGTCGCGATCACTCTCTTCCGCCATTTTGAAGACAATGGATCAATCTGGTGGTCCAGGTGGATTTGATGCACAATCGGCTTTCGCGGACGCAGTAGCAAGAGCAAGACAGGTAATAATGATCATTAATCATTGAAATGCAAAGGTGCTGAGTTGTAGATCATAATGATATGTATTTTGATTGTTTCGGATAACTAATTATGCTTGTTCCTCGACCGTGGCTTCTCGGCGATCTGAAGACATGCTTCCGCGTGCCGACATTTTCAATTAGCAAAAGGCTAGGATGTGCACGTGGTTTTGAAACATTCACCAAGATCTCTGATGGATGATTAATAAATTTGCAACGGTATCTACCTGAGTGTGTGTTATTCTTCTGCGGTGTCTTTGGTTATATGTTCTAGTGCATATTAATATCCAAGTAAATTAGGTTATGAAAAGTACGGAACACGCTTAGCCTCAGTTCCTTGCACGCCCTCGAGGGTCATCGTGCCAAAGCGTATCCGGTCTGTAAATTTCGCGTTTATAACCCAATATTCAAACCATCAAAATTCCCCAACTCGTGACTGGACTCGCAATCATTACCTACTTGTAGCTGGTATAGTTTTAATCAATTAAACCAATTCGATACGCAGTAACCCAGGCTCCACGTGTGCACGATATCTTGCCTACAACATTTGTTCCGTGTTTAATAAGGAAGTAGATGGACTTTCTGTTCACTGCACCTTACAGATTGCAGCATATTCACAAATAATTTGGCGTTTTAATAACGCAGGTTTTGGTATTTTTTTGTTTTCCGTTTTCAAGGACGTGCGCCTCATGGTTAAAACATTATTGCTGGTAGTTCCACCTTTTGTGTTTTGCTTGGCGTTCTACGATGGTTATTACTTTTTTGTGTTGTGTGGTTTTCCTGGTGAAAGTAATGAGTTTGATAACATAGACAAAGGACTTGCAGGGCTCCTTACAAAATGGGACAAAATGGCATTTTTAAAACAAAGTCTTAGACAAGTGCGTAGCAAGCCAATTATTCGTCTAAGCCCGATAGGTTGCACAGCTTTATGTGTAGGTAGTATTGAGGGCTTGCTCTACCTTTTTAGCAACAATCATGTGTAACCCCAGGCTTTTTTCTATAACAGTAGCTACGTCCCTGTTAGAGCTTATTTTGAGATACTTGACCAAGGATGGTATTGATGTCCATGTCAGTATGACCCACACACACACACGTTATAAAGATTAAAGCCATTATATTTTAGGAAACATGTGTCGTCTCCCCCCCCCCCCCCTTTAAAAAAGAAAGATTAAGATTTTAACAACCATTTAAAGCATGTCTGATTGGTGAAGAAACAGAAATTCAGAAGCTGTATTAAAACAGCATTGAAACAATAAGAATAATTGAAAGCATGTCGATCTCAGCCACCTCAAACCCTTTTCCCCACCCCCCAAATGTTTTGAACATTTGGTTTATTAGAAAGATTTGTCAACGCTACTGTTTCACTGGTGTTGATGCACTTTGTGAAGTGTGTTGGGTCCTTTCAAACTCTTGTGAACTAGTTTGACTTTTATTTGGGTGATGGTTTAAAGACATTTGGCAAGATTGTTGTAAACACTTGTTGCATACAGTACACATTTTTCACAGGTTCAACGATTATACCAGACTTGAACTGATGCAGATTTATGACCACTTCATCGTTAATTGGAATTAGTTTCCAACCAATTGAGTTACGACAGAATCTATGATCAATATTTGTGTGCTGACAAGAATGCTGACTTTTCACGGTAGATTTTTGAGTGTTGTATATGGCAGGAATTTACCTTGAGTCCTGTATTTGAGGGTCCCTAGGACTCCCTCATAATTTTAAGGGGTCCTGGACTACAAATTGGGGTCCCAGACACTTATATATTATTATTTATACTGTGTTGTAATATTGTTGCAATTCAGTTACTGTTATTGTTTTATGTACCATGATCATCACATTGTTACAGTAATTAAATTGCAAATGATACCATAACCCGTCTAGTAGAGGACTGAGTGATAACTCATGGTTACTTGATTGGAATTTTTACAGAAAGTGTTTGGATTTTATCTGCGTCCCTATGGACGCGCTATTAAATGTAGTTCTGTCCATTGTAAATTTTTATGAGTATAGGACGAAGGAATTCGCGCCCTTTAAATCCCGGCATAGTCATTAAATATTATAACTTATGTTGAAAGATGCCGAAAAATAATGGTCAAACTAACAAAGTTCAGATTTTTCTGTTCTCACTCATTTGTAAAGTTGGTGCCTATGTGTATCAATGAAAATATCAGCTTGTAAATCATTATTACTACTAACTACATATCATACACCATTTGAAAGGTCTAATCCTACTGTTTATAAATATGAAAGTTATTTTTTATCATATTATTCAAGTAATACGACTACAGCTTAAATAAGTTAATGAATATGCAAGCTTACACATTTATATATCCAGATAAACCACGAAGGAAGCAAAAAATGAGACGATTTTTTTCCATTTGTAACATGTCATAATACCCCTTTACCTTTTTCTTTTATATTTTCATTTTTACGTAATCGGAACATTATTATAAAAAGATTTCTGAATTAGTATTTATGGTCGTCTATTTCCCAATATCTGTGGCTTTCCACTCGGTAACGTGATACAACAGCGTGAAATACCTGTTTTGAGGCTTCGTATGAATAACATGGGAGGCGATTCGTTTGATGGCGGGTATTGTTCGAAGGCTCTGATAATCAACATCACTGTACCCTTGCCAAGAGTATTTTCACAGTTGTAAGAAGCGATTTATTGGATAAAGATTGGTTTCTAATGACGCTTATTTGCCCCAGTTTGCAATAAGGATCATGATTGGACAAAATCAGACGCGTGACCTAAGGCAGCCAATCAAATAACAGCAATGGATACGCGACGTAAACGAAAACCTGCAGGTTCAGACGAAAGTTTTGGGTAAAATCATGCTATTCTGAACGTGTTGCGCAAAAAATCGCCACCTATGCGTATATTGTTGAACTTAGTGGACGTATCGTGCTAGGTTATGACCTGTGACAAGAAAGTATTTTAGCATTTAACATCACGTTCGAGCGTAAAGTTCGAAGCGACGAAAGCCAAGATGTCCTTTGAATTACATTACAGGGGCCCACAATAAAGATGGAAATAGTAAGTTGTAACATACATTTGACAACTTGTATGGGCACTGTTGTTGATTTTATTCTTCCGTTTATTCAATTTGTGTAATTATTATCACGAAACATCGTTACTTTGCTCTTTGACAACTCTGATGTGGACCCGTTGCTGAAGCATATGTCCGAAAAATCTTCTTTTTTTTTCAATAACATTGAAAAAAATGGTTTATAATTCTAATTCTGTCGATTATATATGGCCATTTGAAATGTAATAAGTGTTTTCAGACATTATGAAAAGTGATAGATTTGATAAATGAATCATATGTTAGTTAGGTTCCTAAAATTATATATCATTTTGATGCATTTACTGCCTGGCCTACGCTGTCTGGGGACTGGCGACGTCTTGGCCGGTTTTCTGGCCTACGGTGTTCTGGCCTACAGTGTTGAATCGGTTAAGTAAGGCTGTTACAATTCACTCACATATTCGGTGAATCCAACTGTAGCCCTTCATGAATTCAATTCGTTATTCATGGTCATTTACGAATATTTTAAGGGAGTGTGTTTAACTTGAACCATTATGTCCTTTTTCAAAGTGAGATATGCAAAAATGGAATATGTACTATCGTTGTAGTAGCACGCGTTATGTTAGTTTGCCAAGGTCGCACATGGTACTGTTGACTATTAGTATTACATACCAAATTTGAGTGTCATGAGATCACTGGTTATTGCTGTGACAAATTAACACTATCAACATGGGCATTTCACTTTGTGCATCGATCACGTTACAATATTGTATTCATGAATAGTTATTTGTATTTGTTAGCCAATATTCATGATATGTATCCTATTTGCCAAATAGTGTATTCGTTGCAGCCCCAATATTAACTCCTTCAAAACCAGTCAACCAGAGGCATTTACTGCCATGACACCGAGCTCCCAGAGACTCTAAGGTCACAGATGAAACCTATGTTTATGAAGGAAATTATAAGATAGTAAAACGTTATTGCTACTACATCTCATACACCATTTTAAAGGTCTAATCCCACTGTTGATAAATATGAAGTTTATTTTTATGTTATTCACATAATACAACTACAACTTAAATAGATTTATTTTTGTAATGAAAATGCAAGCTTACTTTTATAATGTCCAGATAAACCACGAAAGAAGCAAAAACTAAGGCAATTTTTTCAATTTGTGACATGCCATAACATGCCCGTGCCTTTTTCTTTTATATTTTCATTTTTACGTAATCAGAAAATTATTATAAAAAGATTTCTTAAATAATATTTATGGTTGCCTATTTCCCAATATCAGTGGCTTTCCGCTCGATGACATGACAAAATGGAAAATACCTTCGTTTTCGAAGCTTCGTATGAATAACATGGGAGGCGAATCGTTTGTCGGGTATCATTCAAAAGCTCTGAACATCAACAACATCACTGTATCCTTGCTGAGAGTATTTTCACAGTTGTAAGAAGCGATTTTGTTGGATAAAGATTGGTTTCTAATGACACATCGAAAACTTTTAGATTTAGACAAAAGTTTTGGGTAAAATAATGCTATTTTGAACATATTAAGCAAGAAATCGCTACCTATACGTAAATAATAGAACTTATTTGACGTATCGTGCTAGGTTATGACCTGTGACAAAAATGCTTCATGCTTACATTTTCGCATAAAAAATTGTGTCCGAGCTTGAAGATTGAGACGGCTAGCCGAGATGTCACTTCTCAGTGACTTGACTTGCATTACATGATCGCACAAAAAGCTGGAAATTGTAATTTTATATGTACGTTTGACATCTTTTATGAATGCTTTTTACAGACATTATGACAAGAGATAGATTTGATAAAAGAATCATATGTTAGTTTAGATTCCTAAAATTATATATAATTTTGATGCAACTACTGCCTGGCCGGTTTACTGGGTACTCGTGACGTCTTGGCCGGTTTTCTGGCCTACGGTGTTGAATGGGTTAAGTAACAAATGGGTTGTTTATATATAACCAGTTGTCAATCTTAAACCAATCACATTATTATTGTCAGTAATGATCCATGTCTATTGCAGATAGCAGCTAAAATCAACCAGCCCGGAGGGGGCGATGCAGGACAGCAGGGTGTGAAGAGGCCATTTGAAGAGGGATCAACTGGGCTTGGTTAGTTTCTACCTATTTGATATTAGTTTAAGTAATGCACAGGGTTTCATCAAGGTCTTCCAAGTTGTAGGTCTCTTTCCATTTTGGCACAAGATAATATAGATTGAACGTTCTTTTGAAAATGCAAAGAATTCCTTGAGGGAGGGATTTTGTACTTCAGTTTGCAAGATTCGAGATTCCTCTACTCGAAGTATTTTTTAGATTTGTGGCAACCCTACTTGCAGATGGTTCTTAAAATAGTATAAGCTCTCTGAACTAGATGAAATCCTGTATAAGTTTTAGATGTTTAAATGTGTTTTCTTACTCAGACTTTGTGGTTAGTAATTTTGTGCTGTGCAGTAATTGAGAACTAAACCCCTCTTAACACTGAAGTTATCAGCTAGTTTGCAGCCTTTCTTTGAAATCTAGCTATAAAAGTCTAACACAACTTTGTTAGTAAGAAATAATTATTGTACAAAGGGAATTCTATTGATCTCAAGAAACTGAAAAATGAAAGGTTTGTGACCACAAAAGTGAATATGTTTCAAGCAGGTTTTAGGGAATTTTACCTGAAATGAAGCCATTATCTATTGGAGTATCAGTCGATCATTCCCTTTTTTTACATGCCGCTGCCCAAATGCATCAGTCTGAAGTTGCATAAAACATTAAGACAAAATTGTCGATCTTGATCAGTTTATATCTGCTTGTCAGTTGATCCTTTCTGCCTTCAGCATAAATACAAGATTCTTTTACCCCAGCAGCCCTTATCAGTATATTCTGACCACCTTTCAATAAAATGTTATGTTAGATGTTCCATTAAACCTTTCAAGTATGGTATTTCATTTGTTAGCTTGTGAAAACCCTTTCAGAATTTGAGCTTAAGTATTGATCTTGACTTTTCAAAAAATGTTTGTTCCCAGAAAGCACAAAACAGTTAACATCTAAGTTGAGTATTGTATCCCATTGTTGCACCTAATATCTTATATACTATTTCGACACTGTTCACACATTATTTTTCATGTTTAGGGTTTTAGAAACTACATTTTACAACCTGACTTCAGTGTATCCATGTAATATGAATCACTTTGTATTGGGATCTGTGTGTTGACAGCTGTTGGTATCTGTTTGTACTGTGACTGCCCAGATCATTGCATGTGTAATACTGTTGTAGAGTGGTGGATGGTACATAGTTCTTAATAACAATACCCACCTGCATGTTGGCATTTTGGGATCACTGTCAGGTCATCTTAGTGTTTGAGAATCTGTTCAGACAGCCCACAGGGCATACTTGAACATAACAGAAGTGACTTTGGAATGTTCTCTGGGATACAAGTACGGGCAAATATCCAGTTGAAGCCTGCAACATTATTGGGGTTCCTTGAGACACCTGATTACTTGTGTAGCAGGGCGTGGAGTCATCTCACAGATGACATCCTTACCTTGTCAGCTTGCTGACAGGGTTAACCTCTTTGGTCATGTGGACAAGGCGTCCGACTTCTGATCAGAAGGTCCATGGTTCGAATCCCAGCACGGGACTCGGAAATTTTATGGTCGCTACACTTGTTTCTAAACAGTTGTGTAATTATCTATGTATTAGTGTTGGGACTAGGTTAAAATCTCATAATTGATGATTGATTCATAACAACCGATCAATCATCAAAGATAATTGGTTAGTGTCATTTATCAAATTTTCATGGTTGTTTGTTAATGCACAAAGAATAAAGAAAACCATAGTTCTTTCTGGGTGTTTTTTCAAATTGCACAAAATGTATTTGCAATTTTCACTTCTTCAAAGGATGACTAGTATGTTAAGAACATAAATTTCCTAGAGTCTTGAAGATAACTTCAGTCATGACTTCTAACAAGATTGCAGTGCTTATGAAATGTAACAGACAAAACCAACCTTGTGAAAAATATTCTTAATGCAAGCCGCTTAGCGTTCCCAAATTGTTTGTGTTCGATTATGAGAAAACATGATCGACTGCTTGGTTGTTTAGTCACTGCGACCAATCTTCGATTATTTCAATTAATTGGACCACCTATGTATGGCACTGAAATCTACCAAAGGTGATTCATAAGCCAATTCAAACGCAAGTGGTTTTGTACTGATTGGTGCAGTGCATTGTATTGTCCATTCAGTGTACAATTTGACTCCTTGCTAATAACATTGCAGAAATGGTACCCTTTATGACTATATGGAGAAGCATATTAATGACTAAATTATGGATGATAGAGATTGCAAGATACTATTGCTTGACGATTTTCAAACAGATCCATCTGCAAGACATGCTATGAATTTGTTGACAGAGGATATTTGAACAGATGTCATTCTTTCCTGACACTTGCTTAATTCATTACATGCACATAAGAGCTGTTGAGAACAAGTGAGCTGCAGATTCCCTAGCTCCTGTTTGTACTTGAAGTTGTTGTTCTTGTGCAGATTTTGAAAATTATCGCAGGATTCAATAGTTTAGTATTGCCATGCTTGATGGTGTTTGGTGGCCATTTAACATTACTTCTCTTTTCAGCTTTTTGAAACTGAATTAAATTCTTTTGTCTTGCATTCTAATTCATTGTATTGAGTTCAAACTTTAGTTCATCCAGTAAGCCCAAGTCCTGGTTGATACAGGTTAGGTTTACTGGATGTCATGTAGTTCTGACCAGCCTTTTAACTCAACACTGTACGTAGACATGACATTTACTAGTAGTTCCTAGGGGTTGTCTGTTTCCGACTCCGTTGTAACCATTCTGCATAGTCTCAAAATCTCCTTCAACAACAACTCCAAAGAACATCTCATCTGCTTCTAGTATTTAGACACACCTTTGAATCTTCACTTTTATCCATGTTTAACACCACAGCAGCTGTCATTATCTGTGATTAATCCCAACATCTCTGCCATTCTTCTATCCACATTCTGACACAGCCTGTACATTGGCACCTAGACAAACCCAAGGATAGCCCCTAACAGGATGTTTTTTTGTTTTTCTCGTTTCAGGTGAACCAGAAGCAAAGAAAACCCCAGCTGCAATTGTAGATCGTGAGTTGTTTGACTTGTGGTAATGTTGAGGTATAAGGGATCAACGGTTTGACTTAGTTGAACTACAGTGTTGGGTTAGGCCTGGTCAGAAATGCAATGTTCTGGACACTCAATAATGCTTTTCTTCCCTCAGACTACTGGACACAACACAGTAAGTATGGTCTTGCTTTCAGGGTGCCAGGCAGAAAGGTTTGGTAAGATGTAGGGTACAGATAGGTGTGTGATTTATTGTTGATACTATGTTTATGAAAGTGTTGTTTCTTTACTAGCTATAGGAGCACAGCTGAGAGCGATAGCAGATCAACAAAGAGTAGCTGATCAGCAAAGGTAGGACACATTTCAATCCTTCAGTCCCAGAAAAATAATTCATATCAGCATGTTCAGTTTACCAGAAATATCAGTCAGGTATTAAGTACCTGTTTCATGTTACCCGACTTGAATCATTGTTTGACTTTCCGTTCAGATCTTTTTGTTACTCCTTATAAAGTTTTCCCAGTAAATGGCCACTATTTTTACTTACATGATTGAGAAATAGTACAATTGTTGTTAGTATTGAACGTGTGTGAAATTCTTAACAAAATTACTGAAAAGGCCCTACCTACCACACCCCATATTGATTACCTGAAACACAACTTGTTTGTATTTGACCTTATAACATGCCAGTAATTCATATTTGTATAATGTGAGAAGATTGAGGTTAAATATTGCCAATATTTAGCACACCCCAGTCTGTGAAATAGGCTGGTTTCAAAACGGGTTTTTTCCTGCACATCATTCAAGAATATCCTTTTTGTCAGATTTTTCAAATTGAAGGTAGTACAAAAAAATTGTAATGGAAAGAACTTATTTAATTTGTTCTTTTTCTCCTGTTATGCTGATAGCACACTTACTTAATAACCCGCTGTTGATAATGTTCATCAATGTTTAGCAAAAGCAAGAATTTCCTTCAGAAACATAAAAAGCTCTGTATGGAATATTTAGACTAGCAATCTAATATGAACTTCACTTTGGTTCATTTCACCTGCAGATGTAAAACCTTTGTATATAGACTATTGAATGGGGGAAGTGATGTTAATCAAAACTTGTTACTGATTCACCATGTTGCCACTATTTTGACACGTCGGATCTATACTGACCTGCATCCAATATAATTCTCTGAATGGAAATAAAAGCATGCCATATTTTGTTATCGATCGAATTGCTACTTTGCGCTAGTAGAAACAACCTGTATTTTCCAGAGTAGGAAGAGATTCTGATGCCATAGGATGTAATAATTCGGGGTTTTCATTAAAAATTTTTTCAAAATTTAAAACCTGCATTTCAATCAACTCAAATGTAAATTATATTTATTCAAATACAGGTCATACTCTATTAAGTGTCTTGGGTGTTACAGACCTGTTTGATAATTGACTATTTAATCAAAACTGTATGGCATTGTCCACACTCAGAGCCAGTCAGGCTGCACAGGCTGCACAAGAAGCAGCAGCGAGAATCAATCAGCAGCTAGGAGTAGCATCATCTGGTCCCCCGTCGAGCATCCCCAAACCACACCTCGAGATGGTCAGCACAGAAGAATACGCAGTTCCTGACAAGATGGTCGGATTAAGTGAGTAATTAATCATTTCAATTTACTTTCACTATTATGCAGTGCAATCTAATTAAAATCAAATCCTATCAGATCAAACCACTACTTGTACTCTACAAACTGGGCATGTGGCTGGACCAGTCAGTCTCACTGAGATTTTTATGGCGAGTCCCAATGTGCTTTCCAAATCTTGTAACCTCTAAAAGGTTACAGCAGGATATTCCAAACCAGCCCCATTGGTTACGACTGTCTTAATGCTGTCTCATTTCAGTGTTCATATCAGATGCATTTTAAACAGAAGACATCATAGCACTGTTGGATTTCTTGCCATGTAATCTCTGCTGTGTTATTTATCATCATTACCAAATTTTGTTCAGTTATCAGTGAATAGCTTGAGAAAAATACTTCATCATTGGTAAATTTGGATTACTTGTTCAGCGGTTGAAATGGTGCTTAATTTGAAAATTGAAATGGCACAGATAAAATATTTTCCATCTTTCCCAGCAGCACACGACAAAGTATAAAAATAATACTCTGATTCAGTTTATAGAAAATGCAATAACTTTGACCAACTCAATAGATTCAAAATCTATTTCAAAATCCCTATCAAAACTTTTTATGGGTGACACTCTTACCTCGCAGCTTAACATGTGACATTTAACATTTTGAATGCCAGTGCGCATAACAGGAAATTCCGCTTTGAATGACAACATAGTTTTGTGGGTAGGTTTATGGGACCATTCCAAATGAAGTTGAACATGGAAATCCGGGTCAGTTTTGCAGGTTTACTGATTATTAAACAATAGACTAAAATGACATTGTTGTGGATCATCAAAAGGAATGGGCACACTTATTTTTATAAAAGCACACCTTAATTTTATCAATCTTGTGCATTATGACACCCTTCGAAAGAAATAGCATTTCTATCCCTGTTAATTTGTGATCTGTAAAAGTTCATGAACGGTCGTTCTGGCATTACATGCAATGACAGGTCTTCCCAAATTTGTGTGGCAGTACTGATCGAGAAGTTCAGGCTTTCAGATTAAACAGTCCACAGTTAGACATATTCATTTTGTTCATTGGTTGAAAATTTTCTATGAAATTTTAGTTATGATTACACAATGAACTTCAGGGCTCCAGATAAGGGCCGTATCGGTGTATGTACGGATAAAAAATATGGATGATACGGTAGGAAATAATTTAGAAAACGTAGCAGATACGCACCACAGCAATGGTGTACGGTCTTAGAATCATTTACAGGCGTATTTATCTGAAAAAAGTATTGTTTTATTGTTTATTGACCTGTTTTCACAAGAGTAGCAATATTGGGGTGCATATATGAAACAAAACACAAGATTACTGATAGTCCATTAATTTTCATTCAGTACTCTTACGGTTTTCCAGTACTCCTATATTGAACAAACAAGGAGTACATACTCCTGATGTTGAAAAAATATCTGGAGCCCTGAACTTATAGTTGTCTTGTGGGCAACTAAGTAGCAGTCATGTTGTAATGTCATGGTTGGTAATTAATATTCTTTCAAGAGTTCACCTGAAGTTGCATTTTAAATCAGGATCCTTGTAAAATTAAGTTTTGTATTTCATTCTTTAAACAGGTTTAAGTCCTGTTGGAAATGTCTATTTTGCAATCAAATTGAAAGTTGAATGTTTCAATTTCAGTTATTGGTAAAGGTGGTGAGCAAATCACACGGTTGCAAGCAGAGACAGGCTGCAAAGTACAGATTGCCCCAGGTTGGTCCTGATAGCAGTGGACACGTGTACATTAATGTTTCTGTTCTTCGTACTCGATAGGCATGATCTTTGGTAAATGTGAAGGAACATTGATAGCAGGTTTTTTAAAGTGATAGTTCATCACAATGTTGTGACATGTGAGTGTTTGGTAATGAGGTTTTGTTTAAGAAATGTACTGGAATTTTGTGAGAACAGACTTTAATGTGTAATAAATAACTTTACCATATATTTTGTGTCTAAAATTGGCTTTCTCTTTACAAGTTGAATCCATATCATGCTTAACAAAACTTATTGTTCCAAGAAAGTGATAGTATTTTGTTACTCTGCCTCATGGTGGTGGTCAAGTTGGGGTTCTATTTGTGAAGAAATGGATTTCCTAAAATTTGACTGCCATCTTAAGGAATTTCTTATTAAACATGCTCAAGGATTTAAGTCTTTAGTCTGTCAGTTGAATTTGATGCATCAGATGATTCATACAATCTGTATTAATTGTGCAGATGATGCATGTATGCATTTTGCAGATAGTGGAGGTCTACCTGAACGAATGTGCACCCTCACAGGACCCCCTAGTGCTATACAGTAAGTAACCATGGCTTGTCCTTATTTGAACACACTGAAAAAAACACTACTTTATTTGAAAATATCAACAGACATCTTTGCACGTAGACACCCATGGGGAGATTGTGAAAAACACCAGCATCCCACTTTTTTGCAGAATGAGATGAAGAGCAGGTGGTTGCATCTTTCTCACTGTGCCCTGATATAATTATCATATAATCCCTGACATCCTTGGCTGGCTGCCGATACTTTTGGTTAAATTGCTTAGTTGTCAGTGTTTAATACTAGTTAGACACTTCTTGACACTGCCCCATGGTGATAGAGTTGACCTTTGCACCTATGCCAGAACTTAGCCAAGGCGTTATGTTACTCTTTGTAATATGTTGTTAAAGAGCAACATCAATGTCAAGCTTGACAAATTTAACAATTAACGAGGTAATTTATTCCCAATTCATTATCCTTATCCTTAATCTAATTCTGTTCTCAAGAATCAGAATTGTCGTAATTCTTTCGGAGCGCACATGATTTGATCATCCACTCATATACATAGGTGGTTTGTTACTGTATTTGATAATCATTGCCTATTATTATTGCAACATTATTCATCTTTCAGAGCCTGTAAGCAGGCAATCAATCTTATCATTGAAAGAGGAAAGAGCTCCCAGGGTCCAATGGATCCTAATCAATTGTATGATGGGCAAGCTGTGGTAGAGATGAGTATACCAGGCAACAAGGTCGGCCTCATCATTGGCAAGGGTGGGGAAACCATCAGGCAACTACAGGTAAGTGACTGCACAACAGGCTACATATTTGCTCATCATAGGCTGCATTCATGACGTTTAACCTATGGCAAATATATCTAGGGTTTGAACATAAAACAGGCACTGGTAGCCCAGGTCAAGACCAGTGAATATACAGGTTAGACTTGCTCTTCAGCAAACCATGGTTGTCGTAATAGACAACTAACGGGATTTGGTGCTTGGTTAACAAATGTCACTGTATCCCAATTGTGTACATTAATGGTGCTGCTGTTGATCACTGGATTGCCTAGTTCAGACTCGATTATTAACAGACCACTGAAATATTGGAGTGCGGCGTTAACATGCTTTCGAACACTAGGTCTCATCTATCTGTTAACATTTTTATGCTTTGTCTTTTTGTTCATTTCCAGAAAGAAAGTGTAAAACTTGACAAAGTATTTAAGATGAAATCCTCCATGGTGTATGGTTATTTTGGGGGTTTATGTCACCAAATTCTTTTCCTCTTGCATTTCAGGAGCGTGCTGGTGTAAAGATGGTGATGATTCAAGACAGCAACTCTCCTACAGCTTGTGACAAACCTCTAAGTATTACAGGGGATCCCAACAAGTGTCAGGTGTGTTCACATTGTATCTGCCGTGGGTGGTGGTGGGTTTGCCTAATGGTTAAAGCGTTCAGTTCCCCATTTGGATACAATGTGTGAAGTCCATTTCTCGTGTCCCCGCACTGATATTGCTGGAATATTGCTAAAAGCGGCGTAAAACTAAACTCGCTCGACCATGGGTGCTTGGGTCAATGCCCCCATCTGCTTACATTCTGATACCCTTCACTATATCGATATCATAATTGTCATGGGTTTTCCGGAGATGATTAGTAAAATACTTTAATATTTAGGAATTTATTCTAGCCTCAAAGTAACTTAATCTGAAAGACCAAGATTGAAGATCACCTTTAAATTGTTGTATAAATTACATGTCCTGAAAAGTGTAATCAGCACAAATTTTCAGAGTAATGTTGTACATATACATGTTTTGTTTTCAGAGAGCCAAGGAAATGGTTATTGAACTATTGGCAGAAAAGGACATGGAGGTGGGTAGTAATGTGAGTTGGAAATAGGATCGACGCAACAAGAAGAAAACTATTTCATGAGTAAACCTCTTGAACTGAAGCAAGGAATAGATTTTTTGCAATGCAAAATTTGGCTGATAGGCTGAAAAAATGCATTTTGCAGGATGTTTGCTAGGTTTGATATGGATTTTTTTTAATCTTTATCAATCCTTGGTTAAGTAATCTTTATGGTTAACATTATTTAATAATAAACCTAGACCTGGATTTTTTAGTTTCATGAATCAATACAAATCACGATACCCATGTCACGATTCGATATGTATCATGCCTATTTTCGTGGCATTATTGCGTAAGTTTAGTTTCTTTTTGAACATTAATATTTCATATTGTATAATTGTCCATGAAAAATCATTTTGATTCTGAGAGATTAAGAAGTTCTAATTTCCCATTTTTGTGCATGAAAAGTAATTTATAACTCTTAACATGAAAAAAACATGATACAATTGCAGAATGTAAACGATACATAAACATTTATACCGATACTTTCAAAGCTAAATATTGATACAGTTTTGAATGTATCGATAATTGTCTTAGAAAAAGTATCGATGTATCGTGACATCCCTAGTATTTTTTCTTCACTTTCAATGTCTGTAATCCAAGCCAAAATGGAGATAAATACATGTCTTGCATACTTCACAGATGGGTGGAGGAGGCGGTGGCGGTGGTGGTGGAAGATTCAACGACTATGGAATGGGTGGCAGAGGAGGTGGAACTGAGGTAAATAACTGATGTTACAGAGTAGTTGTGTTTTTCACTATTTCGGAATATCAAGGAGTTTGACTAGTTAGGGTAAATTTGTTAGTTTCGTGGATAGGCAGTGTGTTCATGTTCATCAAACGTTATAAGTGGCCATTATTAAGAACTCTGACTGACAGTTCCCATTGGTTTAAAGGTTCTAATGTCTAATATCAATTTGATTTGCCATTTGGTCATTATCAGTGCATTGGTATGTATGAACTAAACTGATTTTCCATGAATATTGCAGACTATGGTGTAAAATAGAAGACAAATTGGTAACTTTATCCTTTTGAGTATCTATTTGTTGGTGTTAAAATCAATTATTCTCTTTCAGATACCTGTCCCCAGAGCAGCAGTTGGACTTGTTATTGGCAAGGGTGGAGAAATGATCAAAAAGATTCAAACAGAAACTGGTGCAAAAGTACAGTTCAAGCCAGGTAGTGTACTGTACAGAATTTGTAAATTGTTGCTATCTTAGAAGGCATCAAATGTTAAAAGCTGAGTGAAAATAAGAAATTACTACTTACCCACCGGTAAATGATAAAACCTTGATCAAATGTTGTAATACTTTCTTCACGTTTAGTTTTGTTTATGTTTAACTCTGCCTTTGTACTGTTACAGATGATGGACAGACACCAGACAGAATTTGTGCTATTACAGGCCCTCCTGACAAGGTGAACCAAGCTGTAGGAATGATCCATGAACTGTTGGATAATGCAAATGTAAGTGCTGATACTGCTAATTTTCATCATGAGAATTTTTAAATTGTTTCATAAAACAAAAGTGAGTTGGATAGCCTTGTGGTTAAAGCATTGTCTTGCCATGTCAACGACCTGGATTCAATTACCAACATAGGTACATTGTGTGAAGACCATTGCTGATGTACCCTGCCCTATTACTGATGTACCCTGCCCTATTTCTGATGTACCCTGCCCTATTACTGATGTACCCTGCCCTATTTCTGATGTACCCTGCCCTATTTCTGATGTACCCTGCCCTATTTCTGATGTACCCTGCCCTATTACTGATGTACCCTGCCCTATTACTGATGTACCCTGCCCTATTTCTTATGTACCTTGTCCTGATTCTACTAGCATAGTACTAAGCTCTTGAAACTCTAAAAATCCCTCTCTCAAATTTAAAACAAAATGGTATATGAAATCAAATCTTTACTGAAGCACATAATTAGAACTTTTGGCTCTTTTTATGGAGCCAGGAGTGTCGAATGTGTGCAATATAAAAAGGAAGGATTCGCTAACACCACTCGAGTTATTTGCTCAATGAGTGGGGTTTGATAGTAGACCTTCCGACATGTTAATGGTAAATGACAAGTCTTTCAGAGATATACCGATCTTAGGTAAAGTTGTTGCTTTAGGAATGATCCATGAACTGTTGGATAATGCAAATGTAAGTGCTGATACTGCTAATTTTCATCGTGAGAATTTTTAAATTGTTTCATCAAACAAAAGTGAGTTGGATAGCCTTGTGGTTAAAGCATTGTCTTGCCATGTCAACGACCTGGATTCAATTACCAACATAGGTACATTGTGTGAAGACCATTACTGATGTACCCTGCCCTATTACTGATGTACCCTGCCCTATTACTGATGTACCCTGCCCTATTACTGATGTACCCTGCTCTATTACTGATGTACCCTGCCCTATTTCTGATGTACCTTGTCCTGATTCTACTAGCATAGTGCTAAGCTCTTGAAACTCTAAAAATCCCTCTCTCAAATTTAAAACAAAATGATATATGTAATCAAATCTTTACTGAAGCACATAATTAGAACTTTTGGCTCTTTTTATGGAGCCAGGAGTGTCGAATGTGTGCAATATAAAAAGGAAGGATTCGCTAACACCACTCGAGTTATTTGCTCAATGAGTGGGGTTTGATAGTAGACCTTCCGACATGTTAATGGTAAATGACAAGTCTTTCAGAGATATACAGATCTTAGGTAAAGTTGTTGCTTTAACTTGAGGTGGATATGGTTCCTGAAAATAACTAACAATTTGTAAACATTGCTTATGTGTAAGGGAGACCATTCACATTTTCAAGTAGTTTCCTAATCCTCCCACCCAGGAATGCTTTAAATGCAGTCTGCATCTGAGTGAAGTTATGAACAATGAGTTGTGTTTTTCTTGTTTTCAGCAATTCGGTCCTGGCGGTATGGGTCGAGGTGGTGGTGGTGGCTTTGGAATGGGACGAGGCGGTCGTGGTGGGGGTCGAGGTGGAGGTGGCGGCAGAGGTGGCTTCCCCCCAGGGGGACCAGGCAGAGGGGGCATGGGCAGAGGGTTTGATGGAGGATTCCAAGATGGAACAACATACACAGTACCCTCGGACAAGTGCGGATTAGTTATTGGAAAAGGTGAGGGATGTTACTACCACCCTGTATAAACTTAAACAGTTTTCTCTCCTATCTACAATCTTATACATCTGTAATATATGATGTAATAAGTGACTGGAAGAAATTGCAGATACAGATGTCATGGTGCATGTAAGGAACATGCCCAGGGTGTATTCACCTGTAATGACTGGAGTGTCTTGAATTGTGCAATATTAAAGGAACACCTTGCTTGCACTGTTTGAGTTATCTGCTTAGTGATGATAAAGCTTCTTCCATCTGTTGATCATTAATTGTCAGGGGTTCCCCGCTTTAAAAATGATTGTTACTGAAATTGAAAAATGTTTGGAAGATTTGACTTCAGTTTGTCAGGACAAACAGTTGGAAGAAAAAATTACTCCTATTGTCTCGTATATTCTATTATATGAGTTATTTTCATATGACAACAAAGCATGTTCTATTTAAATGTTAACAAAACTATATTTGCTATCGGCAAGTTTGTTTAAAGAAAAACATTTGTGTTAATCGTTGTTTTATTTGAACAGGCGGAGAGACCATCAGAGAAATTAATCGTCAGTCTGGAGCACATGTTGAGTTGGACAGAAACCCACCTCCAAACCCAGGAGAGAAGATCTTTAACATCCGTGGAAATCCCCAACAAATACAACATGCTATTCAGATGATATGTGAGAAGGCAGGGTTACAGTCTGATGTGAGTAGCTGTTTATGTATTCATCTAGTGTGTATCGCGACCTCTATTTGGATGTCTTTTGTTCATTGCTGTAGCTGTATCACTTAGGTCTGATTGTGATGAAGTTGGTATCATTTAGTTATTAATTTGAGGTTTCTTATTTTTTAAATAAAAGTTGAACACCATGGTAGAATTAACTTTATCAAAGCAGGCGAAGTAGCACATTTTTATACCTTACAATTGTCCAAAGAATTCCTTTCTCTTTCATATACAACTAAAAATGTATTTGATAGCTTTGATAATATTGGCTGTGTTATAGCCAAATCGCATACTTTTCTAAGTCAACATGCTTTGCCCAGTATTTGATTTCCTTTGTCACTTAGTTGTTCAAGTTCTGTAATTTTATTTCAGGGTCCAGGTCCAGGTGGTCCTGGTGGTCCAATGGGTCCAGGTCCTGGTGGCCCAGGGCCTCAAGGTCCAGGTCCACAAGGCCCTCCAGGCCCAGGTCCTCAGGGACCAGGATATGACCAGTATGGTCAGTACGGACAGCCAGGGTAAGGATCACAACTCAATGCCCAACAATTTACGCACAATATGTAATTTTTGTCTTTGAGATATTTATTCTGGAAATTGTTCCTCTATTTAAACTAGTATTCAAAGGAGTACATATGCCTGATTTTGTTTTCATTTCCCTTCAGACAACCACCAGCAAATGCCTATGGTCAGGGATGGAATGCTTATGGACAAACACCCCCACAGAATGACAGTAAGTGGGTTTCTTGAACTGTGGATCATGATCAATTTGATGGCAATTTAATGACTGACATCCAAGACTCATCTTTCATGAAATTTATTGTGCTTCATCAGTTGCGAAATAGTTGACATTAAGTTATTGTAACACATATTTTAAGCTTTCAATTTGAAGTACCTTTATTATTAACTTTATTATTACCTTGATTAATATGGTTATTTGCGTTTTCTGATCAAGGTGACAAGCAGGCACAAGACGCAAATGCTGCTGCCTGGGCTGCTTATTATGCTCAGTATTACGCTCAGTATGGTCAGTATGGGCAGTACAGTCAGCAGCAACAGCAGGGCCAGCAGCCACAACAGCAACAGCAGCAGCCTCCGACTCAGCAGACACAACCCTCTCAACAGCCCCAGAATTTCCCACAACCTAGTGAGTGTAAGATACCTTTACATTATTATTCCTGTCGTCTTGTCTGCATGTACCATAACTCGGGGAAAGCATGTCACCGAAAATGTGAGATCTCTTAACTTAAGTGACCATTAAACGATAATTTAGCATGTTAATCCCATCGTAAAATTAATTGTATGCATGTATATTACAAATATATTCGAACAGAATCTATTAATGGTAAAGTAAGTGTAATTAGTGTAAATGTGTAAATGTATTTGGTATATTGTGGTCCTTTTGTACAGCAATCAACCCCCAGACCGGCCAGGCAGACTACAGCACTGCATGGGCCGAGTACTACAGACAGCAGGGTATGCACTACCAGGCCAACCTCATCATGCAGCAGGCAGCAGCAGCACAAGGAGGCCAGCAGCCTCCCCAACAGTAGTTGCTGCAACGCCCACTTGATGGCTACACATTCACTCCGCAAGAGGTAAAAAAACATGCTCCGCACAGAGCAACTAACGACTCATTCCCTTCCAGCTTGGACGACCACGATGCAGTGTACAAGGCTTGTATTACTACTTTCATCAAAACATGCCACGATTCCAAATTTTTGAAGAATTTTAATTACAGGAAAGATACATTTTCTTCAACTTGGTAACTAACTTCGGCATGAGTATGTTAGTATCTAATGCTTGCCTTTATATCTGAATTGACGTAAGTATGTCCCAGGGTAAGTAAGTGTAATTGTCAGGGGAAAATATATATCCAATATAGGTTGAAGTGTCCGTGGGCATAAATCTTAAATGTGAGGGCAAGTTTCAAACCAGGTCCAACCAATTGGAAGCGGACCTGGTCTCCCCTGGCCGTCTGAGAGCCTTGAGTCCACGCCACATGTAAGTACTCAGTGTAACAACAATAGGTAGGGCAGGTTTTCAATTACTGATGCATATGTGAATGTGGTTGCCTTTGTTTTTTTGTACAGGGGCTGTGGAGGTGTCTAGCGACGAGTTGCTGCTGTGCTGGTGTCCCATTGTCTCCTGTATGATCAACCTCCATAACTTTATTTGCTATGATGAAACATCGTCTTATTTCATACTTGCTTGCTATAGTAGACTTGCCCTTTGTCATTTCTTCATCTGCTTCATAAGTCGTAGTATCACACAACATTCCAACATTAAAATTATATAACAAACTAAGTCACAGCATTATCTACTGTTCTGGACCCTCCAAATACATGCGTGAAGGTTGGAAATGTTTATTTTTATGTGTAATCATGTTTGTTTGTAAATTACATGTTAAAACAGCTGATGGGATCTTCATTGTATAGGCTTAATTTGTGAATAACATTGTTGTCTCGCTTTTATATGCAGTCATTAGTATTATTTTATGCTGTTTTGACACTTTTAATCATGTACATAGTTTGGTTTGTGATCAGGAAGGGAAAATATGCCTGAAGTATTGTGTTCACATGAAGCAGACCTAGGTTACATGTCATGAATAAATGTTTATTGTATGCAAAATAAGCTTGTTCTCTTTGATGCATGAAAATAGTGAAATATATTCTTGTTCATTGACTCGAGAAACTGAGTTTCTTTTGACAGCATTGCACGGAAGGTAAGGTATGTTCAAATGTATATGGTTGACCGAATTGCTCGTCAAATTTGTATATAAATAGGTTACAGCCAAAGGTCGGAGAAATAAACTAACCTTAAAACCCAGCTTGGACCGAAACATCATATGTCTCGTTGCCTTGGCACTTGCTCATATTTTAAATATTGTATGTTTATTTTAAACTTGATGCTTTCACATATTGACATAATTTATGCATTTGAAGAGTATTGTATGAACTATTCACCAGTATTACCTTTGAATCCCAAGTCACAGTTAAATACAGTTCATGTTCTCTCTCAGCCAGTAATTGCCAAATATTTGAATTACATGTTGAATTACTGCCATACATTAATATGCAAACAGTTGTTGGAATTTCTTCCATGGTCAATATATATGGTCTATTATGATTTGTTTTAAATGATGATCTATTTGATACTTGTGTAGATATTTTCCTGCCATTCTCATAAAAATAGTCTTGATATGGTTCCGATGATTCCACTCGTTCTTGCGTTAGCTCGTTCATTTCATAATTTAGGATTTGTTTCATTTACCCGTGTTTCCGTTTTATTTTGTATTGATGATAAACAAGTGTAGGACTAGTAGTATGACCCATATATGACCGTGCTTGACATGTTTTCAATATCGTACCCAATGTCATGAATCCTTAAATACACTATTCCATACCTTTTATCAGGATTATTTTTTGCTCAATGATGAATAGTATAAAATGACTACCCTATTTTGATGTGTATAATGAAATGTTCATGAAAGTGCTTATTGATGATGTAGACTTCTTAGCTTTTCTAGGTGATGATTTATTTTGCTACTGACATAAATAACCATGTTTCTAAGCCGTCCAGTCATAGATGATAGTTTGTACATTTTGAAACTGCTTGTTTAATCAACAGATATTCTCATCAGATTATATATCGTTTTGAAATGACATGAAATTCATATACTTTGTTTGTCTTACTTTGGATGATATTGCGGGGGGAAAAATACCATTGAATGTGCATGACATTTTATAATGAATCCACCGATTGCTGTTTTATGATATTGACTGATTTGAAATTTGCTAAAGTAATTCAGGCTCCTATGTTGGTGAGAGGTGCTGATTGGTCGGTCGTTTGGTTGGCTGGTTTCGGCTGGCTGCCAGGCTTTCCCCAAATCTCGTCGAAAGACGACAGGCTCCACCAACCTACCCACACTCAGTCCTACTTGGCCAGAATTCGCTCGCGCTGGAGGGAAGATCACTCACCCGCACGTAAACTCCCACTCTCGCCAGGCCTGCCCGTTCTGTATAGGGTAATATTGATAATATTTCATGCCTAAGTGAATATTGACTTTCTTCATAAATGTTATCACCAATTGACTATTGCATATTTTTGATAAATGTTCCTGTTTAAATTTCTCATGTTCGCGTGCATTGTTTGACTTCCATAAATGTGTTTTTCGTTGCAAATAGTTTTTTTAACATGCATATATATACCGTGATCTTTAAAAATGATACTTATTGAGTAGATTACTATTTCGTTTGACCTCTTGTGCCAAGATATGCCTTTATTTAATTTGTTTGGATCATTCCATTTGAAATTTATAGCTGTGGAGACTGTTACATGTTGATCGACTTTCATTTTGATTGTTTTAGTTTTGAACCATATGTAGCTACAGACTGGTTTTAAGTAGTATTGAAGAAGTTTTGTTCAAAACTATTTTACATATCCGGATGTTTTTTTTATGCATTGATTTTATGAATGTTTAACCCCGTCTCAATTTCGTGACATTTTATGACCACGCGAGAAATACTCAAGCTGACTAGTTATTCTGTATATGTAGGTGGTTTGCTGATAATGATATGCAACGCAAGTTTCCAATTGAATATTTGACTTGAGATCTCAGGAAGGTACATGTATGGCAGTTGATACATATTTTCATCATTTCTATTCACTAATGTGATATTTTCCCCACATAATGTGATGAGATTTTTCAAATGCATTTTGTTGTCTTAAAACCAAAGTATTGAGCATATTTTTCTAGGTCATGTGTCAAATGAGAGCAAGCCAAGGGTTTCTGGAGCCATGGTCTATCGTTTGCCAGAAATTCTGTTACGGATAAGGGTTGAGAACTAGAGCTAGATGCGTGTAATCGGCATGGTGCACAATCACAACACAATTCACTGCAGTTAGATGTATTTTAATCAGCGTTCATCATGTTTGGATTTGACTTGTACTTTCCCAAAGTGCTTTTGTTTGTGGTATTATTATATTGGAACATACTGGTGCTGTTGGTTTAACTAAGCTTGTCTTGTTCGGAGCCTCCCCCCACCCTCCTGCGCCCTCAGCCTCCTCTGCCACAAGAGGGTGGGGACTGAGGAAATAGTGTTTGATCAACAGGGGCATACCTCAGTACCATTAAGGATATATTACGTTTTTGTGTGGATTGCATATATAATTGATATTCAACTTTGTTCCTTGCACGGTTTACTCAGATTAGTGTTTTTATCAAATTGCTTTGTACAGAAGTTTCATAAGGCCGTATGAAATTGAATCCTTGTTCATCCCCACAAACCTTGATGCATTCCACATGTTTTTTAACCTCATCTTTGATATCTGAAACAGTGCAATGGTCTATTGTTTGAATGTTTTGATATTTCAATGATAAATTGCTTGATGTCATGTCATGAACTTTAAAATGTAACATAACTTTTTTGACAAATTGAGGATGAACAAGGATTCTGCGCTGTCAACATGTTATGTACTACACATGAGTGCAGAATAAATGCTAAAAAGAGTCAATATGGTTTTGGTTTGATATTCGGCTAACTCTCAGGACACATAACTGCTCTCATTTGAAAAAATTCTTGCTTTTGAGTTACATGGAAGAAAATAACACCTGTTTAAAATGTGTAGTAATGCCAATGGCTGTATGGTTGAACAATTGAAATTACAAAATAAATGTCAAACACGAATAGACCTGCAAAAATACTAGATAGATTTGAGGCTGGAAAATAAGTTAACTAATAATAGATGATGTGGATTAAAGAAAAATGAATTGAAATGTCCACACATACACCTCTTGCTTGTATGAGAAACCTCACTTCTTTCAACACGGAACACTATTCTAGTCCTTATATTGGAAATAAACTTAATATTGGATTTGCTGATACTGATAGGCACACATTTGTAACGCGAAAAGGATCTTGATGAACATTGAGGATCCAGGTACGCTGAAGGGGTACAACTGCTTATAATGTCTGTTCAAATAAGACGCAAGTGTCACTGTGCATTCTGAGTGAGTGGATTGGTTTATTCTGAGCCCACGTTTACTTGAGAGAATTGATCTAAGAACCATGGTGCAAGTAAGAATAGGATTGTTGCAGTGTGTAACAGGTGATTGTGTGTCATCCAGCTGCGATGGCATCGGGGGTTCTTTTTCAATTAGTGTTTGTGATGGCTGTTCATCTGTTAACATTTAGTCTACAGTTCTCAATCAAGGAGACATGATCGGTCATAAAGAACAAATAGCAATAAATTTTCATTTATATTTTTATTTATAAAAATCATTTGAATATTTGACACTCCCTTGAAATGAAATTTAAAGTTGAGGCATTGTGGTGTCAGATGAATAATAAGTTAAGGATCACGGATAGACAGTCATTGGTCCCTTAGTCTGAGATTTTAACAATCTAGACACAATTTGTTTCACCCCATAATCTAGTTATGTCTTGTAACCACTAGTCCTATGGATACGACCATGGTGTCTATCCCTGTGAAGATGGGTCAGATCTGTTGATGAGTGCATCATGTTTTTGATGTCTTGCATATGGTCTGGATCAAGCTGAAACAAAGAACAAAGGATCATTTTCTAGCCAATGTCCAGAAGTGCCAAGGCAGTAGGTTCTTTGCAGTATACTTACTGTTTCCTTTTCTCTACGTACACACTAGACATTGAAGAACATCCATGCGATAAAACGTAATGTACAGACTGAGGCAAGCATACGTTTACAAAGCAAATCTTCAACCCAAGAATTGATTGATACTGAGATGGCTTAATTAATTTTTACCCACAAGACATTAGTAAAATGCTTTGAATCTTTCGCGTTCAACTGACAATAGTGTCAATATATTGTAAAAAATGTAACACATGGATTCAAAGAGTATGACTCATTTGTGGCTATTAATTTTTAGATTTTCTTGCATAAAGGGGTGGAATATCTAAACAGTTGACAGAACAAGATGGCTAAACACGTTTTTAGTAGAACCTCATATGGTACATTTTTAACAAAATGGACGACCTATAGCTGACAACTTCGTGCAATGTTCTCTACCTGGACATCGTATCACGTCTCCGCTGTTTTCGTCGCTGCCGTCGTCGCAATCTTGGTCAGTGTCGCATTTCCAGTGCTCAGGGATGCATTGACCATTGTTGCATGTGTAACGTTCTGGTCCACAAGTGTCTACGAAAGGATGAATCCATAAGTTGGTGAAAATGGTTTTTCAAGATGCTTCACAGGAAGAATCAAGAAACACACACACACACACACACACACACACACACACACACAGAGACAGAGTTATTGTTGGTACTGTTACATCCCAGCAATGTTTCAGTTGCAGAATCAGATTATGAAAGATGACATGGCTTTAAAATTGACATGTGGGCAATAACGCGCATCACAACCGCCTTCAAACAATCAAATAAGACTGTAAATTACACATTGATTACAAAGCGTGCAAAGTTCATTTAGATACCATGGCATGTGAAGGGACCAATGGTTTTGATAGTTAAAAGACCCCTGATATTACAGGATGCGAACACGTCAGTTGGATGGACCATATTGCTAACTGCTGCCTGTGTAGGCTTCCATTCTAGTTATTACGTCTGTAAATTTGTTTCGTTTCTTTAAGTGACGTAAGGGGAGATAAATCGTACGTTTTACTTTACAATTCGCACAACGCTGTTTCCGACAGTCTTGCACATTCAAGAGTACAGTCCATCCCGCCAAAACACGACCAATATTCACGAAACGTCGAAACGGATATTGGCTGGAGAATTATTTAAATTGTTGATCGGCGGTTACGCTTTTAAGGTTTCTTTGTGCAAGTGGGGCCAGGATTCAAGGAACTGATCTCGTTTTAAAGGAATGGGTGAAATGCTTGGGGCGACCTACATCTAAAGAGGAGTGTTAAACTGAACGTTGTTTAACTGGCAGTCGGAATTGTTTCAACAACTTTGTAATTATCGTGACTGGAAACATCGATTTTTTTTTCTTGGCATGTAATGTCTATCAACAAAGGAATCAGTGGGCTTGACAAGTTCTCGTATGTGAAAAGAAAGGTGACATTATTTTCGTTTGTTACCTAAATAGACATCTATCTATACTGGGCGTCCATACCTTCCTGTCAATATTTGTTTTCAAAGTAGACATTTAAAACTTGCGTTCACTGAAAAACCTAAATGAGAACATTTTGTAAATTGTCAACTTCTCTACTACGTGTTGTCTGAACGCAACTGGGGAGTGCATATTTTTCAGTTACTGCGCTTATGTGAAAAGGGAAGCTCTCGTAAAATATCGAACACTGATTTCACTCGCCAGTACTTCTGCTAAATAACGATGTAATTCGCACCAAGATTCTCTGATCTCTAATAAGAATTTTTATACTCCCGGAAAGATCCTGACCTATTTAATAGGTACCATAACCGTACTTCAGGAGTTCACCAAAGGGGTTAAACATAACAGTGCCACTTTACTCTTCCATCAGTTTTAATTCTTATGCTGTATGCAACGGCATTTTACTTTCAACTGTATACCGGAAGTCTGGGATCGCTTAGTACAATGGCACCCATGTCTTTCTTTCCCGAGAAATGTCGCTTTGTGCTGATGTGTACTATTGTAGTCTATAAACTTACATGTGCAGCCAACCTCGTCTTCCTTTCCCGGACAATCGTTATCAGCGTCACATCGCCATCTATCTGTAATACACTCTCCGTTTGAACACTGGAACTCTTCCTGTTCACATACTGTCAAAGAAATCAAGAACATTAAATGAATGGAGATCATTCTCATCTTTAAACTGGAAACGAAATACACATTTCTAAAATGATGTATTGATCTACAGTAACCCGGTTATCATATCGTCATTTTATAGAATTCGCAAAGTAATCTAAGCTTTAAACACATTTTCATTTACAATACTAACTTTAGATTCGGCTTAGGATTACATTATGCCTGCAATAATATTGAATCTTAACTATTCATTTCAAAACTATCCACCCTGCGCATCACCACTAAGCCCAAGTTGTATTGCCGCAACGAGCGCAAGTACCTAGGGCAGGCAAACCAGTCAGAAATCATGTAAGTTCCCGTTGGTGTAGTCAGATTTCCCCCGTTACCAAACAGAATATTGTGATCAATTAGAATACCTACGGTAGTATAATCCGAGCATTTAATAGGTGGGTTTCGATATGTTTCCCTTTCTTTCAAGTGGTATATATGCTATCTTGATAACGGTGTTAGTATCTACACCGAAACGTCGCACTCTTTGCTATAAAAAAAGTTACTACCCATTGAACTTGGAACCTTGACAATTTGCGTGAGGTTATATGAATGCCAGTTGTGACATCAGCATCTTCCCAGGAGTTCTTGGAAGGGCATTTAAAAGTCATGAAATATTTTTGAATGTCAACAATAATTGTTTAAACATGAGGTTTCGGAGTTAATTCTTGTTCATTCTTCCAGTGAATGTAGAGAGTGAACATGGACAAATATCTTGATTGTTCCATCAGGCAGATCCGTGTGAAAGCGCACGTAAAATCTCCAAATCATTATCATTGTTCATTCACCCGAAGGAGCAAGCATATACTCAAAACCGTACGCTTAAACTAATAAATTTGATGTCCAGTGGATTTTGAATAAGCCTTATCTTGAGCTGTATTAAGGTTTGGGCATATAGGACACCGTTTGCAGCCATGTTTGTTTTATATGTACCGATAAGCGCCTAAATGTTTGTACAACGTTAGTTCCTAAAAGGGAAATTCATTTGCATATTTATCGGACAGTGTGATAAGTTTATCCAATTGTCTTATCACATCAATGAGATTTATCAACTATGTGATACTTTAAGACAGGAAACTTTTCCAGCTTTTTAAAAAAGGGTGGATGCCCATTGATCAAGTTATAATTCAATGGACTGAATTAGCCAGAAACCTATGATCGTTGGTTCGAATTCCATATTCGTCCATTCTTTTCAGCACTATACCCACGCTCATAGGTTTTTTGAAAGGTTATAAACGTCTAAGCCCCTGTAGACATTTTTGTCCCACACCGAGACTACTCCCGTGACAAAAGTAAACAACTACTTTTGTAACGAACACGTGTTTAACGAACCTTATTTTTGAGTCGAGATGTGAATAACAAACTACCATTTTAACGAACTAAAATTAGTACTGTACTGTCCCATCTGACTGTAACGGGAGGGGGCGGTGGGATAGCCTAGTGGTTAAAGCTTCGCTCGTCACGCCGAACACCAGGGATCGATTCCCCACATGGGTACAATGTGTGAAGCCCATTTCTGGTGTTTCCCCGCCGTGGTATTGCTGGAATATTGCTAATGGCGGCCTAAAAACCAAAACTCTCTCATTGTACTGATCTAGATTCACTCGCCCACTCACTCGTTTGAAATGTAAATGTCATTACCGTTTCTGAGTATGAGTGAATGAAAATTTACGCCTGAATCGATACACAGGGGGCTTGTAACGCAATAAATGGCATCAAGGTTTTTACTGTCACTGACTGGGTCTCTGCAATATACATCGTTTATTTTATATGGTGCTGGGACCCCGTCTGTGACAGTATATACCTCGATGCCAGTTTTTGCATAACAAGCCCCTGTGAATCGATACATATATTACTAACGTTATAAATACTTAGGCTGAAACTTATCGCCGTAACACTTGACTGAAGGCCTGATACAAAATGGGATGTGTTAAATACTAATTGTTTGATGGACATTCTGGAAGTTGGTGACTCAAAAATGAAACATACACCTTTATGCAATAAATAAGAAGTTGTCATCGATAAAGTTGTATGTTTCATTTTTGTGTTAAATACATCACCGCCATTTCTTGTTTATCCACTATCAAACCTGGATGTGTACTTGCTTTTCCCAGCATAAAACAATACCACGACGACAACAAGCCATATTAAGAAACATACATATAACTATTTTCAACTGACCTGTCGCACTGTTGAGTCTGACGACAAGCACAACCACAGCTAAAACTAGCGTGAAATAGAGGGTCTTCATTTTCAACCAGCCTGATGGTCAAAGCAGGAAGGGTAGTATACTTGTGGGATGTAGAGCCAAATCTTGCTGTCAGTCACTGCTGTAACGTAAGTGTGTTTTCATCGCCTGATGTAGGTTTATATAGCATCCTGCTGTCGTATCTTGTTGCCAGGGTCACGTGAGATGGAGGATAATGGTTCAGGGAGTGCTGAAATCGCCAATGCGCATGAGATGATGAGGTCAGTTTGGTGGATGAGACAATATGTAGTTTTAGTTCAGATTGGAGAAAAAACTTCATATATATGTGTAGTCTTCCCAGTATGACTTTGATACGTCAAAGAATCGTACTATGGACTAATATTTTCTGTATAAAAAAATATTATGGACGTCAACCTCTTTATTGCAAACTCAACGTTTCTGGACTTTTTCCTTGCCCCTTCGTCAGGTGAATAACTTCCGTACCAACTTCTATATGCATCACAGAATCTAATATTTTCTGAACATTCTCTATGAAAAAGAATGTGAAATGGAACATAACCTTGCCGTACCTTATGTAAAAACCATTAATATGCACTGTTATTAACAGCAGACATGGGCGTGTATTGAACACCACATCTGATATATATTTTATTGTATGTATGTTCATTACTATATCAGATGGCTGAACATAATAATAATAACGTTTGTGTGTGCGTGCGTGCGTTTTCTATCCTGGACTAATACCAGAGTGATTGTGATAGCTCGCCGAGAGAACCATCCTCATCTTAGCATTCACACATAGTGTTGTAGCTCCGGGGCATCTATTCCTTCTTTTATCCACTTAATGCTGATTTCCGGGCAAGGTAACAACAAGTACATGTACCATCTTCGCAACATTTGTATGACACGACCGGTGATCGAACCAGCGACGTTTTTGTTCTCAGGGCGGTGTGGTAGCCTAGTGGTTAAATCGTTCGCTCGTCAATCCGAAGACCCGGGTTCGATTCCCCACATGGGTACAATGTATGAAGCCCATTTCTGGTGTTCCCTGCCGTGATAATGCTGGAATATTGCTGAAATTGGCGTAGAAATTAACTCACTCACTCACTACTCCAGTCATCAATCGCATCGATTCTTTCACTGTCAATCACGACATCATGTTGTTCTCAGTAGTATTTAACCTTGACCTAATTATCCACAGCAGCGTTGATTATCAGTGAGTGAGTATGGTTTTACGCCGCTTTTAGCAATATCACGGCGATGTACACCAGGAACGAGCTTCACAGACTGAATTATTAACTCAGGTAACTGCATCTGCAGTCACTATCAACTTTTAATGGCGTATCGTCATTTTAGCTATGTAAATACGTTGTATTTTAGACCGCGTACAGCAATATTCCAGCCACAATACCCAGAAATAAGTATCTCACATTCTGTCATGATGTAAAGCGTTATGACAACAAGGGAGGCGTTTTAAAAAGACCTTAGCGCTTAGTCCATGTTAAGTTACGGTCACCTTAACGCTAAGATCGCTTTGTACAAATGTACCCATGTTATCTCAACGCACCTTTAGCTGTGTGATATAATGGCCCAAACTTTATTGTATTCAACCTGTTAGTCCGGACCGACTCAAAAGCGGACCGATGAATTGCAATCTAACTCGAAAACTAATAAACATCATGAAACGCTGATCATAAACAAAACATCTATGTGAGGTTTTGCAGAATTTTGTCCTAAAAATAAAAAGTTGTTTAACGATCTATCATTAAAATATTGACACAGTTCACTATTTGTTACGAGGAGGAGGTGTAGAGAAAGGACAGCCAGGTGTTAGAGAAGCATTAACCTGTGCCGTCTCCATCCTTTCTGGAACACCTGGCTGTCCCTTTCTCTGCACTCCTCCCTCGTAACAAATAGTGAACTGTGTCAATATTTTAATGATAGATTGTTAAACAACGTTTTTATTTTTAGGACAAAAATTCTGTCAAAACCTCACAGAGTGGGTATGATGTTTTGATTATGATCAGCGTTTCATTGAGTATGTTATGTTTATTAGTTTTCGAGTTAGATTGCAATTCATCGGTCCGCTTTTGAGCCAAACGGAGTGTAGTTATATATGATTTAAGGCACAAGGAGAATTCTGTTTACTGTGTCCTCTCGGATGTGTTATCTTCAATCTGGCCCTATCAACAGCGATAGCGTTATCAGTATTTGCTGCACCTATGTTTTACTCCGATACTGACCAACGTGTACAAGGTGTCAGATTCCTCCACAATGACCGTTGTAGCTCAGGATTCTACCATGACCCCGGTCAGCGGAGATTTGTTGAATAATCAGCAGTTGATATCGGGAGATATCTCTGGGTATATCTCAATTATCGTGTCATGATGGTGTGCATCTGTAGTTGATGGGAACACGTGTTTACGAATGACCACACACTTTTATCAACTATGTGGGATATATCTGGATTAGACTACCTGGTTCCCAACGGAAAATTTGACAAAACAATTATTTTATCTTACCTTGTATAATACTGTTATCTGAGTGGACACTGCTGTTTAGACAAAGCTCCGCTAAAACCCGCTGACAATAGATAAACTCACGGGCGAAAGAAACGTCACCAAAATTATTAGTTATTTTTTATCTTTAATCGTACACTATAAGTGATTATTCATATCTGTAGTTCACACTTTCATCATTCAGAATGTTGTAGTAAATCCATTCATTTTCCAAATATGATTGTTAAATTTCCAAAATCTGAGTTTGTTGTTTTGTGACTGACTGACTGAGTTTAGTTTTACGCCGCTTTTAGCAATATTCCAGCAATATCACGGCGGTGTTGTTTTTGAACGTTAAAAAAACGAGGTGACGTTTCTTACCCACGTGAGTTTATAACGTAATGGACCAGACAAAATTTGTTCTTGTACTGTGCCCAAATAAGGGCATATTTCACGAACTACAGTGAGTGTGTTTAGTTTTACGCGTAATATTCCAGCAATATCACAGCGGAGGGCACAAGAAATGGGCTTCACACATTGTGACCATGTGGGGAATAGAACCCGGGTCTTCGGCGTGACGAGCTAACGCTTTAACTACTAGGCTACCCCACCGCCCCCACAAACTACAGTATCTCCTCTATTGAGTATAGGTTCCGATGAATACACAATGCCCTTTAAAAGTTATCAATTGTTACATATGTTATGGGGCTTTCTCAATAATATATGGCTACTTGTACCATCCGGGAATTTCATATGTTATACGGGGCTTTTAGCAATATTCTCAATATAATGTATGGCTACTTGTCGAACCATCTGGGAATTGAACCCACATTCTGAGAGTGAGTCATCTAATCCCCAGCATTCAAAGTGATACCCTAACCAATTCAATAAATTTTGTTGATCATGTACTTTGAGTCACAATTTGGAAGTATGATCCCAAATGTAAAATATTAGACTCAGCACAAAGTGATCTAACCAATTCAATAATGGTTGATCTTGTACTTCCTGATGACTTTACAATATCAGCCAAAGGTCCACGGCCGTACAAGACCAGGCCCCCATTTCTCGAAACAAACTTAAGTTATTACTCAAATCTCAAACTGAGTTTCACAATTTGGAACAGCTGAATTTTTAACTCAACTGCATTTTTTAAATATAAAAGCCCAAACAACTAAACTAATCTATCCACTAAACTCAAATTTTATAGTTTGAGTTTAATAACGATTTTAGTTCATTCTGTGAAATGCATTTTCCTGCGTTTTTTCAAATTTGAGTAAAAACTCGAACTGAAGCAGTGTAGGATAGATAGCCCGTCCCAACGTCCGAGACGGGCGAATTTTGTGGAGGACGGGTTAAAAAAATATCTAGTCCGTCCTCATGTCGGGTCAATTTTAGCAAACCAATGACATATATATAATGATTATAACCTTTTTGAATATTTACTGCCGAAGCTGTTTTATTTATATTTGGAGGACAGGCTAGATTTTGGCAGGACTGGTAAAAAAATTTACCTGCCAGTCCTGTGGACAGGCTAGATTTTCTACATCTTTCCTACACTGTCAAACTCAGACTTAAGTTGTTTTGAGAAATCGGGGCCAGGACCCTGCCATTCAAAGTTATCGTAAGACAGTTGCAGCTTGCATTTTCGTATCAAAGACTTTTGACAGTCATACAAAATGGTGCTGTAACGATGCATCAAACTATCAATAGATTGTGATTGTTGAGTCTCCGATAGCAATTAATCGATGGTAGAAACGAAAAACTATCGATGCATCGATAGTATGTGTGACTATCGATAGTTTAGTAATTGACTTCCGTTAATAAATACGCAGCGCAAAATACAGGAAATACCAGATTTGTTCACTTTGATTTAGAGTTATCAGCCATTGTTACTTCTTAAACAAATATGACGCAAACACGGTATGCGACTCGGAGTTTGAAAGTGTAAATAACAATAAATTTATGTTTTAACTGTTTACTTGATCTTGGTTTCAAGTTTCTTGACAGTTATTAAAATATACTGAAACTACTTCAACTTGTTTTTATGTCATATAAACTATACATTCATTTGGGAAATGACTTCAAATAAGACAATTCAAGGAGAGAAAATAACTATTGCAATAGTTGGTCGCCATAGTGAGTGAGTGAGTGAGTTTAGTTTTACGCCGCACTCAGCAATATCCCAGCTATATGGCGGCGGTCTGTAAATAATCGAGTCTGGACCATACAATCCCGTTAGTCGCCTCTTACGACAAGCAAAGTCGCTTTTTATGGCAAGCACATGGGTTGCTGAATTATAAGACCTATTCTACCCCGGATCTTCACGGGTTCGCAATAGACTATAGCTGTCGGAATAGTATGTCGCAATAGACTATCGTTATCGCAATAGTTTTTTCCACCTCAATAGTCCCACCTAGTACAAAATCATTATGTTGACAGCACTGAGCGCCCTCCCGTTGTATATTGTGAAAGTTTTGTTTCAGCCGAGTGACTAACGCTTGTAGGAATCATCAAATCCATCTAATTCTCTCCATTCAATCCATTCTTATACTTTCTCTTAAATGGCAGTCTGTTTGCTCCTGCGAAGGATCAGTTCTAACCCTGCTCATGCTGTTGGTCACTGGATTGTTTAGTCCAGACTCGATTATTTACAGAACTCCGGAATATTGCTGAGTGCGGCGTAAAAATAAACTCACTCACTTACCCAGTTCTGACTCCAAACTGATTATCTATCAACAGGAGACAAAATGGTCAGTCGAGCAAGGAAGTATACACTTCAAAACTGATTTAACTTGACTGAAAACAGTCGCCGAAATATGGCAAAGTAACGGTTCTAAACGGTTCACATTCTTATTAAACACGGGCGGTGGGGTAGCCTAGTGGTTAAAGCGTTGGCTCGTCACGCCGAAGACCCGGGTTCGATTCCCCACATGGGCACAATGAGTGAAGCCCATTTCTGGTGTCCCCCGCCGTGATATTGCTGGAATATTGCTAAAAGCGGCGTAAAACTAAACTCAGTCTTATTAAACACAATACAATGTAACAACAATGTACAGCATAAGTTTGTTCAGTACACATAATTATTGCTACAAACGTCAAACACTTGGTTGAATCAAAACAAGAACATATTGGGCATGTTTTGTACTCTCAAACAGATGCGAGGGTCAAAAGACGAAACGTGAACAATGATCAGGTGAGAGGCCAGTCATCATTAAGCGTTTGATTGGACAGTTACATCACGTGACCGTGTTAACGCTACATCCAAGGTCAACAATGCGCATCGTGTGATTCTCTGTCGTTGAATCAGCAGATGAAACCATCATAATATCAGGCGACTAGTCAAATATTCATTTAGCTATATGAATGTGAAGGTGGGAATTTTTATGAAATAATTATTATTGTCAGTTGAATGAGGATGAGATTTGGTTTTGTTCAATACATGCGTTCTTTTGGACTGATAGAAACACTAAATGATCATGATCGCTAAATATTTGCCCAAAGGGATGACTCAAGAGGGGTTGAGTGAGAGAGTTTTTAGTTTTATGTATTCCAGCAATATAACGGAGGGGGACACCAGAAATGGGTTTCACACATTGTACCCATGTGGGGAATCGAACCCGGGCCTTCGGCGTGACGAGCGCACGCTTTAACCCTAGGCTACCCCACCGCCCCTCAAGAGGGGTTGAGACAATATTTTACAAATATATAACTAAATCACTGGCAAAAGCTGATTTTCTTAGGAAATGTAGGTAAAAGCAGTACCATATTTTGCGACAGCCTGTATATTGGCTATCGGACATTTTCTGTTCTATTACCTTAATATTCAAGAAAGTATTTTTTTAGCTCATTTGACCGTTACTGTGTAACATTACTTGAATATCTCATACTTGCAAATTTTAGAAAATAAAAGGAATTCTCGATAACTCGATTCTCTGTACATATCTGATAACGTTTTAACACCGTTACCAGGTTTTCCCGCAAACGTAACATTTGACATCCCTCCTTCTGCTCTTGTTAATGTTAACGATGCAGATGGGTACGTGAGTGAGTGAATTTAGTTTTACGCCGCACTAAGCAATATTCCAGCTATATGGCGGTGGTCTGTAAATAATCGAGTCTGGACCAGACAATCCAGTGATCAACAGCATGAGCATCGATCTGCGCAATTGGGAACCGATAGCATGTGTCAACCAAGCCAGCGAGCCTGACCACCCGATCCCGTTAGTCGCCTCTTACGACAAGCATGGGTTACTGAAGGTTCATTCTAACCCGGACCTTCATGGGTTTCTTACAACTAGTATTGGTTGTTACCAGATTTAACCCAGAAACTCAAAGGGGCCAATCTGGGGTGTTGTTAACATTTCAAGCGTCTCCTTGAGTCGCATTTCCAAAGCGTAATTTAAGGTTCTCCTTGCGATCTTTTGTCAGCAATATTGTTCTTTCAAAAGTTCGACTGTATTAAACGACATGTTCAAAAACAAACACCTTTGCCTAAACAGCAAACATCCCCACCCTAGGCAAAGAGGTTTGTTTTTTGAACTCGACTGTTCTACGCAAAGGAGAAAGTTATCAATTTCAAGACCCTTGAGTTCATACATCAAATGATTTGTTGAATGAGGCTACAGGTCGCCGTCAAAGTTTGCGGCTCAGAAAAAAATTCAACTGATATCTGGAGCATTCAAATTTGTTTTTATATATTTTTAATGGTTGTGCATAGTCTGTGATGTTCCAAATTATACTTCCCAAGAAACGAAGCAGCCATACAGATTCATCATGCATTACTGTTGATACAAGCAATCAACCCTTTGTTTACAGTTTTACTCGGGTAAGATTGTACCTGTTACAATCATTGTCATTATTAGGTGTCAATGACATTGATGGCATTCACGATAACATTGCTTTAAGTATCGAACTGAGAAAGTCCATTGTATATCCACTGAACAAGTGCTGAGATGAATGTTTTGTTTTTTATATATATAAAATGCTGGGAAAAAGACATTTAATTTCGCGCGGTTTTTTTTAAAATAATGAAAACAAAAAAAAAAAAGTAAATGAAAAGTATTGCGGATACGCTGATCGTATTGCGTCAAAACCGGTATTTTGACATGCATTCGGAAACCTTCGTAACACTCGGAAATCTTCGGATATTTCCGTTTTTTTAATTGTTCTTCTCCCTGTTTCATTAGTGCCAAATGTTAATTACATTTTAATTTGTCATGATTAAAAGTTTTTATAAACGGTTAATCAATCATAGTGATTTTGTTGTGTTTTTGCTTATAATCAAGCATTAACTCGATTATAAGTAGTTTTTGTTAAAAAAATAAACCTTGCAATATATTGCAATACATATCGCAATATATGCTTCCGCATCGCAATATATCGCAATATGAAAATTCTCTGCAATACCCACCCCTAATTACCGCCCACCCGCTCTGTTGTTGCTTGAGGGTGGAGATGAGAAACACATAAAAATATGTGGCTGGCTTAAGGCGTTTTGTTTCTTTGTAACATGGCCTGTATGATCCACTGTTGAAAAGATTACGAGGTGAGGCGAGGTGAAATTGGGTTTATCGTCGTGCTTGAGAATATTTCGCTCATATGACGACGTACATGCGTGTGTATGTGTATGTGCGGCTGCTTGTACTAGCCCAGACTTAAGCTGCTTTTATAGTGCTAGCCCACTGAGATACCATGCCGCAGTAAGGCAGAAATACCCCACTCAGACACATTATACTGACACCGAGCCGACCAGTCCTTGTTGTACCCATTAATGCCTAGCGCCAGGCAGGGACCAACAAGTACCTTATTTTAACGTCTTTTGGTATGACGCGGCCGGGGATCGAACCCGCGACCTTCTGCTCTCCAGGCGGACGCTCTAACCACTACACCACGGAGGCGGTCCGAAAAGATTACGAGTATTTTCTGGTTATCTACATATCCCTTTAACTGACCAGTACCAGTTCAGACCGCTTCTATTTGGGAATTCCATTTGTGGCCTCGTTCACCGACATATGATAATGCAGTATCGATACCACGTGACCTAGGTGTACATAAACAAGGCCATGTGAAGGTCGTGTCAAACGTGCTTGCACCAGCTCTGTGTTGTGACAGTAGTCTGCGCTCATCAGTGACGCGAATCAAACAGTGAAAATACTTGTACAGAATAACTTCACTATAGTATGTGCTTTTAGATCAGTACAATGAGAGAGTTTTCATTTTTAGGCCGCTTTTAGCAATATTCCAGCAATATCAAGGCTGGGGACACCAGAAATGGGCTTCACACATTGTACCCATGTGGGGAATCGAACCCGGGTCTTCGGCGTGACGAGCCAACGCTTTAACCACTAGGCTACCCAACCGCCCTGTGGTCAGTACATGAATTTATACATGGCATGGCATGTCTATTCTCCCGTACAACACGTACAATAACTGTAAGGGATATTGTTAAACTTCCACCAACGCTTTGCCTCATCTGATAGAAGACGCAGCTCAATGTAACTTGAAATTATATTGAAGATGAGTTTGGAGATGATTCAGAACCGGTAGAAACTCTAAACTTCATTTAGAACTATAGCATAAGCCGGCGGGGTAGCCTAGTGGTTAAGCGTTCGATCGTCACGCCGAACAGGTTAATTCCCACCGCCCCCGTTTGTTTAAGAGGTAACAGGGGCAGATAAATCAAAATCAAAGTGAACGAATTTGGAAACCGGGTTCGATTCCCACGTGGCATACTTTGGGTACAAAGTGTTAAGGCCATTTTTAAGGTGTCTTTTCCCCCACTCTTTTAACGGGATCAGGTGTGGTCAGGCTCGCTGACTGGATTGGAATCTAATAGATAAAATACCTGAGGTATATTAAGAGGTTCTATTTCAGCACAGGAACTTGGCGATATTCTTATCGTTTGTCATATTACAGATCAAATATAAATAACAAAAACGTAAACCAACATTTCATTTTTACAATTAATGGGAAATGGCAAAATACCCAATTGAGTTTGTGTGAGGTGGGTACAATTTATTTGGTTACTTAAAGGAAAATTAGGGATACCCAATTGAGATGAACACAAGCGAGTACATAACTCAATGACCTAAAAAGTTATCTGTGGCTCTTTGATGTACCCTGGCTTTCCGTGTAGTGTGCGAAATAGCCACTGGCCCGCAAAATCCAGTCGGGCCAGTAAATCTCTACAGTCACTGACCCGATTGGCTGGTGAAGTTTCATGGGGTCATTTTGTAAATATATCACTCTCTCTCTGACTCTCTGATAATACATAATAAAAATGTTCATCATATTAGCAGCTTAATGATGAAACCCGTGTCTACATTCAAATTTCGGGCTAGTGAATTATTTCGTGGGCTAGTAACTTTCAGGCATAGTTACCCCGACTGCCTAGCAAAATTTGGAAACTATATTTCGCACGCTGTTTCCGTGAGCTATGGAAACGACGGTAGGGAAAAGCCTGTCTATGTCCGTAGAAAGAAATACCATCCAATAATGTACAAGCCTGGGCCCAGATTTTCGAAGCTCTCTAAGATAGTCGTAAGTGCCATACATTAACATTAACTTACGACTATCTTAGCGCTAAGAGAGCTTCGAAAATCTACGCCCTGGTGTGATGCAAATATCGTAACATTACATTCCACACAAAAAATCAATCACTTATTTGTTTGGTCCGGGTTCTATTGTGTACATTTTCTATTAAACTAAAATATATGTTCAAACTGACTCCATGGAATAACGCCCAATCGTGATGAAAATACCGTAAGCTAACTTAATTTGATAATGGTTTGTTTACAGTGGATACGACCTTGACCTTTGGAGCGATTTGTTGTTCCCTTACTGAATAATCTGAGGCACGAGTAGGGATTTATTTCAGTTCACCTTAATAATCATATGTCAACACTGAAAGAAACTGAACATATTTTCGCAAATGTTCATTTAAACCAACGCTCATAAAACCAAATTAATATTGTAAAGTTATCCTTATTTTTTAGCAGTTAATAACAACCATCTCTCCTTGCCATTGTTAAGTTAGTCCTTCAAGCGCCCTCGTTTCAGCTCAGCAGCGTAGACATTTTACAGCCACTTCTGTCATCTGCGCGAATATGTAAGTACGCGGGCACCTTGTAATAAGGGAGGCTACTCTATTTTAGGAATCACAACTATACGGGAAATACGCTTGTCCATTTGCATAAGAGCTTCGACGCCTCGTGAAACCAGTGTAATTAATTGATAGTTTTTAGGAACGTTATTTTAAACGGAACCGCTAAAGGTGCCCTCAGCAAAGAGGACAGGCGGGCGGTGATCGATGGAAACGTCACTGTTAGTAATGAAACTTTTAAAATGTCTTGTTGAAATTTGTTCGAATAAGAATATTATTATGCCAAATATGTTTTAAAAAACCCGATTTATATTGTGAATGTCTTCAAGAAAAAGGAGTTTGTACGCTTTTTAGCAATAAACCAACAATATCACTTCGTGGGACACCACAAATGGGCTTCACTCATTGTAACAATGTGAAGAATCGAAATTAGGTTTTCGGTGTGATGAGCGAACGCTTTAACCACTAGGCTACCCCACTTCCCTTCCTGAAATAAGGAATGAGATGAAGAATGTATTTACAAAGATTCAGTTGACCTGTATAATCAGGGTAGAAATACCCATAGCAGCAGCCCATGCACATGCACCACCTGAAGAGAGGACTCATTGAGTGAGTGAGTTGAGTTTTACGCCGCACTCCAGCTATATGGCGGAGGTCTGTAAATAATCGAGTCTAGACCAGACAATCCAGGGATCAACAGCATGAGCATCGATCTATTCCACTGGGATACAATGACATGTGTTAACCCAGTCAGCGAGCCTGACCAGCCGATCCCGTTAGAGGACTCAGTGAGGGGCAGGCAGAGTAACATATATATCCAAGAACGCCTGTATGCAAGTCTATAATATGTGACAAGTCTAGATTTCCAGAAGAAAATAGCTGGGCTCCTTTTCATTATTTTTTATGAATATTTTTCATTTAAAAAAAGCTGAACAGCTGTTCATTTCAGAGAGTAGATGTTAGTCTAATGATGGTGATGATGCTTATGTGAGACAACTGAAATTATGTGTTACCTTGCAAATTGCGTGACATCGTGTCCCGACGGTTCGTTATGCTATCAACCACTGGTTTGACAGACACGGACTTGTACAGATTATTGTGATAAAGCTCTAATGCTGCTAACTTATGCTTCAAATATTCCAAATCCCCGTGTGCAATACACGATGAATGCAGATAGTGATTGAACCGCCCCACAAATATACCAACGGTCATGTTCGCTTTCTCCTAATTTCAAGATTGGGGGTTGGTTGGTTGTTTAACGCCGTACTCAGCAACATTCCAGCTATATGGCGGTAGTCTGTAAATAATCGAGTCTGGACCAGACAATCCAGTGATCAACAGCATGAGCACCGGTCTACGCAACTGGGATACGATGGCATGTGTCAACCAAGTCAGCGAGCCTGACCACCCGATCTCGTTAGTCGCCTCTTACTGAAGACCAATTCTAACCCGGATCTTCAAGGGGCCTAATTTCAAGATTCAAAAGCCCGTGTTCGATTCCAACATGGATTTGTTTGTTTAATTTGTGCGTTGGTTAACGCAGCACTCACAAAAACGCAAGATTTATGACGGTGGGTTGTAAATATGCGTGGCTGAACCAGGTAACCCAGAGAGCATCAGTCCAGTCCTTCGAGATAAGATGGCACATCATCAACAATATCCTCTGTATATTGTTTGTTGTTTAACGCCACACTTAGCAATATTGCAACTAAACGGTCTGTAAATATCCCAGTCAATCCAGTGATTGACATCATGAGCATCGACCTACGCAATAACCAAGTCAGCGAGCCCGACCATCCGTTAGCCGCGTCTTACGACAACCATGGGTTAATGAAGACCAGTTCCAATCCGCATCTTCACGGTCAATCAACCATGTCATAGCGCATGACCTCCCTATCCGTTTGGTCTATTTAGAGATCGCCACAGGTTGTAAGCAATCAAGATTACAGGAATCTTCACATGTGTTCTATTTGAGTCGTATATTTCAAAATTATCCATTTGGAGACAGAACCTGTGTATCAAATAAAGCTTGATTGTTTGAAACTGAACATGTCTCGTATAATGAATAAAACCTTTAATTGAGTAAGGGAGGCTGTTTTTTTGTCCCCATTATTCCAGCAATATCACGACGGGGGACACACAAAAATGGGCTCCACACATTGAACCAATGTGGAGAATAGAACCCGGATCTTCGGCGTGACGAGTGGGCGTTTTAACCACTTGGCTACCCTACCGCCCCCTAAACGTTAAGAATACATACGGCCACGTTGACGTTGACGTTGACGCTTCCGATAAAGTAAATGTACGAAATTTGACTATTTCCCGAGGGATTGTTTTGTTGTTTCTGTTTTGGTGGAGTTGAACTAGCACCGTTTAAAGATTCAAATCAGAAAGGTGAATCTGAATTCCTGAATGATTCAAGTCGTCCCACATGGTGTGAACAGGGAAGTCGGATTGTAAACCCAAATGGTCACCGGTGAAACAATCGAACCGGAATAAGAATCGGATTTACATAAAGTCGCCTGAAATGTTGCATCTCTTGACCGTCCCAGGATCCGATTACCATGGGTTCGAACTTAAAACGGTCAGTGTCACACATAGTCACCAACTCCGTTTTCATCTTCAGAAACAATAGAGCCAGTTAAGTTTACCTAGATTTAGGTAACCCAGTCGCCTAAAGATTGTACCCCTTTGCCGTCCCAGGATCCGATTACCATGACTCAAATGCCACATTCGCTTGGATTCTGATATTTGGCCTCTAAGCAACCTACCCATGTTTGCTGGTTTCGCTTTACTGGAGTATGAGCCCCTTTTGTCCCCACCCTCCCATCAAAGACCAAATCAAACCGAAACATGAGTTTCATTAACCTATTCAGACAATGACCTACTTTTCAGCCGATCCGAATTTTTTCGCGTGTGAAAGTGAAAATAGACATCATAAATAACTATGGTTACACTGAATTCCAATTTCTTGTTTCATAAGAAAATGGTATTTACAAATGTATTTTAAGTTTAAACTTTAATAACATCGTATTTCTATATTTTATGGCGAGGTGTAGGCAGCATGACTTAACTAAGACGTCACAGACTGCCCCTGTTTGATGAGGTCGTAAAATGATTCACAATGCATCTGGCACACTGGTTACACCTGTTATGTGTTTTTGCGCTTATTCAGTGTAGTTCTGTAACGCACAATGTGATGGATATAATATCAAATCCGTACCAGACCGCCAAACTTTTCTAGCGGGAGAGCCTCGTTTTGAGATTTCCACGATTTCCAGGTTTCCGTTTGTCAGAGCACGCTGTACGACAGAGCACTCTGCACGACGTGTTTGCAAGGATTAAAATGAGCGTAGTGTTGCAATATACCAGTGCTTAGATGTATCAAATAATACTGATTAATAATTATGTTTCCAGTTAAATGAATTGGTCCCAAAATTCTGGACTAGTTATTGTACTAAGTTGCGCAATAGGACGGGACCCAGTCAACAGGAAACGAGACTGTGTGTAATCAATGTTTTGACTTGGTTTCTGTGTAATAATTATAATAATTATTTTATAAAGTTATGGGTTGATAGAGGAATAATGTATATTTGATCAAATATCAAAGACAATTCTCTATGCATTTATTAGTAATATTATTGTTGACTTATTCTCTGACGAAAAGGGGGAGGTGGGGTAGCCTAGTGGTTAAAGCGTTCGCTCGTCACGCCGAAGAACCGGGTTCGATTCCCACATGGGTACAATGTGTGAAGCCCATTTCTGGTGTCCCCTGCCGTGGTATTGCTGTAATATTGCTAAAAGCGGCGTAAAACCATACGCACTCACTCACTCACACACTGACGAAAAAGAAACTGTCGAATATATTTCTTTGAGAACCGTGTAATCAAGGTCTTGTTACCTTGGCAATAAAACATGCAATTTTGTTTGTACCTAACCATGGCTCTGATTTATACCAACGCGTCCGTATTCTTTTTAATGTATTTTTCAAACTGATAACCTCGTACTAATACTACATGTATCTTTTTTAAAACTACCTTGTTCTTGTTTGATTTTTTTTCAAACTGATAAGATCGCCCACTTGTAAACGTATGTTTACACTCAATCTGCTCTTGTTAATCTATCGGTAGCTTCGTCAACATGTCAACCGTAGTCCCATACAGTTAGATGGTGCATTATCGTTTTTTCGTGACTCACAGTCGAACTGACATACAAAGAGTTCTCTATTATTTTCAAGTATAAAAAGCGGGATTCTATTAAATAAAGTAACTAAACACCGAGTCCTAGTTAATCGATATTTGTCATGGCTAAATGCCTCGGTGAAATTATAATCGATTTGATTACAAAAGAATATAGCAATCTATTTTGCAGCGTAGCATATTTTTTTTAAAATAATGACCGCCTGTATATTGATTTTCTTTACCAGTTATACTAATGTACACACCAGCTGATGCCACTTTTACGCCATTTGGCAATATCATGATATGTTAACGTTGTGAGTGAGTGAGTGAGTGAGTGAGTGAGTGAGTGAGTATGGTTCTACGCCGCTTTTAGCAATATTCCAGCAATATCACGGCGGGGGACACCAGAAATGGGCTTCACACATTGTATCCATGTGGGGAATCGAACCCGGGTCTTCGACGTAACGAGCGAACGCTTTAACCACTGGGCTACCCCCACCGCCCCTATGTTAACGTTGACCTATGTATGTTAACACCAGTGTACAATTACTGGCTTCATGCTGTTTTTAAAAATATAATGACACCTACAGATACCAGGTTGTATACTATTTAAATGTTAAATGTCAACTTAGCAATTACAGTTATTGGATTCCACGGTTCCACTGTGAAATCAGGTATTAAGACGAGTGTTGAAAAATACACACAATAAGTAATATCCCTTGGGTTTCGAGTAAGGATAATGATGCTCACGGTGAACGTGCCATCGTAACTACTGCTGCAATGACTGAACTTGAGGATTAACTTCCAAGGCCGTGAGCATTACCTTAATTGGATGCTGGTGATGACTGTAAGGTGTTTCTGTGTCGTGTGTTTGTTTGTACTCGTGTTTCAGTTGAAAGCTGTAGTCAGTATTATTTTTCACCTTGTTTTTTACGACCTGGATCTTCTTGCACAGCGCCGGGCGGTGGGGTAGCCTAGTGGTTAAAGCGTTCGCTCGTCACGCCGAAGACCTGGGTTCGATTCCCAATATGGGTTTACATGTGTGAAGCCTATTTCTGGTGTCCCCCGCTGTGGTATGGCTCGAATATTGCTAAAACGGCGTAAAATCCTACTCACTCACTCACTCACTCTCAAATGTGTGAAGCCCATTTCTGGTGTCCCCCGAGGTGATATTGCCGGAAATGTCTTAAAAGTGGCACTCACTCACTCAATCACTCACTCTAGAATGGGAGTTACGAATGTTGTAGCGCTGAGATCGCTTTGTGCAAGCGGGACTTGGACCACGGGGAACAGGCAGCTGCGTCATCTAGGACACCGTGAAGTGTGTGCAGAGTTACGGCCTTTAGCCCTGCCAGGATACACACATCGTATGTTCGAATCCCAGCTTTGCTTGATTAACATCATTTGCCGCCTGTAAATAGTAATCACCTACCCAACATTGGATTTCCCTCGACGTTTACCACTTAATACAAACAACAACAACAAAAACAACAACAAAAACAAAACGAAACAAAACACTTAAAAATCAGAGATTAGAATCGGGTTGAGTTGGACTGACTGACTGACTGAGTTTGGTTTTACGCCGCTTTTAGCAATATTCCACCAACATCACGGCGGGGGACACCAGAAATGGGCTTCACACATTGTACCCATGTGGGGATTCGAACCCGGGTCTTCGGAGTGACGAGCCAACGCTTTAACCACTAGGCTACCCCACCGCCCCGGGTTGAATTGGATATATCCTGTGTTTTAAATCGTATATAGTCAGTCTATGTAGACTACTCCTTAAGGTTGGTCTTGTCGTCTAGCGTGTCATCTTATTTCTCTTGCCGATGTTAGAAGGTATTAGTTAAGAAGAAAGCGTAAAAACACAGCTTTATGCAAATCACGAAAATAAATTCTCAAATGCATTCATATTTAGGTGAAATGCATCTTTTTCAGAAGAGTTAAATTGTCGTATTTTCGTCCATGCCGAAATGAACTAATAACAGTGATCTAGATGTCCAAAAGAAAGGTTGAAATAAAATTCTGCTTTGAGACAAAGATAAACCATTTAAAGTCACCATTTTTCAACTGTTAAAACAAGAAACAACTGTTGTAGAGTGTGTAAAATTGTAAAATAATCATTCCTATGATTTCAGTCTTTTAATAAATTTCTGCTAATTTGCATTAGTGAAAACAAGTGCAACGTGTATTTGATATTGTGAAAAAATGTTTAGGAACATCTAAAATTATCTTTGTAAACATTTTATGCTTGCAAAGTAACATTTTTCCTGTTTCTGTTTACACATGGCAATATCAATCGCCAAAACGCAGTATTTCCATAGGGTATAAAGAGAGACTAGAATGCATGATATGATACACAAGAACGAGAAATAAGCCACGATTAACAGCTGAAGAGAGAGAAGGGGCCATTGAGATGGCGCAGATTGGGTCGACATACAATGCTGTTGCCAACGCCCTCGGATGCCACCGTATCACGGTTACAAGACTTATTCAGGGCTTCGGACAGACCGGGGTCACCGTAGACGGACCAAGAAATGGACGTCCACGCATCACAACGCCAGCTGTAGATAGGTACCTCCGTCATTAAGGTGAGGAGGTGAGGTGAGGTGAAACTTGGTTTTACGTCGTGCTTGAGAATATTTCGCTCATATGACGACGTGCATGCGTGTGTATGTGTATGTGCGGCTGCTTGTACTAGCCCAGACTTAAGCTGGTTTTATAGTGCTAGCTCACTGAGATACCATGCCGCAGTGAAGCATGAATACCCCACTCAGACACATTATACTGACTCCGAGCCGACCAGTCCTTGATGTACACATTAATGCCGAGCGCCAGGCAGAGACCAACAAGTACCATATTTTCACGTCTTTTAGTATGACGCGGACGGGGATCGAACCCGCGACCTTCCGCTCTCCGGGCGGACGCTCTAACCACTATACCACGGAAACGGTCCCGTCATTAAGAAATGAGGGTAACGTTTCTTTTGGCGTTTAGTGTATGTATGTAATGTTGATGAATGATCGAGGATGGATTAGTGGTGACTCTGGAATCCATTTGATCTCGCCTACTTACAGGAAACGTCCATCATAATATAGGTTTTGTAATATCACAAGACAACCAAGAACTAAGGGCTTTAAATGATCCAAAATAGAACTTGCTTCTTCCCTACCGCGTAAACCATTCTTATGATAATACGTACTGTACAGCAAACCTCTCAACGTTATTGACATCAAAAAAAAAATTCTTTATAGATCAATACACGAGATAGGTGTAAGATACTTTCAGAAGCATGACCATGGCTTAACTAAGAATAGAACATATGTATTTATAAACCAGTATTGAATATATGATCCAGTCTTGACGGGTGTCCGTAGTGTTTGACCGCGCCCGTTCATGACTCGTTAAACACTCAGCACATAACACAAACACGAACATACATTAGAGACCACTTTATTCTTATAAAAGAAACGCCAATGGATTGTGAGAGATCGTCAAAACAAGAGACAAAACAACTAACTAACATCTACTACAGATTACAACCAGCCTAAGACATAGCTGCTTGTCCGTTGTCCGTGCACACTAATACTTAAAGCGGACCTGTATTCAAAGCCATAGCTTCGCACGGGTGTAAGGTTTTAGCAATAATTTCAAATTTATTTCACATTTGATTATCTAAACCGACCATTTCCCGATTCGATTGGTACAATCATAAATGAATATTGAGGTAATTCCGTAGCTTTTGATTGGTTAACTAATACATTCATTTTGTGTACTAGTTTCCTTAACCAATGATAATCAACCACTTTGGATTGCGGATTTTTGATTGGCTTATACTAGAATTGTTGGGGCACGTGTTAAATTATTGCGATAAACGACATCACCGATTTCGTGTTGTTTTCTCAAGGAGTTAACTATTATTGATTACAAAGTAATCTATAAAGCTTTTATTGTTGACATATTTCTTTAAAAGAATTTATAAGATTTGGAGTTATGAACGTACAAGCTCGTTTTACGCCATGTGCACGTCGGATGTTTACGTTTATAGCTCTATAAACAAAAAAGAATATATCGGAGTCGATCTTAAATATTAGGGGTTTAAAGGGACATTAAGGTCCGTAAAATTGGCAGTCCAACAAGTCTGATTCAACGTCCACGTTCGACTTAAGATTTCTGCTAAATATACAAATCTGGCAGTTCATAGTAACGCCGTTATCATAGACAATGATTGTGTCCCATTTTGCTTATTACAATGACTAGTTCTAAGCCCTAACTCAATAGCGCACATGGCCCCTTTAAATCGTGTTGTCCGGTTTCTAGAAACTGGATAGATATCTCAATTATATAAGAAACAATGGAAACCCGTTAATCCGGAGCCAAATCCGACATCACCTGTTTTCTCAAATATTTCAAATTTAAAAAGGTCCACTTGTATGTATGGCAACCCACTCAGCAGTATTCGTAGGGTGTCCGGACTAGCGAGGTTTCTGGACTAGCAAGCTATCACTGAAATAACAATACAGGTCTAACTATGTACATTGCTGTGTTGCCTTCAAGCCGAAAGGTTCGTATTACCACAAATGTCACACTGTAATTTCACAAACAACAAAACATATCCACGCTTTTGATGCAGGGGCATCTATTTGTCCTCTTGAGCAGCTATTCAGGTTCTTCAAGAAGAGCGTTCAAAAGATTCCCACTGATTGTGTTCCTCGGCTCCACAGCGCCTTCTGACGGCCAACTCATGTGCCGCAACACCCTCTAGCGACGAATGCACATTCACTGATCTATAATCGTTGTCATCAGCATTACTTTCTCTGAAATAGGCTTCCTGTCACATCCGTCGCCTTCAAAACACTGACTACACACAAGGAGTGATGCGGACCAAAGTCCCATGCTATAATTATCTATGACAACTGCATCGTTCCCACGTTCATGTTCACTGCGTGCAATGTATGTTACAGGAGAAGTAGAACCAATGAAATAGTTACAGTGAACCCTCGTTAATCCGCACAGTGAAACAATCCGGATAAAGAATTCTCAGCTCGGGGTCATGTTATATACGTATATACTCCGAATTATTATTTATGATCCAAACATAATCGCCCAAATTCGGTATTTTGTCGGATCAACGGGGTTTCACTGAATAGTTAAACGATATTCCCGCGTCCCAGGCAACTCTTTGATCTGATTCGGCTGGCTTTAGAGCAGTGTTACATAGTACTTCCGGTCTACCTCCTTCCGCCCAGTCCGAAACGCACTGTTGTTACCCTAAACCCACATATTCTTCCGCTCCTCAAATACTCAAGTATTATTTGAATGGTAATGCGGGTTGTATCACAGTTCAATTCAAGTCGTTTTTGAATCACAGGTTGATTCATCAGCGCACGCATGAGAACCAGTTTCCGTAACCAGCTGCCACTTCCGGAGTTATTGCTTGACTTGCGCATGCGTGTCAAACGCTCAATGTCTTTATGTAACTCCTTGAAAGAAGAGCGGTGAGGGGCGACAATCTCTGACCGTTGCCTCGGTCTGTGAAACATATCTGAAACATAAAGAAAAGACGTCATCACGCCATATTTCGTTTTAAATGACGTTGTAAGCAATTGTTGGAAGCGTAACCTTCCTAATCCTCGATTACCCAGACATATTTGCCGGATTAAATAAAGTATACACTTGGACGTTCAGACTATACGGGGCGGTGGGGTAACCTAGTGGTTAAAGCGTCCGCTCGTCACGCCGAAGACCCGGGTTCGATTCCCCACATGGGCACAATGTGTGAAGCCCATTTCTGGTGTCCCTTGCCGTGATATTGCTGGAATATTGCTAAAAGCGGCGTAAAACTAAACTCAGTCAGTCAGACTTTACACTGCTCATTACAACCTGGTTCTCTGGGTATGCTGCGCTGACGCTTCACTGACCCAGGCAATGACTACACAATGGCGGACTCCGCCCGTAACCGATACGTTCTTTTCCCTAATTATTATGCTGGGCGGTCGAACAATATTTCCATTAAGCCCTCCATACAGCGATGGAAGGTACGTGACCTAATCGGCGATATCTGCGTCATCAAATTTACTAAAGTAAACATGCTGACGATATGTTGCACGATGTCGTGACAATAGCGAGCTGACACGAAACATTAATGTACGTATCGATGTTGAAAATGGTGTGTGGGAGTCACTGTTTACATTTCGCCCATGTTACGGCGACTTTCCCGTCTCGAAACTGCTTAAATAACGTTTCCCTACTCTAAAGGTAACGATGGGTGTTGTTTTGGTGACGTACACCTTACTTGAGTACCGATGGAAATGCTAAAAATCATTTTAACCACTCGTTCTTGGATTTTTCTACAGTAAATAGCGCTTTACCCACTTGTGGATGCCGCCGGTCTTTGCCAGGGTCAGTGAAGCGCAGCGCAGCTTACCTAGGGGACCAGGTTGTGCTCGTTACTGAGTACAGTGAACATGGGCCTCTCACGTTGTTTGACACGTCAAGATACACCTCACCTACTGTGACACACCGACTGATGTGACACATGGAACTGGTATCTTGTACACCTCACCTACTGTGACACACCGACTGATGTGACACATACAACTGGTATCTTGTACACCTCACCTACTGTGACACACCGACTGATGTGACACATACAACTGGTATCTTGTACACCTCACCTACTGTGACACACCGACTGATGTGACACATAGAACTGGTATCTTGTACACCTCACCTACTGTGACACACCGACTGATGTCACACATAGAACTGGTATCTTGTACACCTCACCTACTGTGACACACCGACTGATGTGACACATAGAACTGGTATCTTGTAGAACTCCTCACCTACTATGACACACCGACTGATGTGACACATAGAACTGGTATCTTGTACACCTACACCTCACCTGACACACCGACTGATGACACATAGAACTGGATCTTGACCTACTGTGACACATGACAACATAGAACTGGTATCTTGTACACCTCACCTACTGTGACACACCGACTGATGTGACACATACAACTGGTATCTTGTACACCTCACCTACTGTGACACACCGACTGATGTCACACATAGAACTGGTATCTTGTACACCTCACCTACTGTGACACACCGACTGATGTCACACATAGAACTGGTATCTTGTACACCTCACCTACTGTGACACACCGACTGATGTGACACATAGAACTGGTATCTTGTACACCTCACCTACTGTGACACACCGACTGATGTGACACATAGAACTGGTATCTTGTACACCTCACCTACTGTGACACACCGACTGATGTCACACATAGAACTGGTATCTTGTACACCTCGCCTACTGTGACACACCGACTGATGTGACACATACAACTGGTATCTTGTACACCTCACCCACTGTGACACACCGACTGATGTGACACATAGAACTGGTATCTTGTACACCTCACCTACTGTGACACACCGACTGATGTGACACATAGAACTGGTATCTTGTACACCTCACCTACTGTGACACACCGACTGATGTGACACATACAACTGGTATCTTGTACACCTTCTACTATGACACACCGACTGATGTGACATACACTGGTATCGACTGACTATATGACACACCGACTGATGTGACACATAGAACTGGTATCTTGTACACCTCACCTACAGTGACACACCGACTGATGTGACACATAGAACTGGTATCTTGTACACCTCACCTACTGTGACACACCGACTGATGTGACACATAGAACTGGTATCTTGTACACTCGCCTACTGTGACACACCGACTGATGTGACACATAGAACTGGTATCTTGTACACCTCACCTACTGTGACACACACCGACTGATGTGACACATAGAACTGGTATCTTGTACACCTCACCTACTGTGACACACCGACTGATGTGACACATAGAACTGGTATCTTGTACACCTCACCTACTGTGACACACCGACTGATGTGACACATAGAACTGGTATCTTGTACACCTCACCTACTGTGACACACCGACTGATGTGACACATAGAACTGGTATCTTGTACACCTCACCTACTGTGACACACCGACTGATGTGACACATAGAACTGGTATCTTATCTTACACCTCACCTACTGTGACACACCGACTGATGTGACACATAGAACTGGTATCTTGTACACCTCACCTACTGTGACACACCGACTGATGTGACACATAGAACTGGTATCTTGTACACCTCACCTACTATGACACACCGACTGATGTGACACATACAACTGGTATCTTGTACACCTCACCTACTGTGACACACCGACTGATGTGACACATAGAACTGGTATCTTGTACACCTCACCTACTGTGACACACCGACTGATGTGACACATAGAACTGGTATCTTGTACACCTCACCTACTGTGACACACCGACTGATGTGACACATACAACTGGTATCTTGTACACCTCGCCTACTATGACACACCGACTGATGTGACACATAGAACTGGTATCTTGTACACCTCACCTACTGTGACACACCGACTGATGTGACACATACAACTGGTATCTTGTACACCTCACCTACTGTGACACACCGACTGATGTGACACATAGAACTGGTATCTTGTACACCTCACCTACTGTGACACACCGACTGATGTGACACATAGAACTGGTATCTTGTACACCTCACCTACTGTGACACACCGACTGATGTGACACATAGAACTGGTATCTTGTACACCTCACCTACTGTGACACACCGACTGATGTGACACATAGAACTGGTATCTTGTACACCTCACCTACTGTGACACACCGACTGATGTGACACATAGAACTGGTATCTTGTACACCTCACCTACTGTGACACACCGACTGATGTGACACATAGAACTGGTATCTTGTACACCTCACCTACTGTGACACACCGACTGATGTGACACATAGAACTGGTATCTTGTACACCTCACCTACTGTGACACACCGACTGATGTGACACATACAACTGGTATCTTGTACACACCTCACCTACTGTGACACACCGACTGATGTGACACATACAACTGGTATCTTGTACACCTCACCTACTGTGACACACCGACTGATGTGACACATACAACTGGTATCTTGTACACCTCACCTACTGTGACACCGACTGATGTGACACATAGAACTGGTATCTTGTACACCTCACCTACTGTGACACACCGACTGATGTGACACATAGAACTGGTATCTTGTACACCTCACCTACTGTGACACACCGACTGATGTGACACATAGAACTGGTATCTTGTACACCTCACCTACTGTGACACACCGACTGATGTGACACATAGAACTGGTATCTTGTACACCTCACCTACTGTGACACACCGACTGATGTGACACATAGAACTGGTATCTTGTACACCTCACCTACTGTGACACACCGACTGATGTGACACATAGAACTGGTATCTTGTACACCTCACCTACTGTGACACACCGACTGATGTGACACATAGAACTGGTATCTTGTACACCTCACCTACTGTGACACACCGACTGATGTGACACATAGAACTGGTATCTTGTACACCTCACCTACTGTGACACACCGACTGATGTGACACATAGAACTGGTATCTTGTACACCTCACCTACTGTGACACACCGACTGATGTGACACATAGAACTGGTATCTTGTACACCTCACCTACTGTGACACACCGACTGATGTGACACATAGAACTGGTATCTTGTACACCTCACCTACTGTGACACACCGACTGATGTGACACATAGAACTGGTATCTTGTACACACCTCACCTACTGTGACACACCGACTGATGTGACACATAGAACTGGTATCTTGTACACCTCACCTACTGTGACACACCGACTGATGTGACACATAGAACTGGTATCTTGTACACCTCACCTACTGTGACACACCGACTGATGTGACACATGGAACTGGTATCTTGTACACCTCACCTACTATGACACACCGACTGATGTGACACATAGAACTGGTATCTTGTACACCTCACCTACTGTGACACACCGACTGATGTGACACATAGAACTGGTATCTTGTACACCTCACCTACTGTGACACACCGACTGATGTGACACATAGAACTGGTATCTTGTACACCTCACCTACTGTGACACACCGACTGATGTGACACATAGAACTGGTATCTTGTACACCTCACCTACTATGACACACCGACTGATGTGACACATAGAACTGGTATCTTGTACACCTCACCTACTATGACACACCGACTGATGTGACACATGGAACTGGTATCTTGTACACCTCACCTACTGTGACACACCGACTGATGTCACACATAGAACTGGTATCTTGTACACCTCACCTACAGTGACACACCGACTGATGTGACACATAGAACTGGTATCTTGTACACCTCACCTACTGTGACACACCGACTGATGTGACACATGGAACTGGTATCTTGTACACCTCACCTACTGTGACACACCGACTGATGTGACACATACAACTGGTATCTTGTACACCTCACCTACTGTGACACACCGACTGATGTCACACATAGAACTGGTATCTTGTACACCTCACCTACTGTGACACACCGACTGATGTGACACATAGAACTGGTATCTTGTATACCTCACCTACTGTGACACACCGACTGATGTGACACATAGAACTGGTATCTAATACATGTACGAACTGAAACAAACTCAAAGTGACCACAAATTTTAGTTCGCTATTTCCGAAGTTCGTTATACACATTTCGACTGAAATTTACAGCAAAAATCACAGTTCGCTATATCCGTCAGTTCGGTATAAGCTTGTTTCGTTACATAAGTTGTTTACTGTATATTGAATACCATTAAGCAATTCTTAATATACCCATGCCATTAATGGTTGTCACCCCCTTCAGTTATATTAATAGGCTGGGGGTGACAACCATTATTGGCATGAGTATATATTCCTCCAAGCGCCAGTTTCGTTGTCAGGCGACGCTCAAGTTATAATCACTGGTGCAGGACGTAAGGGGCGACTAACGAGATCAGGTGGTCAGGCTCGCTGACTTGGTTGACACATGTCATCGTATCCCAATTGCGTAGATCGATGCTCATGCCGTTGATCACTGGACTGTCTGGTCCAGACTCGATTATTTACAGACCGCCGCCATATAGCTGAAATATTGCCTTAAACTTAAAAGGCGTAAACTCAACTCACTCACTCACTGGTGCGTAAACAGCATGTACTCACTCGACAGCCATCCCAAACGACCCCTTTAAAAGTGCAGTAAACAGTTACACGTGACCGCAGTTACTGGTCCAAGTAAAGTCGTTTGCATGTGGTGTTTAAGTTACCAAATTCCCCAATTAGCTTCGTGATAAAATAAGCACTTAAGCCGAAATTTCGATTGACATAACCTCGATGTATTGTGTGCGTGCGTTAAGATGCCGGCCACCCACGCGTCATGTGATTAGTCTCATATAATCCATTTAGCTACATGACATTGATGAGTTGTTCATGTTAGCTGGTGATTATTCCACACCTAATCCAACACCAGCAGCGTTTCCATGCGTGAAATGAAGTGGAAATGCTTGGAGGGGCGAGATGATGTTCATTACAGATGATACTCTTTTAGAGTGAGTGAGTTTAGTTTTAGCAATACCACGGCGGAGGACACCAGAAATGGGTTTCACGTATTGCGAGTGAGTGAGTGAGTGAGTTTAGTTTTCAGCAATATTCCAGCAATATCACGGCGGGGGGACACCAGAGTGAGTGAGTGAGTGAGCATGGTTTTAAGCCGCTTTTAGCAATATTCCAGCAATATCACGGCGGGGGACACCAGAAATAGGCTTCCAACACTGTACCCATGTGGGGAATCGAACCCGTGTTTTCGGCGAGACGAGCGGACGCTTTAACCATTAGGCTATCCCACAGCCCCTGAAGGTTTGAAAGGACACACACAGGTACCATTTCAGAAGCCGCCCGACGTTTATGAAGGCTGCTGAGTTGTGGGTTGGCGAACGCCGCTTTGAGCAGTTGTATCTCAGTTCTACGACCGCGTGGGTGGGTGCGTCGGGCTTCGGATGGGAGTGGGAGATTTAAAAGTAAAGCAGGCCCACGAGCACATGTGCGGTGCTGGCTCAGAAATTATTATCGTTTTGGGTCGGATCTGGGATTCTAAGCAACGATCATCACTATTTGGCAACGATGATATAGGTAAGAGTAAGGGACGCTAAATTGAGACATCTAAGGCAAATGCATTAGGGTAAACGTTCCCTTTTATATTACAGCTATGCACGCTGCATGATGTCACTCGGAATGCCACCGAACGTGGCACCTATGTAGTAGATAAAAACCAAGTTGTGCATTATATACTGACAGCCAAAAGAAACGTTACAATAGTTTTCAATCAGTCTAATATATAACCAGAAAGGATAGATGCATGAAGTGAAATGTATTGAAAAAAAAATCAATATCTCAACGAACTCAACACTTAAAATGACAGTCAAACAGCAAAAGACACTGGAACGACAGTTGCCTGAATTGAGTGAGTGAGTTTAGTTTTACGCCGCACTCAGCAATATTCCAGCTATATGGCGGCGGTCTGTAAATAATTGAGTCTGGACCAGACAATCAAGTGATAAACGCCTGAATTGAAGTGACGTAGCAAACACAAGCTTTTGCTGTTATGGCCAATGGGCACACACATCAAGTTCGATGACATGTCACGTTAATAGCGTGTTTGACCACCCAGTGAGTGAGTGAGTGAGTTTGATTTTACGCCGCTTTTAGCAATATTCCAGCAATATCACGGAGGGGGACACCAGAAATGGGCTTAACACATCGTACCCATGTGGGGAATCGAACCCGGGGCTTCGGCGTGACGAGCGAACGCTTTACCCACTAGGCTACCCCACCGCCCCTTGACCACCCAGTACTGCAACACCCTCAAAAACTCTCCTGCGTCTGTGGAACGTGTAGGTCGCGGAAACACGTTGACGTTGTTGGTTGCAAGGAAGTTCTGTTTCAGTTTTGGCTGCAAGGGGTCTTGGGTCGTCATTAAAAAAGACGTTACAAAAATGGTGGGACAATCGGACAAAGAATGTCATCCAAGTATGCTGAGCTGTCAAATTTTCACAACAGCCTCTCCAGCATACGGCACAACTCCCGCTGTGTCCTTCGACGGTAAACACGGTCTTCCATCAGCTCTGAGCAGACAGAACTGGGTGTTATCAATGAAGGCGGCCTTCTGCCAGTCACGTCGCTGCCAACGACACATAGTTACGGTCTGTCTTGATCTCTGACGACGATTGTTCGCTGTCAATAATCTCAGTGAGGTCTGTAAGCGCGAATTAATCCAGTCCTCAGTCGCCGGGCCAATGTCTGTCGACTAACTACGTGGCCAAAGGCATCCTTTGCTGTCAATGTTCAAGAATCGATTGCGCTGATGTAAAGTACGCAAGTACCGGTCTTCAGTGGGCGTAGTTACCCTGGGTCTGTCTGTTAATGGCCTCTATGATGTCTGCCAGGTCTGTCTGTAAGGTTTCATTCGGTTAGTTACAGCAACACGGGAGAAATAAAAAGTTCTAGCACTGTGGGCATGGTTGGTTCCAATCTGTGCAATACCAAGAGCGGTGTTGGAGTGTCAGTCGTGGAATTAGAGTGGTGTTTTGCCATCATTTAAAAACGTTCACATCATCTGTATGCGTTGTTTGCTCATGTTGTTTCGCCTACCCGAGTTTTTTACTTTTTCGCAATTACTTTTAAAAAATGGTGCCATGAACGTGTATCACTTCATAGGCGGATCCAGAGGGATGGTGCAGGGGTGCGCACCCCTCCTATTGTCGTGAAAGTTTTTTAAATGACCATTGAAAATTTGGTGAAAATGATGCCAACCCTCACCCCCACCCACCCCCCTTTTTTTCTCTCTTTCTCAAAAGGTTCCTGTGTCCGCCCCTGCACTTACTACATTGATGTGTTTTACTGTAATTAAGGTCAAATTTAAAAGGAAACAAACTAACTGTATATTTTGCATTATTTATTCGGTTGGTTCCGCTCTTCTTCACATTCGGCAACACGATCACGGAAAGGTACGAGGTTTAACGACTTGCTCGGCGTTTAAGCCACTTGAACGATCGGCGAAATAACACCGCCTCGGGATTATGGGGAGATTCAGGCAAGCGGTAAATGTTATTACCTTCTCAGTCCACAAATAGACAGCATGGCATCCCAGCGTATAATCTGTAATCTATCAAGACAACGAGATTCTGAACCTGCTTGATGAATTCACTGACAACATCCTACTGGCTGTTCAGATTTGCAGGATTTTGTAATCTATTTATGACAGTGACGTGTTAGCGTCTCAAAATATAACTAATCGTTTTATAATGCACTATATACAGCTTGCCCTGATCACATGACTCAAGAGAACTGTCTGCCGCTGTTTAAACGGTAACTAACGGAGCTATTGGTTGTGCTTGGAGGCATGGCGTTTTCACTCGTTTTGTACAAAGACACCGTCATTATTTTAGTGAATGTGAGTGAGTGAGTTTAGTTTTATGCCGCTTTTAGCAATATTCCAGCAATATCACGACGGGGGACAGAAATGAGCTTCACATATTGTATCCATGTTAGGAATCGAACCCGGGTCTTTGGCGTGACGTGCGAACGCTTTAATTACATATTCAAGGCTACCCCACCGCCCCCATTATTTTAGAGCAATAAGGCCAGTGAGTTTAGTTTGATGGCCCCTATTCCAGGCATTTCAAAGAGGGGAACGCCAGAAATGAGCTTGACTTATTTTACACACGTAGATAGGGAATCGAACCCGGATATAAGGTGTGACAAGCTAACCCTTCAGCCTCCATGTAGTGAGGCTGAAAACAGCGAAGATGTCTACATACTCTCTATCTTGATTACGGGCGGTGGGGTTCGATACCCCATGTGTGAAATCCATTCTGGTGTCCGACGTTATATTGCTGGAATATTGCTAAAAGCGGCGTAAAACTGAACTCACTCTAACTTGATTATCCTTACTACGGTCAAGCAGAGTAACGGGATTCGACTGTTACTAAGTGCGGTGGGTAGCCTAGTGATTAGAGCGTTCGCTCGTCACACCGAGGACCCGGGTTCGATTCCCGATATGGGTATAATGTGTGAACCCATTTCTGGTGTCCCCCGTCGGGATATTGCTGGAATATTGCTAAAAGCGGCGTAAAACTGAACTCACTCACTCACTCGACCTTTACTCAAAACATAACTGTCGTCGTTTCGCTTTTCACTGTATTTGATTCCCGACGTACCATTTTTAAAATTGATTGTTTCCAAGGTCAATCACTAACGGAAAACTGAGATGCAGGTCAGTTGGAGTTTGTTCATTGCCAAAACAACAACCGACTTATGCCGACACTAGTTATACAGGGCATTTACGAAGACTATTGACTTGTACTCTTGGTCTTTGTGATACGTTTTCCTATCTACGAAGATGGTGTATATTAGAGGTGACTATTGACGGGGAAACAACTATTGCGACATACTATTGCGATCAACTATTGCAATACTATTGCAATCGTTTTTTCTGCTTGAATTGTCATATTTGAAGTCATTTCCCAAATGAATGTATAGTTTATATCAAATAAAAACAAGTTGAAGTAGTTTCAGCCTCTTTTAATACCTGACAAGAAACGTGAAACCCAGATCAAGAAAACAGTTAAAACATAAATTTATTGTTATTCACAATTTCAAACTCCGAGTCGCATGTCGTGTTTGCCGCCATGTTTGTTCAAGACGTAACAGGGGCAGATAACTCTAAATCAAAGTGAACGAATATGGTACTTCCTGTATTTTGCTCTGCGCGTTTATCAACGGAAGTCAATTACTAAACTGTCGATAGTCACACATACTATCGATGTATCAATAGTTTTTCGTTTCTTCCATCGATTAATTGCTGTCGGAGACTCAACAATTGCAATCCATCGATAATTCGATGCACCGTTACAGCACTAGTGTATATTATATGCCTTTATGGCGAATGATAGAGTTCTTCCAGATACCGGTACAATGAACAAGGAGGACATGGTATTGCATATGATTTTTATCCTATTGCTTGATGGTAAATGTAACATATGAGTGAGTGAGTGAGTGAGTGAGTGAATTTAGTTTTACGCCGCACTCAGCAATATTCCAGCTATATGACGGCGGTCTGTAAATAATCGAGCCTGGACCACACAATCCAGTGATCAACAGCATGAGCATCAATCTGTGCAACTGGGAACCGATGACGTGTGTCAACCAAGTCGCCTCTTACGACATGCATGGGTTACTGAAGGTTCATTCTAACCCGGACCTTCACGGGTTGTTACATATGACACAGACTGAGAAACCTGCAGCTAGGTTTCAGAGTTGGACTATAATTTACTGAACTAATGGATAAAACATATTTCTACAAAATATGACATTATTCTGCCCAGCAACCAACGAGCGCGGTTTTGGTGTGAGTCTGGGATTCGAACCAAAAGCTGCTGGCACGATTAGAGGCAGATCGCTGTGAATTTCAGCACCTTACAACACCGACAAGAAAACTAGTTCACCTTTAGACCGGACGTACATGTCACCCCAAAGCGCATGTCCAAAATGTCCCGTGGCGCGCTTCCGGTGTTGAGCGGCGGTGTGAGTCAGGCCCAGCATCAGTACCAACGCCACCAACGTCTCCCTCAACATACTGCAGGCTGAAACAGATTAACAGATATATTCAGTCGATTGCAACAGATGTAACGTGGACATTCAGCAGACTGTAATTACATTGAACGTATCACATGATGTTACAAGATTTAGGGAGCTGAAACGAAACAATATAACTGGAAGGCAAGAACATATGTAACAAATAAATTCAACGGCTGTAACCGAATAAACGTCTTTATTTAGTAGCTGTATGAGTGAGTGAGTGAGTGAGTGAGTTGGGTTTTGCGCCGCTTTTAGCAATATTCCAGCAATATCACGGAGGGGGACACCAGAAATGGGCTTCACACATTGTACCCATGTAGGGAATCGAACACGGGCCTTCGGCGTGACGAGCGAACGCTTTAACCACTAGGCTACCCCACCGCCCCAGTAGCTGTATGAAGCTGAAATGATTGTAACATATATATTCAGAAGACCATAACAGAAGTAACATACAAATTCAGCTGGCTGTGACAGATGTAACGTACATTCATCAGATGTATCAAGCTGTAATGAATTCAGCAAGTATATTTAGATAATGTCTTTCGGTGGCATTTAGAAGTTGTACATTGATGTCCAAGATATTTTTTATGGATTAAACTTCTTTTTTTAATTTCTCTCACGACGTTTCGAGACCATTCCAGGTCCCTTCATCAGGTTTAATCCATAAAAATATCTTGGATATATTTAGATAGCTGTAACAGATATAACATCTGTAACAGATGTAACATAGAGATTCATCAGGCTGTAACATATTTCACATTAGATTCAGCAGGTTGTAACATATACTACCCATCAAAAGTTTAGACTTAAGCACTCACTATATTTTATGTATATCTATGGTTACATCGAAGATTGATTTCTCCACCAACTTAGGGGAACCATCTGCCAACCCTATGCAGATGAATTGCACGAGGATCATGCATCAACCTTCTGAAAAGCATGTGCAAATATCATGCATGTGAACAGCTGTGTTTTGGGGTAAAGTTTTTTATTTCTCGATACACGTACCTCTAGTGTGCACTGCTGATCTTATGTATCATATACTACCCAACAAAAGTTTAGACTCACTTATAGCATTCACTATATGTTATGTATGTATGTGTGGTTACATCGAAGATGAATTTCTCCACTAACGTAGGGGAACCAACTGCAAACCTTATGCAGATGAATTAATATTGCATGAGGATCATGCATCAAATTACTGAAAGCATGTGCAAACATCATGCATGTGAACAACTGCGTTTTGTTAAGAATTCGCCAATTTTCATTGAGTTTCACAATTTATTGAACTCATGAAAATAATGTTTTCAACGTTACGAATTTGTTTTACAATACATCAGTTCATATGTTAACAATACTTTTAAACAGTATGGAATATTTTGCAAAATCTAGTTTAGAACAGTTGAGTGAAGTAAGCGGCTATATTTACAGTAGTGAGTCTAAACATTTGATGGGTAGTATATATGCAACAACTGCAGCAAACGAGAACTGATGTAACAAATGCAGGATGCAGCATATGTTACAAAGGCTGTTCAGAGACTGAAACAGTCAGCGTCCCGATCCACAAAGTTTTATCTAAGTTCCGGGTTAGAATTGGTCTTCAGCAACCAATGCTGAGGCGACTAACAGGATCGGAAGGTCAGGCTCGCCGACTTGGTTGATACATGTCACCGTATCCCAATTGCGATGCTCATGCTGTCGATCACTGGATTGTCTGGTGCAGACTCGATTTTTTTACAGACCGCCGTCATATAGCTCGAATACTGCTGAGTGCGTCTTTAGATACATACAAACAAAACAAAAATCTAACGGATAAATTCAGAAAGTCGTAACAGATGTGAAAGTAGTTATAGTAAGACGGCTGTGACAGATGTAAAAGTGAGTGAGTGAGTTAAATTTTAAGCCGCTTTTAACAATATTCCAGCAATATCAAGGCGGGGGACACCTGAAATGGGCTTCACACATTGTACCCATGTTGGGAATCGAACCCCGGTCTTCGGCGTGACGAGCGAACGCTTTAACCACTAGGCCACCCCACTGCACCATCAGATTTAACAAACAGTGATCATCATATATAATGCAGCGGGTTGAGGAACACAGATAAATCATAACGGTAATGTTTATGTGTTAAAAAACATTCAAAACATACCAGCGGGTATTAAATGAGCTATTATTTACTGTTGTTATGGTCACAATAATCCAAGTAGATCTAGTTACCTTTCACTATAGTCTGTTTGCAGTGAAAACGTACTGATGAATTTCACTCTAAATAAAAAAGTAAATCGATTAAAGCGAAATTAAGATTGCGAATCCTCATAATTTTACCTTGCCAATTGAACATTCAAATCTCAGAATTTTATTCAACTTAGGATAAAGGTTGTTAACAAACGATCATAGTTTCAAATCGCTAGTATTAGTTTGAATTACAAGGGGGAATGCACATTAAATGAAACCCCACGAACAAGACGGGTTGCTTTCTACGTTAGTCTAAGTTAACGCTCATCACGTACCTTACGTGCATATGTTTCGCTGTTCCAACTACTGCGCTTACCCCCCTTGTAATACAAACCAATAATAGCAATTTGAAACTGTGATCGTTTGTTAAACAACTTTTATCCTAAGTTGAATAAAATTTTGAGATTTAAATGTTCATTTGGCAAGGAAAAATTATGAGGATTCACAATCTTAATTTCACTAAATTTGATTTACTTTTTTGTTTAAAGTGAAATTCATCGGTACGTTTTCACTGCAAACAGATTATAGCTTGAAATGGAAATCTTCATCGCTGCTATTATATCTGATTATTTGGTAGGGGTGGAGACAGGGAAGACTTTGTTTGGTCAGAGGGAACAAATCGGGCACAAACCTATGAGGGCGGTGGGGTAGTGGTTAGAGAGTTGGCTCGTCACGCTCATCTAGGTTCGATTCCCCACATGAGTGCAATGTGCAAAACCCATTTATGGTGTCCCCCGCGGTGAAATTGTTGGAATATTGCCAAAAGCGGCGTAAACCTCTCTCATTCACCTTTGCCATCGTTTTGGTATTAATGAAGTCTCTATCGACCTGTACAAGGGCTCGGTGAACTCAATTCAATTTTTTTAACCATACAGATACAGCTTATCGATTTTAAACAATAATCAATGGGTGTCATCCGAGACACGTCCGATATCACTTCAAGTTTGGAGAATAAAAAACGTACTGTAAGCTTTTTCTCTTAATGTCAGCTCTAAACAGATATTTACCAAGGTTACATAGCTGCTTAACCTTTCGAATACTGAATAAACTAGTGTAAAGATTGGTGTAAAGTGGGCAATTTAAACTCAACATCAAGATTAGTCGAACAAATTATGAACTTTCTTTCTTAATACTTGGATAACTTGTGTGAAAATATTATAGATAAATCTTATACATATAAAGATTGAATAGACTTCCAAAGATAATATTGTAAGTTCACATATCAACATAATTTAAAATCATTCATTTACATGTATACTTTTCAAAAAAAGAAACGCATAGGTGATTTTGAGAATATTGGATTCATGTAGCTGCGGCAAAACATTTCAAATATACTATTTTTTTCCAAAACGTCATCTTTGTGTGATTATAAACAGCTTCAGCTCCAAAACGCGGCAATTTTCACCTTTTCTCTTGTTTTAGAAGCGTTTGATGAAATAGTCGCCAAAACGCCCCTAAGAATAGTAGCAGAGGAAAATGCACGTGCAAGTAAGCGGAAAAGCATGCGGTATATATATCGATCATTATAAAAAGGCAAACGTTGTGTTTAATTTTGTCATTCGTTTTTGCCTTAAAAAGAGGAAATCATTATGCCACTGAGTGCCGCCAATCGAAACATCGCCATAGGCCGCCTTGAAGCCGGGGAGTCGCAGTCTGCAGTTGCCCGACATTTCAACGTTCATCAGAGCAACATATCTCGCCTTTGGGATCGTTTCCTGCAGACAAATTCCGTCCAAGATTGCCCGAGAAGCGGCCGTCAAACCACCAATCCTGGCACCGCTACATCCGGGCTGCTCACTTGCGTCATCGTCTTGCCACAGCCGTGGAGACTGCACAACACATCTCTGGTTTGAGAAGAATTTCCGACCAAACTGTCAGGAATCGATTGCATGACGTGGAAATTCGACCAAGAAGGCCAGTTGTCGCCCCAGTTTTGAGAGACTGCCATTTGCGCATTCGCTTGCGGTGGTGTCGTAGAGTCCGGAACTGGATCCTTACAAACAGAAGGTGAGTCTGGTTCAGTGATGAATCTGGTCTTCTTCTTCACCGGCGAGATGGAACACAACGTGTTTACAGTCGGAGAAATGAACGTTTTGCCCTTAATTGCATTCGACAGGTCGACATATTCGGTGGGGAAAGAGTCATGGTGTGGGGTGCGATATCCAGCACACAAAGATCTGATTTAGTGGTGGTTCAGGGGAAATTGACAGCAAATCGGTACATGCTTCCGATTATGGACCGACAGAGGGAGTTGTTCCAGCATGAAAATGCTACTTCGAATTACAGAACGCGTCACGAATGAAATTACATGAAATAATTGCTCTTAAACAAACTCAATACATTCTTCTAAAAATGGCTTATGCCTTTTTTTGGAAGAGTGTACTTACCAGGTGACTTCGAATAATGATCTACAATTCTCTTATTAATTTAGGGTAAACAACGAAAGTTCAAATCTTGTTTTACCACATTCCACTCTGACCCACAGCTGCCAACAAATGTTTTACCTATTACTTCAAATTATGTACGTTAATGTACTAGTATTTCTTATTAAGTAGACATTCATAGTAGTTATCATTTAATTTTCTACTGATAAAATTGTATATTTCTCCGAGCAAAGTAACAAACGCTATAAAAGCTATATTTTGGCCTGTCTGTTTCAGCTGAAAACCAAAGTGGACATTTGTGAAAATATTGGTGTCTGAAGACGAAGTTATTCTTCTCTGACTTATATTTGAAGAGAAAGGTTTACAAAAGCAAGTAAAAAGGCTGGCATCCATTAATAATTCTGGTTGGTAATGTGTCCGTTTATAAAAAACAAGGACTAACGATGTTGCCACGATTTGTTGCAAAGGCGTGTTGATTTAAAGAAATTAAATATTTTATTAAACATATGAGTGAAATAACTACCACGTTGAATTAAATTCAAGTTCATTCCATATATAGTCCCATCTACCTGATTTCTAACGCTAAAGGGAATTTAATAACTTTCTGTATTTCAAATGCATTAATTTCACAGTGAAGCTTAGTAAATGTTAAGCGATTGTGTCTGAAGGCAGAACGTTTCCGTTAGAGACAAATGGCAATACTTCTAAAATGGTAATAACGTTATACCAAACACTGATACGAGCATTTTGCGTTTGGAAACTTCATATTCCAGTCAATATTCAATACTCAATATGTGCGGTAAAACATTTGGAGTAGAAATGGGCTGGGAGTTTTGGAGACAACTGAGAGTTGTGACAATAACGCCTTTTACGACATAAGGGGTGTGACGTCATAAATCACATGGCTTACGGAGTAGATGTGCTGCACATTGCAGTCTTTATACCACCTGAGAGAGCGAGTGAGTTAGGATCTTGAATCACATTGGCTGTAGTTCAGCCATATAGTGACTAAATTTATAATACATCAAGTAAAACCTGCCCACGAAGGACAGCGAAACACCCAGAATATCACATATATAGATGTAAAACTAGCATATAAATCTAAAACTATTTCACTATTGAAGAGTGGCATATGATAACGCGAAAAGCAATGTTGAAATAGGTTTTTTAAAGACTGTTATGGTTCTTTTCTTTTTTCAGATACATAAACATGATCAATGTAGAGCAAGATTACATGAAGAATATGTAAACGCGATGAATTGAACTGAAGCGCAACGCTATGTTTAAAATATTACATTTAGCGCAGTTAAACCTAAAGGAAAGCATACGTTTATCTTGTAACTCACTCACACGCTCATTCATTGGTACCCTGGGTTATTTTTATGGAACCATATGGAAATATCGGAATGAAATCTATTGTTCAACGAAAGGGTAATTAGGTTATTGAGAGGCATATAGAAGCTGGTATTCAAGTGCAAGACAAAATATTATGGATGTCAACTTCTTCTTTATTGTATACACAACGTTTCTGGGCTATTCCTTGCCCCTTCGTCAGGTAAAACATTCACCTGACGAATGGCAAGGAATAGCCCAGGAACGTTGTGTCACCTGACGAGGGGCAAGGAATAGCCCAGAAACGTGTCACCTGACGAAGGGGCAAGGAATACCCCAGAAACGTTGTGTCTCATGACGAAGAAGCAAGGAATAGCCCAGAAACGTTGTGACTCCTGACAAAGAGGCAAGGAATAGCCCAGAAACGTTGTGTCTCATGACGAAGGGGCAAAGAATACCCCAGAAACGTTGTGTCAACTGACGAAGGGGCAAGGAATAGCCCAGAAACGTGTCACCTGACGAAGAGGTTAGGAATAACCCAGAAACGTTGTGTCACCTGACGAAGGGGCAAGGAATACCCCAGAAACATTGTGTCTCATGACGAAGAAGCAAGGAATAGCCCAGAAACGTTGTGACTCCTGACGAAGAGGCAAGGAATAACCCAGAAACGTTGTGTCACCTGACGAAGGGGCAAGGAATAGCCCAGAAACGTTGTGTCTCACGACGAAGGGGCAAAGAATACCCCAGAAACGTTGTGTCAACTGACGAAGGGGCAAGGAATAGCCCAGAAACGTGTCACCTGACGAAGAGGTTAGGAATAGCCCAGAAACGTTGTGTCACCTGACGAAGGGGCAAGGAATAGCCCAGAAACGTTGTAATTCCTGACGAAGAGGCAAGGAATAGCCCAGAAACGCTGTGTCACCTGACGAAGAGGTTAGGAATAGCCCAGAAACCTTGTGTACAATAAAGAGGCAGTTGACATCCATAATATTTTGTCTTATACTTGAAAGGTTAATTGTCAAACCCAAGAATCATAATGTTACAAAACACAAAACGTCAAAGCCAGAGAACAACCAGTCTAGATTATTCACTGAAACACATTGGGCATAAAAGGCAAGATTGCAGCGAACATTACATGAATGAAATCTTGGACAGTCAGTGATGGCTCCAGGTGGTCACGAAATTGACCAAGTATATTTTAATCGATATCGATCTTATGTCGATCTGACATACTCCAACAGTTCAGGTTCTTGAGAGGCATACAAAAGTGGTATTCACTTCTTGTTTATTCTATACGCAACGTTTATGGGCTATTCCTGGTCCCTTCGTCATTGTATACCGGACGAAGGGGCAAGGAAAATTCCAGAACGTTGTATATAGAATATAGAAAAAGTTGACATCCATAATATTTTGTCTTATACTCCAACAATTCAGTTGGTTAGTCCGCCTAGCCTTGAGACATAAAGCAAAAACACCAAGGTCTCTGTAAATATAAAACTTTAGTTCAAAAGACCACCCAGTCTTGACTATCCCCCAAAATATCCTCTGAGTATCCTCTATTTGGTGCAATGGGCAAAAAGATGTAACAACATCTGAATGGACCACTCAAGCCAACATATCAAGAATAAAACTTGAAAGTACAGAAAAAAGCTTAATGAGAAATTTGCCCAACACCCACTGTTCATGTTACGTTGGGCATTTTGAAGATGAACACAAGCCTGTCATTCATTTCTCAACTTCTCAACGTCAGATGAATGTTGACAGGACAGACATTACGACAAGATGCCTTCTGAGGCAATGTAACATGCCAGGCTCTTGATGGCATACGATGTCAAGGACATCAATCATATTCATTGTTGAAGTTCTTGAGAGGCATATAGAAGTTGGTATTCTAGTATAAGAGAAAACATTATGGATGTCAACTTCTTGTTTATTCTACACACAAAGTTTGTGGGCCTTACCTTGCCCCTTCGTCAGGTAAATGACAAAGGGGCAAGGGAAGGCTCAGAAACGTTGTGTATAGAATAAGGGGGAAGTTGACATCCATAACATTTTGTCACATACATATTCACTGTGGTAACATGTTTCTGAAATGTACTCTGGACTCCAAGGTCGCTCATATAAAACTAACTCTTAAACCGTTTTGAAAATATAAAATGTCAACACAAAATCTGGCTAGAGAAAATAGTGAAAATTAAATCAATAAATCTCTGAAGTGACGGCACCAGGTGCATGCAATATACACGTTGGTTGTCTAACGCCACACACCAATACGCCTCTAAAAGAGAGAGAGAGAGCGAGAGAGAGAGAGAGAGAGAGAGAGAGAGAGAGAGAGAGAGAGAGAGAGAGAGAGAGAGAGAGAGAGAGAGAGAGAGAGAGAGAGAGAGAGAGAGAATCAACTGAGAGCGAACCAGACCATCCAGTGATGCCCTTTTTACTGATGATGTTTAAACAGTAATCGAATTATTAATTTTGAAAGGGCACTTCTAAATGAAAGCACAATTACCGAACCTCAATTTTGACACCGACACAATCAAATATTAAATAAATACTGGATATTAAATCAATTGCAGAATGATGCATTTGTGAATATCAACGACATTCTACTTTTTGAAATATTTCTACATTTTGTAACAGGATAATAAGCAAGCATTCTACTAACGAGCTGGAAGATTCTAGGCTGTTATTTGTTTAGAGAGTTCGCAATTTCATTTCGTTTATCGATGAAAACTGTAATCCAGAGTAAGTAAACATGCCATGCATAAATTCAATTGCAGAAAATTAGACTGCTCTAAAACCTACCCCTGATACTGTTCGTGTATTTTGCACTGAATGTGCGCCGCTGTTAAATTGGACGAACCCAGGGTATTTCTTCGCTTTGGCTCTCAGAACAGGAATTAATCACGAAGAAGTTATTCCAAACACCGCTGCCTTTTTATTGGAGCGAATCCGCCCACTACATTTCAGATGTGATCGACTAAGAGGCTCTGGGCCGTTGGTGTGCGGAGCTAAGTCACCAAGGCCATACGAGCCTGGATTTGACACGTGTGGTACGAGTTGTAATGTACATTGATTTTAGATCAATTGTTATGCAACACCACCGAGTCAGTCCCCCTGCTTTCTGTGTGAAATCAAGAATTGTGCATCTTGTTTAACAAGAAAGCTTAACATCAATTTGAATCTCTGACAACAAGGGGAGAGAAAGGGTGGGTCGTGGGTGGGTGGGTCGTAGGTGGGTGGGTGTCGTCATTTGAGTTATTACGATGGTTATTGTTAGTAAGAATGGTTAGACAGGCAGGGATAGAAAGATGGATAGACAGATAGAGCACGAGTGTATAGAGAGACTAACAGACAGACAGAAAGATAGATAGACAGATAGAGCACGAGTGTATAGAGAGACTAACAGACAGACAGAAAGATAGATAGACAGATAGAGCACGAGTGTATAGAGAGACTAACAGACAGACAGAAAGATAGATAGACAGATAGAGCACGAGTGTATAGAGAGACTAACAGACAGACAGAAAGATAGATAGACAGATAGAGCACGAGTGTATAGAGAGACTAACAGACAGACAGAAAGAGATAGACAGATAGAGCATAGTGTATGGAGAGATAGATAGACAGAAAGATAGATAGACAGATAGAGCTAACGAGTGTATAGAGAGACTAACAGACAGACAGAAAGATAGATAGATAGATAGAGCACGAGTGTATGGAGAGACTAACAGACAGACAGAAAGATAGATAGACAGATAGAGCACGAGTGTATAGAGAGACTAACAGACAGACAGATAGATAGATAGATAGAGCACGAGTGTATAGAGAGACTAACAGACAGATAGAAAGATGGATAGACAGATAGAGCACGAGTGTATAGAGAGACTAACAGACAGACAGAAAGAAGATAGATAGAGCACAGATAGAGCACGAGTGTATAGATAGAGCACTAAGAGACTAACAGACAGACAGAAAGATAGATAGACAGATAGAGCACGAGTATAGAGAGACTAACAGACAGAAAGATGGATAGACAGATAGAGCACGAGTGTATAGAGAGACTAACAGACAGACAGAAAGATAGATAGACAGATAGAGCACGAGTGTATAGAGAGACTAACAGACAGACAGAAAGATAGATAGACAGATAGATAGAGAGCACAGAGTGTATAGGAGAGACTAACAGACAGACAGAAAGATAGATAGACAGATAGAGATAGACGAGTATGTATACAGAAAGATGGATAGACAGATAGAGACTAACAGACAGACAGAAAGATAGATAAGATAGAGCACGAGTGTATAGAGAGACTAACAGACAGGAAAGAAAGATAGATAGATAGAGCACGAGTGTATAGAGAGACTAACAGACAGACAGAAAGATAGATAGACAGATAGAGCACGAGTGTATAGAGAGACTAACAGACAGACAGAAAGATAGATAGACAGATAGAGCACGAGTGTATAGAGACTAACAGACAGACAGAAAGATAGATAGATAAAGCACAAGTGGATAGATAGAGCACGTGTGGATAGATAGAACACGTGTGGATAGAGAGAGCACGTGTGGATAGATAGACAGACAGATAGATAGATGTTAACATGACACACAAATACAATGCATGCAGTAGTAGTAGTAGTAGTAGTAGGAGGAGGAGGAGGAGGAGGAACAGGGGAGTGTTAGTAGTGATGCGTTAGTAGTAGTAGTAGTAGTAGTAGTAGTAGTAGTAGTAGTAGTAGTTGTTGTTGTTGTTGTTGTTGATAGTAGCAGCAGCAGAAGGGATGATAGTGGTAGAGGAATCTCCAGAAGCGGAAAAGACTTCGATTAAGGGGATATCTTGCATGCTCACCTCAGACACGATCCAGTTACAAACTGATATGTAACATTTAACAATATAAGTGTTCGTACTCCGTGTTGCATCAAAGATCTTGCATCCTCGAAAAGAGTTAATGAAACCTGCTTTAAATCGCCTTCACGATCAAGAAAAGACCTTACTTTCGTCCAATTCGCTGTGCAGAATTGCCTCCCTTGAGTTCGCAAGAAGCCTCTGCTTGGTCACGTGACTCAGTGCAGAGTTGAACCCAACCCACTCAATCACTTACTCAACAGAATACTTATCGATTGCCTCATAGAATGATACAGCATTTTCTTCACCTGGTATCATTGCTAATTTACAGCGATCCATTCATAAAAAAATGATTATTTTGCCTTTTACGTCAAACAGATTTTGTTTCGATTTAAGCATCAACACTGCCTATTCTCATGTATAATTCTTCATTATTTCATTTCTTTACATTATTGTCACAAGAAGTCTTCATGATAACAGTATTCTTTACACTATTATTACAAGCAGTCGTCAAGATAACAGTACATGGTGCAATTTAAAGAAAACTCGCTGTTCAAATGAAAGCGGCACGTTCAGCATTAATATTTAAAGTCGTACATATCCTGTGAAAACTATTCATCCTTGTTCTTTTAACCAAGGGCGTTTTTTTGCTATTATACAAACGGTCGATCGTATTTTGTACCACCACTTGCTCATGAAATCGTTAACAGTCCACAAACGCAGAAATGGTGAAGGGAAATATTGACACGGGCGTCCTTTATTGAGATCTCTAAGGACAAACACAACATCTTCGGGAAAATATTCTCAAGCTTTACGTTTCCCGTTGTTAATGGGGTCTGTATCTTTCAGTGTATTTACATACATATATCCAGCAAAGTTTAACATATCATGCTTAACCTGCGTTTATAATGTTCTAGTCTTACAGAATAGGTTTGCGCCAAGAATTCTACAAGGAATATTTCACGGTGTCGAGATAACAGCAACTATAAATACATGCTTATGAGCCAGGGCCTAGATTTTCGAAGCTCTCTAAGCGCTAAGATAGTCGTAAGTGCCATACATTAACATTAACTTACAACTTCGAAAATATTGACCAGAATCGTCCAACATCCAACCGTTCGAACTCCCCTCACTCACTCACTCACTCACATTCAGATAATATTCAAGTACATGTACTGGGCACATCTTAGAAAAGGTATATTTTTTAACTGAACATATGATAAAACATGTTTTCGCCCTTTTACACATTGTTGTTTTGCTACATTGTAACGAGGAAGTTTCTCCTTTGCTATGTTTCAGCTGAAAAATATTTATCAAAGCCAAAGGGCATGTCAATATCATTGGTAAAGGAAATTAAAGGTGAGTCAGTTTGAGAGCGGATTCAGTGTCGTCCATGTAAAGGAAGTGAGCAAGAAGTGTTGGGGGTGGATTTGTGCTGTAGATGTCCAGTATGACAACCTTGCTCTTTGTTAGGCTTAAAAGATTTAGTGAGATGAGGTGAAATGGGGTTTAACGTCGCACTTAAGATTATTTCGCTCATATGACGACGTGCATGTGTGTTTTTATAGTGCTAGCTCACTGAGATACCATGCCGCAGTTAAGCATGAAAACTCCACTCAGACACATTATACTGACTCCGGGCTGACCAGTCCTTGTTATTCCCATTAATGCGGAGCGACAGGCAGGGACCAACAAGTACCATATTTTAACCTTATTTGGTATAACGCGGCCGGGGATCGAACCTGCTACCTTCTGTTCTCCGGACAGACGCTCTAATCACTACCCCACGGAGACGTTCAAAAATGATTTAATGACAAACAGAAAAGCAAAGGACAAAAAGAATCACCCTGACATATTCTCCTGCTAATAGAAATGAGTTCCGTAGTCGCCTAAAATTATATCTCAAGTTGAGTTGACCAGCAATGTATTAAAAGTAAATTTAAAAAGAAATATAACAAATAATCCCCCCAGGAGGTCAATTCATTTCAATGACTTCGAATTCCATTCGAGACATGCAGAATAATAAGCTTTTCTCCAGTCAAAAACACATTAAGAAGATTAGCATCCTCAAAGATAATATTGCTAACCAACAATTGATCCTTGGTAGTAGTAGTAGTAGTAGTAGTAGTAGTAGTAGTAGTAGTAGTAGTAGTAGTAGTAGTAGTAGTAGTAGTAGCAGTAGTAGGTGCAGCAGCATTTCAAAATGTTCTGTTAGGTAAACATCCGAAGGCGTTCAAAAAGAAGTCTCACCTAGAAAATGATACAAATGCAGCTGTTTTATTGTTTTATTTTTCTACATATTATCTGTCAACCTCAAGCAAATTGGTCCCCATTTTGTTTGACTGTTTTATCTTGGCACCCCAAAAAATCACAAACTTCAGACATCGTATCGCATGGCGCCAATCACTGGATTGTCTGGTCCAGACTCGCTTGTTTGCAAACAACATCGTTCAGCTGTATGCTTACTCGTGATATAGTCAGAACTGTACATTCTATTCTGTTTTTCGCAGAGATTTCTTATGGATTTGAGAAAGGTTTTGTCGCTTCTATTTCCACAAAGTATTTTAAATAATGTACGATACCATTAATGAAAGTATGCCACTTTTATTGTCATTGCTTGCCCAATAATAACGATAATAGAACCAATCTATTTCAAACCAAAAATGACTTCATACAAAGCGGTTAATCGGTCATAAAATTTCTTGTAGAACACTTTTAATTTTCTTAATGTTCAATTTCGGCGGGTGGCATGAAAATAATGGTAGCCTAACCGCAGTATTCATGAAATATTTAGTAGAAAAACCTCAATAACGTGAAAGAGGCAGCTTCTTTGTAAAACACAGATTTCGATTGTCATGTTTTGACATTCTAGATCGAGAAGAAACCTTTATCGCTAGAAAATGATCACTTCAATCTTCAATCCCAAATGAATATCAAATAATACCAATGACATTTTAACCCGATTACAATAAATGTCATTGAAACCTTATCCTAATGGAACGCTAAATATTTGAATTACCAATAAAAAACGTTTTCATAAAAATCTAATAAAGTTGTGCTTTAAAGATACGCAAATCCTGTCCATGGGATTAAATGGAAGTCGAGCATGATGTACATCCTTGTTATGGCAGCTTGCAAATGAAAACAGACCTCCTCACCTTGTAATCTGCGCGACTAAAATGCCAATGAGCTATAAACATAACTAGATTGTAACATAAATCTGCCAGTTGTTTGGTCGACCTGATTCAAGATCGAATTTCAAAACCGGATTTGTCACCGGAATAGGAAATATTCGATCGTTCCGGCTCGTCCTGCCTTTAGTGAAAGTTGTCGCCAGCTACATAACATGTGATCACCAACTACAAAAGCGCTGTGGGCGAATACACTAGCCCAGCTCTCTAACGCAAAGCAATTAAGCGAAAATCAAATCGTTCCCTTTTCAATTGAGCCAATAACTAAAGACCCCCTTTAAGTGTATGCAATAATCGGGAACCTGCGGGGGCGAACATTAACCTTTGACCTCGCGTGCAGAATCGACACAGGACAATAACTTCAGAGGTTTCTGTAGACGAGGAACATTCTACCGTTTCCAGTCGGAGACATGGAAGAGAATTTAATTAACATTCTTCGATGGGTAAATGGACAAAGTAGTGTTATTTTCATTGGCTGCGTAAGAAGATCACACAAATTTTGAGATGAAAATAGTTTTGATAGCAAGTAATGAGATTTAAGGACTTGTTTTCATTGAGAAGCACACCGTAATTATAGACGCTGTACTGAATTGCTGGAGGGTCCCCATTCAAGTATTTTACAGAAGTTTGGTAAAATTATTATATGTGTGTTCAATTTGATAACGGTAAGATACTCGGTTTGAGATTATATTCAATTACGAAACTTATGAAACATTGATGAGATTTAAGAAATGCGAAGAACGACGTTAAGATCGCTCACTCAAAGGATGCCATCGAGCGATGACTAAATATTGAAAAGACTTAAAATAAGACGTGACCGAAATACGTTAAAGGTAAATCCTGTTTCTGCACACCACGCCAGTTGGTATTTATTGGAAAAAAGCCAAATGATGCTAAAAATAGAATATTAATGTAAGCCTCGACCTTACATACTGGAGCGGTGGGGTAGCCTAGTGTTAAAGCGTTCACTCGTCACGCCGAAGGCCGGGTTCGATTCCCCTACATAGGCACAATGTGTGAAGCCTATCTGTGGTGTCACCGCCGTGCTATTGCTGGAATACTGCTAAAAGCCTAAAACTCACTCACTCACTCTTACATGAATAGAATAATTAACAACCCCAATTTGAAGGAAAATTGATGGTATTTTGCTATACCTACTTTCCTTATAACACATATACTGGTATACTGGTACATGAAACTGTCGTATACTGGCAGTCTTCCTGCAAGGATATGAAACTGTCGTATACTTCGTTGAGTGGCATATTAGAAGTTGGGAAGTACAGTACTGACAAATTTATGGATAACAACGTATTTTATTTTCTGAGTAAGTGAGTGAGTTTAGTGAGTTTAGTGTTACACCAGAAATCGGCTTCACACATTGTGCCCATATGTGGAATCGAACCCGGGTATTCGGCGCGACGAGAAAGCTTTAACCACTAGGCCACAGCACCGACCCTTGTATATTGTAAGTGCGACGTTTCAGTATAGATTCCTGATTGACAACGGTACAAGAATCTGTATCGAAACGTTGCACTCACAAAATTTAGGAAGCTGTTATCCATAATTGTGTCAGTATAAACCAAATGAAATGCTATAATTAGAATATCGGTTTCGTTAAATGACTTCTTTGATTAACACTGGCGGTAAAAGTTATTTCCCAAACTGAATTTCCCTCATACGCTTTACGAGCAATCGGTATGCCTTTTATGCTCGCTTAAATCGCCCCTTTAACGAAGCAACGTCACGTCAGACGGCGTGAAACGTTGAACCACGCTGTTAAGAGCTGAAACCGTTAGGGAATTATTGACAAAGCGACGGTGTGTCTTTAACGCCAAAACCAATAATCTATCTACAGACTTCCACCCCCACCTCCCCCTCCAAATCCCGGATCTTCAGATTCCTTGAATCAATGGACCGTTTGTAATACAGTCTTGTTAGTGACATAAGTCTTAGGCTCGCCGCTCTCCTCAAGCGGGCCAATCAGGTGTCAACACTGAACCTAGTCTTGCAGCGTGACATTAAACTGGCTCTATATTTGGAAATCAATTCTGGCAGCCGTCAAACTTAATGGGTAGGGGTGGTCAAATACAGGCGTCGATCAGAGAGATTCGCTATTTTTAGTTTTGACGAGGGCCAGCTATTGAACGGAAGGTCTCGTTGGCTTCTTCGTTACAAAGCGCAAACCTTTGGAAGCATCGACGTAGAGTTATATTTAGAACTTCTGACATTGACACCCTCCCCTCTTGAAGACCAGGCACCGGCAAATGACGCACTTTAATTAATTTGCGAGGTATCGGAGTGTTTAACGGAACGAGACAACAGAGAGATATTTGAGGTCGTGGTCCGGGACGTCTACTGCTCCGGCATCAAAGGTTTCTATCGCCGACATCGCACCTCGGTGTGGCTCGCGTAAAGAGCGTCAAGGAGACCATTTTTATTACATAGTAAATATTTGTCCGACTTGTGTTATATTACTCGCTCAATATTATCACTTTCTCGAACTCATTTGAACTCTAAGCGCAGAGCATGCAATTAGGAAATGTCTGAATGGAAATCGTTTTAACTTTTGAAAATATGGTTAATAAATATATCAAATACGTATTATGTCACATGTTAAAGGTCTATGAGAATATTGATTATATTTTAAAGTATTTTTCGCTTATCTTGTCTATTTCAAAATTGAACAAAAATTGTTTAAAAGACCGACAAGGAAAAGCAGAGATCTGACACAAAATAGTTTGACTTGCTTTGAGAACAACTAAGGCATTGTTTTAATTATTACTAAATCAAGGTTACAATATTCAAAGCCTCGGTAAAACTTGCACAAAGTTTTATGGCAGATATATAGAGGATTCTTATAAAAACAACCTGACAGATCAGCAACTCAAATGATGACAGATGCAATTCCCTATTTAGATTTGAACAAGCGAACACGTGACTTGCCTTTGCGTGTGTTTATGACATGCTATATTTTTATATCGTTCTCTGGCATGTGGGGGCGGTGGGGTAGCCTAATGGTTAAAGCGTCCGCTCGTCAAGCCGAAGACCCGGTTTCGATTACCAACATGGGTACAATGTGTGAAGCCCATTTCCACACCCCACCCCACCCCCGTGATATTGCTGGAATAATGGAATAATGCTAAAAGCGGAATAAAACCATACTCACTCACTCACTCATTCACTCTGGCATGTGTTTTATTTTTGTATTATTGAAAGACAGAAACCGTTAAGTGAAATACAGAGAGGTGTTTCTGTTCTGAGTGAAACTTCAAAGGATATTCAATATCCGACGCCATAATGATCAGATTAACAGCTTGCAGCTGACGGAAGAACCCCTTCTACCCCAAACACAGAGAACTGTCAACTATACCGAGGCAATTTGGTTTTTAGATTTAGCGCCTTCCGTGTAACCTCTCTGTTCTTCATATTTTCGTCCCATTTTTTTAATTCCAATTCAATTTAAATCCTGAAAGTCAATGCCAGTTCCATGTTGATCTAGCAACTGTCATCGCCAATATGAATGTTCTACAAATGAGATTGCTTTGCACTTCGTCATCGTCTTCCAGTGAAGAGTCCTAACGGTAAACACGCCACCGTGTAATGTCAGGCTGCATAGACAGAATTTTAAAAGCATATTTCTTTCAACTGAACAGAAAGGAGGACTGTTCATTTTTGTCTGTTGACAGAAGAATTAACGAGAAATGTCACTGAGTGAGTGTGAAAGAAAACCTGAATGAACAACGTTTGAAAGGGAAAACAAACTGCCACATCAGCAACCAAAATGACGACAGATGCAATTCCCTATGTTGATTTGAACAATTGACTTACCCTTGCATGTGTTTATGACATGTTTTATTCTTATATCGTTTCCTGGCATGTGTCTCAATATTATTATTGGCAGACAGAAACCGTTATGTGAAAAACAGAGAAAACCTGAATGAACAACGTTTGAAAGGAAATATGTTCCATAGAAATGGAAAGGATGTTTTGTCCAGACACGCCAACGCACGAGGAACGTTCCTTTGTAGAAGAAAAACAATATGTCGGACTTGTTGGAGGGATTTCAATAGCAACACGAAGATTTCTTTGATTGGCATTCCAGAAGTTGAGGAGATGAAGAATGAGGACAATGTTATGGATATACAAGTTCCTTATTCTGTACAGGCGACGTTTCGACATACTAGTGTATAGATTCTAATGTCAGGCAAGTCACCTTTCGACATATATAGATTCTAATAATGTCGTTTGTCAAGCAAGTCCTCATTCTTCAGCATTACGAAGGTTTCATTAGCGAGGTTATAATATAGTAATATACACGTGTTCTACAGGGACATTATTTTCAACAGTTTGATTAAGTGGGAATATAAGAATAACGACGAATCGGTGTGTGAATGAGTGAGTGAGTGGGTGAGTGAGTGAGTGAGTGAGTGAGTTGACTTTAAACAGTAATTCAGTTAAAGCAAGGAGTGAGTGAGTATGGTTTTACTCCGCTTTTACCAATATTACAGCAATATCACGGCGGGGGACACCGAACTATACTTCGGTTACCACCAACCAAAAAATCGCTTTCAGGTTCACAGTCAGTTCCATGTTTCCTGCACGTCTAGGTGACGACCATTGTGCCAGCACGCAGCAACGCCTTCGACGTCATGACCACCATATCCACCCTAAAGCTACGAGAGTAGCCAATAGACGCAGATAAACCTCCGAATTACCAGTAACACTGGGAGTACCCGAATAGGGTTTCCGGGTCAGAAAAAGGTTTCTGTTCTCCAAAGCGATCTTCGCGTTACGTGAGTGATAGAGTTTAGTTTTACGTCGCTTTTAGCAATATTCCAGCAATATCACGGCGAGGGACACCAGAAATGGGCTTAAAAATTGTACCCATGTGGTGAATCGAACCCGGGTCTTCGGCGTGACGAGCGAACGCTTTAACCACTGGGCTACCCCACCGTCTTACGTCAAAGTATGTGAGTTACGATAATGTACAATCCCTTTGAGAGACTAGCAACCTATGCTGTTTTTAAACAGTGTCCACATAGTCCAGGTGCCGGATTCGGTGACGAGGCTGAAGTTGTGTCTTCGTACCCCGGTTGAACAATTAATATGAAATACTGGATTGTCTGGTCCCGGATTCGACTATTTACAGACCGCCGTCATAGCTGGAATGTTGCGAATATGGCGTTAAAACAAATGTTTGTTTGTTTGTTGTTTAACGCCGCCCTCAGCCATATTCAAGCTATGTGGCAGCGGTCTGTATATAATCGTCTGGACCAGACAATCCAATGATCAACAGGATGAGCATCGATCTACGCAATTGGGATACGATGACATGTGTCAACCAAGTCAGCGAGCCTGACCACCCGATCCCGTTAGTCGCCTTTACGACAAGCATGGGTTGCTGAAGATCAATTCTAGCCCGGATCTTCACGGGTCTGTACACATTTAATATAATGTACTGTACATGTAATGTGAAGTGCCGTCTCCGAGTGCAGTGTCATGTTCACATATAATGCATTGCATTGTGGCAATGTCCTTAAACAATGCCATGTACATGGAATGTCATTTTCACCTATTACCCCTGCTAATATATGAGTTTAGTGAGTGAGTTTAATTTTACGTCCAATTAAGCAATATCCCAGCAATATCACCAAAGAGGAGCTCCACACATTGTACCCATGTGGGGAATCGAACCCGAGTCCTCGGCTTGACGAGCGAACGCTTTAACCACTAGGCTACCCCACTGACCTTTTACGACAAGCATGGGTTGCTGAAGATCAGTTGTAACACGGATCTTCACGGGTGTTCCTCCAATATTCACTAACAGTTTGAATATCGTGTACATCGACCAAACACTTGTGTATTATTTTGTAATGTTTGTCATTGTTCCTTCAAATAATATTAAGAAATGTGAACAATAATAAATCACAACAAATATTGGATCGTCATGTTTGGGTTGGGTTTTTTTAAATTTTAGATAAATCCAACCCGGAATTGAGATAGACCTAATTATTTTGAAAACGTTTGTTTTTTCCTTTTGTCCAGAACGGTGAACAGTTGTCATTACGACATAGGGACGGCGTATCATTAACAAATATTGGGTCAGTCCCAGGCACTGATACAGTGACGTCATCGAGCAATGAAGACAGACAACGGGCAAAAACAAAGATACGTGAAGACACGAACGTAACTAAGAAGGACAGATGAAGAGACATTCACAGAAAATATTGAAATGAACACATCTGTCTTCATTAAAATGATATTTGCTATGGAAAAAGAAAGATGAGTAGCTGTCAATTTAACAATTAATAAATATTTATAGTCACCCCAGGGAAACGAGAACCCTTTTTAGGACAGCTTCGGTAGACGTCGACATTTTAAGAACACGTCTCATAATAAGCAAGCATGAGACGCTACTGGTAGCTATTATTTTCTGTATCTTCATAGTTGACATGTGGTCAATATCAGTTGTCCATCACGCCAAAAAGAGGCTAATACGACGCCGAGGCGTGGACGTTGCCCTTAGGGGTGTCCGTTTGAGGGGACCAAACAATCTATTTAGCCATCGATTAGAAAATATTGAACTGCTTTCCCAATTAACTTACAAAGCAGAGTACGCTTCTGGCTTTTAATCGACACAAACAACATTATTAAAATCTAAAAATATTGCAGATATAAATACGAGCAGGTTAATAAGTACAATTATGAAAGAAACGCCAGAAGCATATGTTATACTTTATGGAGACAAAAGTATTTTGAGGTAAAGTGATTTGAGGTAATTTCGTGCAAAACGTGTCTCCTCCAATAGTAGATATACCTCATAAGAACTGATGTTGGTATCAGGCGCGGTCGACACTGACCGTGTCAGTCAAATAGGACAGGCATATGTACAGGTTGAAGAGTGAGTGAGAGAGTGAGTTTTACGCCACTTTTAGCAATATTCCAGCTATATCTCGTCGGGGGACACGAGAAGTGGGCTTCAAGCATTGTACTCATGTTGGGAATCGAACCCGGGTGTTCGGCGTGACGAGCGTACACTTTAACCACTAGGCTACCCCACCGCTCCTACTGGTTGTAGAGTGACAGGAATCTGGCTTAACGATGCTTAAAAAACCTTAAACTAATTTTTTTAATTATATTAATATATATTTTGATATTTGAGGAACTTAAAGTGGACATAGATAATTGGAGCAACTTAAAGTGGAAATAAGTAAATGGAGGGACTTAAAGTGGACATAGATAAATGGAGAAACTTAAAGTGGACATAGATAAGGATGAAGGAAATTAAAGTGGACATAGGTAAATGGAGGAAATTAAAGTGGACATAGATAAGGGGAAGGAAATGAAAGTGGACATAGGTAAATGGAGGAACTTAAAGTGGACATGGAAGGGGATAAAAAGAGGAAGGAAATGAAAGTAAATGGGAGACATGGAGGAACTTAAAGTGGACATAGATAAATGGAGGAACTTAAAGTGGACATAGATAAGGGCGAAGGAAATTAAAGTGGACATAGATAAATGGAGGAACTTAAAGTGGACATAGATAAATGGAGGAACTTAAAGTGGACATACTTAAAAGTGGACGTAAATGGAGGAACTTGAAGGGACATAGGTGGACGGAGGAACTTAAAGTAAAGTGGACAAATGACGAAGGAACTTAAAGTGGACATAGATAAATGGAGGAACTCATAGAAAAGTGGACATAGATAAAATGAAGGGAAATTAAAGTGGACATAGAGAAAAATTAAGGAACTTAAAGTGGACATAGATAAATGGAGGAACTCAAAGTGGACATAGATAAATGGAGGAACTCAAAGTGGACATACCTAAATGTAGGGACTTAAAGTGGACATAGAGAAAAATTAAGGAACTTAAAGTGGACATAGATAAATGGAGGAACTCAAAGTGGACATAGATAAATGTAGGGACCTAAAGTGGACATAGAGAAAAATTAAGGAACTTAAAGTGGACATAGATAAATGGAGGAACTCAAAGTGGACATAAGTGGACATAAAGTGGACATACCGAAATGTAGGGACTTAAAGTGGAGATAGAGAGAAATTAAGGAACTTAAAGTGTACATAGATAAATGGAGGATTTCAAAGTGGACATAGATAAATGTAGGGACTCAAAGTGGACATACGTAAATGTAGGGACTTAAAGTGGACATAGATAAATGGAGGAAACTCCAAATGGACATAGATAAATGGAGGAACTCAAAGTGGACATAGGTAAATGTAGGGACTTAAAGTGGACATAGAGAAAAGTTAAGGAACTTAAAGTGGAGATAGATAAATGTAGGAACTCAAAGTGGACATACGTAAATGTAGGGACTTAAAGTTGACATAGAGAAAAATTAAAGAACTTAAAGTGGACATAGATAAATGGAGGAACTCAAAGTGGACATAGGTAAATGTAGGGACTTAAAGTGGACATAGAGAAAAGTTAAGGAACTTAAAGTGGAGATAGATAAATGGAGGAACTCAAAGTGGACATAGATAAATGTAGGGGACTTAAAGTGGACATAGAGATAAGCAGAAGGAATTAAGGAACTAATGGAGGAACTTAAAGTGGACATAGATAAATGGAGGAACTAAGGGAGAAAAATGGACATAGATAAATTTATCTATGTCCACTTTGGACAAAGTTCCTTGATTTTGGACATAGGTTATCTCCACTTTAAGTCCCTAGATTTACCTAGGAAATCCACTTCAGAAATTAAAGTGGAAATAAGTAAAGGAGGGACTTAAAGTGGACATAGATATATGGAGGAACCTAAAGTGGACATAGATAAGGATGAAGGAAATTAAAGTGGACATAGATTAATGGAGGAACTTCAAGTGGACTTTAATTTCCTTCGTCCTTATCTATGTCCACTTTAAGTTCCTCCATTTACTTATGTCCACTTCAAGTTCCTCCATTCACCTATGTCCACTTTAATTTCCTTCGTCCTTATCTATGTCCACTTTAAGTTCCTCCATTTATCTATGTCCACTTTAAGTCCCTCCATTTACTTATTTCCACTTTAAGTTGCTCCAATTATCTATGTCCACTTTAAGTCCCTAAGTTCCCATTTACTTTATGTCCACTTTTAAGTTCCTCCAATTATCTATGTCCACTTTTTACTTATATGTGTCCACTTTAATTTCCTTCGCATATCCTTATCTATGTCCACTTTAAGTTCCTATCCCTTTATCTATGTCCACTTCAAGATTCCTATGTCCATCGTTTTTTCTATGTCCACTCCATTTATCTATGTCCACTTTAAGTTCCTCCATTTATCTATGTCCACTTTAAGTTCCTCCATTTATCTATGTCCACTTTAATTTCCTTCGCCCTTATCTATGTCCACTTTAAGTTCCTCCATTTATCTATGTCCACTTTAAGTTCCTCCATTTATCTATGTCCACTTTAATTTCCCTCCACTTTAAGTTTTTATCTATGTCCACTTTAAGTTCCTCCATTTATCTATGTCTCTTTAAGTTCCTCCATTTATCTATGTCCACTTTAAGTTCCTCCATTTATCTATGTCCACTTTAAGTTCCTCCATTTATCTATGTCCTCTTTAATGTTAAGTTCTCCATTTATCTATGTCCACTTTTATTGTCCTCTTAAGTTCCTTCCATTTACTTATGTCCACTTTAAGCTCTTCCATTTATCATTTTATCTATGTCCACTTTAAGTTCCTCCATTTATGTCTTTGTCCACTTTAATTCCACTTCTTCTCTATCTATGCCCACTTTAAGTTCCTCCATCCTTATATATTCCCACTTTAAGTTCCTTCGTCTTTATCTATCACGACCGAGATGACTACAACATGGTCGCTACCAACACCTCACTAAAATGAATCCACATGCGTCATGGGTATTCAGAAAACGTTTCCAGATTCTTGCAGATGACCCCACGACACCATGAACTGATGAGCAAGAACAAGAAGAGATGTAATACTTACGTGTGTGACAGTCAGGTGAGGTGAAATGGGGTTTAACGTCGTGCTTGAGAATATTTCGCTCATATGACGTCGTGCATGCGTGTGTATGTATATGTGCGGCTGCTTGTACTAGCCTAGACTTAAGCTGGTTTTATAGTGCTAGCCCACTGAGATACAATGCCGCAGTGAAGCATGAATACCCCACTCAGACACAGTATACTGACTCCGAGCCGACCAGTCCTTGTTGTACCCATTTATGCCGAGCGCCAGGCAGGGACCAACAAGTACCATAGTTAAACGTCTTTTGGTATGGCGCGGCCGGGGACAGTACTCAAGTGGACAAGAAAAAGGACATTACTTTGATTTAATGGCATGGAACAAATGACATATATACCACCAGAAAAATATTTTGCTTCATGTTATCGTTAAACGTAAAGTGACCACCATTTACCAAGTAAAGAAGGGGGTATGCCAATACATATATCTGATTTAAATCTGATGTATAAATATAGTAAATAAAAATAAATACATGTAAATACATTCTCGTTCAGAAAAATATCTGCGTGGTGTAATGTCCATGTCCATGAAAGGTCTTCCTATTTATTCCTAAAATGATATACTTGGGCTGATATACTTCTAGGATAGTGGTAGAAAGTAAGCTATTGATAATTAAATCAAATTACACAATGCCATGATTACACAATGCCAAATGGTCAAATATCACGAAATTTGAGTAGATGAATAATGACATGCGTATGGACTAAAAATACATTTGCATTTGAATAACCTTTATTGACCGTCGGAGTAACGTGACAAGCAAGAGTTGGTGTTCTTTTTGATAATTAGTATATGACAATTAGAAAGGTATGAATTGAATAGACTTGCACTAAATATACTTCATTCTTACTTTTTTATGAAACAAATAGCTTTCAATGTGTATTTAATTGAATTTAATACTTTATACAGCTTTTAAAAATAAATCTTAACGTTTGTATAAAGTTTTGACATGTATATAAGCAAATTTAAGGGTTTGGTAGGTTTGAGTTAATAAGGCAGGGATCAGCCTTAAACTGCATGCAGAAAGTGTAAGGGGGAATTCTCATCCTGCACAGACACACACGCAGACGCACACACACACACTCATGCGCACGCACGTTCATACGCACGCACACACATGAATACAATACAATTTATAAATTGAAAAAAAACAACTAAAAATATATAACAAAATAGGACAATTTCGCCTGCTCCCTTTTGTAAAGTGATGTGATGTGATGTGAAATTGGGTTTAACGTCGTGCTTGAGAATATTTCGCTCATATGACGACGTACATGCGTGTGTATGCGTATGTGCGGCTGCTTGTACTTCAGCCCAGACTGAAGCTGGTTTTACAGTGCTAGCCCACTGAGATACCACGCCGCAGTGAAGCATGAATACCCCACTCAGACATATTATACTGACTCCGAGCCGACAGTCCTTGTTGTACCCATTAATGCCCTTTTGTAAAGTACATAACATATAAGGTGTTGTCGTATTTGAGAAAGATATCACTTTGACAACCACCAAGGCTAAGATTGGTATACGGAAACAAGAAGGAAATAAACCGATATTCTAAAAGGGTTTAGCGGCAAATAATAAAGTACCCGAGTAACACCAACATTCTCAAATTTATGTTTGAAAGCTATAGACAAATTTGATCGCCTATTTTGCAAACGCCTGGTGTTGTATTCAAGGCCTGTTATTCACTGTTCTCACAGATTCATATCAGTCCTCAGGGACATTTGTATTTACATTTAATTAATGAGAGTTATATTCTTGTTTTTGCAAGCTCAGCAGAAAATCACAACCCTGGCCAGACAGTCGAGTCATCCACCCTCACACAGGCCAGCCATTACCAGAAATTATTTGTTTGCGTTCTGTTGTGTAATGCAAATGTCAGAAGTCCTCCAAGCGATTTTCTTCTTAGTTACAATATTGACAACAAAAGCCACACAGCGAAAATAGTCGCCCCGGGCCGCTGTGCAAATCGGATCCAATGAAACCTAAGTATTCGGCAAACATAAGCAACGCATGACGGATAAAACAGTTTACACGAAAAAAACACTCTGTTAATCAGAAGTCATGCAAAGGTTAACATTCATAAGAATTCCTCCAACGCAACGGTTGTGACATCTGTCTGAATCGTGTAATGATGTGCTGTAGTTGATGACAACGTTGAAATACGAACAGTTTTTTCAGTTAATGAAATTAATATTTTTTTGGCCGTATTACCGCTAGAGTAGTGCTTCATCTCATGCTTATTATACTGTACATGGAAACCTGCACTCGCCACTGACTTTCAGTTATCCGCTCCTTTTTTCCAGCAGTATTTGCCTTTTACGCCAATGGAAACCTATTCGACGGATGATCGAGACTGGTTATTTCATGGCGTTGACGTTTCGAATAGTATAAGCACGATAGGACATAAATAAACATTTGGGTATATTACTGTAAATATTACATTATTCTAATTGCTTCTCGTGGCTTGGTCCTAGGTCCTGTCACATTCTTCTTTGGCGTTGAAGTTTTGCTATAGGTCGTGTTGATGAAACTGGCACAAAGCATGATCGACGAGTCAGTGTCACACAAGTACTCATGGAAACGAAAAAGGGTTCACATGAAAGTATAAGTGTTCCTTTATTATTTTCCAGGTTTTTCACAATCTTTGTATTGCACCGTGCGAGAAAAATCGGGAAATAGATAAAGGAACACTCGTACTTTCGTGTGTTCCCTTATTTATTTCCATGAGTATATATTCGTATTGTTACACAACGAGGATGAAGTCGACTGGTCTTAAATGTGAAACCGAGGGCCTTTTTGGCTGCCCAAGACCAGTCACTTCCCACTCGTAATCGCCAAAGTGTGATTCTAAAAGAAAATGTTTGTATGAAATGTCGATTGTGCAATGAATTTACAGAGACTGTCCAACATTTTGTCAGTGGATGCCCTTCTTTGGCACAAACAGCATATCTTAAACGACATGATGGCATGGCTCGCTGCTTTTACTACCGTCTCCGCCATGCCTGTGGCTTTGACTCCGAGGTCCGTCCATGGTACGACACTGAACATGTCCAGGGCGTCATGGAAAATGATGCTTTCAAACTTCTGTGGAATAGGCCCATATGCAGCCTCAGAAAAGTTCCTGCCAACAAACCTGATCTTGTCCTTTTTGATAAAGCCCATGAAATTATATATATATCATTGAATTTTCTGTCCCTTTTGACAGCAATGTGATTGGCAAGATTCAGGAAAAGCATTCTAAATATGCGGACCTCGCCTTTGAAATGTCTCGCTTGCATCCCAAGTACACTGTCGTCAGACTCCCCATTGTTCTCGGTGCCCTTGGTTTGGTACCTCCTGATCTCTTGGCGCAGATCAGGAGAGTGCCCGTGTTCTCCACCGGCAGCACAGCCCTTCTGACACTCTGGGTAATGCAGAAGGCTGCAGTGTTGGGGAGCCTTCATATTCTCCGGAAAGTTCTTGGTGGGTTCGACTAAGCAGTGTTTTCTGGGAGAAGTCCCATTCGCTGTCTGGGCTGCGTGTAGAGGGGGTAAGGGCCCTGAGCTGATGATGAGCCTTACCAGCCTGACTGTGCCACGATCACCCGAACCATCTCTGCTACATACTATCTTTAATCTGTTAAACATTATAATAGTTCATTTATACAGCGCCTAGTATCCATCTGACTAGTTGCTCACTGGACACTGTAATCAGAATCTGATTATTATTACCCCGGAAAACCCAAGCGGCCTGTGATGCGCTAGAAGGTTAATAGTCACATGACATATCCCACCGGGTACCCATTTTCTAGTGGGTGAACAGAGGCAATTTTGAACAAACTCACTTGCCTAAGGTGAGACCACATGTATCACATGTGCTTAGTTGTGGGGCAGGACTAGAAACTCTCAGGAGTCAAGCTGCCAAACACGCTCACCCATCCAAGCACTCTCCGCGCTCGACGTTACTTAACTTCAATTGATTCATGCCCTGAGCTCTACGCACAGGACCACACAATTACTGATTAATGGATTAAACGAGTACAGACTGAGGTAATCAGTATGCTAAAGTGTATGCAGTCAACCAGAAATGCTGTGGAAGTTTTGGGATGTGGACGTTTTGGGAGGATACCGGTTCAACGATATCAACATGACATACCAACTGTTTATAGTAGACGAGAGTTGCTGAAAGGCGTAGGGGTAGTGTCAGGTTGCGTTGGTCGTAGGTTCGGATCTAGATTTTCTATTCCGGGTTTCCATCAGTATTGCCATGCTCTTACGTTTCATCAAGTGGCCAGCCTCCGTTTGTTTGTTTAACGTCGCTAGCAGCAATATTCCAGCTACATGGCGGCGTTCCAGACTAGACAAACTAGTGGTTGACGTCATGAGCACCGCTTAGCACGTCACGCTCCAAACTTCGTTCGTCCAGTCTCAAACTGAGCACTGAATTTCTCTCGGAGAAGCAGGTAATTGTATTGTACTTTTAGTTTTAATGACCAATTCGAACCGGAATCTTCAAAGGCCCTCTACAGGTTTTCATGATCCCATATTATGAGGGACGGTGTGGTAGCCCAGTGGTTAAAGCGTTCCCTCGTCACGCTGAAGACCGGGTTTCAATTCCCCACATGGGTATGTGTGAATCTCCATTTCTGGTGTCCCCTGCCGTGATATTGCTGGAATATTGCTAAAAGCTGCGTAAAACCAAACTCACTCACTCACTCACTCTTCCCAAATTATGATGGCATGCTGAGAGCAAGCAGCTGGTTTGTACAGTAATACTGTTCATATTGACAGACCTAATCCACTCACTCACTCACTTTAGTGACCAAAGGAAACACAGGAATAAACATAGACCACGTCAGGAAATGAGCCAATCACACTTCATTATGGAGAAAAAACAGTTTTCATAGGAGTTGGAATTAGAAATAATATAGATATTAAAGTAATGTTTCCTGGGTATCAAGGAGTATAATAACTGTTTCTTGGACAACGCAGTAATGAAAGTAATATGGCTTGACAGTCAGTGATCAGTGACATTAAAGAATCACTGATATGTTCCTTTGGTATTTAAAGATTCAGGGATATGTATACTGGGCTTCAAACAATCAAAGATGTGTTCACTTGGTATTCAAAGAATCAAATAAAAATCATTTGATATTTAAAGAATCAGATAAAAATCCCTTCATATTCAAAGAATAAACAAAAAAAACCTTGGTATTTAAAGAATCAGATAAATAATCCTTGATATTCAAAGAATCAGATAAAAATCCCTTCATATTCAAAGAATAAACAAAAAAAACCTTGGTATTTAAAGAATCAGATAAATAATCCTTGATATTCAAGAAATCAAATAAAATCCCCTTAGTATTCAAGATAAATAATCCTTGATATTCAAGGAATCAAATATAAATCCCCTTAGTATTCAAGATAAATAATCCTTGATATTCAAGAGAATCAAATATAAATCACCTTAGTATTCAAGATAAATAATCCTTGATATTCAAGAAGTCAAATATAAAACCCCTTTGTATTCAAAGAAACACATAAATAATCCTTGATATTCAAAGTATCAAATATGAATTCGTGATATTAAAAACTCAGATCAATGATATATTCATTGGATATTTTTTTAAAATCAAGGGAATATTTCCTCGGTTATAACAGAATCTAGAATATGTTTCGTGAGCATTCAGAGTAGCAAGAATATGATGTTTGGATATTCGAATAAATAGAGATTGATTCCTGAATATTACAAGTATCAAGAATATGTCTCGTGGGTATTCACACAATCAAGGATATGTTCACTGAGTTTTCAAAGAATCAAGGAAATCTTTGCATTGAAGAAATCAAAAATATTTTTGGTTACCAAAACTTTCACTGAAACATGTATTGACACGGAAAAAGTTAATCATACTAAAACACATTCTCTTTCCACAAAGGTTACGTGGGAAGATATGACTTGAGTAACCTCTGTGGGAAGATATGACCTTGAGTAACCTCTGTGGGAAGATATGACTTGAGTAACCTCTGTGGGAAGATATGACTTGAGTAACCTCTGTGGGAAGATATGACCTGAGTAACCTCTGTGGGAAGATATGACTTGAGTAACCTCTGTGGGAAGATATGTAACCCTGTGGGAAGATATTGAGTAACCTCTGTGGGAAGATATGACTGAGTAACCTCTGTGGGAAGATATGACTTGAGTAACCTCTGTGGGAAGATATGACTTGAGTAACCTCTGTGGGAAGATATGACTTGAGTAACCTCTGTGGGAAGATATGACCTGAGTAACCTCTGTGGGAAGATATGACTTGAGTAACCTCTGTGGGAAGATATGACTTGAGTAACCTCTGTGGGAAGATATGACTTGAGTAACCTCTGTGGGAAGATATGACTTGAGTAACCTCTGTGGGAAGATATGACTTGAGTAACCTCTGTGGGAAGATATGACTTGAGTAACCTCTGTGGGAAGATATGACTTGAGTAACCTCTGTGGGAAGATATGACTTGAGTAACCTCTGTGGGAAGATATGACTTGAGTAACCTCTGTGAGGAAGATATGACCTGAGTAACCTCTGTGGGAAGATATGACTTGAGTAACCTCTGTGGGAAGATATGACTTGAGTAACCTCTGTGGGAAGATATGACTTGAGTAACCTCTGTGGGAAGATATGACTTGAGTAACCTCTGTGGGAAGATATGACTTGAGTAACCTCTGTGGGAAGATATGACTTGAGTAACCTCTGTGGGAAGATATGACTTGGGAGTAACCTCTGTGGGAAGATATGACTTGAGTAACCTCTGTGGGAAGATATGACCTGAGTAACCTCTGTGGGAAGATATGACTTGAGTAACCTCTGTGGGAAGATATGACTTGAGTAACCTCTGTGGGAAGATATGACTTGAGTAACCTCTGTGGGAAGATATGACTTGAGTAACCTCTGTAGGAAGATATGACTTGAGTAACCTCTGTGGGAAGATATGACTTGAGTAACCTCTGTGGGAAGATATGACTTGAGTAACCTCTGTGGGAAGATATGACTTGAGTAACCTCTGTGGGAAGATATGACTTGAGTAACCTCTGTGGGAAGATATGACTTGAGTAACCTCTGTGGGAAGATATGACTTGAGTAACCTCTCTGGGAAGATATGACTTGAGTAACCTCTGTGGGAAGATATGACTTGAGTAACCTCTGTGGGAAGATATGACTTGAGTAACCTCTGTGGGAAGATATGACTTGAGTAACCTCTGTGGGAAGATATGACTTGAGTAACCTCTGTGGGAAGATATGACTTGAGTAACCTCTGTGGGAAGATATGACTTGAGTAACCTCTGTGGGAAGATATGACTTGAGTAACCTCTGTGGGAAGATATGACTTGAGTAACCTCTCTGTGGGAAGATATGACTTGAGTAACCTCTGTGGGAAGATATGACTTGAGTAACCTCTGTGGGAAGATATGACTTGAGTAACCTCTGTGGGAAGATATGACTTGAGTAACCTCTGTGGGAAGATATGACTTGAGTAACCTCTGTGGGAAGATATGACTTGAGTAACCTCTGTGGGAAGATATGACTTGAGTAACCTCTGTGGGAAGATATGACTTGAGTAACCTCTGTGGGAAGATATGACTTGAGTAACCTCTGTGGGAAGATATGACTTGAGTAACCTCTGTGGGAAGATATGACTTGAGTAACCTCTGTGGGAAGATATGACTTGAGTAACCTCTGTGGGAAGATATGACTTGAGTAACCTCTGTGGGAAGATATGACTTGAGTAACCTCTGTGGGAAGATATGACTTGAGTAACCTCTGTGGGAAGATATGACTTGAGTAACCTCTGTGGGAAGATATGACTTGAGTAACCTCTGTGGGAAGATATGACTTGAGTAACCTCTGTGGGAAGATATGACTTGAGTAACCTCTGTGGGAAGATATGACTTGAGTAACCTCTGTGGGAAGATATGACTTGAGTAACCTCTGTGGGAAGATGACTTGAGTAACCTCTGTGGGAAGATATGACTTGGGAGTAACCTCTGTGGGAAGATATGACTTGAGTAACCTCTGTGGGAAGATATGACTTGAGTAACCTCTGTGGGAAGATATGACTTGAGTAACCTCTGTGGGAAGATATGACTTGAGTAACCTCTGTGGGAAGATATGACTTGAGTAACCTCTGTGGAAGAAGATATAACTCTGAGTAACCTTGAGTAACCTCTGTGGGAAGATATGACTTGAGTAACCTCTGTGGGAAGATATGACTTGAGTAACCTCTGTGGGAAGATATGACTTGAGTAACCTCTGTGGGAAGATATGACTTGAGTAACCTCTGTGGGAAGATATGACTTGAGTAACCTCTGTGGGAAGATATGACTTGAGTAACCTCTGTGGGAAGATATGACTTGAGTAACCTCTGTGGGAAGATATGACTTGAGTAACCTCTGTGGGAAGATATGACTTGAGTAACCTCTGTGGGAAGATATGACTTGAGTAACCTCTGTGGGAAGATATGACTTGAGTAACCTCTGTGGGAAGATATGACTTGAGTAACCTCTGTGGGAAGATATGATGTAACCTCTGTGGGAAGATATGACTTGAGTAACCTCTGTGGGGAAGATATGACTTGAGTAACCTCTGTGGGGAAGATATGACTTGAGTAACCTCTGTGGGAAGATATGACTTGAGTAACCTCTGATGACTTGGAAGATATGACTTGAGTAACCTCTGTGGGAAGATATGACTTGAGTAACCTCTGTGGGAAGATATGACTTGAGTAACCTCTGTGGGAAGATATGACTTGAGTAACCTCTGTGGGAAGATATGACTTGAGTAACCTCTGTGGGAAGATATGACTTGAGTAACCTCTGTGGGAAGATATGACTTGAGTAACCTCTGTGGGAAGATATGACTTGAGTAACCTCTGTGGGAAGATATGACTTGAGTAACCTCTGTGGGGGAAGATATGACTTGAGTAACCTCTGTGGGAAGATATGACTTGAGTAACCCTCTGTGGGAAGATATGACTTGAGTAACCTCTGTGGGAAGATATGACTTGAGTAACCTCTGTGGGAAGATATGACTTGAGTAACCTCTGTGGGAAGATATGACTTGAATAACCTCTGTGGGAAGATATGACTTGAGTAACCTCTGTGGGAAGATATGACTTGAGTAACCTCTGTGGGAAGATATGACTTGAGTAACCTCTGTGGGAAGATATGACTTGAGTAACCTCTGTTGGAAGATATGACTTGAGTAACCTCTGTGTGGGAAGATATGACCTGAGTAACCTCTGTGGGAAGATATGACTTGAGTAACCTCTGTGGGAAGATATGACTTGAGTAACCTCTCTGTGGGAAGATATGACTTGAGTAACCTCTGTGGGAAGATATGACTTGAGTAACCTCTGTGGGAAGATATGACTTGAGTAACCTCTGTGGGAAGATATGACTTGAGTAACCTCTGTGGGAAGATATGACTTGAGTAACCTCTGTGGGAAGATATGACTTGAGTAACCTCTGTGGGAAGATATGTGGGAAGATATGACTTGAGTAACCTCTGTGGGAAGATATGACTTCTGTGGGAAGATATGACTTGTAACCTCTGTGGGGAAGATATGACTAACTGTGAGTAACCTCTGTGGGAAGATATGACTTGAGTAACCTCTGTGGGAAGATATGACTTGAGTAACCTCTGTGGGAAGATATGACTTGAGTAACCTCTGTGGGAAGATATGACTTGAGTAACCTCTGTGGGAAGATATGACTTGAGTAACCTCTGTGGGAAGATATGACTTGAGTAACCTCTGTGGGAAGATATGACTTGAGTAACCTCTGTGGGAAGATATGACTTGAGTAACCTCTGTGGGAAGATATGAAGAGTAACCTCTGTGGGAGAGATGATGACTTGAGTAACCTCTGTGGGAAGATATGACTTGAGTAACCTCTGTGGGAAGATATGACTTGAGTAACCTCTGTGGGAAGATATGACTTGAGTAACCTCTGTGGGGGAAGATATGACTTGAAGTAACCTCTGTGGGAAGATATGACTTGAGTAACCTCTGTGGGAAGATATGGGAAGATATGATATGACTTGAGTAACCTCTGTGGGAAGATATGACTTGAGTAACCTCTGTGGAAAGATATGACCTTGAGTAACCTCTGTGGGAAGATATGACTTGAGTAACCTCTGTGGGAAGATATGACTTGAGTAACCTCTGTGGGAAGATATGACTTGAGTAACCTCTGTGGGAAGATATGACTTGAGTAACCTCTGTGGGAAGATATGACTTGAGTAACCTCTGTGGGAAGATATGACTTGAGTAACCTCTGTGGGAAGATATGACTTGAGTAACCTCTGTGGGAAGATATGACTTGAGTAACCTCTGTGGGAAGATATGACTTGAGTAACCTCTGTGGGAAGATATGACTTGAGTAACCTCTGTGGGAAGATATGACTTGAGTAACCTCTGTGGGAAGATATGACTTGAGTAACCTCTGTGGGAAGATATGACTTGAGTAACCTCTGTGGGAAGATATGACCTGGAAGAACCTGTGGAAGATATGACTTGAGTAACCTCTGTGGGAAGATATGACTTGAGTAACCTCTGTGGGAAGATATGACTTGAGTAACCTCTGTGGGAAGATATGACTTGAGTAACCTCTGTGGGAAGATATGTGGGAAGATATGACTTGAGTAACCTCTGTGGGAAGATATGACTTGAGTAACCTCTGTGGGAAGATATGACTTGAGTAACCTCTGTGGGAAGATATGACTTGAGTAACCTCTGTGGGAAGATATGACTTGAGTAACCTCTGTGGGAAGATATGACTTGAGTAACCTCTGTAACCTCTGTGGGAAGATATGACTTGAGTAACCTCTGTGGGAAGATATGACTTGAGTAACCTCTGTGGGAAGATATGACTTGAGTAACCTCTGTGGGAAGATATGACTTGAGTAACCTCTGTGGGAAGATATGACTTGAGTAACCTCTGTGGGAAGATATGACTTGAGTAACCTCTGTGGGAAGATATGACTTGAGTAACCTCTGTGGGAAGATATGACTTGAGTAACCTCTGTGGGAAGATATGATGAGTAACTCTGACTTGAGTAACCTCTGTGGGAAGATATGACTTGAGTAACCTCTGTGGGAAGATATGACTTGAGTAACCTCTGTGGGAAGATATGACTTGAGTAACCTCTGTGGGAAGATATGACTTGAGTAACCTCTGTGGGAAGATATGACTTGAGTAACCTCTGTGGGAAGATATGACTTGAGTAACCTCTGTGGGAAGATATGACTTGAGTAACCTCTGTGGGAAGATATGACTTGAGTAACCTCTGTGGGAAGATGATGAGTAACCTCTGTGGGAAGATATGACTTGAGTAACCTCTGTGGGAAGATATGACTTGAGTAACCTCTGTGGGAAGATATGACTTGAGTAACCTCTGTGGGAAGATATGACTTGAGTAACCTCTGTAACCTCTGTGGGAAGATATGACTTGAGTAACCTCTGTGGGAAGATATGACTTGAGTAACCTCTGTGGGAAGATATGACTTGAGTAACCTCTGTGGGAAGATATGACTTGAGTAACCTCTGTGGGAAGATATGACTTGAGTAACCTCTGTGGGAAGATATGACTTGAGTAACCTCTGTGGGAAGATATGACTTGAGTAACCTCTGTGGGAAGATATGACTTGAGTAACCTCTGTGGGAAGATATGACTTGAGTAACCTCTGTGGGAAGATATGACTTGAGTAACCTCTGTGGGAAGATATGACTTGAGTAACCTCTGTGGGAAGATATGACTTGAGTAACCTCTGTGGGAAGATATGACTTGAGTAACCTCTGTGGGAAGATATGACCTGAGTAACCTCTGTGGGAAGATATGACCTGAGTAACCTCTGTGGGAAGATATGACTTGAGTAACCTCTGTGGGAAGATATGACCTGAGTAACCTCTGTGGGAAGATATGACCTGAGTAACTCTGTGGGAAGATATCTGTGGGAAGATATGACTTGAGTAACCTCTGTGGGAAGATATGACCTGAGTAACCTCTGTGGGAAGATATGACTTGAGTAACCTCTGTGGGAAGATATGACCTGAGTAACCTCTGTGGGAAGATATGACCTGAGTAACCTCTGTGGGAAGAGAATGACTAAAACAATCTCGCAATTCAATTTTCAAGATGGCTCCTGCAGAACATACACTCAAAAAGGATTCGACGTACGAGGGAGGTTTATTGTCAAATGATGTTGAGATCACTTTAACATTGATTTCGGATGCTTACTTAAAATTGTAAAGGTTTCATATATATTGACACACCCACAGACAAATGTCTAAAAAGACAGTTGCCAATTAACGCTCCTCATCAGCGCCGATTAGAAAGGTAATAATTGATTAAGTACAAAAATAATCCACAACTATTTCGAGTGATACCAATTATGTATATCATGCTTAAGTGATGTACACTTCTGACGTTAATGCAAAATAAACACACATCGATATTTTCTCATACTTCGTATAGGGCAGTTATTTTGGTGATTCGTGTAATTCATACATAGTTTGTTTGGAGGGTATCTGTTTAATGAGTTCATAAAATGGATTTGTCAAAAAGATCAGTAAAAACTTTTGAAAATTAGAAGAATCATTAACGAGTTATCGGGACTACACGCCTTATAGGCAAGCTCCCAGCACCTCCAGACATCCGGGGTCTTCACAAGGTCACACGGACCGAACATTTACATCGCATTACATCGAGCAATTGAGTTTGAGTTGACGAGGGTTCATCCGATAAAAGTTAATGCAGACGTAAACGAGTGAGGCTTAACGTCGTCTTGATTTTCAGTTTCTGATGTCAGCTTGAAGTGAAACACGTCTTAGGTAACCAACGACTGAGTGAGTGAATATGGTTTTACGCCGCTTTTAGCAATATAACAGAGGGGGACATCAGAAGATAACCATCGAGCGCGAGTATGGAGAGACAAACCAACTGACTAAACCTGGAATTTGAAGTCACCGTCACTGGTTTCTGGAAGGTCTATCGCTGGCTTGGTTGACACATGTCATCGGTTCCCAACTGCGCAGATCGATGTTCATGCAGCTAATCACTGGGTTGTCTGGTCCAGACTCGATTATTTACAGACAGCCGCCATATAGCTGGAATATTGCTGAGTGCGGCGTAAAACTAAACTCATTCACTCACTGGAACGTCTAAGGGACGCAACTCTGCATTGTGCCTTCTTTGTCAGTTTGTTTAATATCGTTCAGTAACGGCATACAATTTGCTGAGTGCGGCTTTCAACAACAACCAACCAACCAACCAACCCTTAGTGATGAGCCTATTCCCGAACACCCGGTGTCATTTTCAATGGTACATCCACATGATTTTCACAGCTATTTTAACCTCTGAGAAAAATTCAAGACTCGGTATTCTTTTGTACTCTTGTTTTATATGATACATTTGCGATCCTTGCCGATCACGTCAACTCCCCTTGTAACGAACTCGAATTAATCCATACTGTCAATAAACCTTTCGTGTGAACGTTCAGATGGCCAAGAATTGATACCCAGGACATGAATGAATTAATGTTGAATCAACCTTAACAGTTTTATGTCTTGCTACAGTTAATGGTGTCTTTTACAAGTGAGTACTTGTAAAAGGTCATCGTGTGCCTTATATCAAGGCCTTTTCTGAAACACACGGGAATAGATACAAGAATAACGGTACATTTCTATCAAGTCAAAGCCGGTATAGGCCCGAGTCAACATAGACGAGCTCTATCTATTTCAGGAACCCTTGACTACCTCATGTACAGCTCTTGTATAGCTCTTGTATAGCTCTTGTATAGCTCTCATAACAAACATGACGGGATTAGCCAGATATAAAAACATATTAAGTTGTAAAACACGCTCCTCCAAGCCTGCCTTGTCTCATATAAATCTACATGCGTCTAAATGTCAAACCATTTTCTTCCCAGTACGATATTGTTTTGTTGTGACGATCCCAAGTAGCCTTCCGTCAGGCGATCTACGGGTTATTTACATGATCTTAACGACTATCCAAACATGTCGACTTCTATTGGAGATAAATATCATAAATGTGCCTAATCGTTGTCTCGGGACGCGCTTCCAACTCCAGTGACAAATCGGCAGGTTGGTAATCAATAACAAGTTCGTGCCGCCCACTCTCGCTGTATGAACGCCACTTGGTTATCGACAGAACTCGTGATGTTTTAGCGTTGAAAGATACGTTGTACCCAAGTGATGGATCACACGTCAAATATTTGACGGATTTGAAGATGTTTCCTCAAGAATATATTTTACTTGAAAATAAGAACAAACTTGTCCATATGATAGTATTGAAAAGTTAAACGAACATAAAAGGTTTGGTTATCTTGACACGCGTTCTAATACTGTGAGCACTTGATGTTTATATTGGGATTAAAAATTAAATCTAAGATCATTGCTGAGAGTTCCCAGCATCTTAAATATCAATTTGAAAATAAATGCTTCTGAAGATGCTCCCTTGTCGAGCTGATCAATTTAGATTAATGATAATCATAAATTATATTTCTTGAGTACATGAAACATCTTAGGTGCATCCGCGTGCACTATCAAACATTCAACAAACAATAACTAACCGAACAATATACAGTGGAACCCTGCTATACCGAACAATATACAGTGGAACCCTGCTATACCGAACGATATACAGTGGAACCCTGCTATACCGAACAATATACAGTGGAACCCTGCTATACCGAACAATATGGATGCCAGGGATCTCGTCCAGAGACCCTTCCTCGATTAACTGAGCTTTGACATCTTGGAAGCGTTGGTTTCGTGGTAAAAGGACACATATAGGCCAATCATTTAAAGCGGAAGTAATACCACAGAGTTGCGTCCCTTAGACGTATCGGGATCCGATGATCCTTAGTTCCATAACACCAGAGTGAATGAGTCAGTGTGGTTTTACGCCACTTTTAGCAATATTCTAGCAAAATCATGGCTGGGGACACCAGAAATGGGCTTCACACATTGTACCCGTGTGGGGATACGAACCCGGGTCTTCGGCGTGACGAGCGGACGCTTTGACCACTAGGCTACCCTACCGACCCCATAACACCAGAACCGCGAATGCACGTGATAAAAACTACAAGAGCTGTTACTTTGAACATTCCTCTCACAATTAAGCTCGGTCTTAGTGATGCAAAACTCAAACTTCTGAGAGAAAAGCTTAACCGAACTCACAGGCCGCCTCCGTGGTGTAGTAGTTAGAGCGCCCGGAGAGCGGAAGGTCGCGGGTTCGATCCCCGACCGCGTCATACCAAAAGACGTTAAAATATGGTACTTGTTGGTCCCTGCCTGGCGCTCAGTATTAATGGGTACATCAAGGACTGGTCGGCTCGGAGTCAGTATAATGTGTCTGAGTAGGGTATTCATGCTTCACTGCGGCGTGGTATCTCAGTGGGCTAGCACCATAAAACCAGCTTCAGTCTGGGCTAGTACAAGCAGCCGCACATACACATACACACGCATGCACGTCGTCATATGAGCGAAATATATCAAGCACGACGTTAAACCCAATTCACCTCACCTCACCTCACCTCACCTCACCTAACCGAACTCAATATACCTCCACCATATAGCTGGAATATTGCTGAATGCGGCGTAAAACTAAACTCACTCACTCACTCACTCACTCTTTATTACCAAACGTAGATGAATGTTCATGACAACACATGATTATTTTACAGACCTTTGTCATATATGGACTCAAAACAAACAAATAAAGACGGTGAAAAATAGCGATCGTCAAAGCTTCGTTATTTCTAGGCTCCTGGGTTTTCTTTCACTCGAGCCACCAACTGATCCTTCTGGCTAGAGAGTGTGAGTGTGTGAGTGAGTGAGTTTAGTTTTACGCCGCACTCAGCATTATTCCAGCTTTATGTCGGCTGTCTGTAAATAATCGAGTCTGGATCAGACAATCCAGTGATCAACATAACGAGCATCGATCTGCGCAGTTGGACCCGATGACACGTGTCAACCAAGCCAGCGAGCCTGACCACCCGATCCCGTTAGTCGCCTCTTACGACAAGTATGGGTTACTGAAGGTTCATTCTAACCAGGACCTTCACGGGTGAAAGAGTGTGATGTTACGCCGCTTTTAGCAATATTCCAACTATATCACTGCGGGGGACACCAGAAATGGGCTTCACACATTGTACCAATATGGGGAATCGAACCCGGGTCTTCGGCGTGACGAGCGAAAGCTTTAACCGCTAAGCTATCCCAAACTCCCCTTTACAGTACACACAGTTTAACATGAAACAGTGTAAATATATATACCTTCAAAAATGAAAAGGCTGATCATGAATATATTTCATTTCATGACAGTGAGTAAATCTCCCAAACTCGAAATCCACGGGACAGTGGATTATGAATATGAATCATAGTTTCAGACAAACAGAATTAAAATTCTCGATAGGACTGAGTGAAATATATTTAACACCTTTTTAAACAGTTTTTAAGTTACGTTACGGCCTGATATGGGAAGAAAGCTGGAAGTGACGATGTCTTATGCCTGAACCTACAGGCGCTAATCGGCAATGGCCGCATTTCTCCGCTGAAAAACAAAGAAACCTGGCAAACCTGGGATTCGAGCCTGGTTTAACATTTAAAAGGTCTTAAACGACATATCGACTTAACGCTGTTCGACTGTATAGATCATGCCCTTCAAATATTCTCTGTTCAATCTCACCGATCTAATCTGCACCACACCGGAAGGTTTCACAGAAGCAGTTAACGTCTAATACCCACTCACTCACTCACTCACTCACTCACTCACTCACTCACTGAGGTTTCAGCTCAAAAACTGTGATGGTTCTGTTCAGAATAAAGTTAACATTAGAACGGCGAGGCCCTCGTCCACGCAAGTCGACCACCATTTAGACTGTCACTGACTTTAAAATGGTTACAATACTGTGTTTAGTTTCTTTACTGAAAACGGTGAGAAACACCTCCTGGTGGTGTCAAAGTTTAAAGATGCAGAAAAGCTTCCAATTTTGGTATTGGCATTCCAAGACATTTTCGAATGGCAGGAAACATATGTTTTTCGTTCTTACATTTGCAAGTTTTCAAGTGTGACGTAATCAAGAACATACACATTGCTTAAATGAGTTGAAAAACAGCTTTTTCGATCTTTTCCGTAACTTTCCCCAGTCTGAATTAGTCTTGTCAACGTGTTGCAACAGCTTCAGTGGCAGTCTTACTCATTGTAAATATGTGACACCAATTGCTTTTCGAAAAGAATATTAAATTAAGGTGACACACCTTGTGATTAACGATATACTTGTGGCAAGAAACAGAAACTTGCAAGTGTTAGAAAAAAAGTTCAGTTCTAATTCACTGGAACACATCTGATAGATCTAACTTTCATAACGAATTTTATAATATCTTCTAAATTTCTAAATTATGCAAATCCTATGGGACAAATATGACCCCTATTCCACCATTTTCTTTTAAGACAAATTAACATGAATATGTATAATGGTCACAAACGAGATAACATAGAAAGTACTTTTTGAAATTGTATCAATTATGGATTTTAATTCAGTTTTAACTCACCAGTCAGATCAAGCCGTGGAGAAGAGTTGCTATCTTTCTATAAGTCTAGATCCTGAACGAGCAAGTGGTCGACACCGTCATACATTGCCCGCTGCCTCGCAATAGTTCCATAGAGCTAAAAGTTTTCAAGACGGTATGGTTGTCTTTGAGTTATGAAGCCAGCGTGAGACACCTTACAATTGCAACAGAAAATAGCGTAGAGCCCTTTCCCCGAGGCGGACGGCCGATTGCTTTGCGCGTGGGAGGGGGGCCGGGCGACGCGTGACGCGCAAGGGGGGCGAGGGGCCGGGGACGGCGGATTGAGGGGCGGTAATTAAGACGGTTAATAGAAAGATATGTCGGCGATGTTAACATGCTATGATTGGCGGCACACAATAGCTAACGTCAAATGAAGATGTTGATATTGTCCTAGGAGTACTAACCGATAAATCATGGCGTGCATTTGGTCGATATGATGCTCTCATTTCTCACATAGCTCGAGGCGATAGCTCGGAGCGATTTAGACGCATTTGTACAGCCTTTCCTGAAATAAACGTATGCTTTATATTTGCAGGGCACGGTTTTGTGTTAGTAATATTTCTTTGTCGTGATTTCAGTGCAGAGGTTTTGTTAATATATTTTCTCCGGCTATCAGCGTGTGAGTCGGTATTGCAAAACATCAATAATAATAATAATCCATTAACATTAACGTGAGTGAGTGAGTTCAAAAATATTCCAGCTATATGGTGGCGGTCTGTAAATATTCGAGTCTGTACCAGAAAATCCAGTGATCAACATCATGAGCATCGATCTACGCAATTGGGATACAATGACATGTGTCAACCAAGTCAGCGAGCCTGACCACCCGATCCCGTTAGTCGCCTCTCACGACAAGCATGGGTTGCTGTAGACCAATTCTAACCCGGATCTTCACGGGTATAACATTAACGTTGTATGTTTATGTTTTATCTCAATGCCACAACACCGGGAAGATCTTCAGCAGACCATGCTTGTCAGAGGCGACTGACGGGATCGGGAATCCAAGCACTTTGGCTGATAAATGTCATCGTTTCCAAATTGCGTAGACCGATACTCATGATGTCAATCACTAGTTTGGTCTAAACAGCCGTCATATAGTGAGTGAGTGAGTTTAGTTTTACGCCGCTTTTAGCAATATTCCAGCAATATCACGGCGGGTGACACCAGATATGGGCATCACACATTGTACCCAAGTGAAGAATCGAACTCGGGTCTTCGGCGTGACGAGCGAACGCTTTAACCACTAGGCTACCCCATCGATTATTGTATTATATGATCATTATTGTATGACAGTTATCCTGATTCGCCGTCCAGTCGCAGAATTTCTCTCGCTCAAGCAGGTAGTTTGATTGGACTGCTGTTTTTAGTGTCGTGTGAAATGAATCGGATTGACCCCGGAACCTTGTAAACCAATGGGTGATAGAATTAAGAAAACGTCGTCAGTCATTGATCAAAACGTTTTAACAAACAGAAATAATCAAACAAAAGAAATACAAATAATGAATAAATTAGTTTGACTAGCATTTTAGAAGTTTAGGCGATGACAACTTGTTTTTTTATCTTGTGATGCGGCGTTTTGGTAAAGGTTGTAATAATAAAGGTTGTCATCCATAAAGTATCTCACCGTTCTTAATGACCAGATTTTGTTTAAAGTGATTACCTTTCATAATATATGCTAACTGTATTATGCGTACTAATAGCATACTCGTGAAGGTGCGGGTTAGAATATTGATCTTCAGTAACCCATGCTTGTCGTAAGAGGCGACTAACGGGATCGGGTGGTCAGACTCGCTGACTTGGTTGACACATGTAATCGGTTCCCAATTGCGCAGATCGATGTTCATGCTGTTGATCACTGGATTGTCTGGTCCAGACTCGATTATTTACAGACCGCCGCCATATAGATGGAATATTGCTGAGTGCGGCGTCAAACTAAACTCACTCACTCACTAATAGCAAACAAGTTTGTTTGTTTGTTTATAGCCGCGCTCAGCAATATTCCCGTTATATTGCGCGGTCTGTATGTAGTCGAGTCTGTATCAGACAATCCAGTGATCAACATCATGAGCATCGATCTAAGCAACTTGGAGACGATGACATGCATCAAACAAGTCAGCGAGCCTGACCACCCGATCCCGTTGGTCGTTAGTCGCCTCTTACGACAAGCATGGGTTGTTAAAGATTAATTCTAACCCGGATCTTAAAGGGTGACAAAGTTAGGAATACGTCCTCAGTCATAGGTCAAAACGTTGGTCAACGGTCACTGGTTTTCCAACACACCCAAAACATTCAACAAAGGAAATACAAATATTATTATATTGTATACAAAATGATTACCTTTCATAATTTATGCCAATGCACACTAATGCCCAAACACATGACGTTAACCAAACTTGGCGGCGGGGAGTGTTTGATGTGGGAACGCTCTCGGGAAATCTGACTCCTTAAACTTTCTAAGGTCTCTGTATTGTCACACATATTCTGAAACGTGTTATGTCTACTTTGGGAAGCCTAGAAATATGACAAGCTATCCCGGCAGCGAATGGGTACCCGATAGCATGTGACTAGTTTGCATGATGCCCAAGGAGTTGACAAAGCAATGCACTCTGATGATCAGGGTAATAATGTAGCACTATTGCTAGGCTTAAGTTGGTGAGTGAGTGAGTTTAGTTTTACGCCGCACTCAGCAATATTCCTGGTTTATGGCGACGGTCTGTAAATAATCTAGTCTGGACCAGACAATCCAGTGATCATCATCATGGGCATCGACCTACGCAATTGGGAACCGATGACGTGTGTCGCCTTTTACGACAAGCATGGGCTACTGAAAATCAATTCTAACTCGGATCTTCACGGATGCTCAGGTTGGTGTCTATGTGCAATGTACACGTGCAATATTACTGCAGTTACACAAATATCAACCCCTTAAGAATACATGGAACGTTGTAGATCGTCTTTTGAGGATATCTTCCAAATGTCAGTGTCACGAATTTGACTGAACTTGTAAGTATGGAAAAAAAGACCTTGCAAGCACATCGAATGTTAAGTAATCCCAGAAATTTAAAGGCCAGAAACATCAGAAGTATAATGTCTCGATGTCATAATGGCCAAGCACCGAAGTGCTCTAAAGGTCAAACTCTGATCTTGCAATACCAGCAAGGCGGCATATATCGTCACACCATCTCCTGCACTTGACACCTCCGGTCCTGTACGCCACACTTCATACGCAGATAGACGAGACCCAGTTCACTTCTCGCAGCCGTCAATGTTATCGCGAGACTTAGCCCTCCAGCGTTCTGCAACCTGCACTGTAATGATTCCGTCAATCGTATGCCATGGTGGCCACGGAAGGAGAACTCAATTAGAATTATCTGGCTCTTGAATCTGTTTCCAGCCATGCCCATGGTGAACCCTGAATCTGTTGGATTCTAAAGGGTTAGTTTGATTGCGTGTCACAGAATTAAGACAATTTGGCGCCTTCTCTGACGATCAATTGGAAAAACACGATTTAAAATATATATTAATTTAATTTCTTCCCTAAGTCTTATTAGAAAACTTCTGATTTAAACGTCCAACATTGGAGTCAAATATTTTGAAGAGAGTGTTTCTATTTCAATTATTGGTAGTAGGCAGTTTTGAAAATAATATTAAGAAAATAAGCGTAGAAAATACAAGGTTACCTTCACGTGCTTCCCAACATGCACGGAAAGTCATTCTTGCAGAAAATCTGCGCGTTCCAGTCAAATACTATTACGTGCGGTCAAACCTTTGTGTATGAGAAACAAGTTTCTGTACTTACTGCTTAACGAGGCACACATCCATATTCCAGCTATATGGCGGCAGTCGTTTAATAGTCTGGGTCGGACAATCCAGTGATTGACATCATGAGCGTCAATCTACGCAATTGAGATGACATGGGTCAGCCAATTCAGCGAGCCTGACCACCCGATGACGTTAGTCGCCTCTTGGGTTCCATGAGATGCTGAAACAAGACATTAAAGCCATAAAACCGTTGTAGTCACTGACGACAGCAGCAATCATCATCTGTGACCACCCCTCACTCATTCCGTTTCCAACCCGCATCGTCCTGCATTACCCCTCATATTAGATCACACGTCCTATCAACACTCGCGTGACTCATTCCTAACCTCATCATCTCATGTCATTGTCCCTCATCAGGTCCGCCATCAGCATCCGCTCCCCACCAACCTGTAATCACTCCCAACTCACCTTGTCATCAATACCCACAGACGTGTAATCACTCCCCGCTCACCTTGTCATCACTCGCCACGTACCCTGTCATCACTCGCCACCAACCTGCCATCACTCCCCACTCACCCTGTCATCGCTCCCCACCAACTTGTCATCACTCCCTACTCAGTCTGTCATCACTCCCTACTCAGTCTGTCATCACTCCATACTCACCCTGTCATCACTACCCACTCACCCTGTCATCACTCCCCACTCACACTGTCATCTCTCGCCACCAACCTGTCATCACTCCCCACCAACCTGTCATCACTCCACACTCACCTGTCAGCGCTCCACACTGACTCTGTCATCACTCTCCACTCGCCTTCTGATCACTCCACACTGACCCTGTCACCACCCTCAACTCACCCTGTCATCACTCCCTACTCACCCTGTCATCACTCACCACCAACCTGTCAGCACTCACCAACAACCTGTCAGCGCTCCCCACTCACCCTGTCATCTCTCCCCACTCACCCTGTCATCACTCCACACTCACCTTGTCATCACTCCCCACTGACACTGTCATCACTCCCCACAGACCCTGTCATCACTCCTCACTCACCCTGTCACAATTCGCCGCTCACCTTGTCATTACTCCCCACTGACCGTGCCTGCAATCCCCACTCACATTGTCATCACTCCCCACTGACCCTGTCATCACTCCACACTGACCCTATAATCACTCCACAGTGACCCTGTGATCACTTCACACTGACCCTGTCATCACTCCCCACTCACCCTCTCATCACTCCCCACTCACCCTCTCATTACTCCCCACTCACTTTGTCATCACTCCCCACTCACCCTGTCATCACTCCCCACTCACCCTCCCCACTCACCAGTGACCCCGTCATCACTCCCAACTGTTCCTATCACCGCTCTCCGCACATCCTGTCACCACTCCCCACTCACCTTCTCATCACTCCCCACTGACCATGTCATCCTCCCCACTGACCTGTCATCCTCCTCACTGACCCTGTCATCACCCTCACTGACCCTGTCATCACTCCTCACTGACCCTGTCATCTCCCTCACTCACCCTGTCCACCACTCCTGTCATCACTCCCTGTCATCACCCCCCCACCACTCCTGTCATCTCTCCCCCACTGTCAACCTGTCGACAGCGCTCCACACTCACTGACCTGTCATCACTCCCCACTCACCCTGTCATCACTCCCCCACTCAACCTGTCATCAATCCCCACTCAACCTGTCATCTCTCCAAACTCAACCTCCTCATCTCTCAAAACTCAACCCTGTCATCCCCAACTCACACTGTCATCACTCCACACTGACCCTGTCATCATTCCACACTGACCCTGTCATCACTCACCTCTCATCCCCCTTGTCATCCTGTCTCCCCACTCACACTGTCATCACTCCCCACTGACCCTGTCATCACCACTCCCCCTGTCACTCCCACCAGACCCTGTCATCACCCTCCACCACCAACCTGTCATCACTCACCTCAACCCACTCAACCTGTCATCACTCTCCACACCAACCCTGTCATCACTCACCGCTCCCCTGTCTCACCCTCCTCATCCTGTCATCACTCCTCACCTGTCATCACTCCACACCTCACCCTGTCATCACTCCCCACTCACCTTGTCATCACCTCCCCACCTCACCTGTCAACCCTGTCATCACTCCCTCACTGACCCTGTCATACATCCTCTCTGACCCTGTCATCACCTCACATCACCCTACCCTGTCATCCCCTTTCATCACCTCACCTCACCCTGTCATCACTCACCTCGACCCTGTCATCACTTCCCCAACCAACCCTTTCATCACTCCCCACTCACCCTGTCATCACTCCCACTCACCCCTGTCATCACTCACTCACCCTGTCATCACTCACCTCACCCTGTCATCACTCATTCCTCCACTCACCCCCTGTCACCTGAGCCCTAACTCCCCACCCCACTCACCCTGTCATCACTCACCACTCACCCTGTCATCACTCCCATCACTCCCCACCCTGTCATCACTCCCCACCGACCCTGTCATCACTCACCTCCCAACTCTACCGTGTCATCACTCACCCCACTCACCCTGTCATCACTCCACCCCACTCACCCTGTCATCACTCCCACTCAACCCTGTCATCACTCCCCATCAACCCTGTCATCACTCACCACTTACCGTGTCATCACTCACTCACTCACTCAGTCATCTCTCCCCACTCACCCTGTCATCACTCCACACTCACCCTGTCTTCACTCCACACTCACCCTGTCATCACTCCCCACCCACCCTCTCATCACTCACCTCACTCCTCATCACTTTCCAACTGACTGTCATCACTCCCCACTGACCCTGTCATCACTCCCCACTGACCCTGTCATCACTCACCACTGACCCTGTCATCACTCACCCTCACCCCTCCCCCACTGTCATCCTCATCACTCCCCACTGACTGTCATCACTCCCTACTGACCCTGTCATCACTCCCCACTGACTGTCATCACTCCCCACTGACTGTCATCACTCACCACTCACCCTGTCATCACTCACCACTCACCCTGTCATCACTCCCCACTGACTGTCATCACTCCCCACTGACCCTGTCATCACTCCCCACGAACCTGTCATCACTCACCACGTACCGTGTCATCACTCACCACTCACTCAGTCATCTCTCCCCACTCACCCTGTCATCACTCGACACTCACCCTGTCTTCACTCCACACTCACCCTGTCATCACTCACCACCCACCCTCTCATCACTCCTCACTTACCCTCTCATCTCTTCCAACCAAACTGCCATCACTCCCCACTGACCCTGTCATCACTCCCCACTGACTGTCATCACTCCCCACTCACCCTGTCATCACTCCCCACCAACCTGTCATCACTCCACACTCAGCATGTGATCACTTCACACAGACCCTGTCATCACTCCCCACTGACCCTGTCATCACTCCCCACCAACCTGTCATCACTCCACACTCAGCATGCGATCACTTCACACAGACCCTGTCATCACTCCCACTCACCTTGTCATCACTCCCCACCAACCTGTCATCACTCCACACTCAGCCTGTGATCACTTCACACTGACCCTGTCATCACTCCCCACTCACCCTCTCATCACTCCCCACTCACCCTCTCATTACTCCCCACTCACTTTGTCATCACTCCCCACTCACCCTGTCATCACTCCCCACTCACCTTGTCATCACTCCCCACTCACCCTCTCATCGTTCCCCCCTCATCGCCTCCTACAACTTGTGCCAGTGAAACGAAGTGTTTCATACATGTCAATTCTGAAAAGTTTACTTCCCATTCCACCTTGGATTGCGCGCGGGCGGTGTGACATGCTGTCGTATACGGAAGTCTCAATCCAGACAGCTGTTCGTAATCAGTTTAAGATGGAGACCTTTTCACAATAAACATATTAACTGGAAAGGTCACCCTAGCGGCTTAACGAAGCGGCAAGGCGCCTTCAGCACATGATCAGAGAGAAAAACCTTCACGCCGACTGGACATAATTTCAACAACATGCGAAAATAATTCTTAATATTCTTAAATTATATTTTATTATTTCATAAAACACCGGATGAGTTAATTGGTTAAAGAACCAACTTCAAGAGATTTCAATATCTTAATATCGCCACGGAGACGCCAAGGCCATCTATCACTGGCGTATTTATCTGCGTACTACAACCACTTTAGGTTAAAAATAACACACCAAATCAAAATCTTTCTTTCTATATTGCTAAAATAGTACTTCTACTCCTTTGACCTTTCAGTGCCCACGATGTTCGGATACAGCAAGATGAAAACTCCATCATTACATCTATGTGGGACGCAACGCACTTACCCCCGTATCCGTCATGCGTAGTGATACGTCATCAAGGGTAAAACAAACCTGACCTTCTCACCCTGTGGGTCAATGTCCCTCCGCGGGAGATCTTCAAGTTTCTTGTCAGTTCACTAAGAACTGTCCCCTCATCCCGATCTCAGTCGGATATGGTGTAGCGCTACAGAAATGAAACTGATCTAATGATTTTAGAGTATTCTCACTGAAACACGGGAAAGGATTATGGCTGTTGGAATGTTTAAGTCGTCATAGATGCATAGATATAAACATGACCATATGAAGAAGTCTCTGGGGTGACCTATATTTCAAGTTCAAGGGTAAATTAGTGGAAGGGAATATGCTATTTAATTGATATTGAACGATAACGGATCATCGATTTACATGAATCTTAATTTAAACTTATTGTCAAAATTACCTTGTTTTCATTTTGCCAACCCATGCAGATATTCTTACTCAAGGCAGTATTTTTATTTTCTGTGTTTCTCGTCGCCCGACCGATCCTTCTAATTTTATTGCCAACACGACCCACCCAACCACAATTTGAGCCTAATGGTGTGGATACATCTTGTGCGAATATTTCTTGTAAGACCTCCTCTCCTTTAGAGTACCTTAGTGGTTAAAGCGTTCGCTCGTCACACCAAAGACCCGGGTTCGAATCCTCACATGGGTACAATGTGTTAAGCCCATTTCTGGGGTCCCCCGCCGTGATATTGCTGGAATATTGCCTAAATTGACGGAAAACCCAACTCACTCACTCGCTACCTTTTTATATGTACAGCTCATCGTGTAATATAAAGGCTATATAAATGTCAAACAAGGTAAATTGAAAAAAGAAACTTTTACTATGACGTTTGTACAATAAGAGACCTATATCGTACACACTATTAACGACGGATGAGATCAAAGAAACTGTCAGCGCTTTTATCACTTCTAGACGAATTTAGCTTTCATTCCACAGGCTGTTTTCAGATTTTATTTTTGTCCAAAACTCTTTTTATCGTGACATTACTTTCAATTTCCAATAGGCCTTTCTCAAACATTCTTGTACGAGCATGTAACTCTCGGAAACTGTCGAAGTCATCCGACCAATGATAAATGAGCTCATAGAGTGTGACGTCATTATGCCAATCCATAAAGTAGCTACACTGAAGTCATGTTTAGTAATGACGTCAGAAATCTCGTGAATCACGTCGCCGTTCAATATAAAGCAGATGAGAGGTCTCGCGAGATTACACATTTTCACCCTCTCTGAAAGGTCAGCCTCGACAAGTGTTTCCAAAAAGCCGAAGCAAGAGCGTAGCGTAATGGCGATTCAAAAATGTTCAGGGATGTATTTGGCATCATTTACATTTCAGTTATCTAATGTGTCAAATGTAACAAATTATATGGAGCGACAATCAACTGAATACGTAACTGAATGACGTGAGAAATGTTGAGATTAACCGCGGGAACATGTAACACAGCTTAACGCACGCGCGTCACCAGCACGGGGCACCGCAAGGCAGCTGTCTTCAAAGGAATTCCGAAGAGATACGACATTGCGTAAAAATAGCTCGCTTCCATCGTCAAAGGAATTCGTTTTCGCTATGCACTACAAATACTTTACAAACAGAACATGGCCATCGATTTTCGAAACAGACTTTTATTGAAACTAAATGCTTTTCTTTACAAGAAATGCTTCGGTTTTACAACTTGTTCAATATGCAACTAACGAAAGTGATTTAATGTGTGTGACCTTGGAAAACTAATTAAATGTGCATCCAAGGAACCTAACTTGAGTTTTAAGTAAGAAAATTGAAATAAATATGTAACTTAGAAAACTGATTTAATGTCTGATTAAAATAGGAGTCAATGTCTATTTTAGAAAATCAGGCAAGGTGTACCTAGAAAAAACACACACACGGTTTAATGTGTACCCTAGAACATGGATTTAATGAGTATGTTGAAAGACTGATTGAATATATACGTGTACGTGGTAAAACTGATTCAAGGTATACGTCGGAAAAATGATTCAACTTGTATCTTAGAAAACTAAGCACAACGATTTAATTACAACAAAGGAAAAAGAGTGTATATCTAATTTGCGTATCTAAGGAAACTGATTAAATATGTAACCAAGAAATTTAATTAAATCTGTACCTTAGAAAAAACTAATGTAATCTGTACGTTAAAATTGGTGAATGTAAAAAAATACATTTAACAGGTAACTAAAGACATGAGTCAATGTATAACTTAGAAAGCTAATCAAATGTGTAACTAAGGAAACAGACAATTGTGTACATTAGAGACATCATGATGCATGGATACACGCCTAAAGGGCATGCCTGCTAGAAAATATACTCATGCCAATAATGGTTGTCACCCCTCCCCACCCCAACCCCACCTCACACCCACACCCTCTCCAATTAAAAAAATTGAAGGGGGTGACAACCATTATTGGCATGAGTATATATTACCTACACATCAGAAGGGATGCGATCGACAATAACCTCGTTTAAAGTCAATTCCACATGGAAAACAAAATATATGTGTATGAATTTATTTAAACGATATATTTTTCGTCCATGTTACTCTAATATGTTACTCTAAGGTCATTCATTAGAGTAGAGCACGATTTAAAGCAATTTGCATGAGGCATAACCATGGCCATCCCTTGGGCATACAACCGCCCTTCGGATGAGAAAACGACCGGTGCAGAAGAATTTCAATATTTGCAATATGTATTTTAACGAGACTGACTGATTGACTGACTGACTGAGTTTAGTTTTACGCCGCTCTTAGCAATATTCCAGCAACATCACGGCAGGGACACCAGAAATGGGCTTCACACATTGTACCCATGTGGGAATCGATCCCGGGTCTTCGGCGTGACGAGCCAACGCTTTAACCACTAGGCTACCCCACCGCCCATTTTAACGAGAGCAGCAACAGCATAACCAATAATAAAATACATGAGGCAAATATCAAAACGGAACGTTCTTTGCATTGTCACAACACTCATTACAATCATACAAAATAACAGTGAAAATAGTAAGCAGAGACTAAATACACTATTTTGACAAATCAGTTGCGTATATAGTGTAATAACGATTGCATACGTTTGTTCATTATCAAACCATAAAGGGGTTGATGAACAAAAGTGATCGAATGATAACAAATAAACATGAGCACATGAGCTAAACAAAATCCTGAATCTCGAACAAAATCTCAAGACTAATTGTAAATAAGAAGATAGAGGAGAAAGGTGACCGCTGCCATTGAAATAAAACACAAACCGGAAGTGACGTTGACGGAAGTGTCAATGTCATAAGCGACATTTGCTAATGCCGCTTACGACAAAAATAAAAGTGTTATTTTCACGAGGTTTCAGTATTGCACAATGGGTTTGATTGCAATGGCACTTAGTATCTGTTCCAGATACAGGTGGTAGATATCCATGGAACATAATCTTGTCAGGCTTTGAGGAAGAGTGAGAAAGGTTGACACTTGTCCTATGCGTAACGTTTCAGTACTTCACGGTTACAGCGATTTGTGGCTTGCCTTTATGTTGCGGATTGCCGGATACGAAGACTAATCTCTCAGCCATCACATACAACCCATCAACAGTCTGAAACATAACATGGATTAAAATTAATGACTGTGTAACTCAATCTTTGCTCGTCCAAAAGGTCAATGTTTAAAAGTAAACAAAACTTCGAGAGCATCGAAATATGGATGGGTTGTTTCTTCGCGGAATACAAATTTGCTTATTACGGAAAATCATTTCGGCGGGTTTTGCTTGTGTTCAACGCTATTGTCGCTGCGCTGCTCGAAGCAATACCTATAGGAGGATGAGAAGCTGTCTGTCATAACAGGGTAATGGGTGAGTGAGTGAGTAAGTGAGTTTAGTTTTACGCCACTTTTAGCAATATTCCAGCAATATCACGGCGGAGGACACAAGAAATGGGCTTCACACATTGTGCCCAAGTGGGGATTCGAACCCGGGTCTTCGGCGTGACGAGCGAACGCTTTAACCACCAGGCTACCCTACCGCCTTTGTGTAACAATGAATAAGCTGTCGTAATGCATCTATATTGTGACTTAAGAGAAGACCAAGATGATAGACGTAGTGCAAGCACGTGGAGAATCAAACCCAGTTCTTCGGCGTGACGAGCGAACACTTTCACCCAGGCTACCCAAGGGGCGTTATTGTTATTAAAGCAGCATTCGTGAAAAGCGTGACAGAGTTACCTCCTCCTGGTACAAGTCATTGATTTCCCGAGGCAGTTTCTGACGTGACGATGAACATCCTTCTGAAGTGACCGGAGACGGGGACTGAAAGGCACCAGATAAGAAATATTGATTATTTTACATGAAAGTATATTAGTATGAGTGTACACTTTTGAAAAAAGATCTATAAGCCTATGCGTTTCTTTTTTTTGATAGTATATTAGCAAGCTTACTTTACTTTCATGTGATTAGAAATATCACCTAATGTTGTAAACAACCTGGATATTGGTAGTATATGCTCTGAACTATGTTATTACCAAGTTTAGATTCCGGAGAACGTTAAATAATCAACGAATAGTGTTCCATATCAGTGAAAGGGTTGACGTCAATTCAACAATCGCCACTTTCCGATCGGTGAAAGTGATGACGTTAAGCGAGAAACCATCAGTTTCCGATCAGTGAAAGGGTTGACGGAGGGTTGACATAAAGACAGTAAACATCAACATTCCAGAGCTGGTAACATAAATGGTTGACGTCGTCAATCATCCGTTTCTGATCAGTGAAAGGATTGACGTTAACTTAACAATCATCAGTTTCCGATCAGTGAAAGGGTTGACGATAAACTTAACAATCATCAGTTTCCGATCAGTGAAAGGGTTGACGTTAACTTAACAATCATCAGTTTCCGATCAGTGAAAGGGTTGACGTTAACTTAACAATCATCAGTTTCCGATCAGTGAAAGGGTCGACGTTAACTTAACAATCATCAGTTTCCGATCAGTGAAAGGGTTGACCGGGTTAGAATTGGCCTTCAGCAACCCATGCTTGTCGTAAAAGGCAACTAAAGGGATCGGGTGGTCTGGCTCGCTGACTTGGTTGATACATGTCATCGTATTCAAATTTGAGATGCTGTCAGTCACTAGATTGTCTAGTCTAGACTCCATTATTTACAGACCGACGGCATGTAGCTGGAATATTGTTGTAATCATTATTTTCTTACGACCAGTGAACGGGCTGATATTACGCAGTGTTTCAGAGCAGTCAAATGGCTGAATAAGTCTTTTATCATCAATGTTTCAAACTGTAAATGGGTTGAATAAATCATTTATCGTTAGTTTTTCTGATCAATGAAAGGGTTGAATAAGTCATTATCATTAGTGTTTCTGATCAATGAAAGAGTTGAATAAGTCATTTATCATCGATGTTTCCGAGCAGTGAATGGGTCAAATAAATCATTTGTCATTAGTGTTTCTGATCAATGAAAGGGTTGAAAAAGTTATTATCATCACTGTTTCAGATCAGTAAAAGGGTTGAATAAGTCATGTATCATCGATGTTTCAAAGCAGTGAATGGGTTGAATAAATCATTTATCTTTAGTGTTATCTATCAATGAAAGGGTTGAATAAGTCATCATCATAAGTGTTTCAGAGCAATGAAAGGGTTGAATAACTTATTTATTATCAGTGTTTCAGAGAGGTGAAAAGGTTGAATAAGTCATTATCATCAGTGTTTCAGAGCAGTAAAAGGGATGAATAAGCCATCTATTATCGATGTTTCGAAGCAGTGAATGGGTTGAATAACTCATTTATCACCAGTGTTTCCGATCAAAGAAAGGGTTGAATAAGTCATTTTCATCAGTGTTTCCGATCAATGAAAAGGTTGAATAAATCATTTATCATTAGTGTTTCTGATCAATGAGAGGGTTGAATAAGTCATTATTATCAGTGTTTCAGAGCAGTAAAAGGGCTGAATACGTCATTTATCATCGATGTTTCAGAACAGTAAAATGGCTGAATAAATCATGTATCATCAGTGTTTCCTATCAACAAAAAGGTTTACGTTATTGTCGTCAGCAGTTTTACAGATCAGTGAAGGGACTGACGTGGCGCCATCGATCATACTTGTTCCAGATAAATGAGATGGGTGATACACGTCAGTTACCCTTAAGTCGGTAAACATGGCTGCATTAGTTCAGAGTTAGACATGCAAGAATAATCCAGGACAACTGGCCTTTAGCATTCTGTTAGTTTGCTTTCTCAAATACACGCTCGTTCAATCCGTCTATTCTGGTAAAATGGCGTTTGCAGCTAAAAGACTTTTTAGAGACCAAAACATTCTTTGCAATTCCCCCATTACCGTAGATGAGCCCAGACAAGATCTATTTATATAAAAGGGTCATTCGTGGACATTTGTTGTCCATTACCATTGTTCTTTGTTCGACGTCTGATGTGGGCAGTAGGTGGTCATTTTTTCCTATTTCGTAAAAAGCATAAAACCTTTAAATATCTAGTGCAATGTAAATGAAATAATTCAGAGGACAGGCATTATCTTATCATAGCGACGCTCTTCTCTAAAGTTATTTTTGTAAAAGTGCTTTTACATTAAATGCATTTAGTTGGCTGATTTTACAATCCCTGTCTAATTCTGATGTAGAGTATAAATCTAACTTTCTATAGCAGATGAAATATTAACATCACATAAAAGACGCTAAATGAACCCATTCTCTACTCGTAGCCAGAAACCATAATTTTACGACAATAATATTTTCCTCGCCTTAGGCTTAACGACATTTCTATAGTGTAGCGACCGGATTACGGCATCTAATGGCGGTCGGGGGTGGTATTTGCATTTCTTTGACGGCCAAGTAATGTGACAAGCGAACAAACGAGAGTCGGGACTGGGTAGCTGTATATACATGCCAGTGTGGAGACAAGACTTGATTGATTCTGGCCTCTTTCAGTAAAACGCCGTATTACGCCCAGAAGAAAAAACAAACATGGCTAACCGGCGAGATTAGAAGTCTTTCAAGCAGGCTGCATAATAAACGCTGTCAAAGGAGACGATGTAGCGCCGGAAATAGGCAAGAAGAGGAAATATTTGCATTTCAGATTTATTTGACATGCAATTTTAACCTTCCGTTCCTTTCTAACAAAATTCCAGGAAAGGAGTTGAATGATTTGCAATAAAATAGAGGCTTGATGTGTCTATTTGCGTCTCATTGGGACATTTGCTGAGACTGTTGCAAACGCCAGTATTGATGCTGGGCTACCATGACAATAAGAGAGTCTATGAGTTAACACACTTTTTTCCAAGCAAATGTGTCCCTTGGTTCATGCCTCGATCATTCCGGTTTTGGATATCAACATTTAACAACCTCAGATGAATTAATTCGGAAATCACGTACAGTCCACAGAGTCATTGCTCAATCTACTTCAGTTTGAAGACATCATAATTTAATATGTTTGTTGGCGCCGCGATTCGCTGTATAGACTCGCGTCCTTTGGGCGAGCAGATTCGCCCTGAGTCTTGGTTTTTCGGCACCATAGTGTTTTTCACTTTCCTCTCATATTAAGCAGACTCGCTGTGATGTACCTAATATTATCATTGTGTAATCATTATATTATCATCACACGTGCGATATACCCAGCTCACTGATTTGAGCGAGCCCACAAGACACTGATTTAGCCTAGGTCCTGTCGAGATTTAAGACGTACAACTATGTTGGGACCATAAAATTATATCGAGATATCCGAAATATCGAGACATCCGTATCGAGTTAAAGGAGCTTGAATAATGATAAATTATGAAGAATTTTGCCGGAACCGAGATGTTATATCGAGACAACCGAGATATCGAGTTATCAGAGTTCGACGCAGCGGTGCTCGACTGTATATAATCACTCAGTCTTTCGAATGATCAATGTCAGACAACTGGAAATCTTATTTTGACACTAACGACGTGTGGCATATCCTGAACACATGGGGTCATGGTGAGCGAGCTGTCTAAGGCGCCAGGCTAGTGATTCAGCGAGTGTCGGGATCGAGTCCACCTGTGACCGGGTGTAAAAACCTTGGAGTCAACTTTGTGTGCAGACTCTGTCAGGGTTGTCACAACACCAAGTGTACAGTACACAACCCTGTGCACTTAAAAGAACCCACGAATCCGTTGGTATATGACCAGATGGTGGCCACATGAATAAGTGCAAACACCTTGTTGCAGGTACAGCAACGTGCAGTAAACTTGGACAAAGTACTGTGACTATGTGTCCCAGTCCACCCAGCTTTGAATGGGTACCTAGTAAGGATGGGAAAGCCACATTATCTTGGTGCGCCTAGTGGCTGCAAGAGTTGTATGATCCCCAGGGAGTTGAGATTGATAATACGATGTGCCCTTGAGATTGACATCCAATGATCGAGGGAAATGAAATACCAGCGCCTTGAGTTGCGTGAATATGTGCGCTATATAAATATCCTATACTAATAATACTACCACAAAACGTGTGGAATCATGAATATATTTCAGTATTCATGACATCGTTTGCTCAGTCTTCAATACAAAAGGGTATCTCCCAACATACTTATGAAACATAACTTTTCTTGTTCAGTATATATAGAGAATCTCACCCGTGTGTCTGTTGATATCAAATATATCACCATGAGTTGATAAAATTACAAATATCCGAGGCTCACCGAGGATATTTTTACTCTTATCAACGAGTGTTGCTATATTTAATATCAGAAGACACGAGGGTGAGATTCTATTTATCATATTAAAATTATTTTTTCTTTAGTTTTCAATGTAAAATGTAAATGTCTAAACACGGTACTGACATTAGACTTGCAGTGCGTCGATGTCATAGCATTGTGACGTCATCAACTTCAAGACGTCATAGCATTGTCAGGGCATTGTACAACAGCTGTCAAAACGATATCTGATGGGGGTTATCGTTTGATCTCACACAAACCATATCTCCTGTGGAACACAGTTTTTGATGATAAATAATAAGACATTCACGATAAGTTACTTCGACATTTATGTTTGATTACATTGATATATTACGACGAATTCGTATAACGAACGAGAATACTTAGATTGTTTCGCAACTTACAAAAATACTTACGACTGACTTGCGTTACAAACCGAAACATGAGTCTCATTAACCTATTCAGACAATGACCTACTTTTCAGCCGATCCGAATTTCCTCGTGTGAAAGTGAAAATAGACATCACAAACAACTATGGTTACATTGAATTCCAATTTCTTGTTTCATAAGAAAATGGTATTTACAAATGAATTGTAATTTTAAACTTTAATAACATCGTATTACTATATTTTATGGCGAGGTGTAAGCATCATGACCTTAACTAAGACGTCACAGACTGCCTCTGGTTGATGAGGTCGTAAAATGATTCACAATGCATCTGGCACACTGGTTACACCTGTTATGTGGTTTTTTTGCGCTTATTCAGTGTAGTTCTGTAACGCACAATGTGATTCTTAAATATCAAGTCCGTACCAGACCGCCAAACTTTTCTAGCGGGAGAGACTCGTTTTGAGATTGCCACGATTTCCAGGTTTCCGTTTGTCAGAGCTCGCTATACTACAGAGCCAACTGCACGACGTGTTTGCAAGGATTAGGAGCGTAGTGTTGCAATATATAAGTGCTTAGATGTATCAAATAATATTGATTAATAATTATGTATCCAGTTAAATGAATTGGTCTCAAACTTCTGGACTGGTTATTGTACTAAGTTGCGCTATAGGACGGGACCCAGTCAACAGGAAACGAGACTGTTGTGTAATCATAGTTTCATTTGGGTTGCACACTGCTTCATGTACTGCCTATATAACACACGACTATTCGAGTTCTGGTACTAATATGACCACTACTTCGGGAGTATAACTTTGGAAGGACTTGTTTTCTCATTAAAAAAATAATAATGTAAACCAACTAGCACGAAAGCTTTATGTATGTTACATTTATTTTACAATTTGTTTTTACAAATTCAGACTCTGAGACAATTAAGAGTTGATTTTCCAAATTGAGACCAAAAAAATGTGTAGCTGTTCAATACGATCCTCAGCAACGCGTCAAAATCGTGGAACAAGGCAGACGTTTAGGTTTGCGTATAGGATCTGAAAACATGTTTCCGTGTGTGGAGGATTGTGAAAGAATCGGGTGTATTCAAACCTCTTCCAAGCAGTATACATTCAGCATGCGAAATAGCCACTGGCCCGCTAGCCCCTGGCTATTAAAAATCCAGTCGGGCCAGTAAATCTCCACAGTCACTGGCCCGATTGGCTGGTGAATTTTCATGGGGTCATTTTGTAAATATATCACTCTCTCCGACTTGTTAAATTATAATACACTTTCAAATCATGCGAGATTATGGCCTGATAAAAATGTTAGCCATATAGCCATATTGGGCTAGTGAATTATCTTGAGGGCTAGTAACTTTCAGGCGTAGCTAGCCTGACTGGCTAGCAAACTTTGGAAACTATTTCGCACGCTGGTATACATACATGCCCTCTTATTAAGAACAGGGCCAACTGAATCAACGTAGACCCTACTTTGAACGTAACTATTAGCCTCGCTTTCGGATTACTCACTCTCGAGGGCCTCTTGTTGTTATCACGTGACGCATCTCTCGATTTTGAATGGTCTCTGCCCCTGCCCTGCTTTCCGGATCTTCGCTTGTTCATCAGTTCCACCTGAGTCGGGATGTCCTGTAAGGAAGCGGGTGGGTGGGTGAGTTTCGTTAAGGGTGAGTTTACGAATGAGTTTCGGTAAGCGGGTGAGAACGAGTAAGTTTTGGGTAGGTGAGCGTGAGAGGGTGTTGAGTGAATGTTTTATTTCTTTTTCTTCTTCCCCTCTTTTTTGCTTAACGCCGCAATGTTCCAGCTATATGGTGGCGGTCTGTGAATAATCAAGTCTGGACCAGACAATCCAGTGATCAACAACATGAGCATCGATCTACGCAATTGGGATAAGATGACATGTGTCAACCAAGTCAGGAAGTCTGATCCCGTTAGTCGCCTCTTCCGACAAGCATGGGCTGCTGAAGATCAATTCTAACCCGGATCTTTACGGGGCTGTTCAGTAAGTGATTGAGCTGGAATATTGCTGAGTGCGGCGTAAAACTAAACTCACTCACCCACTTCAACCAACGTAACACCGAACGTTCAGCCCACATTATCCATCACGCCGTGATATATATATATATATATCACACGCGTTGTTTTTCTCCACTAATCAGGACTGACGTAAAGAGAACAAACAGCCCAGCGGGAACGATCCAGATGTATATTCCTGAGCAATGTAGGTTAATTATAAACGCCCTCTCCTGCTGACCATAGATGCCTGTATATATGGATGTATGGTACCGCGCTCTTATTGAGCGGTTGTGTCGTCATCTTATTAACTAAAACCTTGTAGATCCGTGCGTGGGTTAAGAATTCGTTCAGATTCACGACGTTATTTGTATCCACACCTGTGTACGGAATTATGTGGTTTTGTGTATACACAATTATGTATATGAATTGTTATTAACAGGGTCCGTACTAACGAGGTTTCACTCCGACCAGTGTCTACCCCAGCTGAGCTTACCTCAGACGGTTTGTACCACGTGGCTGGCCGAGGCGGTGCACTCCTGCATCTGCTCCCACGGGGAGAAGGACTGGGGGATCTTTTTGTCTGGAAGGAAAAATGTTTAACAAATAACGTTTCTATTTTAAAATTAATCTTACCTTAAATAAACACCTTATTTGTACAGACCAATGTGATTTCCACCTACATGCTGATTGGAAACGCCGTTTTAGAACGCATGACTTGTTATTGATGATGCTCCTTCTTCCAATAAATCCCAACAATGTACACTTCGCATGAACCGGTTTAATATGGGATTAGTTTCGAAGGGCCAGTGCCAGGCTCCGGGTAAACTGGATGCGACTCTGTGAATGATTGTACGACAGGTGACACGGTGCGCTCCTGACAATGCATTGTCAAGTTGATGGCGGAGCAGATTAATATCGATGCGTAGGGGGCGTATATAGTGAACAGCGTTAATTACAGGGCCTTCATCTGAATCCGCAGCGCGTAGGAATACATCAACCGGAAACCCGGCGGAAGAATATCCGCTGATTAATGTCAACATGCCGTCTTTGTAATATTTCAATTTCTAACTATTCGACGATACCTTTTGAATATTTCATGAAGGGGATCATTCTGTCTTGAATCAATGTACACTTCCTCTTACTTCACATGATGTTTTTGTCACAGAAAGATCTAACGCTAAAATGTGACATTTTTTAGTTTACTTTCGAAACATACCCGGGACTTGTGTCCTCTTTTCCTCTTTTCTTTTGTCCTTTTACAACTTCCTCTTGTCACGTGACCGTATTCATCCGCGTCATTTTCTGCTGACAATGGAACTAAGCCTTCAAGCTTCAACTTCCGGATGCGCACTGCTTCGGCTTCAGCCAACTCATCCTCCTTCCGGTCTAGTCGTTTCTGTTGGACATAAAGAATAATAAGATGACTTACTGATAAGATGATAAATATGTTGATAACATGTTGAATAAACATGTTGAGAGAGTCTATTATAATACACACCGACGCACGAACGCACGCACGCATACACACATACCAATAAAAGGGTGAGTAAGTTAAAGTTTTACGTCACATCGGCATTATTTCAGCCATATAGCGACAAGATCAAGTCTACATAGATACACAATTCCAGTACAACGCTCAAATGAGTTTCATAAATACATTATTTGTTCATGACATTTTTATTTACAAACATAATAAATCATAGCACCAAATTTAAATACAAGCAATCCGTCATACACATTACATAGTTTATTTAAGATACAGGGTCTAGATTTTCGAAGCTCTCTTAGAGCTAAGATAGTCGTAAGTCTATGTTAATGTATGGCACTTACGACTATCTTAGCGCTAAGAGTGCTTCGAAAATCTAGGCCCTGGTCTATATCCTTTAAGAAGTTCACAATGAGATGCCCGCTCATGCGGGAAAACAGATCTTTCAGATCTTTCACCAAGGATGAAGTTCAGCAGTAGTACATATGATGAGAAATGCACAAAATAATGACACAACACGAATTTATTTTTCTTCTACGCGTTTCAGAGGGTCACCCGTGAAGATCCGGGTTAGAACTGATCTTCAGTAACCCATGCTTGTCGTAAAAGGAGACTAACGGGATCGGGTGGTCAGACTTGCTGACTTGGTTGACACACGTCATCGGTTCCCAATGGCGTAGATTGATGCTCATGCTGTTGATCACTGGAGAGTCTGGTCCAGACTCGATTATATACAGACCGCCGTCATATTGTTGGAATATTGCTGAGAGCTGCCCAAAACTAAGCTCACTCACTCACTCACTCAGAGATAGATCACAGTTACAAATTAACGTGTACAGTAGTACGTATGAAAAGAGGGGCGGTGGGGTAGCCTAATGGTTAAAGCGTTGGCTCGTCACGCCGAAGACCCGGGTTCGAATCCCCACATGGGTACATTGTGTGAAGCCTATTTCTTGTGTCCACCGCCGTGATGTTGCTGGAATATTGCTAAAAGCGGCGTAAAACTAAACTCAGTCGTATGAAAAGAAATCGACAAAATAAAATAACACGATTTGCCCTCCAACGCGTTTCCACTTTATCCTCAGAGAGTAATTACAGTTACAGATTATATAGTCTGTCGTACAGTCCCTGAACCATATTATTTTCCTACTGCCAAACCCTCTTTGCAATGCTAAAGCCCTAAATAAACCAAGTCTAGATTTCCCCAGGTCTGAATCTCTGGTCTCCCAGGGACTCCTTGTCAATTTCAATGGGTTTGTTTGTTACTATCAAAATTATATATATTCAGAGAATAAGCGGTGTTAGTCTTCAGATCATACTGTGACGTGACATCATAATGATATATAATACCCATCAAAAGTTTAGACTCACTAGTGTAAATGTAGCCATTTACTTCAGTCAACTGATCTAAACTAGATTTTGCAAAATACCCCATACTGTTTAAAGGTACTGTTTACACATGAACGGATGTATCGTAAAACAAATTCGTAACGTTGAAAAGATTATTGTCAGGAGTTCAATAAATAATAAAACGCAGTGAAAATTGGCGAATTCTTAACAAAACGCAGTTGTTCACATGCATGATGTTTGCACATGCTTTTCAGTAATTTGATGCATGATCCTCATGCAATTCATCTGCATAAGGTTTGCAGTTGGTTCCCCCAAGTGAGGGGAGAAATTCATCTTCGATGTAACCACACATACATGCATAACATATAGTGAATGCTATAAGTGAGTCTAAACTTTTGATGGGTACTATATGATAAATAAGATCAGCAGTGCACACTAGAGGTACGTGTATCGAGAAAGACCGCCTCCGTGGTGTAGTGGTTAGAGCGGCCGCCCGGAGAGCGGAAGGTCGCGGGTTCGATCCCCGACCGGATCATACCAAAAGACGTTAAAATATGGTACTTGTTGGTCCCTGCCTGACGCTCGGCATTAATGGGTACAACAAGGACTGGTCAGCTCGGAGTCAGTATAATGTGTCTGAGTGGGGTATTCATGCTTCACTGCGGCATGGTATCTCAATGGGCTAGCACTATAAGACCAGCTTCAGTCTGGGCTAGTACAAGCAGCTGCACATACACATACACACGCATGCACGTCGTCATATGAGCGAAATATTCTCAAGTACGACGTAAAACCCAATTTCACCTCACCTGTATCGAGAAATAGACACAATGATAACACAACACGAAATTCCATTCAAGACGTTTCAACATTGTCTTCGGGGCCCTGAAGGTAAAGTTAAAAGTCGTAGGAGGAATATTGTGTTGTGTCATTATTTTGCGAATATATATATAAAAATATCCTTGATAGCCATTTGCATCTAAAAAAAACACGGAGACATGAAATTTTTATCTTAAATCTTCTTTCAGGCGTTTGGTGATCAGGATTGCTATTTTCATGGAATAAGATGCGTTGTCTGGACGAACGAAAATAGCCACTCTCTGATGTTGATGTTACTATTTTAGAGAATATTACGTCTAGGTCGTAAACCCTCGTAGTTCTCTTAAACTACACGCATGGTTTTCGACACTTAAGGTAATTCACGCTATTTTCATGTTTATATGTTCCATTATTACTTCCGTAAAATTGTTTTATGGCCTTTGTTGAATGTTTGCTGCCAATAAAATATCAAAATCACAAGGAAATATGGTACATTTGGCACAAATTTGTAGAATATTGGGTGGGCGGTAATTATGAATGTGAATGATCTTTCGTCTTATTACAACGCGCAAGGCGGCACTGGTCGCCCCTATTCTCCATTACCTCGTATTCCTCCTGAAGACGGCGCTGGAATCTCTCGTTCCACTTCCGGTCGTTTAAGTGTATGACCTCTGACCCCATGAGTCTGCGCAGTTCTGCTCGAAACTGATGGTCTGCAAGACTGTAAAACAAAAGAATCATCAGTTTGGACATTGTGTTGTAATAATAGTGCCCCAGCCCTATACTGTGAAGGGGCGGTGGGGTAGCCTAGTGGTTAAAGCGTTCGCTCGTCATGCCGAAGGACCGGGTTCGATTCCCCACATGGGTACAATGTGTGAAGCCCATTTCTGGTTTCCACCGCCGTCATATTGCTGGAATATTGCTAAAGCGGCGTTAAACCCAACTCACTCACTCACTATACTGTGAAGGTGTACAATAGTAACGTGCGCCAAGTGGTATGCCATTCTAAAATGGTATACTGCAACGGTTTCCCATAATGGTATGATGTAATGGTCTGACAAGATGGTATGATGTAATGGTCTGACAAGATGGTATGATGTCATGGTCTGACAAGATGGTATCATGTAAACCATGATATGCGATAAGAGAATTATCCCCCGACGTGAAATTGCTGGAATATTGTTTAAAAATGCGTAAAACTAAACTCACTCACAGGCAGTGTGCGAAATAGTTTCCAGATTTTGCTAGGCAGTCGGGCTAGTTATGCCTGAAAGTTACTAGCCCACAAAATAATTCACTTGCCCGACATTTGAATGTAGACACGGGTTTCACCATTAAGCTGCTAATATGGAGAACATTTTTATCAGACCATAATCTTGCATGATTTAAAAGTGTATTATAACTTAACAAGTGGGAGAGAGTGATATATTTACAAAATGACCCCATGAAAATTCACCAGCCAGTTGGGCCAGTAACTGTGGAGATTTACTGGCCTGACTGGATTTTCACTCAGCCACGGGCTAGCGGGCCAGTGGCTATTTCGCACACTGCTCACGGTTCTTGGTCAACTAACCAAAGGCTTTTCGCACCAGATTAGTCCCGATTTTTATCCTTAGTTTGTCAGCACCGCAATGTCCGTGGTCGTGGGTTTCATTGGGGGAGGTGGGGTAGCCTAGTGGTTAAAGCGTTCGCTCATCACCCCGAAGATCCGGGTTCAATTCCCCACATAAGCACAATGTGTGAAGCCCATTTCTGGTGTCCCCTGTGATATTGCTGGAATACTGCTAAAAGCGGCATAAACTAAACTCACTCACCCACTCATAAAAATCATAGGGGGCGGTGGGGTAGCCTAGTGGTTAAAGCGTTCGCTCGTCACGCCGAAGGCCCGGGTTCGATTCCCCACATGGGTACAACTTGTGAAGCCCATTTCTGGTGTCCCCCGCCGTGATATTGCTGGAATATTGCTAAAAACGGCGTAAAACCATACTCAGCCAGCCAGCATAAAAATCATAGAAACCTATATCTATAGAACATACCATTATGAACTATATTAGACCAATCAGTTCTCAACAGATCCACATTGAATATTACAATTACACACTATGATCGATATTCACAAATAAATGTACGACATCGCTTTTATCATACAAGATAACTATCATTTGTGCCCATTACAATGTTGTTTAAGAATGAAGCCATGAGTTGCATAAACATGTAACGATCCCCTAAACATGTGACGTCACTTCACAATAAAAAGCTGAAACAAACACACCGGTTAATGGTTATACGTTATACAGCTGTTAGCAGAGCTGTCACTTCCTGTCCGTCTTTGAAGACTGACGCCACAACACAATATTAGTCAAAGAACAATATATAGTAAACAAAACACACATGACACGAAAGATTCGACTCACAAACTCGACCAGATCATAACGAGTGGACTGTCAGTAGTATTGCGTCCGTGTATTTTAGCAAAGTAGTCAAAGTCAAAGGTTTATTTCACTTGGGATATGTTTCAGTCTGAGGAAGTATGTTGATATATACAGTGTTCAAGACAGCGTAAAAGTAGCGTCAAGTTCATTAAGACGAGTGGAATTCAGAAACGACCCAATATGCACCTAAATCCAAAGTATATATTTTGATTAAATTTATCAAAATTATCAAATGAACTTACCGTTAAAGGTTTCTAGTATGTGCGTGTGCGTGCGTTCGTGGGTTCGCGTGCATGTCTGTGTGTTTGTATGTAAGTGTAAGCACACTACAACCTGTTTGTGTACATGGAATTCTACTCAACTACGACAACGAATGCGTAAAATATACTCGTGCAGACAAACAAAATAGCAAAGGAGTAAGTAGCTCTCCCCAGGAAACGCCTTCACCCACCTTGGCCTCCATGTGACCACCTCCATGTCCCACCTGCTTGCGCTGTACACTCTCTACTCAGTGGTTCTTTAATACACACTGACACTACAGGTGAGGACAATACCGTCCATGAGTTTCTCACCGTTATAGACACAATACATACAACACTACACGCCAAGCTTCGTTGCCGATACCGGTCGCTATAGAGGCTCACGCTTTGTACTTGATAGTCTTCTCGGCCTGTGTAATTGCTTGCTTAGCAGGTACATACAGTACAACCAGCGCTTGAATTTTATTAGCGTTGCATGCAGGGCCGATCTCTAACTGACAGATCGTAGAGGTAACAATTTGCTCTATGACAGGTTTATCAAATGTAAATATTTGATTTCTATAAGCGGTGGGACATTTCAAGGGTCTGACAAATGATATCAAGTTGGGTAAAGACTTAATAAATATATGATATATGACAGGTCAAAGCAAAGCTTAAACGTATATTAACCCGGGTCTCTTTGTGAATGGTATAATGTTATCGACAATTTCGTTACGCGTGAGGTGTTTGCAATATGATAAAGCTCTATGCGAATTTGACACATACTGATATCCGACTTACAAAGTATTGGTTTTCTGTCGAGTTAAAAAAGAAGGTTGTAGATGACAACAGACTCGGCTCTGTTACTTGATTTTATATTTTTTTCGAAGTTCGCGAATTAAAGACAGAGTTCAAGATATTGCGTCTTGTCACGAATTTAAACATTTCAGGGAGTACCAAATGCACTACCACCTTATACATATAATAGAGGCGGTAGGGTAGCCTAGTGGTTAAAGCGGTCGCTCGTCACACCGAAGACCCGGGTTCGATTCCCCACATGGGTGCAATGTGAGAAGCCCATTTCTGGTTTCCCCCGCCGTGACATTGCTGGAATAATGCTAAAAGCGACGTAAAACCCAACTCATTCATTAACTATACATCTAATATCCATACACGACATCCCAGCGCTATTTGAAGGGTCTAGGGCAGCTATATGGGCATCAGGTTAAGATACACCATAAACATGAAAGACGGCACAAACCGTCTAATCTGTATCATGTAGCTTTAAGGAACAGCGTTATCCTAGCCCTTGCTGTTCTAAGCAAATAAAGCCTGTGTTACGTCAATTTCATGGCATACTTTTGTCGATTTGATCTTTGACGGCACTACCTGTTCATACCACCTAATTCAGCTTTGCATTGCCATCCCAGCAGGGTGTGGGCTAAAAATAGATTACCCCAAAACATGTCTTTGTAAAGATAATGTAACTCGGGTCAGTATATGGGAAATGCTTCCATTACAGCGAGTGAGTTCGGGAATGATATATAGGTCTCTGGAGTTTAGTTAACTAATCGATTAAGTACGTCAAGTCAAGCTGTTCGAGGTAAATCAAAGATAATTTACTGTTGTAAAAAAGAAGGCAAAGACGAAATTCTAATCTTTAGAATATACACAACAGGCCGGTTATAGCTAAGCAGGGGCGGTGGGGTAGCCTAATGGTTAAAGCGTTGGCTCGTCACGCCGAAGACCCGGGTTCGATTCCCCACATGGGTGCAATGTGTGAAGCCCATTTCTGGTATCCCCCGCCGTGATATTGCTGGAATATTGCTAAAAGCGGCTTTAAACTAAATTCACACATTCACTACTATTTAAATCAGCGTTAAACCCAAGTCACTCACTCCCGAACCCATAACATTACAATATCACGCATGAATTCAAGTCATTTCCGGTGTCCCCCGCCGTGATGTTGCTGGAATATTGCTAAAAGCGGCGTAAAACCAAACTCAATCAGTCAGTCAGTATAGCTAAGCAAAAAAAATCCGACCTTACTCCTTTAACGTTGCTTGTGACACATTCGGAGACACCTTCAAAAGAAACCAGTCTGAACTATGATCCCTTCTACTATCTTATCCTACCTCCATGAAGCCGTGACGTCATCATTTATTACTCTTGAACATATAACGTGTCTGCAGGCCAGGGTCACCACGTGTTTGTATAACACAACATGTAAGAGATATGATTAATGTCGGGCTGCACCTTAAAGTTTATTTATAACCGTTCCGTGGGGATTGCGTTACACCAGTTGAGTGAGTGAGTGAATTGGGTTTTGCGCAGCTTTTAGCAATATTCCAGCAATATCACGGCGGGGGACACCAGAAATGGTACACCAGTTGAATTCATGCGTGTGATATTGTAATGATATGGGTTCGGGAGTGAGTGACTTGGGTTTAACGCTGATTTAAATAGTAGTGAATGTGTGAGTTTAGTTTTACGCCGCTTTTAGCAATATTCCAGCAATATCACGGCAGGGGACACCAGAAATGGGCTTCACACATTGCACCCGTGGGGAATCGAACCCAGTCTTCGGGGTGACGAGCGAACGCTTTAACCACTGGGCTACTGCACCGCCCTGATGGTTGACAGCATCCACTTTTCACACAGTTTACATGATGAGGGACCGCCTCCGTGGTGTAGTGGTTAGAGCGTCCGCCCGGAGAGCGGAAGGTCGCGGGTTCGATCCCCGACCGCGTCATACCAAAAGACGTTAAAATATGGTACTTGTTGGTCCCTGCCTGGCGCTCGGCATTAATGGGTACAACAAGGACTGGTCGGCTCGGAGTCAGTATAATGTGTCTGAGTTGGGTATTCATGCTTCACTGCGGCATGGTATCTCAGTGGGCTAGCACTATAAAACCAGCTTCAGTCTGGGCTAGTACAAGCAGTCGCACCTACACATACACACCCATGCACGTCGTCATATGAGCGAAATATTCTCAAGCACGACGTTAAACCCAATTTCACCTCACCTCACCTGATCATATCTCATATACCGAACCGAAACGGACCGAACCGAAGGCCTTGTACCGCAATACGTACCGTACCGTGGTAAGAGCGTACCGTTTCACCCCAACGATGTTGCAGTAGCAATGACGCCATACACGTTGAACAATCTGATGATGTGTTGAATGTTCTGTCGGTTTGTATCATTACGTGCTGAATTTCAGTATTAACCAACGTTGAATGATCTGTTGGAGCTTTGTTAGAGTAGCCTATGTTAACCAAAATCTTGTTAGGAGGAGTGCGTAAAATAATGCGGGAAAAAATGTGAAATCAGTGCTTGTGATTAGTTACACTGCATATGACATGTACAACCAATCAAAACAAGTTGGTTACACACAGGCATGGAGTGTCAACTATCATTCAGGCAAGGTGAAAGATAACTCTAATATCGCAAATGATTCGTTACGGACACAACTTTCCAATTTCTCAAAGAATTGGGAGAACTGTTGTTATTTTAAGAACAGTTAGTTTTCAGTGGCCAGTTGGACATTTCAAAACCATGCCATCAAAATTCCCATGCATAGTTGACGTAATTCTTATTAATATTTTACACCCGCTTCACACAACTAATACATTCGGCATCACGTAATTGTCTTTGCAGTTACCGTTGAAACATAATACCGGTCTACCTACAGTCTCAGTCAGCCTGTGCATGAACACAGGAATGATGTACTGACTCTTCACTGGGCACGCAGACAAGTAGTATGTGGTATATAATACTTTCCCGTTGTTCTTGTCATCACCAACTACTCCTGACATCACCAACCAGTCATCCTCGGCGCAAACTAGTCCTGACATCACCAACCAGTCATCCTCAGCGCAAACTAGTCCTGACATCACCAACCAGTCTTCACATCACCAACTACTCCTGACATCACCAACCAGTCTTCACATCACCAACTACTCCTGACATCACCAACTTGTCACCCTCATCACCAACTACTCCTGACACCACCAACCAGTCCTGACATCACCAACTACTCCTGACATCACCAACCAGTCCTGACATCACCAACTAATCCTGACATCACCAACCAGTCTTGACATCACCAACTACTCCTAACATCACCAACCAGTCTTGACATCACCAACCAGTCATCCTCGGCGCAAACTAGTCATGACATCACCAACCAGTCTTCACATCAACAACTACTCCTGACATCACCAACCAGTCTTGACATCACCAACCAGTCATCCTCGGCGCAAACTAGTCCTGACATCACCAACCAGTCTTCACATCACCAACTACTCCTGATATCACCAACCAGTCATCCTCGGCACAAACTAGTCCTGACATCACCAACCAGTCTTGACATCACCAACTACTCCTGACATCAACCAACCAGTCTTCACATCACCAACTACTCCTGACATCACAACCAGTCTTGACATCACCAACTACTCCTGACATCACCAACTTGTCACCCTCATCACCAACTACTCCTGACATCACCAACCAGTCCTGACATCACCAACTACTCCTGACATCACCAACCAGTCTTGACATCACCAACTACACCTAACATCACCAACCAGTCTTGACATCACCAACCAGTCATCCTCGGCGCAAACTAGTCCTGACATCACCAAACAGTCTTGACATCACCAACTACTCCTGACATCACCAACCAGTCTTGACATCACCAACCAGTCATCCTCGGCGCAAACTACTCCTGACATCACCAACCACTCCTGACATCACCAACCAGTCTTGACATCACCAACTACTCCTGACATCACCAACTTGTCACCCTCATCACCAACTAGTCCTGACATCACTAACTAGTCCTGGCATCACCAACTTGTCCTGACATCACCAACCACTTCTGGCATCACCAACTAGTCCTGGCATCACCAACTACTTCTGGCATCACCAACTAGTCCTGGCATCACCAACTACTCCTGACATCACCAACCAGTCTTCACATCACCAACTACTCCTGACATCACCAACCAGTCCTGACATCACCAACTACTCCTGACATCGCCAACCAGTCTTGACATCACCAACCAGTCATCCTCGGCGCAAACTACTCCTGACATCACCAACCAGTCTTGACATCACCAACTAGTCATCCTCGGTGCTGACATCACCAACCAGTCTTGACATCACCAACCAGTCTTCACATCACCAACTACTCCTGATATCACCAACCAGTCATCATCGGCACAAACTAGTCCTGACATCACCAACCAGTCCTGACATCACCAACTACTCCTGACATCACCAACCAGTCTTCACATCACCAACTACTCCTGACATCACAACCAGTCTTGACATCACCAACTACTCCTGACATCACCAACTTGTCACCCTCATCACCAACTACTCCTGACATCACCAACCAGTCCTGACATCACCAACTACTCCTGACATCACCAACCAGTCTTGACATCACCAACTACACCTAACATCACCAACCAGTCTTGACATCACCAACCAGTCATCCTCGGCGCAAACTAGTCCTGACATCACCAACAGTCTTGACATCACCAACTACTCCTGACATCACCAACCAGTCTTGACATCACCAACCAGTCATCCTCGGCGCAAACTACTCCTGACATCACCAACCACTCCTGACATCACCAACCAGTCTTGACATCACCAACTACTCCTGACATCACCAACTTGTCACCCTCATCACCAACTAGTCCTGACATCACTAACTGGCATCACCCTGTCCTGACATCACCAACCAGTCCTCACCAACTAGTCCTGGCATCACCAGCTTCTCTGCATCACCAACTAGTCCTGGCATCACCAACTACTTCTGGTCATGACATCACCAACCAGTCCTGACATCACCAACTACTCCTGACATCACCAACCAGTCCTGACATCACCAACTAGTCTCTGACATCACTCCTGACATCACCAACCAGTCCTGACATCACCAGCTACTCCTGACATCACCAACCAGTCCTGACATCACCAACCAGTCCTGACATCACCAACCAGTCTTGACATCACCAACTACTCCTGACATCACCAACCAGTCCTGACATCACCAACCAGTCCTGACATCACCAACCAGTCCTGACATCACCAACCAGTCCTGACATCACCAACCAGTCTTGACATCACCTGACATCACCAACCAGTCCTGACATCACCAACCACTCTTGACATCACCAACTACTCCTGACATCAAACTAGTCCTCATCACCAACATCACCAACCAACCAGTCCTGACATCACCAACTAGTCCTGACATCACCAACCAGTCCTGACATCACCAACTACTCCTGACATCACCAACCAGTCTTGACATCACCAACTACTCCTGACATCACCAACCAGTCCTGACATCACCAACTACTCCTGACATCACCAACCAGTCCTGACATCACCAACTACTCCTGACATCACCAACCAGTCTTGACATCACCAACTACACCTAACATCACCAACCAGTCTTGACATCACCAACCAGTCATCCTCGGCGCAAACTAGTCCTGACATCACCAACCAGTCTTGACATCACCAACTACTCCTGACATCACCAACCAGTCTTGACATCACCAACCAGTCATCCTCGGCGCAAACTACTCCTGACATCACCAACCACTCCTGACATCACCAACCAGTCTTGACATCACCAACTACTCCTGACATCACCAACTTGTCACCCTCATCACCAACTAGTCCTGACATCACTAACTAGTCCTGGCATCACCAACTTGTCCTGACATCACCAACCACTTCTGGCATCACCAACTAGTCCTGGCATCACCAACTAGTCCTGGCATCACCAACTACTCCTGGCATCACCAACTAGTCCTGGCATCACCAACTACTCCTGACATCACCAACCAGTCTTGACATCACATCACCAACTCACCTCCTGACCAGTCCTGACATCACCAACTACTTCTGGCATCACCAACTAGTCCTGACATCACCAACTAGTCCTGGCATCACCAACTAGTCCTGACATCACCAACCACTCCTGACATCACCAACCAGTCCTGACATCACCAACTACTCCTGACATCACCAACCAGTCCTGACATCACCAACTAGTCCTGACATCACCAACCAGTCCTGACATCACCAACCAGTCCTGACATCACCAACTGACATCACTGACATCACCAACCAGTCCTGACATCACCAACCAGTCCTGACATCACCAACTAGTCCTGACATCACCAACCAGTCCTGACATCACCAACTAGTCCTGACATCACCAACCAGTCCTGACATCACCAACTACTCCTGACATCACCAACCAGTCTTGACATCACCAACTACACCTGACATCACAAACTACTCCTGAAATGACCAACCAGTCTTGACATCACCAACCAGTCCTGACATCATCAACCAGTCTTGACATCACCAACTACACCTGACATCACCAACTAGTCCTGACATCACCAACCAGTCTTGACATCCCCAACTAGTCCCCACCATCACCAACCAGTCATCCTCATCAATCTCTTTTTCATCTTTTCTCAAAAAGAAAACAATAAATAAGACCAGTGAATTGGAAATTAAAATCAAAGACTGTGAAGATGATATTAGAAAAGATTTCCAAAATATTAATGAATCCCTACTATCTGACCTTACAAAATTAAAATTGGAACTACAACAAATTAAAGAAGAAGAGATAAGAGGAATTCAACAATAAGAGGAATCAAAATCTTACGGTATGAAGAAGGAGAAACAGCAACAAAATACTTCTGCCATTTAGAAAAAGAAATTATGTCAGCAAAGCAATAAATAGAGTTATTACAGATAAGAATGAGGAAATTGCTGACAGTAAATCAATATTAAATGAGCTGAACGAATAACCAGTCCTGACATCACCAACCAGTCCTGACATCGCCAACCAGTCCTGACATCACCAACCAGTCCTGACATCGCCAACCAGTCCTGACATCACCAACCAGTCCTGACATCACCAACCAGTCCTCACCATCACCAACCAGTCCTGACATCACCAACCAGTCCTGACATCACCAACCACTTCTGGCATCACCAACTAGTTCGGTCATCACCAACTACTTCTGGCATCACCAACTAGTCCTGGCATCACCAACTACTTCTGGCATCACCAACTAGTCCTGGCATCACAAAAAACTACTTCTGGCATCACCAACTAGTCCTGGCATCACCAACTACTTCTGGCATCACCAACTAGTCCTGACATCACCAACTACTTCTGACATCACCAACTAGTCCTGGCATCACCAACTAGTCCTGGCATCACCAACTACTTCTGGCATCACCAACTAGTCCTGGCATCACCAACTACTTCTGGCATCACCAACTAGTCCTGGCATCACCAACTACTCCTGGCATCACCAACTAGTCCTGACATCACCAACTACTCCTGGCATCACCAACTAGTCCTGGCATCACCAACTAGTCCTGGCATCACCAACTACTTCTGGCATCACCAACTAGTCCTGGCATCACCAACCAGTCTTGACATCGCCAACCAGTCCTGACATCACCAACCAGTCCTGACATCACCAACCAGTCCTGGCATCACCAACCAGTCTTGACATCACCAACTACACCTGACATCACCAACCAGTACATCACCAACCAGTCCTGACATCACCAACCAGTCCTGACATCACCAACCAGTCTTGACATCGCCATTCAGTCTTGACATCGCCAACCAGTCCTGACATCACCAACCAGTCCTGACATCACCAACCAGTCCTGGCATCACCAACCAGTCTTGACATCACCAACTACACCTGACATCACCAACCAGTACATCACCAACCAGTCCTGACATCACCAACCAGTCCTGACATCACCAACCAGTCCTGACATCACCAACTAATCCTGGCATCAACACGTCGTGTCTATATTTATCTCCAACAAACGATCATCATCAACTAGTTCTGTCCATCTCTTTAGCCCAACTGTGTCAGTGGTAGAGGTGGATACTGAAGTGTCTTATATATAACACTTCCAGTCACAGTGAGACACTTTCCAGTGCCAACGACACCACAGCATTCGCAACCATTCGTTCCTGTTCGTAACCAAAGAACAGACTCGGGCTATGCCGGAAAGTTACGAGTGGTTGTGAATGACACAGAACCCCGTGATAACACCCCCTTTAACCGGATGCAAGTGTGCTGGTAACGAATGGCACCAGTTGGCGCGCCCTATCGATGATCACTGTATGAGATTATATTCATTTTGTCGAATGATACATGATTAGGTACACCGTTCTTGTAGTTCAGTGGTTTGATCACAGCAGAAGACGCTAAAAATGTGCTTGTTTTTTTTCCTGCCTGATGATTGGCGTTAATGGGGTATAATTAGGACCGGACTACACTGTGTTTAGCTATCCATGATTATTTGCACCACGATATCTAAATAGACAAGCATTATACAACCGTTAAAACTAGTCGGCAAGACGCACATGTATTTGTGCTAATAAACACCAGGATACAGCAATAACTACACTGGTGCTACCTCTACTCGCTAGTAATGAGCGAGGGAAAGCGGAAAAGCTGAAGGAAAAAGAGAAGTAAAAGTCCGAAAGAAGATATGTGACCTTAGAGAGAGAGAGAGAGAGAGAGAGAGAGAGAGAGAGAGAGAGAGAGAGAGAGAGAGAGAGACAGGGAGAGAGAGGAGAGACTTTAGGAGAGATGAGAGAGAGAGAGAGAGAGAGAACGACTTTGGGAGAGAGAGAGAGAGAGACAAGAGAGAGACTTTAGGAGAGAATGGGGAGAGGGAGAGAGAGAGAGAGAGAGATTGAGAGAGAGAGAGAAGAGAGAGAGACTTTAGGAGAGAATGAGGAGAGAGAGAGAGGGGAGACGTGAAGAATAAAAAGTTACGTAAAACATATGATTATCAGCTAACAGTACGCATGTGCCTAGTTAAACCGTTATAAGCAGCTCCCTTGTAAACTATCCTAACATTCACTGCCGTGCGAAAGAAAATCTACACTTGAACCTAACTGGATTTGACCAAAATATTGCAAATGTTATGAGTACGTTATTTGGCTGAAAACTGTCACCGAAACACGGCGTACTTTAGTTCAAAACACAACTATTAGTGCATTGGCAAGGGGTGAAAATAGATACTTGGCGGACTAAACATGAAACTTTGCCAAGTGCTGGGGAATATCATGATAAAACATATTTTTGGGGGTGCCCGATGTTTTGGGCCCACTTTCCGAAAAATCCAAGATGGCCGCCAAAAATCAAGGATTTCTAACTCTAACGCTACGTGACTTTCCCCCGCTTGATTATATGACACCCCAATCAAAGACATCCCCGTCGATTATTTGTTTCATTTTAACCACCATCAAACATTTGAGCATATTTTCTTTGGCAATTAAAGATATAAAACCATTGGCAGAGGAATACCGCTCAGAGGGGAAGTTATTGACCAAGGTGTCGTTGTAAAGCAACCTTAGCGCTACACCAGTCATAAGTCTGTGCCAAGGTACGAGAGTTACGATCACCTTAGCGCAAAGATCGCTTTGTACAACGGCAACAAGGACGTAAGTTTGTTTGACAGGGATAGTCTAAGCACTGTGATCTAGAGAAGCAAAGGCAGAGCGAGAGAGAAAGAGAGAGCGGGACTTTCTCAACTCACCCCCTGCGTCTGGGAACATAAATAATTGTCCCCCGGCTGCATCGATACTTGTCCTTGGTGTCCTCAATGTCGAAGTCCTCCAACAGCTTCATGACAACCTCTTCGTGCATTTGTTTAGTCAGTTCCGAGTACTCTCGCTGTAGTTCCGGTCTGTGTTGTCTCCCCTTTTGACCTTTAGGAGCGACGCTGTTTATATCTGTCGTTGACACAAACAACTCAACGTCATCGTCTGAAGGTCTTAGACGGCCTCGCGAATGTCGCAACATTGTTATTACTTCACGCTAATCCCTTATACACAGATAGTCTTATGTAATTAGTTTATCTACAAGTTGACCGTGGCAGAATTAGTTGATATACGCCCCGCTACCCGCGGCTTTTTTTACCGCCTTCAGCACGAGCTAACACCATATTTTCGCTTTACAAAATACAAGGATTTCTTTGATCCTGCTTTCAAAACCAATGCCTCCAGTTGGTGCGTTATAGTTTCCTTTAAAACATAAATTCTAAAAAATAAATAAGGAAAAGAAAGAAAAACAAACAAGTACTGCAGCCGTTAAGGCCAGCGAATCATTCAACGTCAAAACAGGAATTCCTATTTTTGTAGCTAGATGTTGCACTCTGTGTCCTGAAATTCAAACCTGAAGAAAAACCTGCCAGAATCTATTAAATCACAAGTTGCTGAACTGACACACTGGTCTGTTCCATGGATGATTAACACAGTCCATTGTTATAACTGCTATTGTCAATTATCCCAAGTTTGTCTCGCAGAACTCACACACTTGGTTTATCATCCCGCCCTTAAATCAATTCGAAATTATTGTTCTTGAAAACCAGGTCAGAGAAACCAGGACACTCATGCCAAGGAATCCATATCTCATAATGAATATCACAGAGTCCACATCACATCCAAACATCCTTCTCCACCCGAGCCAATAACTGATGAAAGAACTTTAAGAACATTTCAAGTTTACGTTAATGGACCCATCCTGCGTGGCGTCCCTTAGCAACTGTCACGGCGTACCTGGTAACCGTGTGTGAATCTGGTTGAGCAGGTGCTTCAGATATGTTGCGGTAATTGGGCGGACATTTGATCAGTGTGGGGGATATATGTGTTTCAGTTTCTAATAACATTCGCGGGAGTGTGTTCCAGAATAGGCCAATCTGTTCCGCTTGCGTGCTCGCCAGATTCAGATAAAATGTAATTGCTTGTAGGACTATGTTTCGACTAGCCTGACAATTAGGCTGGGTGGAACCTGTTGTGGCAAGGCCATTGATTACCTTGTTAAGCTCGCATAATGTAACCTTAATGTAACTATACTATGCAACACGCTATCTTGTAACTATTCAGTCGGTAATAGTGGACATTGATCGCCTAGTTAGGTTCAGATAGTTTAACTTGACAGCTTCATATGTTTACGCTCTTAAAAACTATAGTCGACTTAAATGTATTCATGAACAGAATTGGTATAGTTCACTTCAAAATGGCAGCAAATCTATGCTTTATTCTTACTTCAAAATTTCATTGTCCAGGGAATTGTATTTAAATGTGATAAACATTTTAAACGTTTAGAGTAGCACTCGCTCAGTTTAGATGTTTTACATATCAGTTACGTATGGAAACTGGAAGGTATTATAATATAGATAGAAATGATAGATTATGTTTACAGTGCGACGAAGGTTATATTGAGGATGAATACCATCTTCTCCTCGTGTGTTCCAAATTCAAACATCTCCGCTTGAACCATTTGCCTTAAACATATTGTATCAAATCCAAGTAAAGCCAAATTCAAACTCCTCATGTCATCATCAGATTGTAAGCTCATAAATAACTTAGCTAGCTTTATCTATCATGCAATGTATCTAAGATGTTAAAATTATCAATTTATACTGTACACGCCATGTTTTGCCATGTACAATGCAACCTATGTAGTTATGGGCCGATGGCCGACACTTCTGTAATAAAAGAATTGAATGAAAACTATAAGGTAGACACATGTTATTTAGAGAGGTAAAAGAGCTGTACGGGTACCGAAATAAGTTGGTCCACTTCCACATCATTTTTGTCTTTTCAAAGTTTTAGTTTTTCTTTATTACAGCAAATTTGTACACACATATATACGACGTCGGTATTTTTGGTGCTATATATTGTCTGTTTGTTGTTTAACGCCTCACTCATCTATATTCCAACTATATGACGGCGGTCTGTAAATAGTGTCGGGACCTGACAATCCAATGATTGAAATCATGAGCATCGATCTATGCAACTGGGATACGATGACATGTGGCAACCAAATCAGCGAGCCTGACCACCATTTAATTTGTTTTAAGTTGAACAGCGTGCTATATTCCAGAAAACTACAAAATACCCTTACACTTCAGCTTTGTTAAAGACATGACTTTGGCCTTGCGTCTAAGCAACAGAAGTGGGATGAAATTGGGTTTAACGTCGTGCTCATATGGCGACGTGCATGCGTGTGTATGTGTATGTGCGGCTGCTTGTACTAGCCCAGACTTAAGCTGGTTTTATAGTGCTAGCTCACTGAGATACCATGCCGCAGTGAAGCATGAATACCCCACTCAGACACATTATACTGTCTCCGAACAGACCAGTCATTGTTGTACCCATTAATGCCGAGCGTCAGGCAGGGACCAACAAGTACCATATTTTAATGTATTTTGGTATGACGCGCCGGGGATCGAACCCGCGACCTTCCGCTCTCTGGGCGTTTAAGCAACAGAAGTGAGCATACTCGTATATAGTGGTACCTCGTTTAATCGGTTTATTTCGGCTTAATGACCCTATACGCGCACGTTCTAAACAGTGATTGACCGGAAAGCGTGGTGTCCGGACTGTCGGGGTGATGGTGGACAACTTATGAATATATCGTGATTTAAGAAGCAATACATCTCTTATGCAATACTGAGTAAAATTATTCAATCAGTTTCTGGTGAATTTGCACAAAAAAAACATGTTTATATTTTTTCTGTAAAAGATGCTATCAATGACGCAGAATGATCTGTTAAGTCGTGAGGCAAAGGAAAACAGTTCTGTCAGCCATGGGCGGTGTCAGTCCAGATCACGAGATATAATTACTGTCAATATTATTCAGTTAACTCCACAGATGATAAATCTTGTCTATTTTAGCACACGTAACACAATACACACAACATCCACGCAAGGGCTATTATTGCAAATGCTCTCTCGCGTTAGAAGATAGGTAATCACATTATGCTAACACAGTTATCTCCCTTTACGCAAATCAATATGGCCAACAATTACATTTTACGACCCATGAACGTAATTGGATTTGCTTGTAATTGTTACCACTTGTTATAAACGAGAGCTTTATGTTATGCTTCAGTAGTTTTCTTCTAAAGATCCGTTTTGACAAACAAAGCAAAATATTGATAACCACATGGGAATATAGAATAAAGTAGTCTTCCAATGTATATATCGACTATTTGATTACCTCCCTTAACGACCTTTTATGTCTGAGTAAACGAGTTCAGTTTTACGCCGCTTTTAGCAATATTCCAGCAATGTCAAAACGGGGGACACCAGAAATGGGCTTCACACATTGTACACGTGTGGGGAATCGAACCCAGGTCTTCGGCGTGACTAGCGAACGCTTTAACCACTAGGCTACCCCACCGCCAACAAGCCACGAGATCTCATGTTGTATCTGTTATATTCTGTTTTTAAAACCTGTACTTCAAGGCTGGAGTACTTCTGGAAATGTTCTGACTCGTTCATTGGATGACCAAATTGACGGACTTTACTAAGTAGAGCCTATTTCCATTGTAGATCTAAACGTCTTAACTCCACAGGGGCGGTGGGGTAGTCTAGTGGTTAAAGCGTCCGCTCCTCACGCCAAAGATCCGGGTTCGCTTCCCCACATGGATACAATATATGAAGTCCATTTCTGGTGTCTTCCGCCGTGATATTGCTGGAATATTGCTAGAGGCGGCGTAAAACCATACCCACTTTCACTCACTCACTTAACTCCATATTATCAGCTAACGTATTCGTTGTGTTGAATTATACAATGTCTAGTTTTCATTCTAAACACATCAAAAAGCTTAGCTCTATTCTTAAACATGCATATCCGGACCAAATCGAGGCTGTCAAATCTTGTTCGTTGCATTATAACCACATTATTTTCACAATGTCCCATTAAGTTCCTAAATATTTCATTTTAACATAGTCACTGTCAATAATATATCATTCCTTTAACCTTTAAGATACACAGGGCGGTGGGGTAGCCTAGTGGTTAAAGTGTTCGCTTGTCACGCTGAAAATCCGGGTTCGATTCCCCACATGGGCACAATGTGTGAAGCCCATTTCTGGTGTCCCCGACGTGATACTGCTAGGATATTGCTGCGGCATAAAACTAACCTCATTCATTTTTAACATGCATATCTAGTGGACCAAAGAGATCTCTTTGTGAAACCTTGTGCGTTCCATTTCGTAATCACATTACGTTCTGTAAGTTCTTAAATATTACATTTTAAAATATTCACTGTCATTACACCATACCCTTGACATAAAAGACTCACATATAATTCTTATAGCGAGGCAGTGTCTCCTAAAGTCCCCCATCCCTTCTATACATAGCACGATGTTGACATGCAGTTTTATGGTTGATATTTATTAACGCCATAACGCACTTTCGCGGAGGAGCCACTCGCGACAATGGGCATTGTTCAAGGGCAGTCAACAGTATTCTTCACTATATACTTCTATTGTTTTAGAAATGTTTACGACCAAAAGGCTGATAAGACATGGTCTCTGGTTCACTGATCAGTTGGTGAAGCCAATACCGTACTAGGTGTACTAAGCGCTGAGGGGGCATGAATAGTTTCAAATGTTAAGCACCAAGACTGCCTATCTTCCACTTGCGTCACAAAAGAGTATTTTATCCATATTGGACATCTATGTTCAATAAGTAATATTGACTACATGTAATCAATGGCTTTCAAAACATGTTGGGCGCTTTGTACGTCGAATACTGTTGTATCGCCGTGATGTCGTCAAAATAAGAGAAGACACGGAGCCATTTTGCTTAACATTCTTCACAGACCCCGACACACACGCACAAAGGCATACATGTAACATGACCACAAACTCTCACTTTCTCCAATATATGACCAGTCTCTATATGATGATGAAATGTGTAATAATATTTTCATTTGAAAAAAGCCTTATTTTTCATAAACAATTTCACATTTTGTGACAAATTTCGCCCCAACAATTGTGTTCCATTTGTTTATGAACAAACCACCGCCACCCCTTTATAATCTCATCCAACCACCCATCCCAAGCAAATAACATATTACCAGTTCCTAATGAGACTTCGACAAACTAAACGAGCCATTTAAAGGAACATGACTTCAAACTAGCTTAGTGTCATATTTTGTTATTGACCGGAGTGAAAAAGAAAATTAGACCAAGCTGACATTTATTACCTCTTCATATTTCTGACAATGTCCCTGAACATGATATATCTCTGTGAATGTACACCCTTATGATTTGCTCATTAATTGTTAGTACTGTTTGTCAGGCGCATCAAATATCTCCTCACAGTGTTGAAAATTGGACGTATTTTTGAACAATTATCAACCAGTCAAAAATATCACTAACGATAATCTCGCCAACATAATTAAGCCAGTGAAATGTTGTATGGTAATTTTAGTGTGTGCAGTCAAACTCGATGGGTTCCTTAGCTCCGTATTAATAATAGCATTAGTTAGTGCATAGTTAGGTTTAATGTCTTTCAACATTATAGCGGTTACATCTTGCATGTTAGATTCATGAAAGAGGAAAACATTTGGCGGTACATGCCGTAGAAATGTACATCTTTGTTGAGTTTGGGGGGTTTTCTAACGGTGAGGTGAGGTGAAAATGGGTTTATCGTCGTGCTTGAGAATATTTCGCTCATATGACGACGTGCATACGTGTGTATGTGTATGTGCGGCTGCTTGTACTAGCCCAGACTTAAGCTGGTTTTATAGTACTAGCCCACGGAGATACCATGCCGCAGTGAAGCATGAATACCCCAAACAGACACATTATACTGACTCCGAGCCGACCAGTCCTTGTTGTACCCATTAATGCCGAGCGCCAGGCAGGGACCAACAAGTACCATATTTTAACGTCTTTTGGTATGGCGCGGTCGGGGATCGAACCCGCGACCTTCCGCTCTCCGGGCGGAAGCTCTAACCACTACACCACGGAGGCGGTTGTTTTTCTAACGCCGCACTGAACAATAATACGGCTATATAACGGCGGTCTGACAGTGATTGATTCCGGACCAGACAACCCTGTGATTGACATCATGAGCATCGACCTGCTCAATTGGAATACGATTTAAATAATGAAGGCTGGACCAAACAATCCAGTGATCAACATCATGAGCATCATGATGTGTAGATCGATGGCATGTGTCAACCAAGTCAGCGAGCCTGACCACCCGATCCCGTTAGTCGCCTCTTACGGCAAGTATGGTTGCTGTCGCATTTCAATATTATTGCGCTAAAACAGCGACATACTGCCGTATTAGTGAGAGAGCGAGTATAGTTTTACGCCGCACTCAGCAATATTCCAGCGGTCTGTAAATGGCGGCGGTCTGTAAATAATCGAGTCTCGACCAGACAATCCAGTGATCAACAGCATGAGCATCCATCTGCGCAACTGGGAACCGATGACTTGTGTTAACCAAGCCAGTCAGTCTGACCACGAGATCCCGTTTTTGTCACATCTTACGACAAGCATGGGTTATACAGCCGTATTAAATCCCGCTGATATAATGCCTCAGTTGGATACCTAACTCCGACACAGAATACCGACTCCGAGACGACCACTCCGAGTTTAATTCCCTAAAGCTACGAGTCAGACAGGGTAACAACTAACATCTTTTTACGTCTCTCTGTATGAGTGAGTGAGTGAGTATAGTTTTACGCCGCTTTTAGCAATATTCCAGCAATATCACGGCGGGGGACACCGGAAATGGGCTTCACACATTGTACCCATGTGGGGAATCGAACCCGGGTCATCGGCGTGACGAGCGAACGCTTTAACCACTATGCTACCCCACCGCCCCGTCTCTCTGTATGACGCGACCGGCGATCAATCAGTACTTTCCGTTCTCAGGCCAGACCTCTATGTGCCAGGCCATGGAAACACAGGTTTTGCTGACAGCCCAGGAGAATCAGTACGAATCTATCCCCAGTACCGCATGCTGGACATAATAGCAGACTAAAAATGGGAATTGGGTGGTCAGGCTGTTGGACGTGGACCGAAATCGCAGAACGTTGATCGGGCTTTCAACAACTGGTTTGCCTGGTCTAGATTCGACCATTTAATAGTTGCAATGTATATTCCAGATGTGGCATAGAACAGGCAAAAGAACATACTAACCTGGAGTTCGAATCTGCTGTCAGCGTATCCTTACACCACTAAGGGACGTAATTATGCTTAGCGGATTGAGACGCCTTACATGAATTCATCACATTTGTTCCTGCCGTGGAAGAACTATATAACCAGGCTGAGTGTTTTACCATTCATAAAACCATGCTGTCTAATCTTTTAATCTGTGTGGCGGTGGGGTAGCCTAGTGGTTAAAGCGTTCGCTCGTCACGCCGAAGACCCGGGTTCGATTCCCCACATGGGTGAAATATGTGAAGCTCATTTCTGGTGTCTACCCGCCGTGATGTTGCTGGAACATTGCTAAAAGCGGCGTAAAACTAGACTCACTCACGTTTACCCTGTACGAATCTTCCAATTTCCAGGATACCCTGATACACGCCTATAAGCTAATGTATATAACAACAGTAACTGCGGAAGTGCTTGTAATCTGTTAAACAGTCCTTGAACCATATTAGCTTCCCTACCACCCAGAATGCTGTCGCCCTAAATGACACAGGTAAAGCTTTTCCACACTTTCCCGTCTAACCGGGGCTCTTTTTATAATAATAAAAACAGGCTGTTTCAACATCAAAGTAATATCCTAATAAAAGCGGATTCTTGGTTACCGGTATATCACGTGGGTTGAATTCACGCATATTCATGAAAGAAAAGGATAAGGCACGAATTGTCCAACATAAAAAATCCCTAACCCGGCGGTTTCATGGATAAATTTGCAGGATAAATAAACAGAATGTAAGAAACGTGAATTACGCACGGAGAGTAAGGAATATAAAGGGATACTTTACAATCAGAGATATAGCTTACTTTAGAGCATATACATATAGACATTATGATTTTACATTCATGGAGAGTGAGTGAGTATGGTTTTACGCCACTTTTAGTAATATTCCAGCAATATCACGGTGGGGGGACACCAGAAATGGGCTACACATATTGTACCCATGTATGGAATCGAACTCGGGTCTACAGCGTGATGAGCGAAGGCTTTAACAACAAGGCTACCCGACCGCCATCATTGATGGAGGGACCTCTATTGCCATGTAACATGAAATGTATGTCTAAAGACATATAACACGTAGGTACATCATGGAAGGATGGACTGACGTGTAGCGTCAACGTTGAGGTTTAATAATGTAACGACTTGAATCTGCTCACACTACTGAAATTGTTGTACCCTGAAAACAACCCATGTGACAAAACGCCAGTAACAACCGTACGGAATATACACTACTATTAAGCTTTAATAACCAATAGAATTGTATGTTGTATCGATATTACAGTATGTTCGAGGGTTTATGAAACCCCGACGCGTCTGAAAAGCCTTAACCCCCTGGATGCCACAGGGACATATATGTCCTTCCCCTTCAACCCTCAATTTCAAGTCCAATAAAAATCAAGATATCCCACGCACACAAATACACTTCACAGTTTCGAATTCTTCGGGAAATTTCCTGTTTCTTGATACCATCCACTATTATTTTAGACAAAGTTCAAGTGCTGAAAATGACCTTTCAAAATAGGCTTCATCGAAAATGTCGCCATTTTTGACACAGTACGAAATCGCGATTCACAGCGTTATTTGCTGTATGTTTTGAACTGTGAAAACCGGATAATTACTGGGAGTATTGAATTTCAAAAATAACATATTCATGATCACTCATATCAGTTTTACATGAAATCGCTAAGTAAAATTCTGAAACGTTGCCGATGAATCTAGAATCGGTTGGGATGTTTTCGAAAATGCACTTACACGAACGCCGTAGAGCGCTTTCCGCCATATTGGATAGTGTTTACAAAATCACGTTTCGCGAAGGCCGGTATTGAGACGCATATTACATCACGTATATTTCATATTCAGCTTCGAAAAATGCATCAATAAACTCCCCATACATTTTAGACTCAAACTGCAAGTGGTCTTTGTCACCAATGCCAACTGTCTTGATAAAATGAGACGAAACATATTTGGTGTGAAAACGAACGCTGTGCTCGAAAGACTGCGCTGGTTCGAAATGTAAACAAAGACAAAAACCTATTTTACACTGTGTAGCATTTTCTGAAATTTTCAACATTCATCCGTCTATTCATTGCTTGCAATGGTTCAATACCTTTGGAATATGCATGGAAAGAGTATCGTAGCAAGAAATAGGAAATTATAAATAGATACAATGCAATGATTTGATAATTTATAAGAAATTGTCAAAGTTTCCGTGCAGCGTAATGACGCCATGACTGACGGAAAATCACGCAGAACGACAACGGTAATTATCTGGATTTCTGTCTTTTTCTCTTACTTTTAGTGAAAACGATAAAACATATAACAATACACAGATAGTCAGAATCATTCTTTTTGATTACTTACATCTCATATTTATGGACAAACGATCCCCTGAATCAATGGAAGGGTCCTCGCAAAATCCTGTGTGTACCACTTGTCAGCAAAGCCGCCATTTTGTAAGAAATCGGTCAAGCGGTAGTGATGTCATACGTCAACATTGTTGTACTATTATTAGGCAATTTCTTTGAGGTGAAGGTCGGTTGAACAAGAGTAAAACACATCGCCCAATCCTTCCGATTACACTGTCAGTATTATGGTGTATATTTTGCGTATAGTTCAGATACTTTTTCATGAAACTGATTTCAGTATCCACATTTAGCCTTGTTCAATATCATATCATACGTGCGTATAGGGCTTTTACGGTGTTTTATTCTTTGAAAGTTTTTGATTGTTTGAATCATATTTACATAGGAAGTGACATATTTAGTGCAATACACCATATTCTAAACCTTTACACAAGTGTTAGAAGATCAAACGTAGCCATAACTGGAATTGCGTTAGTTCCGATGATAATACAATATTCAATGCATTTGATCTAATATTGCAGTTCCACATGAACAGGTTAATGAACGGCGATTTAATTCGCAACCCTTATAAGCAAAACTGATAATAATGAAAATAGATTTATATATGGTATGAAATGTATATGCACACATATTTAAAGGAATTGTCTTGTTCATTACACATTTTTGTGTCGTTTTATAGGAGAAACCAATGATGTATATTGATTGGCACAGGTGCGCGTTTGTCGGAAACGTTTTACAGATTCACCATCATTGTTTTTCGATAGCTAATATAATCAATTCATGCTCGATTTGGAAAAATATTGTGTGATGACAGGGATATCAAACTCTAAATCTATATTTATACGAAAAATTGTTTTGGTAATATATAAAACCATGTCAGTGTCTTTAATTTGGACAAATCTTTACATCCATATATTCTAATATGTAGTACGTGCTAGGATCCACATATATAAAAGCTATCTTTGCATCTTCCATTGCATACCTTTAGGAAGAGAAATAGCTGTTATTAATCATAAAACAAAGAAAATTTTATCCTAAACAAAAATATTCCGGCAAGGTAGAAATGTTATTTTTCATTTTCGATTTAAATTGATGCCAAACAGGTGCGCGTAGTTGCTCTCATGATAAGATACACAGTCAAACTGTCTAATTTGTTGATGTATATTCGGGACACTCTATTTAAAATGGAAAAACCAGTCATTTTATGTTTGAATCCAAAGAGTGTTAATTCTGACTAAAGAAGCCGAGTCCTTTTCAAATAGCGTAAAACGTAATTAGGTGAGATATATGCTAATCAGCATACCAATGTCGTCCTTTTCTGACGTCGCGGAAATGCACACAAAACACGCAAATGACGTCAACTAAAAATGTTGTGTTATTTTCTGGCAATTTCTATTACATTTGAAGATATGGTATTTATTACCTGGTAATGACGATGCAAAAATGGGTCAAAATACATCTACACAAACAGGAGAATATGGTAATCTGGAGAACTAACTTATATATGTCGGATAGCCATCCAAAATCCGCTATTACGTGCGTTCACATGTAGTACGTTGTCATCTTTCCTTATAAATTGTGTAACTACCAAAGCGTAACGCTCTTATTGGGGAACTTTGAATTGGAATAGTTTGGTTCACCGTGAACAAAGATAACGAAAATATAACGTCCGTGTCCTGCAACAAATACTCTCCATGTGATCTGAGTTACATTGACCTAGTTCTAAGAATAACGGAGTTATGCCCCCTTATCATTATACGCGTATTACCTCTCTATGGTCGTTTTGACGTCGTGAAGAAAATCCATTTTGACATTTATTGCGAGGAGTCATTTTAAATGTTGAGCGCATAATCTATGCATACGCACATAAATCCAATTCATATACACTTATGTCGTTCAGATATCAGGCTGTATTTTCTTCTGCTCACTTTTCCCGGAAAGATGCCAAAATAAAAAAAATCGTAGCACAGTGCTTTTATCGGTGCGATAAAAGCGGAGAAATTCTACTGTTTTTAACGCATAACAAAAATTTGGACAACATTTAGCAAGGTCTGTTTCTCAAACCGCAGAGGTTGTTGCACTTATATTTATACCAACGGATAGGAAATTTAATATTCTACATTTCTGTGTAATTTTATAGCCGTACGTAGATCCAGCACCACGCGAGCGCAATTCTCGCACAACGTTCACTTTTCAAAGCGTATGAAAATGTGCGCCTGAAAAAAAACTCGGCAGCCAGGGGGTTAAAGGAAGAGTAAGCTCAGCTAAATTGACAGCCCCAGCAAATATGAATCAACCCATTCAAATTCAGCTCATAATGCCTGAAAGTACCATTTTTTTCACTATATAAATGTAGCGGTGATGGTGTGAAATGTGTTCCACCAGATCTGTTGTGCCAAAAGCAACAAATATATAGAGAATCTCACCCGAGTGTCTTTTGATATCAAATATATCACCACGAGTTGAAATGTTTTTACTGTTATCAACGAGTGTTGATATATTTGATATCAGAAGACACGAGGTTGAGATTCTATTTATCATCCAAAATGACATTTCTTTAGTTTTCAACGAAAAATGCACATCTCTCATAACGGTTACTGCCATTGGACTTTGCAGTGCAGCGATGTCATAGCATTGTGATGTCATCAAGTTCATGACGTCATAGCATTGTCAAGGCATTGTACAAAATCTACTGTCAAAACGATATCTCCTAGGAGATATCGTTTGATCTCACAGAAGCAATATCTCCTGTGGAACACAGTTTTGGATGATAAAACGAAATACGGAAGATTAATGGGAGGGCACAGACACAAGCAAGTGCAACGTGATTAGACTAAGGCTTAGTCTCTGAATATATATATATTTCATAGTAACAGATAAATCCATTTAAATTGGAAAGGAGACCCACTCAGATGGGGAATTCAGAACCTGAGGGAATCTAGACTTGCTTCATTTAGGAATTTAGCATTGCAGGGAGGGCTAGGTAGTAGTGAAAATGTGGTTCAGGGACTGTGCGACAGACTACGAGAAGGTGTGTAGTGAGTGACCTCTCGCGTTTTACATAAGCCTCTAATACCTATCACAAGGGTGGCACGAGCCGGACAGGTCAGCTTAGGCTAATCACTTGTTTGTTCACCTCAGTGTGGACACGCAACAGATTTATCTAACCGTGATAATGGGATCCTGTGTTTACAAACATCATACGCTGGTTGCACGCTGTTTGGAGCTTAAGAATGGCATGATCAGTGTGATTGTTGACCCTTTGTTGACCTCACTATCTATCTTCCTTCTGTCGCTGTGTACACCTTTCTATCACTTACTTCATCTCACCGGCTGCCCATCACCATCCTTCATCCCATGACCACAGATCTCTCTACCTTCCCATCACTACCCCACCTTCCTATCATTCACGCCTTCTTCCTATCACCCATCCCGCCTTCCTATTACTCACCCAACCTTCCTTATACTCACCCAACCTTCCTTATACTTCCCTACATTCACCCTGCCTTCCTAGTACTCACAATTGACCTTCCCATTCATTCACCTTTTACATTCCTATTACTCACCCTAACCTTCCTTATACTCACCCCTGCCTTCCTAGTACTCACCCCACCTTCCTTCCTATTACTCACAACCTGACCTTCCTATTACTCTCACCCCACCTTCCTTATACTCACTCAACCTTCCTATTACTCACCCAACCTTCCTATACTCACCTCAACCTTCCTTATCACTCACCCCACCTTCTTAGTAGTACTCACCCCAACCTCAAATCACTCACCCCACCTTCTCCATCACTCATCCCACCTTCCCAGTACTCACCCCACCTTCCACATCACTTTCAACCCACCTTCCTTATCCTCACCACACCTTCATATCACTCACCCTACCTTCCTTATACTCACCCCACCTTCCCATCACTCACCCCACCTTCCCATCACTCACCCTACCTTCCTAGTACTCACCCCATCTTCCCATCACTCTCCCCACCTTCCTATCACTCACCCTACCTTTCCTATCACTCACCCCACCTTCCTAGTACTCACCCCACCTTCCTCATATCACTCACCCCACCTTCCTATATACTCACCTCCCACCTTCCTAGTACTCACCCCTATACCTTCCCATCACTCACCCCCACCTTCCTATCACTCACCCCACCTTCCTATACTCACCCCCACCTTCCCATCACCACCTCATACCTTCCCATCCTTCCACTCACCCCACCTTTCCATATCACACTCACCCCACCTCCTCCAGTACTCACCCCACCTTCCTATCACCTCACCCCACCTTCCCAGTACTCACCCCCTCCTTCCCATCACTCACCCCACCTTCCCATCACTCACCCCACCTTCCCATCACCTCACCCCACCTTCCCATACTCACCCCACCTTCCCATCACTCACCCCCCTTCCCATCACTCACCCAACCTTCCTATACTCACCCCACCTTCCCATCACTCACCCCCACCTTTACTATACTCACCCCTGCCTTCCTATCACTCACCCCACCTCTCCTATATACTCCACCCCACCTTCCCATCACTCACCCCACCTTCCCATTACTCACCCCACCTTCCTAGTACACCTCCCCACCTTCCCATCACCTTCCTTCCTACCTATACTCACCCCACCTTCCCATCACTCACCCCACCTTCCTATCACTCACCCTACCTTCCCATCACTCACCCCACCTTCCTATCAATCACCCCACCTTCCTTATACTCACCCCACCTTCCTTTCACTCACCCAACCTTCCTTATACTCACAACCCCATTCCTTCCCATCACTCTCACCCCACCTTCCCATCACTCACTTCCCACCTTCCTATCACTCACCCCCACCTTCCCATCACTCACCCCACCTTCCTTAGTACTCACCCCACCTTCCCATCACTCACCCCACCTTCCCATCACCTCACCCCACCTTCCAATCACTCACCCCACCTTCCTAGTACTCACCCCACCTTCCCATCACTCACCCCACCTTATCCTTATACTCACCCCACCTTCCCCATCACTCACCCCCACCTTCCCATCACTCACCCCACCTTCCTATCACTCACCCCACCTTCCCATCACTCACCCCACCTTCCCATTACTCACCCAACCTTCCTAGTACTCACCCAACCTTCCCATCACTCACCCCACCTTCCTTATACTCACCCCGCCTTCCTATCACTCACCCCACCTTCCCATCACTCACCCCACCTTCCCATCACTCACCCAACCTTCCCATCACTCACCCCACCTTCCTATCACTCACCCCACCTTCCAATCACTCACCCCACCTTCCTATCACTCACCCCACCTTCCCATCACTCACCCAACCTTCCCATCACTCACCCAACCTTCCCATCGCTCCGTCATCCCATCACGCACCCCTTTATCTATACCTCCCCACTACAGCTTATCCTTTCCTTCCCCCTCCACCCGCTCCTCCCCTGCCCCCTGCCTATCAACCCCCACACACACACACACCACACACACAACCATCTTCCTATATTGTCTCTGCGTCAACGTTCACCCTCCCTCCCCCACCCATCTCCATACCTGTCCACAAACCCTCGCCCTTCCCAAACCTACCTGCCCATCACCCCCTCTACCCCACCAACACCACCCCGACAAGCCATCACAAACCCATTTCCACCCTGTCCCACGCCATCACCAATTTTCTCACACGTGTCCCCACACCAACACACTTCTCCAAGCCACCCACTTCCTATCTATAATCCCCTGACATTTCACTCTCGTAATACCCCTCACAATCTGACATAACTCCGTCAGCTCAACACTGGTGAACTTTGGGTCAAGAAGCCAATGATACACCATCTAACTACAAGACGTCGAAGAAACGACACAGATAATACCAGTACTTACATTTCTATAACGGCATGTACATGGATATATGACATTGCATGGTTCAAAACGCCCATCGATACAACCTAGTTACATAACCTAGACCTAACAACGCGTCTCAGGTTGAGATATAAGCTAACCAATTAAATTAAAAACAACCACTGATACATGGATAAAAAGAAAAGGTAATAATCTTAAGACTGATCAATAATACATACCCTGGCTGTTGGAATCGCTTTCCCTGTCGCTCATCACATCAGTGAAATGCCCATCGTCAAAACAAACCAAGCATTTGAGTCAACCGAGAGAAGAGGATATATTCATATAATATTTATGACCCCAACAGCTCGAGTGTGACAGTTAGCTTGTAGTATACCCACCAGAACATCCCGCAGTCAGCGACCGACAGCAGAACAGCAGAACATCTCACGTCTTCGAAGGCAACAGTTCCGATCAGCTCTATTATTTATTTAACATCGTGTATTAAAATCACCAAGTTTATGTACAGCGCCTCGCTATAACGTGAAAGGCGCGACAATACACTGGCATATTGCGCAGCATGTAATTGTGGTACAAGTGAAATGAATTCATTTTCTCTTTTGTGACTTGGATAGAATCTCGAGTATCGGAACATATTAAACTCGGGTTTAAAGGATTGTGATCGTTAAACATGGGTCAAACGTGTAGGCAATCAGGGCTAAACGTTTTGTGGAGGAAAACTCGAGTCAAACCGGCGAGGTCTAACAATCAATACACCGCGATGACAACGTCGTGAAAAAAAAGTGAAGTTGTATTCAGCCACAGTCGTTGACGAGACGAGATTTGCATGTCACACCCGTAGGCCGGAATGGCAAACGGGCGCAGTCCTTTGTAGGTGTTGTGACTTATGTTAAGTGTGGTACACAAATCGTTATTTGTAATAAGATATGTACGTTAAGAGGTAATAGCTGTGTTAGCACTATGGGATACTGTTTGTCTCGGTTGCCGTCGAGTGTACAATTAAGTGGAAACATACATTTGTGTATATGTATTGCATTGAATGAGCATGTGCGTTGCTTTGAATGTATGCGTGGTTCGTCGTTGGGGATGTTTTGTGCCGACGCTGCCACAGATGTCGGGGAGCACCCCGTTGGACAAAAACTGTGTTGGGTGGGGTTGGGACACGTACAAAAAGTCTTCATGGCGTCAAGCTTTGGTTGTAAACATAAGTAGGAGTATCTGGCCCCGGGGTGTTTACGCCTTTGTTCTTGGGGTTGGAGAATATCAATCTGCATGCTGTTTGGGACTTCAAGATGAGACTGACTGACTGACTGAGTTTGGTTTTACGCCGCTTTTAGCAATATTCAAGCAACATCACGGCGGGGGACACCAGAAATGGGCTTCACACATTGTACCCATGAGGGGATTCGAACCCGGGTCTTCGGCGTGACGAGCCAACGCTTTAACCACTAGGCCACCCCACCACCCCTCAAGAAGAGAGGAAAGTCCTCCTGATAATCTAATAAGAAAGCGGTTAATTCTTCATACGTACGCACGGACGCACGCAACTACGTACGCATGCATGTAGTCATGCAGGTCTCAAAGGTGTGCCACTGGAGAAACACACAAAGCGGGATAATGCTGATATAAACATAATCAGGGAGAAGAGGGACTCGAACACATGATCACAGGATTCTGGAGTGCCCAAGGGACGCAACTCTGCATAGCGAAATGCAGCGCCTTGGACAACTTCGTCACCCGTGGCCTGGCCTCATAATATAATATAACACATAATACAGTCCGATGACAAAAGACCAGTGGTTAATATGATGATCACTGCACCCTGCTGGCGAATAGGATGTCGTATGATGAGTCACGTGACACGTAGAAACAAACCTGAGAGAAAAATATACGATACTCTTTAAAACTCTTGTTCCACCCTCTGCTTTTTGCGGAGAGCCCATATAAATATTCCACTGGAAGTCAAGTACCATTGACGTATACCCCATTACCCCATTATAACGAATAGTGGGGGCAACGAGCTCGGAGTCAAAATTGTTTTAAAGAGCATGTACCCGTAACAGATAAGGAGGCTATGTAAGCCTATATCGAGAGCTTCGTAACGCTGTACACATAACAGTGTTGCGTTTATCGGGGCTATGTAAGCGTGTATGGGGTTAGGAGGGACGGGGGTGTAGGCAGTGTGCGAAATAGCCACTGGTCCGCTAGCCCGTGGCTAGTAAAAATCTAGTCGGGCCAGTAAATCTCCACAGTCACTGGCCCGACTCTCCGACTTGTTAATTATATATAATACACTTTTAAACCATGCAAGATTATGGCCTGGAAAAAACGTTCATCACATTAGCAACTTAAAAATGAAACCCGTGTCAACATTCAAATTTCGGGCTTGTGAGTTATTTTGTGGGCTAATAATTTTCAGGCGTAGCTAGCCCGACTGGCTAGCACAATTTGGAAACTATTTGGCACACTGGGTGTTGGGGCATAATAGTCACTACTCACTACGTACAAACACCTATGTATAAAAGACTATTACAACAAGACGCGGAGAAGATGCAAGACCCAGGTGCACAAATTCTGGTTTACAGGTGTTACAGGGACCTTTCTACAGTGCCATGGTGGATGTCCTAAAGCCCCATACTTTAACCCGAGACTTCCGCACTATACCGCAGCACTAAGGTCGATTTGAGGCACCTATCCCGGAAGCCAAATCAACAAACTGATCTTAGCGCTAAGACTGACGAAGATTTTGGTGGATGAAAGTCATCGTTGATGCTCATGATATTAATCACTGGGTTGTCTGGTCCGGACTTGATTAATGGCAGGCCGCCGTTATAACAAACAAGCTGACAATGTAATCAGATAAGATAAACTCGTTGTCAGCCGCACCGCGTTTTCACTTTGCATTAAGTGATTAAGGCTTCTTGCTTAAAATGTAAACTGTTCATACTTTTAGTGTATATTCTTTTTTGTCAAATTCGAATGATCGTTGTTAATTTGTCTATTTCCATCATGCTTTTCGAAAAGAGCGTTAGCATCCGCGAAGCTTACATCTTGGATCAAAAGTACCACCGCTTCCAACGTGATATCATTAAGGTGGGAATTAGGAGATAAACATCATGTGTTGGCCAATTTCCGGGTGTTATTGAGTATTTGAGCACGGGAATTCATTTAGAAATATTCCCGTGCTTCAAATACTTAATAACACCCGGAAATTGGCCAACACATGATGTTTATCGACATTGTAAACACAAAAGTGAACCAAGAGGTCCACACACGTTTTTGTGTCTGCTCTCATTGACATCGAGTACGGGTACAGCAGTGAAATGTCATCAGCCGGCCGTTCGGCTGTCTCCCATGGTAGCATCTGGAACTGCTCATTTGTGACGTCATTCAGACTTTACGCCACAATATGATTTGAATGACGTCATCACAATGGTGTGAGCGATGTTTGTACGTATTAATACGCAGCGATTTTCTGGGAATCGAACACCATTCCATCATGTTTTTCAACCAATCAGATTAAAGAACACAGTGACTTTTGGTTTACAATGAAATATGACGTCATTCTGTGGCTGTGATTGTGCCACAAACGTTCCCTAACGGTAGGCACGATATTCTAGATATTGAGATAAGTGTGATTGCACCTACCGACAACGGACAAGATATACAGTAGTTGGCCATAAGTGAGTCATCATTAGTGAAGTTCCCATAGACTTGCATGTTAATTAACTCTTGCAAGAATAATTTTCATAAATTTAGTTTCGGTCAAATTGCTTTCAATACTTATCTACCAGCTGGGAAATCATCTGAGCTACATACACATAATTTCCATTCAATTTTCCGATGATTATTAAGAAAACTGCAACTTTTTATACAACATATATATTAGAAATACCAATCAGGTTTAACATGGCTATGGGATAGATTAAAAGTTGTACTTATGTATGGTGCTTAATCAGGTGTCATTCGATAACTAATCAACGGAAAGATGAAAGAAAATTATGTACACGTAGCTGAAGATGTTTTCCAATATGTTTGCAAAATATCAAAATAAAATGACTTCTACTCAGTTGATAAAAATTATTCTTGCAACAGTTAATTAACATGTAAGTCTATGGAACTTTCACTAATGATGACTCACTTATGGCCACCTACTGTAGGTTATCTTGGGGCTTGATATGGCCCGCCGTGATATTGCTGGAATATTGCTAAAAGCGGCGTAAAACCATACTCACGCACTCACTGATATGGACAGGTTAATTTCTGTTTAATTTCTCAAAAATACGTATGAGGACAATTACATTGTGTATAAATTATTGACAATGATGAATATAGGACCATGTATCTCACTCCCTGCCGTACAAGTTCTTGTATTAAAAAAAATAAACCCGATACACCGGCGCCGTACCCTTTGGTGAATCACTGCTTGATTCAAGTCTCAAAACCTGTACCACACTGTTTTGCCTATTACTATTTTACCGTTATGTCTTGCGAAGAAATGTCAGATATATGCCACATAGGTCATGGTATTTGAACACCGCCAAATCATCACGGCCAGCAGACATAGATACAGCTCACTTTGGTAACAGTAATTGGAGACTTTTCAAAGCCGATTGGAAGCTTTATTCCACCCAGGGTCTGGTGATAACGAACAGCGATCAAACTGGCCTGCTTCATTTACCCTCTAAGCATCCCAGCCACCTGTAATCAAAACTGTCTACGTTTTTACTTCCTGTTAAAGATGAAACGCGTTATTGCGAGGGGGAATTGACGCATGGGGATCATGATCAAACATTAATACGCTCCGTTTTTCTTGTTACAGCGGGGTAAATCGATTTCCCATATGCTTCCGATGACTAGATATAAGGCACAGAAGGACAGTGTTGTGTGTTGTCAACACGATAAGCAGAATATTTGAATGACGGATGTGGGTTTTATTTGTATTCTGGGTTTATTTTTACACAAGTGCATAGTAACTATGGCTCATTTATAAACATTAACGATTATTTGTTTGAGGAGACTAAAGAAGCTGAAATAAGATTATTCTTTTAATCGGTGCAATATGAAACTGTCACAAAAGATAATGTCGCAAATGTTAACGAAAGGTGCGGGAATGAGGCAGTTCGTATTCCCCATTTATAAAATAAACGAAAAGTCAAAAGAACTATGTCTGAACATTTAATACACCAAAACCGAAACAAAACAATAAACCCAAGGAAAAATCCCCAACACTGCACATTCACCGAACTTGTGAATGATAACTATGCTTCTATGTAAATGTCTACCCGATAATGGAAGCAATCTAATTAGTATGGACATCTTTGTCCCTCATCGAAATACTGACAATGTTGAACTGATTAACGCTGTTGTCAGCTTTGACCACGAAATGCACGAGATTTTAAAACCCACGTGCATGTATATATTCATATAAAATGGGGCAGCCCGGCTTTCGAGCGTAACCCGAAGGTCCGGGTACGATTTCCCACATGGGTACATTGTGTGAAGGAAAATCTAGATCGCGATCCATTTCCCGAGGTTCCTGCGATAGAAAATTGTAAAACCATGAATGTTGAGTGTTTACAAATTATTAACTAATCATTTTACCAAACTATGTCAAGTCTTAATATAAGGGAAAGCCTCCGTGGTGTAGTGGTTAGAGCGTCCGCCCGGAGAGCGGAAGGTCGCGGGTTCGATCCCCGACCGCGTCATACCAAAAGACGTTAAAATATGGTACTTGTTGATCCCTGCCTGGCGCTCGGCATTAATGGGTACAACAAGGACTGGTCGGCTCGGAGTCAGTATAATGTGTCTGAGTGGGGTATTCATGCTTCACTGCGGCATGGTATCTCAGTGGGCTAGCACTATAAAACCAGCTTCAGTCTGGGCTAGTACAAGCAGCCGCACATACACATACACACGCATTCACGTCGTCATATGAGCGAAATATTCTCAAGCACGACGTTAAACCCAATTTCACCTCACCTCACCTCAATATAATGGGCGTATCGCAAAATATGTTCCATCCGTTATTTGTTGCACGCCAACTCTTATCAAGTCGAACAAGTTTCACGCGGCGGGCGCCAGAGGTGTCCCCAATACAAACAACAGGCACGCCCTGCACGAGGATTACGTGCGTCCTCAAAGACAACTTGAACTGCCGTTATCGGGTTATTGCCTCATATAGATCACTTCGTTTGTCTTGATGTATTTCCGTGTGAGACGGAGGGGTGTTATCGGCAGGAGCTGTTAAACTTTATACCGCTTCAAACGTAAGTAATTAGTTAACAACTGAGAAACACCGTGCGGAATTGTATATATTATTGAAAACTGGCAAAACACGATACAGAGATTGTTGTACGAGCATGTGTGATTTTACGAAACGAGGTCTTGTATTCTGCAGCGAGAGCGAGGTAGATTCGTGAGTAGTCTTTACACACGAACTATATCTTATGAAATTAACGATGTTGATTGTTATGTTCCAGCTGCAGAACTCCGAGGGGAACATTTTGTAATTAATTACGACTATATTGCATATGTGAGAGCATTCGTGACAATAACATTGTCCATTGTACTCATGTTGGGTGTTCATACCTAAGTGGGCGGTAGGGTAGCCTAGTGGTTAAAGTGTTCGCTCGTCACACTGAAGGTCCGGGTTCGATTCCCCACATGGGTACATTGTGTGAAACCCATTTCTGGTGTCCCCCGCCGTGATATTGCTGCAATGTTGCTAAAAGCGGCGTAAAACTATACTCATTCATACCTGAGTTTTCGTTTCGACGAGCGAACGCATTCACCAAATGGCTGCGGATCTTTCTGCAGAGATCCTACAAAACTACAAATCCGTATTTCGTTGAAAAAGCCGTTAAGGACGCTACGGACTCACTCACTGTAATCGGCGTCGAGGGTATAAAAGCTATCATTTTTGTTATATTCAGGACCGTTCCGGAATTGGAACCACGATCGTCGGGATCCTGACATGACCAAGGGAGTTAACTCTGCAGGGACGACAGTTCCATCGCGTCCACGTCGCCCTAAAACTATAAAACCAAAACCAACCAACCAACCAACCAACCAGGGCCATCGTGCCACAACTGAAGACTAAGGTGACTCGGGTCCAGATCATACACACGATAATGTCAACTTGCCAACATGGCCACCAGGTCTCACATTTGCTGTACATTCTCGCGAACCTTTAAAAAAATATGTCCGTTATCAGCGAGTGTGGATTAATATTAACCGATGCTCTGCCGTATAATGGATAAATCGATAGCGTTATGAGCATAAACCTGCCAAAAACAAACACATGTCTACGGACAAGATATGACAAAATAAACAATCAGTGGCTAGCTTGAGAACGCACAGTAGTTACAAGAACAGTAAACGCAACCTTCAACCGCCAAAATATTGTAGATTAATCTTCCCTTGTCTGACAAACAGATATATTTGTACATATCAGACAGGTTAAATGTAAAAGGCCATCCCTATTTTCATATGTTTGGGATTTTTAATTTCCAACCTGAACCACCAATAAATTACAGTTAAATAATGTGAAAACACATGTAACGTATATTTCTGGAATTTTAAATTTTATGTTCAACAAAAGTCTTTTAAGTAATTTAAGATGTAGATCGAGTTGCTCTGCTTCGGAAACAATGATTTGATAAATGTAGATCAAGAAAGACCAAGCTGATTTTGGTTTTTAAGAGTGCGATAAGAGTAGGGGTATGTATTTTTTATAACATCAGGTGTGAATTTCTAAGATTTATTTTAAACAAATATTACACCTATAAAAAAACAATATAGGTACGATGGGGAAACAGATCAATGCATAACTGTGAAATGACTGAAGATAACCGGTTGTCTAGCCTGGGCGGACTTCTAATATTTTATGAGAGCTTCTTTTAATACTCGCATTCGCTCAGTTTCTACTGTGCGTGTTGCAGGTGACAACTGAAGGGCATTGAGCACAGGTGAATATACTCAGGAAATGAATAAGGGAACAGACAAAAGTACAAGTGCTCCTTTATTTATTTCCAGAATTTCACTCACATTGCAATACAAAGCATGCGAGGAAGCCTTGAAAAGAATATAGGAACACACGTACTTTCATGAGTTCCATATTCGTTTCCATGATTATATATTTATTTGTTTGTTTATTTATTTGTTTACCTCTGCACACAGCAATATTACTGTAAATAATCGAGTCTGGACATAGCATGAGCATCGATCTACGCAACTGGGATACGAAAGTCAGAAATATGAAATATATCTGGCTGCCGTACGACATCACTCTCTCAGCTCAAGTGAATTCTTGAAGTTTAGGATTAAGTATTTTGGTAGGAAAATGGGTTTTGTGTAGATTGTGTGTGGGGGTGGGGGTATCAATAGCCATTCCAGAGACAGGCATTCATTTTTCTACGTCTTCAATATGGTTGTTTGAAAATGTCGCGTGTTTTTGAAAAATGTGACGTAGTCATTATATATAGTTATATAGTTATATATAGTTTTACGATGTGTACGGACATTGTTTTGGGATACGTGAAATTGTGAGAGTACTGAGTTGTACATTGTTTCAACATTGTTTCAGTTTTAGAAAAGCAACACAGACGAAATCGATTCAAATTTGCTTAGAAACCTGTTATTTGTCATATAGTTCAGTTTAGTTATATGTTACACATGACAACAACACAAATACCAAAAATAGCATGAAGTATCCTCTGCTTAAAAACACACCCATCTTATCCATCAGTAACAACAAGCACCATTTTGAAATGGGATCAGCAACCTAACCCCATTGCTGATGTAAAAAGAGTATCAGTACAACGGATGTGCTTCCTTCCGTTCCTACGTAAACATAGTGAGTGAGTGAGTTTAGTTTTATACATGGCAACGGCCTGTAAATAATCAAGTATGGACCTGACAATTCAGTGATCAACAGTATGAGCATCGATCTACGCGATTGGGATACGATAACATGTGTCAACCAAGTCAGCTGAAGATCAATTCTAACCCGGATCTTCACGGGTCCAGCAAGGTAATCCCTAATGAATAACCCTAATACTTACCCCATAAGCGGCTTCTGCACAACGATGACTTCATGTTGAAACACCCTTGCTACAAGGTTTTCATATTCCGACCAGCTGTTCTTGGTCTTGCTACGATGTTTCTTTTTCATTTTGGTCTTTACTTTGCTACCGCCTCCCATGGCATTTTGTCTGAAATAACAATATATCAACGTCATAATACTTGTGACGTCGCCTGTTTGTGACGTCATATGATTCTGGATTCATCTGACGTCATATGTTGCTTCTATCCGGAGACTCGGGCATGTCTGTCGTTCGGCTGTTTTCATAGAGACACATGCGTGCATGTTTCTCGAGTTATTATTATCATAAGGAGTTGATGGAATGTGCAGCTATATATTATAATATTACATAAATAACTTACGTTCACACGGAACCTAACACGTCCTTCACCACCGCTCACGCTGACCCGTGAAGATCCGGGTTAGAATTGATCTTCAGTCACCCATGCTTGTCGTAAGAGGTGGTGTCATCGGTTCCCAACTGCGTAGATCGATGCTCATGCTGTTGATCACTGGATTGTCTGGTCAAGACTCGAGTATTGACAGACAGCCGCCATATAGCTGGAATATTTCTGAGAGCGGCGTAAAAAAACAACCAGCCAACCGCCCACACTGTATCACTGTTTCCAGAGAATCCAAGTTCTACACGTCATAGATTTCGAACTTACGTTCACTCGGTCAGTGTTTTGTCGATCCCAACACATGATATCTCCCAATCCTTCAAAATAATATAATAATAAAACAATACTTAGTTTTTGTTTGTAAACCAACGCATTTATTCTGAAACCATCGAAGTGAGTGAGTGAGTGAGTGAGTAAAGGGTTAACGCCGCTTTTAGCAATTTCCAGCAATATCACGGCGGTGGACACCAGAAATGGGCTTCACACCCCTGATTGGTCGTGATTTGTTTAACCGTTACAATTTCAGCAAATATTCGTCCGTTTCGCACGAGCGAATTCACGAAAACAACTCAAACGAATGCATTTTCCCATGAGAGTTGTCAACTGGCAAAGGAATGGTCCAAGAAACCCTGCAGAGTTGTGTCCCTTGGAAGTGCCATACATTCTACGCGAAAGCGTTATAAGATGTTAGTTTTCAATGTGTTTCGATGAAAAATTATAGTGTTTGGAGGTAATAGATTTCTATAACAGCTTATGAATTGCTTATAATTTAAACCGTGTAGCGCATATGGAAAGATTTTTCAAACGGGTCGTTCAGTACAGTAGACTCCACAACGGTTTTTGTAACGAAGTACGGATTTGTAATTTTGCAGGATCTCCGCAGAAAGATCCGCAGCTTTTCGGTGAATTCGAACCGAAACTCGGTATGAGTGAGTGAGTATAGTTTTACGCCGCTTTTAGAAATATTCCAGCAATATCACGGCGGGGGACACCAGAAATGGGCTTCACACATTGTGACCATGTGGGGAATCGAACCCGGGTCTTCGGCGTGACGAGCAAACGCTTTAACCACAAGGCTACCCTACCGTCCCATAATGATCAGTGATGTAAAGTAAATACACAAAGGCTATGAAAGCCCAACATGAGTACAATGAACGTTATTATTGTCAACTATCGTGATTTCGAAAATACATTTTAGAACTTTTCTTCACCGAAACTTTACCATTTCAAAGAAATAAATTAACTAAAATGTAACAATGGCATTTTTATTAACGACATATCCATGCAGTACAGTACACAGTCAGTATCTGCTAATTATAACCTCGATGCCCACACACCCGTCTTCAGAGAGAACTATCCAAACTGGCTGTGTTTCCCATCAAACAGTGTATTTTTAGGTGGGAAGTCGCCCTGGTTGCAGTTGTCGGAGTCGCAGCAGAAGCTGCAAATGATGCTGGCGCCGGATGGGGCAGACGTGTGGTCCAGCATGTTCAGACACAGATCCGTGTCTGATGTCTGCAGCCACCACTTGCTGTAGCAGGTGGCCTCGTCAACACAGCTGAAGATGACACAACAGTGGGTGGGTGAGTGAGTTTAGTTTTACGGTTAGATGACACTATAGCATGATGACAGTGAATTAGTAAGTGCGTATGGTTTTACGCCACTTTTAGTAAAATTCCATCAATATCACGGCGTGAGACGCCGGAAATGGGCTTCACACCTTGTACCCATGTGGGGAATCGAACCCGGGCTTTTGGAGGGATGAGCGAACGCTTTAATCACTATGCTACCCCACCGCCCCCTGAATGACGACAGCATCTGATGCGTACATCGCAGTATATTGATCGTTATGACTGTAAAAGTGTTTGTGAATATTGCAGCCGATTATATACCACATTTCCTCAAGCCAAAGTTTGGTTTCACTCACAAAAATAATTATTTAAAGCGTTGTAAAATCATCCGTACCCACTGATTATGTTAAAAGAACGTACTTCAAGGGTAAAGATAAACATTGGAGAATTGGGGGAATACGATAAACCCAATCACTCTAAAGCGGCAAAATGTATCGTAAACAGTTGCGTCCCGTGACGTAACAGGATACTATAGGGCCCTTAAGTAGGTCACGGCACTTCTCGAGACCTTAGTACTAAACATGACAAACAACGTTTCATACCTTTTGGAATGATCTCATGGCTGTCGGTTGACAGTAAGGAACCGATAAGCCAAGCAGGAATAACAAATTTCCGATCTAACCATAGTAAAATTAGCCAACTATTACGGCTGTCGCAAGCTGGAAGCAGAACTAATTCTTGAATGTACGCTTGTCACCGGAAATCTGGTACCGGAAGTAAGCTGGGCCCGTCTCGCATATCGCAAGCTGGCGTGCGCAAAGGGAGCCGGGAACCAGCTTAGTGCCGGAAGTAACGCCTCGTGGGACTTACAGGCCCTATTATCACGATTCGTCCCCAAATTGATCCTTGGCCTGTCAGCACCATAACGGTTGATTCCAGAATGCCCGACGTTAGACTGTGCTCCGGGAACTGGTCGACACTGACACACTGGTCAACTCTAGAATCCGCTGACCACGGGTTCCAATACCAGAATGACCCTGATACACTCACCTCTTCCTGATTGTCCTGGTGTACTGGATGTCGTCTGTGACCGTCGTCAGACAGTACCCGGATGTACACGTCATGGGGTGCTGAATGAAGGGGCAGCCATTGCTGCAGTCCCAGCACGTTGTTGGACCTAGATATCATAACTGCGTTGTCATTTACAAGCAAAGAGTGGGTAGGTGATAGTCATGATACTAGTCTCGCCGGCTGTGCTTGTCACACTCACTCAGAAATATTCGAGATATATGCAAATAATCACCTGGACCAGACAATCCAGTGATTGACGTCATGAGCATTAATCTATGCCAGTGTATGAAATAAGGCCCGTCCGACCGCCCTAGACGGGCTGGATTTCTGACGGACGGTCTAATTTTACAGCTAGCCTGATGGTCTGGTAACATTTTTTCGCAAATGTGAGTATATTTCAACATATCTTGGTGTTTGGTCTGGTTAAATCCATTTTCGACTGGTAACAATAATTATTTGAAGTTACCAGCCCTGATGTCTGGCTGGGTTTTTGGCTTGTTTCATACACTGTCTATGTATTTAGATACAATAACATGCATAAACCAAGATGATCCTGCCCACCAGATCCCGTTAGTTGATTCTTATGGCAATAATAGCTTGCTTTAAATGTTAAATTAAGTTTCTATGAAAAATTTAAGTTCTCACTTCAACCTGAACCATATTTCATTAACATAAACACACAACTTTTTAAAAGGTTTTGACCAAATTTCGCTGTGGGAACCATAATTTACGTATTGAGTCAGGACGTTGGGAAAGTATTTCAGTTGAAAATAGAGTGTGTTTACATTGTGAAAAGATTTATTCAATAAGATTGCTTGAGGATGAAGAACATTTTCTTTTAATTTGTCCATTGTATGAAAACTTAAGAAATGAATACATACATATTGCAAAATATTATTATAATGTTACTAATATCATGTCAATTTGTAACAAGCAGCACGCCTGGAAGTTAGGAGCTTTTATATTTTACAGCTTTAAATTAAGACAAAACTGGATTGAAAACAATTGTAAATGATTTAAATGTATCATGTTAGCATATTTAAATGTTGTTGGTAAATCAATCAAATATTGTCACATGTCATAATTTAAATAATGAGGCACTCTGTCAAGTATATTAAAGGACTATGTATGTGAATTATGGGCCGGATGGCCTACATTTCTGAAATAAAATCAATCATTTCAATAGGTTGCTGAAGACTCTAACTCGAATGTTGTTTGGTCTCTACAGTCCGTTTGGGTTCAAATGAGAACGATGAATGATGAAATAACTCGAAATAGGGATAAGTGCTCACACAAAAATAAATAAGACACATGGTCGTGCAACCTCTGTACCCAAAAGGATCTGAAATATGATGTTTTATGATCGATTACGGAAAAAGTTGTCTAAGAAACTATCATGTAATATTGTTCTATTTTCACGCTTCACACAGAGGTGACAAACGGCTGGTGGAACAGCGCCGCCACGCACTTCAGGTGCAGCTCAGCACAGCCAGGTGAGATGACCCCTACATGTCAGGAAACAGCCGGCGCTGTTCCACCAGCCGTTTGTCACCGGTGCCTGTTGTACCGTGCAGTCCTATGAAAGCCTGTCGGCTTGGTGGGGAAGGAATATTCGACGTGTTGCAGGTCACAGACATTATTTTTCTAATAACCATCTCGATCAGTTAAACCAGTGGTTGATATCATGACCAACAACCCACAATCATTGATCAGCCAAATTACAAGTTGTAACCACCTGACTTTAAGTTAAAGAGATGATTGCGTCCAATGATCACGGTAGTGACGTGGTCGCCTGTCTGACTGATTGCTGATCATATTTACCTTTGCCACTTGATGTTGGCTTAGCCGAGGACGTTGATGTAGTCGCTGCTGTCACACTTGTTGAAGCAGTCGCCGTAGTAGACGGTACCGTCGACGTTGTGTTGAAGGGATTACTGGATGTCGCCGTAGTGGACGGTACCGCAGACGTTGTGTTGAAGGATTACTGGATGTCGCCGTAGTGGACGGTACCGCAGACGTTGTGTTGAAGGGATTACTGGATGTCGCCGTAGTGGACGGTACCGCAGACGTTGTGTTGAAGGAATTACTGGATGTCGCCGTAGTGGACGGTTGTGTTGAAGGGATTACTGGATGTCGCCGTAGTGGACGGTACCGCAGACGTTGTGTTGAAGGGATTACTGGATGTCGCCGTAGTGGACGGTACCGCAGACGTTGTGTTGAAGGAATTACTGGATGTCGCCGTAGTGGACGGTACCGCAGACGTTGTGTTGAAGGAATTACTGGATGTCGCCGTAGTGGACGGTGTTGTAGAAGCTGTATTGATGAACCTACTTGGTGTTGGAGATGGAGACGCAGTGAAACTACTTGCCGATGGCGTTGGAGACGTTGCTGCAGAAGATGTGGTAATAGACGAATTTACGAAAGCGCTAAATATGACTTGGTTGCTATTAGTTGCATAGTTGCCGTTTGTTTCTGTGGTTGTTCTTGTTATATTGTTGCTGGGTTTTTGTTGTTGTTTTTTTGTTGTCGTTGTGGGGTTGTTGTTTCTCTGTTTTTTTTTTTGTGCGTGCGTGCGTGGGTGTGTTTGTGTGTCGGGGATGGAGATGGGGAGGTATGGTGTTTTTATTAAAGCAAAACTTAAAATCGTTGCCACCAGTCAGACTCCAATAACTCCCCTCAGCCAGCATAATCCATACTGTAATCACTACTAAAACGCAAACCACTCACCTACTCAACTATGTGTGGGCCTACCTGTTGTCGTGATGATGTCGTACTGAGCGAGGTTGGATGGTGTGGTGTTCTCGTTACAGGGTGTGGCCGGAGACGTGTTGTTACAACACCATCTACAGAAAATGGACAAGGTAAAAGAGACGACATATTAGTCGTGGGGAAGAATATAGCTGGAATCGGTAAGAAATGGTAAAAGAGACAAAACATTTAACCAACAGACAACGTCGTCACAGGAATGACGCTTGGTCAAAAGTCAGGGAGTGGAGCGATAGCCCAATGGTTAAAGCGCCGAAGACCCGAGTTCGATTCCCAAAATAAGTTCAATGTTAAAAGCCCATTTCTGGTGTCCCGCGACGTGATATTGTTGGACTATTGCTAAATGCGATATCAAATCTTATTCACTCGCTTATTCAGGGTGAGAGGTCGGTTATCAAACAGTATACAGGGAGGCCAGATCATCTGGCCATTATAGCACTGGGCCTTGATTTTCGAAGCTCTCTTAGCGCTAAGATAAGTTAATGTTAATGTGTGGTACATACGACTATCTTAGCGCTAAGAAAGCTTCGAATATCTAGGCCCTGGATCGCCAGATCAGAGACGCGGGTTTGTTTCTTACGCCGTCCGCAGCGATATTGATAAATTGATGCCGAAAAGTAGCCCAAATCTCACTCACACATTCTTTATTTTTTTCATAACATCCAGAACTGAGCTGTAATCCACATACCTGCAGAGCAGCCCGTGGCTACTAGGGTGTATATTGGTGAGGTTGGCCATGCACTCAGTCTGGGTTCGAGTCTGGATCCACCAGTCCGAGTAGCACACAGTGTCACTTACACATCTGAAGTTAACAAATTATATCGTGAAGATCCGGGTTAGAATTGATCTTCTGTAACCCATGCTTGTCGTAAGAGGCGACTAACGGGATCGGGTGGTCAGGCTCGCTGGCTTTGCTGACACACGGCGTCGTATCCCAGTTGCGTTGATAGATGCTCATGCTGTTGATCACTAGATTATTTAAAGACCGCCGCCGTGTAGCTTTAATATTGCTGGGTGCGGCGTTAAACAAGAAACAAAACAAAGTATGTCGACTAATAATGAAAGAAAATGAAACAATATCGAAAATTGTACATGTTAGTAAATTGCTCTTAAAGGTGAGGGTGAGGTGAGGTGAGGTGAAATTGGGTTTTACGTCGTGCTTGAGAATATTTCGCTCATATGACGACGTGCATGCGCCTGTATGTGTATGTGCGGCTGCTTGTACTAGCCCAGACTTAAGTTGGTTTTTGTAGTGCTAGCCCACTGAAATACCATGCCGCAGTGAAGCATGAATACCCCACTCAAACACATTATACTGACTCCGAGCCGACCAGTCCTTGTTGTACCCATTAATGCAGAGCGCCAGGCAGGGACCAACAAGTACCATATTTTAACGTCTTTTGGTGGTTCTTAAAGCCTTTGTTCTTAAAGGAAATGGGGTGTGGAAATCACTGTAGGAGGCCGCATAACATTTACAGTTTTCACAGAAATTATTGAGAAAATCTTTGCTTCCTAATACTGATAATAGAATATTAAAATAGGTGTTACATTATGTAGTAAAGGTTCTCAATATGGGAGGCAACTCTAAGAATGAACCTTACGACATCAAGAGTTATCTCCCCTGGTGTTGGAGGCTTCTTTTGTTGACATAGCAGATTTGACAGCAGAAGATAAAAGAAAGCTGGTTCGAGATGATTTTGAAAGGGGTGTGACTAATGCAAAAGAGTTAGCTGGTAGACATGACATTCCTCTGTCTGCAGTTTACAGAACTTTGAAGAATATTCAGTCATGAGTTGGGACTGAGCACAAGACAGGGGCAGGGAGGTCAAGGAAGTTCAGTTACTGATCGCAGGCGACTTGGTCAGATTGTGGGTAGGGGGAAATTGAAACGCGATGAGAATATCAAAAATGAGATAATTAATAGAGGAAATCCTCAGATATGTAATGAAACCCTTAGACAAGAATTACAAAGACTTAACTGTGTGAGAAAGCGCGAATTCCCTCACCATTTATGAAAGATGCACAAAAAGAAAGACGTTTAAACTGGTGTAGGGCTCACGAAAATCAAGACTGGGGTAATGTTTTCTTTTCTGATGAAAGTTCTGTCTGGCTTTTTCCGAACTTTGTGAACATTTGGACAAAAGATACCATGAAACCTTTCTACCAACACCCAAAACACAGCCCAAAATTTCACATGTGGGATGGGATATCATCACGTGGTGTGACGAAGTTTGGTATTTTCACTGGAAATTTGACGAAGGGACGATATGTTGACATCTTAAATGATCAAATCCTTCCAACGGCCCGAACACTGTATGAAGGGTAATTGGATTTCCCAGCAAGATAACGACCCAAACCACACTGCGGGCTTCACAAAACAGTGGTTGTTGGACGAAAATGTTCAAGTTTTAGACTGGCCCAGCTATAGCCTAGACCTTAAACCTACTGAGAATGTGTCTGGACTAATAAAGGACCGAATAAACCAAAAAGGACTAAGAAATATTGAGGATGTAAAGAAAGAAGTGGTCGAATATTGGGATACGCTGTCACATGATTTCCTACAAACTTTAATCGGTAGTGTACCTAGACACATTCAGTCGCGTACGGCTGGGCAAGGAGGTCTCACAAAGTACTGAAAAGACACTTAGACTGTAAGAGAATCATATCTCAACATATTCATTTAAGTGAAACTTCTATAGTTTACAGGGGTGGTGGGGTAGCCTTGTGGTTAAAGTGTTCGCTCGTCACGCCAAAGACCCGGGTTCGATTCCCCACATGGGTACAATGTGTGAAGCCCATTTCTAGTGTCCCCCGCCGTAATAGTGGTGGAATATTGTCATAATGTTAAATCGGCGTAAAACTAAACTTACTCACTCACTTACTCACTCACTCACTCACTCACTTTATAGTTTACTAGTATTAGATATTTGCCGAAACAACTTTCTCAACAATTTCTGGAAATACTATATATGGTCGATCTCATCTTGACGTGAGCTAGCATCGGCCTGTCCCGGAATAACTGGAGTGTGTAAGTGAGTGAATATGGTTATACGCCGATTTTAGTAATATTCCAGCAACATCACGGCCGGGGACACCAGAAATGGGCTTCACATATTGTACCTACGTGGAAAATCGAACTCGGGTCTTCGGCGTGACGAGCGAATGCTTTAACCACTGGGCTACCCCGCCGCCCCAGTAATAACTTGAGCGGTTACGATTAACATCAGCGTCACAAAAGGGCGATAACTCTACTCACTGTTTAGTGACAGCCTTGTTCCCCTTCCCGTCAACCTCCAGTGTGTTCATGCAGAAAGGCTTGTCATCCGGGCACTCAGCGAAATCTGTGACGTCACATGTCGTCACTCCGTCATCCACACATACCTGACACCGGTTCTTCACTAGGGAGCAGAAAGAAAAATAGTCACTGGTACTGTCGGAAATAGAAAAAAAACCTGTATTCTCTCATTTATCTCTACCATTTATGTAGTTGATATGTGAAAGTGTGAAATATCTCTGAAACTAAGTTCGGCCTAACTACAGTCTCAGTGGTAGGGAGATAGGAAACGGAGAAAAAGGACTTTACTCAGGGGAAATTAGTGCAGAACTGAGCAATGCGGTTAAGACTTATTTGGAACAGACCATGGCTTTATGCAAATTAGTGTGCGACGATATTGTATTACAAAGGACACTTTTTAAATGCCTAATTTGAAATTAGACGTAGATTCATTATAAATGATAGCTGACGTAAAAAAATAATAACTTTTATGCTGAAACTATCAAGGATGTAGCTACCATGGAGTCTCACTGTCACTATAGAAACAAACAGATAGGAGGGGTTGCCTCAAAAGCAAAACCTGGGGTCGGGCTTGGGGATAGAGATATCAGCTAAGATAAGATAACCCTTTAGGGCAATTATACTGGGGAGGTACACGGCACGTCATAACAATTTACAAATAACATCCAGCCCTGTCGATCTTCGGGTGGTCATGCCACCTATATACTACGATGCGTTTCTATGGTTTTCGAGTATCATATTCTTTTACATATCTCAACATAACATTTATGAAAGAAAGACACTTAAAATGTTAATCAATAGATGAGACATAGACAACACACATGAAAAAGCACAAAATATCTTTGAGATGAACCCTTGTGCCTGTAGGCAGCACATGCATTTCATGTCAGGTGAGTCGACGGTCCGTCGTCATACCTGGCTGAGCGACCTAATTGCCATCTATAGCCTGATCTATTGTTTCAGCAGCTATTCGTATTTTTTCTAAGTTTTGCCCGATTTTACAAGTAAACATGCTTTTCTGGATATCGTATTACGCATCCCACTGAACGCCTAGTTAGACAGAAGTGGGTTATTTCGACATATGCTATTTGCAATTGTGTAACTTTTAGGGATACAGAGTGACAGCCTAAAAACAGTTTTTTTCTATTTCCGACAGTACTTCTAACATCGTCCTTTTTATTCTTTTACACTTGGCTGATACGTTTCATCGTATCCCAAATAAGTAGAACGGTGCTCATGCTGTTGATCACTGGATTTTCTGGCCCAGAATCGATTATTTAGATTCCATTTAGCTGGAATATTGCTGAGTGCGGGGTTAAACAACATTCAAACCAATCCAAACCCTAAAAGTTCTTTTCCAGCCGACCCTCTCTAATTATTGGTGGATAAAGAATTGTCGTATGCCAAGTTCGAACCCAATATGGCTGACAGCTTGCCAGAGCATGCCTTGGGCATGCACAATATACATGTACACATCAGGCAGCACGTGCACGGCACTGTGTATGTGTATCCGAGCCTGAACAACATACCCAAAAGTGTTTTTAAAAAATGTCCGAAAAGCATTTTCAGCTGCGTTCGATAAAAACTATATTGAAAATTAGTGAAGACAATATAAAGATATATCGCAAATATTCCAAATGTAGTGTTTTCGTACTGGAAACCTCATTATTCTCAAAATAGGTCTACTTCTAAAATGATTATGTACAGAACAACGGCGTTTGTTACTCTTTATATAAGACATGCCCTAACCAAAGGCGATTACACAATCTCACTGGCGCGACTGTCAGCTAAAACTGGGCCCTTGTCTACTCTATTTCTCGTTGGGTGCGCTCAGACGACAGTTAGTACTCATTGGCGACCTCTTTTTAGAAAGAAAATGACAGTCTCCCTGCGTTTGTTAAATTAAAATTGATTTGAAACGAATTAAGTGAGCAGAGGCTTTTGTTTCAATTACTTTTGACCAAAATAAAACCTTCCAGGTTTAGATATGGCTCCATTTTTAAAGTAACCTGGCAACGTGCCTGCGTACGCACGACAGGAATTGGAATGAAATTGTACCACTTCCCTGACAACTAAATAGATGCTCTCCCGCATGCATGTTGACAAGATATTGGTCATTTTGGGATTCTGGAGGTTGTTTTGTTAAGGGAATAATTTTTTTATGTTTTTCACGTAGCGACCAAATTCTGAACATGGGTCGGTCGATCGGGTAAAAAGAACAAAAACAAAAACTTAATAAAGACAAAATTATCTGAATAATGTTCTGAATTCTCATTTATTGTAATTCTTATTGCAATTTCTCGCGTTCTGTGGACTTGTGGCAGCGTCTGATTAGAAGATAAACATTTTATATGACGAGGCGATGCGTTTTAGGTTCGAGTCATCGGTGTTGGAATGAAAACAATTTTTTATTTTATTTTTTTATTTATTTTTTTTATTATATTTTTTTTGGCGGGTGGGGGTCGGGAAATCAAATTAGAAGGGTCGGTCGGGCGATGAGAAACACAAAAAAATATAAATGCTGCCCTGGTAGCGAACACGATATTGTGAATAATATGTTTGATGGAGAGTAAATCGTTATTACTTAAAGAACCACTAAACTTTGTTTTTTGTTACTCTTTTAACCATTACATATGAAAGATTTGTGGTTAGTCTTATGCGGAACACCAAATTTATTCTTTAAAAACTTGTGGTTAATTAATACCGAGCGATTAAAAGTGGCCAAAAAGTCGCCTGCTTCCCTCTCGCCCGCCAACGAAACCACAGACAGGTTACGTAACTCTGCCGCCAGAGCACTGCAGTGACGTCATATGAGGAACGATTTTCAGTTAGTTGTATAGAAAATGTGTAGCACGCTCATCATTTTGATGATTTCTCGACATCAACGACGACATGCCGAATCGTTGCTTTGTCGTCAATTGCTCCTAGGGGTCGGGCGATGGTGTCCCCATGCACAGATTTCCACAGGACCCCGCAGTTCGTGCTAAATGGGTTATGATTGTGAGTGCGAAGCGAGCGTTGTGGAAGCCTGAAATGATATCTTACTTGTGTTCAGATCGCTTCACGGAAGTTAAAGAATCAAAACTACTTACTAGTTGTAGTAAAATATGCATATGATTGATGACCATAAAGATTTTCTATGACACAACTTGTAACATAACGATTTCTTCCTCGGAAGTGAGGTTGTGGTCGAAGTAACAATAATATTGTAAGTAATATTATATTGACACCCACCTCGCTGCCACGAGAGAAATTGTTATGATATACGCTATGTCATGCAAAATCCTATCGGCCATCAATAAAATACATATTTTTCTACGAGTAGAAAGTAGTTTTGATTTTGTAGCTCGGTGAAAACAAACCTAAATACCATTTATCCTCAGACTGGCGGATGTTCTCGACAGGGTGCCGCCATTTTTCAAAATCAAAAAATCTGTTAGAATTAATGAGATTATAGTTTGTTTTCAACAAGTTATAAAATCAAGACTACTTTCTACTCGTTGTTAAATATGTATTGGAATCATAACCAAACGGATTTTGCATGACACAACTTATAACATAACGAATTCTTCCACGGAAGCGAGGTGGGGTCGAAGTCACAATACTGCGCGATAAATTTCTTGCTACATTCCCATGGTTAATGTCCACTCACCAGTATGTAGATACTAGTCAATGTGCGTCTTAATATTTGGTCTTATAATCCTAATTAGTTTATTATCACACTTGTATGCATTTTGAAACTAAATAAAAAGCTGACGATCTGCTGATACTTATAGTGAATTTATAACAGAACTGTAATATCTAGACATTTTATAGTTTGCCAATGTGAATCATAATTCGCACACACACCCTAGTGCATGTTGTCTGTCTCATTACACTTCACGGCGAAAACAATGATTCTGTTGAATGCTACGACAAATGAATAAAAACAAAATGCAAATATTAAAATTAAAACAGATTAAAGTTATAGGAACAATATCAGGCCATTACCTTGTTCGAGGAATGTATCCATCAATATCCACAAAACTGTTCCAAATGATGTGTCTTTTAACAGTTTAATATACGAAAAAGTGATAAATCTTTTCAGGTATTGATGTATAGTCTCATTGGTCACCCAAGATAGCACACCTGGCAACTAATTGCATAATGTCCGCCTTTCTTTAAAACAGTAATTTAGTTAGCCAATAATGGGCAATCAATCAATGTATTGCCGGTTAATCCTTTGAAAGAAGGACGTTGTTTTACGCAGACACCGACACGGCAGAGTGTATTCAGTATAGATTAGTAAATCTACATACATAAACACTACCTTTTGACAATTCCGCTGTGTAAGATAAAAGTAATTAATCAATCAGCGTGTTATCGGTTAATCCTTTGATCGATGTTTATAATGTTGAATATTTACTCCAGACACAAGAAATGCCAAATGGGAACCTTTGTCGGGTAATCTAAGTGTGTTACCACTAATTATACCTGTTATAAATTCATTAACTGACCATCAAGTGAATGATGACAAATAACATGTGTAGGTTTATACCACCTAACACGGGTTACAACGAGGGAGTATTAATTGCTGTATTGCATGTGAAAACTTATGGGCCGACACTGTTTTGAGAATACAAACAGATTTTTACATGACATGATTAAATATCGAGGTAAAACAACACAGAAATGGGATCAATTTGGATCAGTCATTATACAAATAGGGCCTAACGGCACCAAACGATTTTGACAGAATCGTCTATGAAAACAAGTTGTAACTCGGAAACTAGGCAAAGCAGGAGACAAAATTAAATGACAGTAGATTGTGAGAACATATAGCTTTCATTTTCCACAACAATTGTCACGATTTCAGGTTTATACAAGCCTGTAAACACTATAATTTACCCCCTAAAATGTAGATGAATTCTGCATCGGCCCTCAAAGCTATTCCTCATATGACGTCACAGAGGCGCGCCGCTCTGATTGGTTGAAATTTCGTTCGCGGGTGAGAATTGTGCACTGTTGTCAAAAAGGTCGATTTAAGTCAATTAAAGGTCGAAATTAGTAGTTTTAATGACGGGGTTTCATTTATAACGATGCCAGTTAGTGATTTATGTATTTGTACCCCCTAGGGTTTATGTGACCTTTAAAGAGACTGAATTTTACGCTCTTTGGTTACTTGGTTGACTTGTGTATTTATTTCAGTCTTTTTTTCTTTTCCATATTTCATGTTATAAGATTTTTAGCCAAAGCTTGCTTTTAATATTGTGGATTTTCCGGTTTGGATGCATGTTTTGTGACAGCTTATCTTTAGTTACCAAATAATTCCGTTAAGCTTTACAAGAAAATCAATATGTACATATGCAAGCATACATACATGTGTATACCGGGTTTTATAATTTCTTATCTTTAGTTACCCCAAAAATATACCTTGTTTACGAAAATCTTAAAAAAAGAAACAGCAGGCTCGTGCATTTGGGTTTTTTTAAAATAATAAAACTTGTGCTATAGGCAAGGACTGTCCTCAGAATAGTTTCTCATACACATCTCAGCCTTTACTATAGAACCGGCCGTCCCATCATGTATGATGCCTATAGAATCAATTAAGCAGGAATCCCTGAATGTGTATGTTTCCCTGTCAACTTAACATAAACAACCTTGGTTTGACGACTACAACAAGTGTCTTATTACTGTGACGATCGATGGTTACTGGTTGTACATGACCAGCATCAACACATTACACACCCTCGCTACCACTGATTGCTTACATTTATTGATCAAGCTCTAGCGATGTCGACATCAATCTGTGGTTTAGTTTGATGATTCTGGTAATGTGCACAGTTACTAACTGTAGAGCAAATAAAGTGCTCTCTTGAAAATTGGATAGACCCAAATTTACAAAGGTCACACGGGTGAAAACAGTCCCTGAAACAGTTGCGAAGGGACAAATTCACACAAAAACATTTTCATTTTTTTTGCAATTCTTCAACAAAAAAAATGTTTACCCAGTAGTTTAAGAATCAAAATACAGACATTACAAGTATTTAATATATATGTTTCTCCATTAAATTGTGGGTTCATTCTTTTACCATTTACCGCGAGTTCTATTTCCACCATAAACACACCATGACTTATGTCCCTTGCAATATTACGTCACTGGTGACGTTGATAAACGGATGACGTCATTGGACCTCATCGGACCTGATTCACATAGTTATAGGTACAGGTAGGTGAATTTGGGGGTCCAACGCAAATCTGTGATCCCCGTATCAAATTCATAGCAGTTGAATAACCATGTGTTTCATGTTTGAGACACCATCGCTATTTTAGCCAGTTCGACAGTAAGTGAGTGAGTTTTACACCGCTTTCAGCAATATTCCAGCAATATCACAGCGGGGGACACCAGAAATGGGCTTCACACACTCTACCCATGTGGGGAATCGAACCCGGGTCTTGAGCGTGACGAGCAAACGCTTTAACCACTGGGCTACCCGACCGCCCCGATAAGGAAGAGGACTTAACGATAAGTAGATAAATCTAGCTGGATACATTGAACTGCCACATGAGGAGAGCTAGTCGACTGACTTTCTATTAATAGTTAATCTGTGTTAACCTCGATAAAACGGACCCCTTTAACCAGGACATCCCACTTTCCGGGCGATTCTGTTACGAACGTGTATGTGTATACAAACGATTTTACCGTTTGACCCGGATGAATAAAGTGTGAATGATACCGTTCGGCTACGGGATGTCATTGTCACAATACCGGCTAATGCGTTAAACCTGAACTTATTTATTTCTTTTTAATACGTGTCTTCGCCTGGCCATCAAAGATTATTCTTTAGTAGGCTTAAAATATTACTATACATGCCTCCAAAGCGAGTTAAACACAGAGACATACCTAATTTTTGCGTAGTTGTTGTCATCGTTTTCGATGTTGATGGCACTGTAGACGTTGATGGCACTGTTGACGTTGATGGCACTGTAGACGTTGATGGCACTGTAGACGTTGCTGGCACTGTAGACGTTGATGACACTGTTGACGTTGATGGCACTGTAGTAGTTGTGTGTGTTGTAGACACTGGCGTTGTAGCTACAACATATATGTATTATACGCTACAGCATTGTGAGAAGGTGTTCAATGTATTATTCCCGTCTATTTCATTCCTATTCACCCTTTGCTAGACCCGTGAAGGTCCAGGTTAGAATATTGATCTTCAGTAACCCATGCTTGTCGTAAGAGGCGACTAACGGGATCGGGTGGTCAGGCTCGCTGACTTGGTTGACACATGTCATCGGTTCCCAATTGCGCAGATCGATGCTCATGCCGTTGATCACTGGATTGTCTAATCCAGACTCGATTATTTACAGACCGCCGCCATATAGCTGGAATTTTGCTGAGTGCGGCGTAAAAGTAAACTCACCCACTCACACTTTGCTAAGGATCAAATCATGGAATCAACAGAAAACTATGATGTGGGGGTCAAATTTGGCGTAAATATCTAAGCCTATTGTAAGCATGGATCCGAGGTTTCAGTATGTCATTTCATCTTGTGGATTCAATTCCTGCTATTGACAGGTGTTGTGTACTTTTCAATGACTCGTTCCCTGATTTGCAAAATGGATGATTTGGTGCTCTGAAAACCATTTTTATGCTTACTCATGTCTCAAGTGCATAAGGTTAGATTAAAGTGACCGTTTGCCTAAAGAGGGGTTACGTACCATATCCTTATTTATCCAGTCTTAAATGGATACAATTTCAAAATATAAATTTACGTTTAAGTAAAGTTGTGAATTTTTGTGATCCTTAGCAAAATGTGAGTAGTATATATTATGAATCAGATATACTCATGTCTTCCTTCATCACGCTCACTTCCATGTTCCCAGTTAGGATTCTGGGGAGGAATTGGTTCCACGTACCTCATACGTGTGACTCACGGAGATTCCGAGTAAGCCTGAAGTTCCCCAGGAGCCTCCTTGACATATAGACAGCTTGTCACAAGAGTCGGGTGGATGAGTTTAGTTTCGGGCCGCACTCAGCAATATTCCAGCAATATTCCAGCTATATTGCGGCTGTCTGTAAGTAGCCTAATCGAGTATGGACCAGACAATCCAGTGATCAACAGCATGAGCATCGATCTACGGAATTGGGATACGATGACATGTGTCAACCAAGTCAGCAAGCCTGACCACCCGATCCCGTTAGTCGCCTCTTACGACAATCATGGGTTACAGAAGATCAAATCTAACCCGGATCTTCATGGGTCTAAGAGGCGACTATATTGATAGGGTGGCTAGATTCGGAGACTTGCTTGATGCATGTCATCGTATCCCATTTGCGTAGATCGATTCTCATGACATCAATCACTTAAACGATATGAACTTTCAACACAAAGAAAATGTAAAACAGGCTTTGCGTTTTGAACTACCTGTTGTGGTGATGTCGTACTGTACGAGGTTGTGTGGTTGAACGTCACTGTTGCAGGACGTGCCTGAAGACGTATCGTTGCAGCACCATCTACAGAGTGAGTGAGTGAGTGGATCATTGTAATATCAGTATTTCATATCTATCAAGGGAAGATAATTCGGGAATATCGTCCGAAATGATACTGACCCGGCCATTTCGTAGATTCTTGCTTGCGTATGGTACTGACACATCATGATGCAAGGGAGATAATTTGGTATTCAGTCAACTGTGCGGATTAGCGGATCCTGGAATGCCTTGTACATGACTAACTGACTGAGTTTGGTTTTTAGCAATATTCCAGCAACATCACGGCGGGGGACACCAGAAATGGGCTTCACACAATGTGCCCATGTGGGGATTCGAACCCGGGTCTTCGGCGTGACGAGCCAACGCTTTAAACCACTAGGCTACCCCACCGCCCCCCTTGTACATGATGTACCTCTACACAACACAAACCCCTTTTACAGGAAGAGGATTTGGTTTTACGCCCCTTTTACCAATATTTCAGTTGATATACGCCAGACATATTAAGCCAGGTGACACCAGAAATGGTCTTCACACATTGTACCCATGCGGGAGCGAACCCGGGTCTTCGGCATGGCGAGCGAACGCTTTAACTGCTCGGCTAACACACCACCCTTATAAAAAAGTGCTTTCCGAGATCCCGTTATAATCAATAGGCAATGATTCGTTTGTATAAGAATGCCAGGTTTAACATAGCTTGTATTATTTTATATTTAGAGCTGAGATAGCTTCGGCACATATTCCATCTAACATATGTTCTATTTATCAGTTTTCAGGTCAGATTTGGTATTAATACTTTTATTATTATCCATATGATATATACATAGTGATTGTGATCATACTTGCAGAGCAGGCCGTGGCTACTGGCGTGTATGTTGGTGAGGTTGGTCATACACACAGTCTGGGTTCGAGTCTGGAGCCACCAGTCCGAGTAACACACCGTGTCACTTACACACCTGTGATTAAAAGTGCATTTCGAGCCTTTGAATGAAACATATAAAACTATGTCAATGTAGAGCGCTACGTAGAGTTAATGAAAGTGTTGAACTTTCTCACAAGTAATTGGTAATACTAGTTCCTTAAAGATTTTTTAAAGTTTATAAGCTTGCAGGTGTGGAAAAAAATATTTTGTTTTCATTCCAGTTATATTTGACATGAGAAACATAACTGAACAACGTCATCCACCGGCCCTATTCAAGGACTCCTAACGGAACTCCCAACGCTGTCAGCTATAATTAGATTCGTAAGAGTATATAGAATCTCGTTACACTTACAAATGGTCATCAATCCATATAAGGTAAGTCTGTTTGTGTTACACCCGTGAAGATCCGGGTTAGGATTGATCTTCAGTAACCCATGCTTGTCGTAAGAGGCAACTAACGGAATCGGGTGGTCAGGCTCGCTGACTTGGTTGACACATGTCATCGGTTCCCAATTCCGTAGATCGATGCTCATGCCGTTTATCACTGGATTGTCTGATCCAGACTCGATTATTTACAGACCGCCGCCATATAGCTGGAATATTGCTGAGTGCGGCGTAAAACTAAAACTTACTCACTGTTTGTTTGACATAGCATTGCACTATACATTCGTTACCCTCTCGGTAGAGACCAATACATTAAACTACGTTATATCGAACATGCTTATTACGAACTGACGGATGTTACGAACTGTTTTGTTGTCTTTATTGATGTCTCGGACACTTGCTCAATATTTCAGTCGAAATGCGTGAAACGAATACGATCATAACGAACTAAGTTTAGAGGTCCCCTTTAGTTCGTTTTAACCGTCGTTTACTGTCTATCGTTGTGTCGAACTTCGGCTATATTTGTACAGGACATATTGTCTGTATGTCACTAGAAACCTGATCTTGCACTGTAATTTTGAAGTTTTGTATTAAATATATATTTAACTCTTCTCACTCTTTTCTAACAACCCTGTTCCCCTTCCCGTCAACCTCCAGTGTGTTCATACAGAAGGGTCTGTCATCCGGGCAGTCAGCGAAATCTGTGACGTCACATGTCGTCACTCCATCATCCACACATACCTGACAACGGTTCACTGAAATATATGATAATATATTATTATTTATTGTCTCTTTAGTGACTTTTCGCGATTCTTTGTTTCATCTACTACTTAAGGCTTTTTTTTAACTCTCGGAATCTGAACAAACACAGAATCCGGGTTCGATTCGCGATATGGTTGCATTGGTTACTTCATGGGACCCTCTATTATTACAGTTTATGTTGTTGCTATCAGGATTATGAACGCCTACTGACATTTGGCATTTTATACATATTTTCAGTTGACTGATGGTTAATCTTTTCCCGCGTACCATAGATTTGCCGCCGTGTGCAGGGTGACTAATACGTCACTTCCTGTTATAGTTTTAGGACGGAAAATATGCAAATGACCTTATAGTTGTCGCAGGATTACTCTTGACGAAGTAAGTTTTAATTCATGCTAGATGTAATGGCAGTAGGAATCATACTAGTTTCAAAATGTTCCAGAACTAACTGAAAAGATGAATACATGTGTACTTTAATATTTCTACGATTAGACACGATATTTCAGTGAAACTAATCACTTTTTTCAAGAGCGATGTTGGTTTTTTTTTTAACGTAATTTGCATATGTTTCATAGCCGATGCCGGGCGTGGTGTTTCTTGAGTTAGCATAACTATAAATGCGGGAACAGGTGTTATATAGACACTTAAATTCCTTGCCTTGGGAAGATGGGGGTTTATGAATAAAACCATGTACCTAATTTAGGCGTCGTCGTTGTGGTGGTGGTTGTTGTTGTTGATGTCGTGGTTGTAGAAGGCGCTACACAACAGACGAAGACATCAACAAGTTTTGGATAAGCCGATTGATTCGGGACTTCGTAAAAATAGTTGATAAGTTTGATCAAGGTTTATCTATATGCAGTGGTGCAAGAAATAATGTTTCGAGAATGTGTAAACACGTTGAGAGATTTACATGTTGTTGGGATGGCGTACTGCACGAGGTTGTCTGGTTTGACGTTGCTGTTGCAGGTCGTCCCTGGTGACGTGTCATTACAGCACCACCTGGAGAGTAGATAAGACGTGAGTGAGTGAGTTTAGTTTTACGCCGCACTCAGCAATATTCCAGCTATATGGCGGCGGTCTGTAAATAACCGAGTCTGGACCAGACAATCCAGGGATCAACAGCATGAGCATCGATCTGCGCAACTGGGAACCGATGACATGTGTCAACCAAGTCAGCGAGCCTGGCCACCCTGTCCCGTTAGTCGCCTCTTACGTCAAGCATGGGTTACTGAAGATCAATATTCTAACCCGGACCTTCACGGGTAGAGTAGATAAAAAAAACCTCAGGTAGACGGAATCACACTATAATCAGATCTTGTATCATTATCAGCAGCATAAGAGGTAGCAACAGCAGTACTACATGAAACAATGACTTTTGTCTTTCTTAATGGGCGGTTGGGTAGCCTAGTGCTTAAAGCGTTTGCTCGTCACGCCGAAGACCCGGGTTCGATTCCCCACATGGGCACAAAGTGCTACGCCTATTTCTGGTGTCCCCCGCCATCATATTGCTTGAATATTGCTAAAAGCGGCGTAAAATCATACTTACTTACCCAGGACTGAAATGCGAGCATCAAATAAGCAGGATGAAAGCGTGATGCGGTAACAGCTGCCCGTCAAGTAAAACAACAATCAATATGTAAAACAACAATCAATATGTAAAACAACAATCAATATGTATTGCACCTACTTGCAGAGCAGCCCGTGGCTACTGGCGGGAATGTTGGTCAGGTTGCCCATACACATAGTCTGGGTTCGAGTCTGGAGCCACCAGTCCGAGTAACACACCGTGTCACTAACACACCTAGGTAAAGAAAATCTCATATATATTGATTGTGGTCTCCGAAGATCTGAATCTTTGATTTGGGCAGGAAGAAGGCTAAGGTTGACGCTCGTGTTGACGAGTGATGTTGACGCTGACGTTAATGTTGATGCCAACAACAGTAGACAGGGTAATTGATTTCATGTCACAAGTTAAAAGCCAGGATAAATGTTGAAATTGTGGAACGGATAAATGTTGAATGGACTTGTACATAAACAAAACAAGCCCCAAGTCACGGTTTTACCGTGGAACAGATCGAAGAAGCGAATCTTTGATTTGGGAAAGAATGATGTTTTGATATGTTGATGCCAACGACAGGACTGAAATGAGTAGTGAAGCATAAGATTTTTATATGTATGGACTGAAATAAGTACATTACAAAAAAGACCCTTAAGTCACGGTTTTACCCATCCTCGATAATCTCCAGGGTATACGTTACGATCACTCTCCACTATACCCTGGATGCATCCACGGCTTGGCCCGATGATTTTATTACCTCCCTTTGCTGGCTTTTTATCCAATTAGGGCCTAGATTTTCGAAGCTCTCTTAGCGCTAAGATAGGCTCTCTTAGCACTAAGATGGTCGTAAGTGCCAGACATTAACATTAACAGGTGTCTACGCTGGGAAGTTGAGCGAACCAATGACAACTCACTTTCGCTTCTTAATTATCTAACCGTTTAAACTTGGCAACACAATTGATGCAGAGGTACTCTGAAAGAGGTAGAAGGAGTTCTTTGATATATTTTTTTTAAGTTTCAGATCCGTCAATTTGTCTGTATGATTTTCCAAAAAATATGAGTGGCACTGGGAACAAACCTTCGCAAATGCGACCGCTATCTTTGTTGACACTGGCAAGCTCGGATGTAACGGCGGCTTAGCTGATTGGCTACTGTGAGAATGTGAAGCCAGCAAAGGGAGGTAATATAATTATCGGGCCAAGCCGTGGATGCATTCAGGGTATAGTGGAGAGTGATCGTAACGTATACCCTGGGGATTATCGAGGATGGGTTTTACCGTGGTCTCCCAGATCCGAAGATCCGAATCTTTGATTTGGGCAGGAAGAGGGCTCGTGTTGACAAGTGATGTTGACGTTGGCGTTAATGTCGATGCTATGAGTTGTTGAGGTGAAATTTCTTGATGTTATCGAAGATGTTATATCTAGGATGAGGTTATCCTAATGTTATGTTTATGACGGCAACATGTTATGGATGTTATATTAATGAATAAGGCTCTTATCGACATCCCTACAATGATGTTTGGAGCCAATTTCTGGTGTCTCCACCGTGTATTGCTGGAATATTGCTAAAGTCGACACAACCAGTGTATTTGTGACTCTACATCAGCGTCACAAAAGGGCGATAACTCTACTCACTGTTTAGTGACAACCCTGTTCCCCTTCCCGTCAACCTCCAGTGTGTTCATGCAGAAAGGCTTGTCATCCGGGCAGTCAGCCAAATCTGTGACGTCACACGTCGTCACTCCGTCATCCACACATACCTGACACCGATTCTTTCCTTAGGAACAGAAGATCAATCAGTTATAAATATCGAGCTTTGTAGTCACACACAGCTGACCCTCGCTACGTACAGAAAAGTAGAAGATGCACACAGAACACTTGTGAAAAAGGTCTCCACGAATGCAGGGACGTTTCCTATATATACTGAGCAAGAAAAGTTAAGGATCATCGCGATCTTCATACGAGTAATGGACTCGTAAAGATCCGGGTTAGAACTGGTCTTCAGTAACCCATGCTTGTCGTAAGAGGCGACTAACGGGATTGGGTGGTCAGGCTCGCTGACTTGGTTGACACATGTCATCGGTTCCCAGCTGCATAGGCGGATGCTCATGCTGTCAGTCATTGGATTGGTCAGGACTCGATTTTTACAGACGCCGTAATATAGCTGTAAAATTGCTGAGTGCGGCGTTAAAAACAGACAAAACAAAAACAAAGAATACTGTGATACAATGTGATATAACGTAATATATATCTAATGTGATACAAATAGCCATATCGTGATATAGATAAAATAGATAAATTAAGCATTTTGTCTAAAATATCAGTTTTTGTCCCTTTTCTACACTAAACACAATGGCACCAAACACACGCTGTCGCAACTGTTGGGTAAGTGACACCTGTTGATGATGTTGTTCCAGCAGATGTCAGTGTTGAAGGTGACGTCGACGTGGCTTCAGATGTGCTCTTAGTTGTGCTCGCTGAGGTTTAAAAAATATTAAAAGAAATTATTTCATTGTACTCACTGAATGGAGTTTAACGAATGTCTCCTTCATACAGGTGTAAATATTAAACCTTTACCAAGAGGATAACCAGTCTGGGTTATATGAAGACTGGCTGACTGACTGAGTTTGGTTTTACGCCGCTCTTAGCAATATTCCAGCAACATCACGGCGGGGGACACAAGAAATGGGCTTCACACATTGTGCCCTTGTGGGGATTCGAACCCGGGTCTTCGGCTTGACGAGCCAACGCTTTAACCATTAGGCTACCCCACCGCCCCGTTATATGAAGAGACAGATTGCATTTAGTGCAGAACGCAAATAGTGACAAGAATGATATAAATGGATAACCGAAAATCATAAAATCATGTTATATATGTTTTCACCAAGGCTACAAGGGGTCCATCATTAAATAGTCTTGATGTGGGTGGGATTTGGTGAGGGTTGGATAGAGCTAATTCAATTTCATTTCATTTCATTTAAAGGGAACACCACTTTAGGATTTCATTTATATAAACATTACCAAGGTCTTGTTTCTGTGGTCTGACCTCACCAACAAGGTAGAATTAAACATTTGAAATTTGAACTGCCGATGACCTTATGCAAGCTTAATGCGTTAGTTATAAACTCGGTTTTCTGGTTTTGAAGTGATTCCTCTTCACGTCTGGGGTGAGTGAGTGAGTCATATTTAACGCCATTTCATCATTATTTCAGCGATATCAAAGTCTAGCTGATTATTGTAAAGAATGGTGACATGATGGTTACAGGTAATATTAAAGGTTACATCAATGTGCGAAATAGTTTCCAAATTGTTCTAGCCAGTCGGTCTAGTTTATGCCTGAAAGTAGTTCACAAGCAAGAAATTTGAATGGTGGAAACTAAACCATGCAGGAAAAATTACTGTAAAAAGGTAAAATACCATCATTTATCAAGTTTTTATATTGTATTGCGGGCCAGTGGCTATTTCTGTGATTCACTACTGACTGTCGGCTATTTCGCACACCGCATAACCTTAAGCCACCCACTGAGCAAATTCTATATAGTGGGGCTATATATTGGTCCATACCCATTACCCCTCCTTACAAACCCCAATCTGCTCTCTGTACCTGAACCACACGATTCACGCACCTGTAGAAGGCGATGTTGCAGCTGTAGAAGGTGTTGTTGTAGTAGTTACAGGTGTAGGTGTTGTTGTCGTAGTTGTAGAAGGTGTTGTTGCGGTAGTTGTAGCTGTAGAAGGTCTTGTTGCCGTAGGGGATGTCTGTGGTACTGTCAAATAGAGGTATATTCTTTGAACAGCTGAACAGAAGAAAACGTTTTATGGTGCATCATGGTCGGTGCAATCTGCACACTCTCGGCAGCATCGTTCCAAATCTTTGCCTTCCCGTCATTGCCACAAGATTCATGATCCGAATCCTATCTTCCAAATTCAGCATTATATTGGCATTACGATATAGGGCCCGTACGTAGGTCACGGCACATCGCGAGACCTTGGTACTTCTAGGTGACAACCAACGTTTCATACCTTATGGAATGATCTCATGGTTGTCAGTTGACAGTAAGGAACCGATAATCCTTGCAGAAATAACAAATTTCCGATCTAACCATCCCCAAATTAACCAACCATTACGACTGTCAACAGCTGTGACAGCCAAGCATGGTTGTACACTTGGTCCGGTCTAGTAAAGTCATATCTGGCGGTCGCGCAATTTGGAAGCAGAACTAATTCTTGAATGTACGCTTGTCACCGGAAATCTGGTACCGGAAGTAAGCTGGGCCCGTCTCGCATATCGCTAGCTGGCGCGCGCAAAGGGAGCCGGGAACCAGCTTAGTGCCGCAAGTAGCGCCTCGCGAGACTTACAGGCTCTTTTACCTGTAAAGTTCAGTCGCCATTGCCAATCGCGTGTCAATGCTACTAGATCCCGTCTGGACATATGACACATATATAATAGCCGAATGTCTAAACTGTGATCACCAGGTGGAAATACCAAATTTCATTAATGTCCTCAGGGCGGTGAGGGTAGCGGTATCAAAATTATACATTAAAGGTCACATGCAACCAAAAATCAAACATAATTAAAACACAATTATCACTTATTCATGACATATAATATACATTGCTGGTTATGAAAAAACATAAAAACAAAATTATAAGCGTACAATTGCAAATCAAAAGTGCAATATTTTGTACTTAGGTTTTATTACCCAACAAACAGAAGCAGCCGGGATACCGAACCCAGTCAGAGCGGGTGGGTGTGCACTCAAGTGTAACGGCTGGTTCATTTGCAGATGCCCTCACGGCTCATTGTGTGTGTGTATATATTGAGATGTTGGGTTTGTAAATACATGCTCATTTTTGTGTATAACATTTGCAATCAACAGACATCATAACATGTCATGTGTACAAGTATCACACCTGCCTGTCAGTGTAATTACATAATGTGACGAGACCGAACTCGGGCCATAAATCAATGCGTTTTGTTTATGGTGTATAGCCTGATAGGTGTTAAGTTCGAATTGCATGTGGTCAGTGATTGAAATTGTGTAATATTGTCATTAGCAGACGGGCAGGCAGACACATAGGTGTCAATAAAACAGACATTGAGTTTTGTCTGTGACAACGACATATCTATATCACAGTTAGAAATTCGCTCAAATAATGAGCATTTGCTTTTAAGTATCGAACTGAGAAGTGACTCGGTAAGAAGAACATGTGGTGAAATAGACAAATGAAATTATATAAACAGTTAAATCAGTAATCTACTGTAATAACATATCAAAGCTCCGCGCCTGTGAAATATCAACAAAACATTAGAAAAATAGCTCACACCGAAGCCTTCACCGAGATATTCCCCGGACAGCCCGCTTCCAAGCTCCGCGCGAACCTATTTCACTGCGCATGTGCTATGAGTAGCAGCCCGCTGTTGAAACCAGCTTCCAATTCCCCAAGCTGGGGGAATGTTAGTGGTGTTTGAACTACGATTTCGCGCGGTTTTTCATCGCGTTCTTTTTAACTTTATAAGTTGAATTTGCATTTTACGTCCATACTGAAAGGTATCAGAATCTGCAAAGTTGTGTTTTACGTTGCATGTGACCTTTAAGTGTTAGTCTAGGGAAAAGGGGAAAAGGTTCACCTGTGGGCAGGGCAGCAAACATCACCAGATGCGAAGGTACCAGTGTCGGGAGTTTGTTGCAGTACGCGCTGACGCCCACGGCCCGGCAGCAGTAGTGACAGGAAGAGGGTCGACTTCCGGTAGAGGTCAAAAGGTCATCCCGGAAACACTCCTGATTTGTGGATGTTTTCTGCCACCAAAGTTGATAGCACTCGCTACGGTCTGCGCAGCTGCGGGAACAACGTTCATTCCTTTCGTTGGCTACTTGTGGGTTGTTATTTGGGTGGGGTGGGGTGGTGGGTGGGGGTGTTGGTGGTAAATAAAGAGTGTTTTACTAATTTAAAAAACAAATTAATAATTTCGGGGTGAGCAGGTGTGTCGGATTTATCAAAATCAGTTTCGAATCCCGGTCCGTCCCGGTTATATTTGTTGGTTTGTCACTACCCGCGCTAGAGGGTTGAACAAATGTGGTGTAGCTTGTAGTGGTTGTCCGATTAATTGAAATAATCGAAGATTGGTCGAAGTGACCAAACGACCAAGCTATCGATCACATTTTTCTCATAATCGAACACAAACTGGAACTGCTGTTTTAGTCTTTGAAATACTTAACGATAGAACATATCCTGGAAGTTGTCAGGGCCTGAAAACCTGTTAAATTCTTAGAAAATTCACTTCACTAACTGAAAAGTCATATTTCTTGAAGACTCCGGGAAGTTTATGTTCATGATATATTAGTCATCACTTCAGCGTATCAAGTTGCAACATGTTATACATATCTACAATTACAACCTGGATAGGAGAATCTGAAAAATGACGCTAACCAATTTTTTGCGATGATTGTTTGTTGGTAATAAAGCAATCATCAATTGAGAGATGTCAACCAATTCGCAAGACTAGTAGCTTGCCTCCGAACCGAACTGTCATACACACCGTAATATACTGTATATAACTGTAACACTGTTGAAAGCGCCCTTAAAACCCAACTCACTCTGAAGCTAATGCAAGCTAACTAAATTTTTATAAAAAAATGTCTTCGATAAGAAGTTTGGATGCCCAAGGACATGACAAAATAGTTTTACCAACCAGTTTGAGATCGTTAAGCGTTATTTCAGCCATGTTGCAATTCCGACCGGTTCGTTTTGTTTGTTATGCATTTATCAGCTCTGTATCAATTCTTTCGGGCTAGTCAAAAATAGGGGTTTTGTCCTGACCGGTTTGAGCAAACCTCACTTATATTCAACTCTGCGAGAGTATGTCCAGTTTAAAGAAACACCTCACCTCTTTCAACCCTACACGAGTTTGGGTTAAAGTTACAACAACAACAAAAATCACCTCTTTTGAACCTTGCACGAGTTTGTACCGACGGAAGAAACAACTCACCTCTTTTCAGTCCTGCACGAGTTTGGGTTAAAGTAACAACAACAAAAAACTCACCTCTTTTCAACCCTGCGCGAGTTTGTGCCGACGGAAGAAACACCTCACCTCTTTTCAATCCTGTACGGGTATAGTTTAAAGAAACAAAAAACCTCACCTCTTTTCAACCCTGCACGAGTTTGTCCTGATGGAAGAAACACCTCACCTCTTTTCAATCCTGTACGAGCTACCCTGACTGTAATATGACGTCATACAGTAGGGAGTGCTGCCCCCACAGACATGGGTCTGATGTCCAGGGTCACAGTGCAAGCCCTTGCTGGGATCCTCCACGCACTGCATACACACCGTCGCTGAGAACAACAGTAAAAGCAACATAACATGCAATAAAAACTTTATAAAAAAACCCAAAGGACATAACATGCATTTAATCTGTTATATTGTTTTTAATATATGTACCTGTGAAGATACGGGTTAGAATTGGTCTTCAGCAACCCATGCTTTTCGTAAGAGGCGACTAAGGGGATCGGATGGTCAGACTCGCTGACTTGGTTACACATGTCGTCGTATCCCAATTGCCTAGATCAATGCTAATGCTGTTAAGTCTGGAGTTTGGTCCAGACTCGATTATTTACAGTCGGCCGTCATATAGATGGAATATTGCTGAGTGCGGCGTTAAACAACAAACAAACCTTTATCTCGGCGCAATAACAATAATCGAGTTTGGACCAGACAAGCCATTGCTAGAAAGGTCAACGTCCAGCTAATCTAGCGTACAGTGACACGTGGTCAGCCAAGTCACAGAGGTTAACCACCAATCCCCACTAAATTCTATTCCTATGTTCAGCATCATCTTCGATGTGTTTGTACCAAGAGTTTTCGCTTGTATGATACTCATGGGTTTCAGTTAAAAAGCACGCTACACATCTCGCCGGAAGGTCTAACACATCTGACCCGAGGGCCAGACTCACTGGCCGGAAGACCTGACATATCTCGCCGGAAGATTGGCGACATCTTGCCGGAAGCTCCGACACATTTCGCCGGAAGCCCCGACACATCTCGCCGGAAGCCCCAACGATTCCAGTCGGAAGACGCTAATGTGAATACGACGCCACCCATGTCATGCTGCTTTAGACGTTGTTCAAAAGGTAGAATATTGGTTTATCTGCCCCATGCGGTCGTGAAATAGCAGACCATTATTAACAGCCATAACAATTTGTGAACCCCATGATTGTTGTCACCGTCGTTATTTTTGAAAATTATAAAAAATTGCGCAAAAGCACACTCACACACCTGCGATACTCCACACAAAATTTTATCATCAATTACTTTTTTGCATTACATGAGTCGGAATCAGCTACATTATTTATATATATTTGCTATAAAAATGTCAAAGGCACCTGTCAATAAAGGGGATTCCCACGAAGCTGGGGTATTTTGTAGGAGTGAGTGAGTTGGGTTTTACGCCGCTTTTTGCAATATTCAAGCAATATCACGGTGGGGACACTAGAAATGGGCTTCACACATTCACCCATGTGGAGAATTGAACCCGGGTCTTCAGCGTGACGAGCGAACGCTTTAACCACTAGGCTACCCAACCGCCCCCTCTTTTGTAGGATTAGATATATGGTGTATTTTATCGTGTAAAGATATTGACACAAAATTGATATGTAGATGCCATGACGCTCAGAAACGACAAGCCGCCATATAGCTGGAATATTGCTGAGTGCGGCGTAAAACTAAACTCACTCACTCACTCAGAAACGACAAGGTGTATAGAATACCCACAACAGTGTAATGTCGCAGTCCAATCGACATTAGGAACCTGTGTTTAGATTTGTTTTCGAAAAATTAGATATGCTGGTCCGAATGCTTCACTTACTCGTACAGAGAATTCAGAATCCTTGACGGTAATTGTATCAATAGTGAAAGAATTGACTTAAATGAGATTTTACTCACTGTGCTGTTGATCAATGGATTGTCTGGTCCAGGTTCGATTATTTACAGACCGTCGCCTTATATACCTGGAATATTGCTGAGTGCGGCGTAAAACTAAACTCACTCACTCACTCATATAGTTTCAGTGTTAAACCCATGTCTGGTGTCCCTCGTCGCGATATTGCTGGAATATTGCTGAGTGCGGCGTAAAACTAAATTCATTCACTCACTCACTCACTCACTCACTCATATAGTTTCAACAAACAATCAACCAACTACAGTTCTGTGTTGTATAACACTCAACTAATATCCGGGACCGTAGGGTAGCCTAATGGTCAAAGCGTCCGCTCGTCACGCTGAAAACCCGGGTTCAATTCCCCAAGTGGGTAAATGTGTGAAGCCCACTCGTGGTGCCCCTCTCCGTGATATTGCTGGAATATTGCTAAAAGCGGCGTAAAACCATACTCACTTACTCACTCACTCAAACCGCCTCCGTGGTGTAGTGGTTAGAGCGTCCGCCCGGAGAGCAGAAGCTCGCGGGTTCGATCCCCGGCCGCTTCATACCAAAACACGTTAAAATATGGTACCTGTTGGTCCCTGCCTGGCGCTCGGCATTAATGGGTACATCAAGGACTGGTCGGCTCGGAGTCAGTATAATGTGTCTGAGTGGGGTGTTCATGCTTCACTGCAGCATGGTATCTCAGTGGGCTAGCACTATAAAACCAGCTTCAGTCTGGGCTAGTACAAGCAGCCGCACATACACATACACACGCATGCACGTCGTCATATGAGCGCAATATTCTCAAGCACGACGTTAAACCCAATTTCACCTCACCTCACTTCACTCAAACAATATCCTTACCGCTTGGAAGTGGAGTGTGGTGGTGTACCCCATGGGTAGTCCGGTGGTGGTAGTGGGGGTGGTATGTCGTCACGGGATGATGCAGGATAAATGGTAGACGTGTTGTTGTCAGCTTTGTTGTTGACGTTGGCTTCGGTGTTGTAGATGTTGGCTTTGGTGTTGTTGATGTTGGCGCTGACGTTGAAGTTGTTGGCGCTGTTGTCGTTGCAGCAGTGGTTTTGGGGGCTTGCAAAATGAGAAATGCCTTGTATTTTCGGAGTGTATTACATGTCTTTTCAACAGTAAATATTTTAGCCGATTTACACGAACAGTGAAGTGGAAACTATCTTTTCTCCTTTATCAAACGAATCCTGCACGCGAAAGACAATACATATTATTACCTCGAACATAAATGCCGTTTTCTGATTGGCTTAGCGCTCTTCTATTATTTTCAATGTACCCGCTTACAAGGGAGTAACATTTTTTGTATTACCCGCTGGGCATGCTGAAATGTGGGAATTCATTTGGTACTTCGTGTTAGTAATTCTTTATCCCGAATAATTGAGTCATGTATGATGTACGAAAATTACCGATGTCTTGCGAATACAAATCGAAAGAAGGGAGATAACTCTAAATTTGTTTTTCTTGTCTATCGGTATTGGCTAATTGCCTAACTCTGGTACTCCTTATTATGATCTGATACCCGTGATTCAAACGGTTCAAAATTAACATTGAGGTGTCCATGGGTTGATATACCCTCTGTGTTTATGTAACATAAACAAAGGGTACATCAAGCTAGTTACTAGTCCACAAAATAATTCACTAGTCCGAAATTTGAATGTCAACGCGGGTGTCATCATTAACCTACTAATATGATTAACATTTTTATCAGGCCATAATATTGCATGATATAAAAGTGTGTCATAACTTAACAAGTCGGAGAGAGTATTATACTTACAAAATGACCAATGAAAATTCACTAGCCAGTCGGGCCAGTGACTGTAGAGATATACTGGCCCGACTGGATTTTTACTATTCACGGGCTAGCGGGCTAGTGGCTATTTCGAATACTGGATACAATGTGTGAAGCACATTTCCGGTGTTCCCTACCGTGATATTGCTGGAATATTGCTAAAAGTGGCGTTAATTAAGACTCACTCACTCACTCACCTACGACAACAGTGTCAGGAAACTGGAGCAGATCTGTTGGCCAGTTGTCATCATTACAGTGTCTTCCCGCGCAGCATATGCTGCACGTGGTTCCTGTTGCTAGGTGACCAGATCCGACAGCTGATTGGCTGCAGGCTGAATTTTGACTTGTTCTCTCCCACCAAAGGTTGTGGCAGGTGTATCTGGTGGCACATCTAAAATGAAATAGACATATTTCTTTTTAAATTGTGTATTTTTTTCTGACATATATATTACCGAATCAAGCATTGCTTCCGATTCAAGTATTCTCTACTGCTGACAGAGACGGGAAACAGACTCACTGTTTTGTTATTTTGACACCGCCACCATCTGCTGTTATTGTATTCATACAAAACGGGGCCCCTTTATCAACTGTACATATGGTGGATGCACGGCTGTCGTCTCTATGCATCTTGCACGTATTGCTGGGGTCATTGTCGTCACATATGCGGCAATACGATGCTGGAAATTGAAAAAATATATACATGTTAGTTTCTTTAACATTCACATTTGTGAACCCGTGAAGATCCGGGTTAGAATTAATCTTCAGTAACACATGCTTGTCGTAAGAGGCGACTAAAAGGGATCGAGTGGTCAGGCTCGCTGACTGGGTTGACACATGTCATCGCATCCCGATTGCGTAGAGCGATGTTCATGCTGTTGATCACTGGATTGTCTGGTCCAGGCTCGATTATTTGCAGACCGCTGCCATATAGCTGGAGTATTGCTGAGTGCGGCGTAAAACTAAACTCACTCACATTTGTAAGTAATGCGAGTAATGCTTGTACTGAGTCAGCGAGTTTAGTTTAAGCCGCTTATATCGCGGCGAGGGACACCAGAAATGGGCTTCACACTGAACCTATGTGAGTGAGTGAGTGAGTTTAGTTTTACGCCGGACTCAGCAATATTCCAGCTATATGGCAGCGGTCTGTAAATAATCGAGTTTGGAGCAGACAATCCAGTGATCAACGGCATGAGCATAGATCTACGCAATTGAGAATTGTCAACCATGGCTGCGAGCTTGATCCCCGATCCCGTTAGTCGCCTCATACGACAAGCATGGGTTACTAAAGATCAATTCTAACCCGGATCTTCACGGGTTTTGAATCTATGTGGGAGAATCGAACCCGCGTCTTCGGCATGAAGAGCGAAAGCTTTAACCACTAGGCTACCCCACCGCCCCTTAATGCTTGTACCCTGACTAGCTCCTCAGTCATGCTTTGGATGGTCACGCCTAAATGCCGTCTTGTGTATACGCATTTACGCACTCAGCGATATTCCAGCTATATAACGACGAGCTGTTAGTAATCGGGACTGGACCAGACAATCCAGTGATTGACACCATGAGCATCGACCTACATGTGTCAACCAAGTCAGCGAGCCTGACCACCCGATCCCGTTAGTCGCCTCTTACGACAAGCATGGGTTGCTGAAGACCAATACTAACCCGGACCTTCACGGGGACCCACGAAAAGGCTCTGAGGCAATATCTAACCTCCCGACCCCGTTAGCTGCCTCTTTCTGAAAGCTTAGGCATCCAAAGACTAGGGAGTGAGTGCGTTTAATTTTACGCCGCACTCAGCAATATTCCAGCTTTATGGCGGCGGTCTGTAAATAATCGAGTCTGGACCAGACAATCTAGTATTCAACAGCATGAGCATCGATCTACGGAATTGGGGTACGATGACATAGTCGCCTCTTACGAAAAGCATGAGTTACTGAAGATTAATTCTAACCCGGATCTTTACGGGTTATCCAAAGATTAACCCAGATCTTTCTCTATATGGGCATACCATATCTAAAACTTATGGCGTTCGGCTTCTTGATAATAACACGTGGACATTGCGAAAAAATGGCATACACAATACGTATGTGTACAGAAGGTGCTCGAGGGTTCAGTGTGGTGTTTTACAATGTATAGGTGAAGCGATACCATGTCAGTTCCCGCTCGTATGAAGCTCACTCATAAATATCTGAAATCCTGTATTCAAAGGGACTCCCAAGGCATAGTTTGTAATCCCGTAATTTCGTTTATCCTGATTGTCTCATTCTGGTTTAACGCGAATGTAAACTTCTTGATTAACTGATTAACAGAATGATTGCTTTCAGAATATACAAGTAAACCTCTAAACTAAGGACAACGTTAATCCGTAAACCTCCAGAATCGGACGATTATTGCCGGTAATGAGTGTATATGATTATAGTGGCGTATCCGGCAAAGTGTTAATCCGCCTGATTTCACTTTTAACGGTCACTGTTCGGATTAACGAGGGTTCATAGAACACCCATTGATAATTATGTAAATACTGTTACCTCTGGTGTTCAGGGGGTCGCCTCCTAGTAAGTAGGGGTTTACCCAGGGAATCAAATTGCAAACTGAAACAAGGTGACAGAAACTGCATGTACCAACATCATTATACGGATGCTTAAGACCGATACTCAATAGTTAACTAAGCAGGGTCTAGATTTTCGAAGCTCTCTTAGCACTAAGATAGTCGTAAGTTAATGTTAATGTATGGCACTTACGACTATCTTAGCGCTAAGAGAGCTTCGAAAATCTAGGCCCAGAACTATACTGAGAAGCGAAAGAAACTATCCATCCCAGTTCCGATAATCAGATTATTGTTTTTCAGTTGAAAATGTCTTATTTCTTATTTCTTGAAAAAAATATGTTTACGTGGATTTTTTTTCATTGTTTCAAGATCAAAATCTACATTGCAGGGTTCCGTTTCACGAAACGATCGTAGCGCTAAGATGATCGTAACTCCCATACTTGAACATAGACTTACGACTGTCGTAGCGCTACGATCGCTTTGAGAAACAAGGCCCCGATGTGTAGCTCAGACATCGTCTCTTTGTAAATCTACATATGCCTATTTCACGTTTCAAACATGGTAGGGGTATCGTGGTTGTAAAGTCATTTCTAACTACTGCCTTCTCTGAACCCGACCACAGATTACATTTACTAAACACTGCAAGCATAAGTGATGGTCAGGTCAAAAAGTCAAATATAACAGCAGTTCTATCATTTTTCGAGTACATAAAATACTTTCGGAAATCTTCCAGTTGGCTATCAAGTGATATACCGCATGTTTAATTTAGTTCCTTTTTTGCGTTTCCGTGATAAACCAAATCGAAAGGACAGAGATGACCCAGCTGTACAAAACAATACATTTTCTGAGTTGTGAGCCTTAGTCGTACCAGGATTCGAATCTGTAATACGTCCTTTAGTTAGTTAGCATGACGTTTGTTACACCACAGCAGTAATGCCCATCCTTCAAGAAAATATCAGCTTTGACAGGTCAAACCGTCAGATCTATAAATCTTTATAATATAAATTCTGATGCTAGGATGACCTCTTGACAAAAGTTGTCATCACATGTCCAACCATTCTCAGTCTCTACAGTGATCAGCATCGAATGCACAAAAAAATAGTTACTAGTTAAAACTTTAACAAATAAATCACACATAATCGCAGAATTATTTTTGTTAACTTACTAAAGCTGTTTGTGGTGCGTCAATGGGAACTCTCATTAATGCAAACAGCACGACATTGTAACTAAATATGAAGTTTCGTGGATAAGGGGAGATAATTACGGATCAGAGTTTATGCTATGTAGTACAGCGCATTACAGAGGTGTAAGATGTGGTTATTGTTTGACTCAGCAATGGTCCAGCTAAATCTGTAAATAATCTAGTCTGAACCAGACAATCCAGTAGGGTCATTTGGTCAGTGGTACGGCTTTAACTCGACATGTTAGACATTTGCACAGTGGATAAATATATACTTCCCGCTTGTATCGAAGTTGAGTTGGAATACATGTAGATTATGTTCGAAATACGCAGAAAGATAAGATCGGTGTGCACTGAATGACGTTTCGCGGTCACTGTGACCTCAGCATGGGTAAAAACTTAAATAAGAAAATACGTAATATGATATTATGTGATATGAGACTAAAAAGAAATATTGTTAAATAATTCCAAATTTCATGATATTAATATTAGAACGCAAAACTTTCGAAACGTGAGTATTAACTGATGATTTTTTGGCATACATTTGGATTTTTTTTATTTAAGATAAAACACGGTTAATTAAACGTCTTTGAAAAAGAGTGATATGTTGACAAAATGGACGTAACTCACCGAGAATGAAGGTAGATATCCTTGGAATCATTGCAGCGTGGCGTGATCAGCTCGGTTCAGGCGTAATGTGACAAAACGTGACGAAATTCCAAGTGCCGCTTATCACCATTTCGTAAGATAACGCCACTGTGTAAGACCAATGGCCTAATGGCACCAGATAATACCTCTGTCGTCATTTGTTCATTCAGGTCAGATTGGATTCCTTATTTATGACTCTCGTTGAAAACTACCTAAAGTGTGGGCTTAATTTCAAGGTGAAAATTGGTATTCAACACCCCATTTTCAGCAACCCATACTAGTCGTTAAAGGGGACTAACGGGATCGCTGGTCTGGCTGATGTCTGTCATACAGACCCTGAAGCAAATATATCAAAGAAAAGCCCACGCAAGTCTAGAAAATGTGGCAAGTCTAGATTTCCACAGTTTCAGAAAAATGAAGAAAGTCTTTTACTATTCATTTTTTTTTCTGTAAAAATATAAAATATCATTTCAGAGACTTGTTGTTAGTCTAGTCTGGTTGATGCATATCATCGGATACAAACTGCAAAATCGACGCTTATGATGTCAGTCACTGGATTGTCTGGTACAGATTTGATTATTTATGTGTAGAATATGTGAGTTAAATAACAAAAGAAACAAAGGTGCTGTAACTAGGATTATGATAAGTGACTGAGGGGCGGTGGGGTAGCCTAATGGTTAAAGCTGGCTCGTCACGCCGAAGACCCGGGTTCGAATCCCACATGGGCACAATGTGTGAAGCCCATTTCTGGTGTCCCCCGCCGTGATGTTGCTGGAATATTGCTAAAAGCGGCGTAAAACCAAACTCAGTCAGATAAGTGACTGAGGCGGCATCGAGAGTGAGTGAGTTTAGGTTTGCGCCGCACTCAGCAATATTCCAGCTATATGGCGGCGGTCTGTAAATAATCGAGTCTGGACCAGATAATCCAGTGATCAACAGCATGAGCATCGATCTGCGTAACTGGGGCTTGGATGACACGTGTCATCCAAGTCAGCGAGCCTGACCACCCGATCCCGTTAGTCGCCTCTTACGACAAACATAGTCGTCTTTTGTGGCAAGCATGGGTTGCTGAAGACTTATTCTACCCCGGATCTTCACGGGTCTAGAGGCGGCATGGGACCTATCCCATTGGGTCTGTTACAGACATCTTATTTATTTCTGAAATGTTTGTATTATATGCCTTTCAGCAAAATATCAACATCCATCAACATAAAAGCTAAATTACTAACTCAGCAATAGATGACAACTTGACATTATGTCATTATGTCAACACACTGTACATTAACCTGTTCAGTTGTATAAACTTAAATACCCGTTATGTATATATTTCTCCTTATGCATATGTTGTGTATCATTTGCTTGATAACGGCGTCAGGGTCTACACAGAAACGTCGCCTGCACTACAATAAAGTTGTCTATCCATAAAAAGTGTTCCACTTCATCATACCAGCTTCTAGATCCCACTTAAGGAAGTCATTATACAACACTTCACTAAAAATATCTTTGTGAGATGAATGAATTGAACACACATCAATTTCAAGTATTTTTCAGCCGGGTTCGATAAGCCAGGGACGAGGGGTGGCCCTGTGGTTAAAGCGTTCGCTCGTCACGATGAAGATCCAGGTTCGATTCCCCACATGGGTACAATGAGTGAAGCCCATTTCTGGTGTTCCCCTCCGTGATATTGCTGGAATATTCCTAAAAGCGGCTTAAAAAAACAATACTCACTCGCTAAGTGTTTCAACTAATGCAAACTTAACCATTTGACAACAACCAGAGATCGACAAGGAGGACTTGTCATCGAGTGATTTTAAGACTGCTTCTACTAACGACTAACGCGTTCTCAAGCGAGTAAATCCGCTATGAGTGAGTGAGTGAGTTTAGTTTTACGTCGCGATATTCCAGTTATATGGCGGTAGTCTGCAAATAATCGAGTCTAAACCAGACAATCCAGTGATCAACATCATGAGCAGTAGTCAAGTTATATCACGGCGTGTCAGCAATGTGGGAGAGAAACCCGAAGCAATGACATCTCAAACATTTACATCCTACTAGTGTTGGGCATTGGTTAAAGTCTCATAATTGATGATTGGTTCATTACCACCGATCAATCATCGAAAATAATTGGTTAGCGTCATTTATGAAATTTGTTAATGAACAAAAAAATTAGAAAAAAAAACCATGTAGTTATTTTGGGGTTTGGGCAAAATTTCACATCTCTAAATGATGACAAGTATGTTAGTAACATAAATTTCTTTGGTGTCTTTAAGATAAATTCAATCATGACTTGGAACGAGCTTATAATGCTTATGAAATGTAACAGACAAACAACCTTGTGAAAAATATTTTTGATGAAAACAAGTGTTCCAGAATTGTTTGTGTTCGATTATGAGAAAACGTGATCGATTGCTTGGTCGTTTAGTCACTACGACCAATCTTCGATTATTTCAATTAATCGGATCACCACTACATCCTACCTGACAGTAATCAGGTCAATCGTGATCCGAACCCAGAATCATAGGATCCTAGTGTACACAAGGGACATAACTATGGTTCGTTTGTTTATTGTTTACCGCCGCACGCAGAAATATTTCGGCTATATGGCGAAAGTCTGTCAATAATCGAGTCTGGGCCAGACAACCCAGTGATCAACATCATGAACATCGATCTACGCAACTGGGATACGATGACATGTGTCAACCAAGTCAGCGATCCTGTCCATCCGATCCCGTTAGTCGCCTCTTACGATAATCATCGGGTGGCGGATAGCCGCCATATAGCCGGAACATTGATGAGTGTTTGATAAACAAACAAAGAGAAATTAAACCTTTTATAGAAACCCTTCCATATTCCTCTGGCATGCCCATTCCATTCGTAACTACTCGTGTCATTCCGGGAAGCCGGGTGGCCTTCTTGTAGGTCGCGGAAAGAGGCGAGTAGTTACGAATGCACCCATTCGTCACTTTCCGTAATCGGCAAGACGGCTTATCCCGGAAAAGCACGAGTTGGTCACGAATGTTGGCACCATGATATGACGTCAATACTGCAGATAGCGGCGTTTATTCTATACTGACTGACTCACTCGTGCAACTGTAAACTGACGGATCTTGATGAACTTGAAATGCTGTTTCATGGTCGTAGTTTCTGGTATGGTTGTCAGGAGGATAAATTGTATTCCTAACAGTTTGCTTCCATTAGATTAAGGGGCGGTAGTGTAGCCTAGTGGTTAAAGCGTTTGATCGTCACGCCAAAGGCCCGGGATCAATTCCCCACATGGATACATTCTGTAAAGCCCATTTCTGGCGTCCCCCGCCGTGATATTGTTGGAACATTGCTAAAAGCGGCGTAAAACCATACTCATTCACTCACTTGAGACGTTGTTATAAGACACAAAACCTTGACAATAAAAATTAGCTTTCATATGACTGAATGATGGGTAAGTCCTACCTTTGTGTTGTTTTCTCAAAAACGTGTATCTAAATTTAAAGTTTCGAAATTGCGTTTAGTCTCTTATATTTTCTCTGTAGCTCCCTTGCTGCGGAGATATATACCTAGCAGAAGGAAAAGGAAAATCAAAAATATTTAACAGAAATTTAGGTCACGCTCCTGTACAGCCTAGGGGAGATAACCCAGGTGTCTGTAATGAATGTTTAAAGGCTGAAATTCGATAGGTAGTGGACAGCGACTTGCATTTCACGCACTTATCTGGAGGTAAACAGCTATAAAGCAGAAAATCGATAATTACATCGGTTAAGTCATACCGGAATAAGTACAGTCGAACCCCAATGTCTCGAAGTCGGTTGAGACGAATCCTCGGTTGTGTCGAACTCATCTCTCGGTCCCTGCCGATTTCCTTATATTATCATTATTTCTATGCTGACGGATGTGTCAAACACTTGGATTAGTCGAACTGTTCCCTTGGTCACGACACAACGGGGTTTGACTTTACATCGCAACAAAGACAAAGACTCAGAGAGTAAAGGTTATTTTGCATTCAGTTGGTAAATAATATTAAGAAGGCCCGGAAAACCAGTGGACACCGATCATTATATATGATGCGACATAATTGCTTGGATATTGTGGAGAAGGGCGTTATACAATTTAAACTCTCTTAGTGACTTAAATAATATTCAATTTGACAACTGCGACGTAAAAATGAATTCTCTCGTTAAGGGACTCTTAGTATCACACAACGCCTGCGGTTTATTCCCCCCATACACCAAGTTTTCGATGCATAAGTAAGTAAATTATTTTAACTCGTATAATTATCCTGCTGTATGCTATGGGCCCCAGCTATCGTAGCTCTACGACTGTCGTACCTCCTATTTTGCAACATTGACTTACGACAGTCGTAGCGCTAAGTATACGATAGCGTTTTGAAACGGAGCCCAGGCTAGTAAATAGCACCACACAGCAGTGGGGTTTGCATTGGAATAAACACATAAATTATGTTGATTCAAAAAAGTATTCATCGTTTGTTCTTTCTCATTTACCACGATTCCTTCATTAGATTTAAGACCCGTGAAGGTCCGGGTTAGAATTCATCTTCAGTAGCCCATGCTTGTCGTACGAGGCGACTAACAGGATCGGGTGGTTAGGTTCGCTGACTGGGTTGACACATGTCATCGTATCCCAATTGCGTAGATTGATGTTCATACTGTTGATCCTTGGATTGCCTGGTCCAGACTCGATTATTTACAGACCGCCGCAATATAGCTGGAATATTGCTGAGTACGGCGTAAAACTAAACTCACTCACTCACTCTCTCGTTAGATTTAATTAATATCTCCCCAAAGTCAAGCAGCCAAATTATACTATCCAAAAAAAGAAACGCATAGGTGTTTTGTATTTTTACAAATCTATTAATTACCTATTGTGTTCAAACAATCGTCAAAATATGTAACAAAAGTGTTGATAACATGACTTTACACAATTACACAAGTAAAAAAATCGACTTTACCTGTAAATGTTGATTTTTATGAGGTTTCTTACAAGGATTAAAAAGGCATCGCCACAAGGCAACAGAAATCACCTTCCAGTTGAAATAGTGCAGCAAAGCGCATGCACTGTCTGGCTATAAAAAAAAAAACCAGACTATTTTCGGAAATCGGCATTCGTTTTAAAGGACTTTCAAGGTCAAATCACTACGCCACGTCTTGACGCTGCGACACCGAACCTCGCCATTGAAAGAATGCACGCTGGAGATATTACCAATCTTCTGTTGCCAGGCGTCTGAATGTAAGTCTGAGCACGATATCACGGCTTGCAGCTCGTTACAACCAATCAGGTATAATAAATGACCGTCCTCTTACAGGCAGACCTCGAGTCACCAATGTAGCCCAAGATCGGTACATCCGGGTACTACATTTGCGTGATCGTACTGCCACGGAGAGAGCACAGCATGCCAGGGTGCCTGGACTTCGGAGGATATCCGGTCAAACTGTACGGAACAGGTTAAGAGAGATTGAACTGAGAGCCAGGAGATCCGACGTCGGGCCCGTGCAACGTCGTCACCATGGCGCTCAGCGTCTCCATTATCTAAAATTATCCATTCGGTTGTATAGAAATTTTCTTCTTCTAAACTGATGCAAAAATTCATGTACTAAAGTCTGTTTGTGGACGAGTTATACATGTTTGAAAATACAACATTAACGCAACAGATTTTTGGTTATGCGTTTCTTTTTGGAGTAGTATACTAAGCAACAGTAGAAACATTAGCTGACGTAAAATCCAAAAGATAGATTTATATAATACAAAACCAAAAAATGTAGAATCTTATAATAAATTCGAGGGGCGGTGGGGTAGCCTAATGGTTAAAGCGTTGGCTCGTCACGCCGAAGACCTGGGTTCGAATCCCCACATGGGCACAATGTGTGAATCCCATTTCTGGTGTCCCCGCGGTGATGTTGCTGGATTATTGCTAAAAGCGGCGTAAAACCAAACTCAGTCAGTCAGTCAGTATAATACATTCGAAGCACATCAAGGAAGTGGGAAGCAAATATCGAACGGATTTTATTTTATTTTTTAATTTTAAAAACATCAAGATGGAAACAGAGAGTGCTTTATGTCAAATCCCATCCGACCTTAACCACTAATTGAAAAGTAATTTACACGGAGCCCATTACGTACTTCCGGTAATTATATATACTACCGATAAAAGGGAGATGACGACATCATAGTGCAAATGTAATGACGTAAATGTCTGTTAAATTAATTACGGGCGTGCAGGTCGATATCTTGTGTCAACCATGTTGAGTGATACATGGGCGTCACGTGGCATAGTGTTAATTTCTCGCGTTGCTCTTGGTAATGCCCGCCATTCTGCCTGGAGAGCAAACCCAAAGTTGGGCTAGAATATTGCTGAGTGCGGCGTACAGCTATACTCACTCACTCACTCACTTTGACAATAAGGACACGAAGTGGTTCGAGATTGTCATCTGGCAAATGTCAGATGATTAATTAAAAAATGGAACAACGACTGGACTCAAATTTAGCATAGAATTTCGCTTACCAGTCAAATGACCATTCAGTTTGTATGTCACGTGTGCTAGAAGATCAAAACCGAACCTCGATCATGGTCAAGAAGTGTTGCCTTGGCAGTTGGGAACCAATGACATGTGTCAACCAAGTCAGCGAGCCTGACCACCCGATCCCCTTTAGTCTCCTCATACGACAAGCATGAGTTGCTGCATGAAGACCAAGTCTAACCCGGACCTTCACGGGTCTCTGCCATCTGCGAATTGGGTGCTTAATCTTGATTCGTCCGTATATTTATGGAGTCCTGGAAGGGACATTGTTGCGTTGTCGCCCCTCTCAAATACAAGCAAAATTAACCAAAACGCGACACGCGACATCGCGACAACGCGACATTTCGCCAATTTGTCGCATTGTCGCGTTTTGAATAATATATTTTTTCATTCCTCCAAAGGGCGACACGCGACATAGCGACAATTTTCAAGGTCAAAATATGTCGCGTTGTCGCGCGTTGCCCTATGTAAGATGTGTAAAACAGCCTAAAAATGTACTAAAACGCGACACGCGAAATCTCGACAATGAGACAAATGGGCGAAATGTCGCGTTGTCGCGTGTCGCGTTTTGGTTTATTTTGCCTCACTTTACTTGTCTTTGAGAGGGCGACAATGCGACATAGCGACAATGTCCTTCTCGGATTCCATACACATTGGGTTAATATTGAAATTTCCCTGCGGAATTCTCTGCTAATAACAGCAACAGATATGAATATTTTGTCTGAATATTAAGTCGTTGGAAACAGCAATTGTTCGAGAACTCAAGGTTCCGGATTCACGGGGTCCTGTCTATTCCAAGTTTACGTAAATATTGCACATCCAAACTGTACTGCTGAGGCAATCCCCATCTGAAGCAGGGATGCGACTGTGTATATATGACCAGTAAACTGCACTATTTAGATTAGGCTGTCTGTCGTGATTGTCAATTACTGGCGGTATACAGAGCCTCTCTTCACCGCGGTCAATGCCTCATTTCCGTGCCTGGAGGAACCACATGTAGGTCGCTGCTGTGTTGATACGTGAGGACAAAACACACGAGGTCTATATGTCATATGTGAACAGGGCGTCGTTAGCGGACAAATCACAATACAAAAGTATTCTATATTTTCGTTTCCGCATTCGTGTTAGTGTTTTGACATGCATCATGATGTAATGAAAGGCCATATTATATGGTACTGTTTGTTTTAACGCCTCACTCAGCAATATGCCTGTATCAACTATATGGCGGCGGTCTGTGAAATAAAGAGACTGAACCAGACAATCCAGTGATTGACATCATGAACATCGATCTACGCAATTGGGTTACGATGTCATGCATTAACCAAGTCAGCGAGCCTGACTACCCGATCCCGTTAGCCGCCTCTTACGACAATTGGTTGGTTAGTTGGTGAAGACCAGTTCTAACCTGTGTCTGTTTGGTAGTGAGGTGACATAGGATTTAATTCAAGAATATTGCACTAATATTGCGACGTTCATGCATGAGTATGTGCGTGCGTGCGTGTGCTGTTTAGTTCGGACTAACCCCGAATTATATGGTGCAAGTAGAATGCGGCAGTATAAAATGAATATCTCAATCGGATACAGTTTATCACAATGGCCCCCTGCCAGTTATATTCGGACACTTGACGTAATTTCCATAGACTAGTGTAGATTAAATAATTTTCATGAATTTAATTTTCGTAAGATCCAAGTCAAATTTTACACATTTGTGAGGAATCATCTTACCTACAGTCACATAATTTCTGTTTAATTTTCCGTTGCTTATTTATCGAATTGAAACAATTTTATCGACATACGTACAGTGCCGTGAACTCCATTAACATGGCGGCCTATGGGATTGTGCATTGTGGAACCATACATAAGTTGATAAATGTGATGTCATTAGTTAAATAGTGGTCGGAAATTGAACTGAAATTATGTGCGCAGAGCAGAGATGATTTCACATTTGCCTGTCAAATTTTACAAAGATCCATCCTAAATTCACTTCATGAAAATTATGTATGCTACACTGGAATAACATGTAACTCTATGGGAATTACGTAAAGTGTCCGAATATAACTGGCACGAGTCTGTATATATGGTCATTTTTTCATCGCTTTAATGCTGAACGCCGTTCTGGGTAACAACAACAACAACCACTGCAACGTCTTCAGGTACGACGCGGCCGGCCATCGATCCCACCAGACACTAATCAATCGACCACGGAGACGGTCTCAATTAAAGTACACACAAATGAATGGTTAATCAGACTTTGCCTTCAGCAACCCGCTGTTGGTGTGTGAGGTGACCAACGGGATGGGGAGGTCAGATTAGCTCACTTGAATTGTTCAATGCATGCCATCATGTCCCTTTGTGCAAATAGATGCTCATGATTGCAATCACTGGATAGTCTGGTCCAGACTCGAATGTTTTCACACCTTCGTCATATAGCTGGACTGGCTGGCTGAATTTAGTTTTACGCCGCTTTTAGCAATATTCCAGCACGGCGGGGGACACCAGAAAAGGACTTCACACATTGTACCCATGCGGGGAATCGAACCCGGGTCTTCGGCGTGACGAGCGAACGCTTTAGCCATTAGGCTAGCCCACCGCCCCCATATAGCTGGAATAGTGTGTCGTTGAACAACAAATAAACACTATTATATCCGCGAGTGGGTGAATTCAGTTTTAACCTACCTCCGCCCGGAGAGCGGAAGGTCGCAGGTTCGATCCCCGACCGCGTCATACCAAAAGACGTTAAAATATGGTACTTGTTGGTCCCTGCCTGGCGCTCGGCATTAATGGGTACAACAAGGACTGGTCGGCTCGAGTCAGTATAATGTGTCTGAGTGGGGTATTCATGCTTCACTGCGGCATGGTATCTCAGTTCGCTAGCACTATAAAACCAGCTTAAGCCTGGGCTAGTACAAGCAGCTGCATTATATACATACACACGAATGCACGTCGTCATATGAGCGAAATATTCTCAAGCACGACGTAAAACCCAATTTCACCTCACCTCACCTTTAACCTACCTATATATGCTCAGAAGCTGTACTGAATGATAAGGTCAAGGATGTGTAGTAATTGTGTTTTTATAATAGCCAAGTCCACAATGGCGCCAGTCTTCTACTTGACACTTTGTTGTTTATGTAATCTATATTTATTATTTCAAATAAGAATCGAATTAGAGATTAATGCTTGTGTTAGAGACGCCGCCTTGAACAATATTCCAGTTACACGAGGACGTGTCGGCTAAATCGGGAATGAAAACCTGAAGGGAGACAGGTCTCACACATTTACCTTTTAGTGAAACTAGCTTGGCTAGAGTGTGCTGGTGTCTGATCAATCATAGGTTTCTGGTGCTCCCAAGGGAAGCAACTCTGAACAGCGAATTGCGGCGCCTGACGACTTTGCCACCCTACTCGCTAACCCATAGGAGTGAGTGAGTTTAGTTTTACGTCGTTTTTAGCAATATTCCAGCAATATCACGGCGGGGACACCAGAAATGGGCTTCACACATTTCACCCATGTGGGGAATCGAACTGGGTCTTCGGCGTGACGAGTGAACGCGTTAACCACTACCAGACTACCCCACCGCCCCTAACCCGAATAGCCTGAATACATGTGAATACAAGATCTGTGTTACAGTTTCGAGAAGAAACTGTTTATCTTTATGGCATTGACTAAGTTATGTGGAAACCCAGCATCTAAAGTGTCCCTTAATGATGAAAATTACACCGAATTTGGACGTTCTTGATTTCGTAATCAGCACTACATCAGTGTATAACAATCTGGTCTGCACGGACTTCCTGTGAGGCGGTACCGTTACGAATAGCGGAAATGTTTGGGTTGAATTTTGGTACGATTTTGTTTTAGTACCAGAGTTTCAGGGACAATGATCTTTAAGCCTATACGTTCTTACCCGCCGCGTTTTCAATTAAGGTTTGCTATACGGAGTGTCGCCGTGAGCTGGTTCATCCTTAAAATTCATTAGTTGCCATGGAAACGATCCGTAAAGTTAGAAGAAAAGCGGCACCCACTGAATAGACAAATTACCGCCCGGTAATTACTGCAAAAATGAATTTAAAAAAGAAGCTATATACATATTTATATTCTAATTTCTACCGGTGTAACAAAACATGGAGTCAAATCAGTCATAAAGAACTTATAACAATCACACATCACAGCGGATCTAAGTGGGGATGACAACCATTCTCAGTTTTGCTAGAGATGTTAAACGACACTTCTGAACAACTTCCTGATAGGAGAGAATATTAATTTTTAAATGGACGGCAAATGGGTCAAATTCTGAAATATCAATAAAATATTATGGGAATATTTATAACGCAGATATCCAGCCCAAAGCGCACAATCTGATCATTATTACCCCTGATTATAACCCATGGCCAAGCTGTCTGTTAGGCGCTATAGGAGGTTAATAGTCTCGACTTATCTCACCGGGTACCCATTTTCTGCTAGGTGAACAGAGACAATTTTGAACAAACTCCCTTGCCTAAGGTGAGATCATCACATGTATCATATGTGCTTCGTTGTGGGGCAGGATGAAGTCCTAGAAACTCTCAGGAGTCAAGCTGCCAAACACGGTCACCAATCCAAGGACTCTCCGCGCCCATCGTTGCTTAACTTCAACTGATAGTCACCTGCAGGAGCATTATACATATGCACAAGACCACACGCCACCACTGTTCATGTTATACGATAGTGAACAAGATGTCTTTAAGTTTCTTTCTCTGACAAGGGACAAAGGATGTTTATGTTTTGTTTGTTTGTTGTTTAACGCCAATATATTAATATACCAGCTATATGGTGGCGATCTGTAAAAATATAGATTGGACCAGACAATCCAGTGATTGACATAATCATGAACATCGATCTACGTAATTGGGATACGATGACATGTGTCAACCAAGTCGAGTCTGACCACCCGATCCCGTTAGTCGCCTCTTACGATAAGCATGGGTTGCTGAAGAACGAATTTAACTCGAATCTTCAGGGGTTAGATTTTATGGTTAAGCGAGGGTATTGTTTTATGCCGCAGACATGCTGTTGATTAACAGTTTAAGCACAGCACCATGCCATTGGTGTACATGGACGCTCAATCACCTGTTCAGCCAAGCAATCCCTCATTGTGGGGCTCCTCAAACACGCATGGTATATATTATTTTGAGACCATGGGCATTGAAACTGACATTCTTTACTATCTGTACCAGGAATGTCACAGGCCGAGCAGCCGTGAAGATCCGGGTTAGAATTGGTCTTCAGCAACCCATGCTTGTCATAAGAGCTCTGCGATTTAAGGAATAGGGTGATCAGGCTTTGCTGACTTAATTCACACGTCATTGTATCCATAGTGCGCAGATTAATGCTCATGCTGTTGATCACTAGATTGTCTGGTCCAGACCCGATTAATTACAGACCGCTGGGATATTGCTGAGTACGGCGTTAAACAACAAACAAACAGACCGACCGCGAGGCCGAAGGTTGATGGTATAGAATATATTAGTGGGATTTATATCCCGGAGGTCAGTTTTGACCTTGAATTTCCAAACAGGAGATCTGAGGGATGTTTTCCGTTTAATGTCATTCAAGAAAATGAACATTCAATAACAAAAAAACAAAAAAACAAAACCCAACAACATCTTGTCTTTGTTTTTACTATTATACATCGTAAAATGTAGTTATTCTTGAAAACTGTACAAAAAAATAAATGTCGATCTAGCCTAGTCCTTTTTGACATAGTTGTTCCAGGTGCCTCTTACAATACAATACGTTATTATTTTTTAAACTCATTTTCATTTTGGTGCAGAATGCCTTCGCTCTAACCGCAATGCCAACACAAACTAGACCAGACAAATTATTGTTGCAATATCGATCTGATGACATGTAGATTTGCGCCTAACCTGCACGGCCGTCACTGCCTCCTTTGTCACCTACAGTTCCATGACGTCACAGCGATGTAGGGGCCTAGTTCATTTCAGGACTGTGGCGCGTGCGGCACAGAATATGGCGGATACCAAAAAACATCGTCGCGGTGATGCCGCTCTAGACGAAGAAATTGCCGCCGTTTCTTGTTCTGGAAACATCATGGGTAAACGCGGAAGCAAGCTAACATCAAACGAAGTTAAGGATCTCATGTCATGCACATATTGTAAGTATCGACTGATCGTATGTGACAAGTTGCCGCTCATTGTCAGACAGTTGGCTGGTTCAATGTTTTGATGCTCTGACAAGCTCGTGTTGATGGCTGAGGCACGTGTACTCTTTGGCGCATTGCTTTTGTCTTATCGATTAGTTAACCTCCGTTGTCAACTATATCATAGTGAGTATTTGAGATTCACGGTACAGGATCTACCTAATTAAGCTGTAGATGCATCAATCTAGTTTGGATACCGGTACAGTCGACAAAGGCAAAGGTTTAGCATCCACAGGCACGAGCATCGTCCACTCTGTCAGCTGGTGATTTGACAGCGCAGAGCTTTGTATTGATGATATTTCCATTTGCAATCAATGCTATTCACGATCATGAAGTAAGCAGTAAAGTGTCAGAAAAAACTACCATGATCATGATGATAGGAGTATTTGTCACTTTGTGTTCTAAGCTCTAAAACTAGTAAAAGTCGAGTGATGAAAGTCGAGTGATGAAGGACTCCTTCAGTAATCATTATTTCTATATCAGAAGAGAAGATTTCATCGGATTTTATGTATTTCTAATTGATTCAGACAAATCAATTCCTGTTTTTCACTATCTTGCTCCTGTTAACAGTCCCCATGATCTGCTTAGCTTCTTCGGCAAGCAATCTTTCTGACATGCAGTTCCATGTCTGTTGAACTCTACCTGTCAACATTAAATTTTCTGATTCTCTCACAAGTTTCAAATCTCGCTTTGAAAACCTATCTCTTCAAGAGCACCTATTACTAACCCTTCAAACCCACGATGAGACCGCCTCCGTGGTGTAGTGGTTAGAGCTACCGCCGAGAGCCGGAAGGTCATGGGTTCGATCCCCCGACAGCGTCATACCTAAAGACGTTAAAATATGGTACTTGTTGGTCCCTGCCTGGCGCTCTGCATTAATGGGTACAACAAGGACTGGTCGGCTCGGAGTCAGTATAATGTGTCTGAGTGGGGTATTCATGCTTCATTGCGGCATGGTATCTCAGTGGACTAGCACTATAAATCCAGCTTCAGTCTGGGCTAGTACAAGCAGCCGCGCATACACATACACGCGTGCATGCACCTCGTCATAATGAGCGAAATATTCTCAAGTACGATGTTAAACCCAATTTCACCTCACCACACCTCAAACCCACAATGTATATTTTGTTGTATGTTATCCTCTGATTTTATTGTAGCGCCATGAGCATGCACAAGTGCGTGGATACAGACACATTATAAATGTCCGTATTTGTCAATACTGGTACAATATGTGTCATTACTATAGATCATTATTGAAGAAGTCTCAACCCACCACGTCCTACTTCTAGTACGTTAATCGTTCACTGCTGCAATGTCTTGTCAATTCTAGTTCAATAATCTAGGTGAATTGTGTTTGCAGTAATAATAACACAGCCAGATTTTATGATTGTCAGATCGGGGAGAAAAACTACATGGCAGCTTGTTTTCAGACTTGTTACAAGACCTGTTTTGACAAGCTGTCATTTTCAAACTCATTAGTGCCAATGCATCGTGTTCAAACAATTACTGTTATTGTATCAACTTGCTGTCCAAGGCCGCCAGCAGTAAAATGTCATGGGGCCAAGTATCGTCTTAGTAGAATCATTAACAGCTCTGCCAGACTGACAAAACCTGCTTGTTGCAAGTTCTGCATGCATGCATTCACTGCTGGTTTTGTTTGCATTTCATGCACTGGTGGCTTGTTTACGTATACTTTAGCACAGTTAAAGTCTGTTTCTTCAAGTAAAAAATAACAATTGCAGAGATGCCAACCCATACGATTTTATCATATTCAAGTACGAAAAACAACACAAAATACGAAATACAATATCAGTAAAATATATGAATTTTTAAAAATACATTAAAATTAAATTATCAAATTGCAAATGTACCATACACAATGAATTTCAACCACATTTCATTCAGTATCAAGCCATATGTGGATACTTACTACTTATTTAGGTGTGAGTACAATGTTAATAACAAGTTGTTAGAATAGTTATATGTTCTTTATAAAAAGTTATACTAATGTTTGCATCATTTTTGGCCAAAAGTTGACAAACTGATTGGGCTAAATTAGGGTTGGCATCTCTGCAATTGTCAAAATTAGTTATTTTCTTTAACTAAAGGTAAAATGGAATTCTGTCCTTTCATTTTGATGACAGTATTAAGCAAAGAGTCAAAGTAATGAGACGGTGAGGATGCTCCTGAACTGATAAACTTCTCTTTAAAGACATGTCTCTTTATAAACTATAAATGAAATTAGACTGAAATTTCAACCTTTGTCAGAAGATTACAGAACAGAAGCATTTGATTGGCAGAATTTGAACTTTATATATTTACAGTCTGGGCATATGTTTGAGACTGCTGGCCAGAACATGGATCTTAGCATCACTTCCATAGAATGTTGTGTCATATGATCTTGTGTCAGATGGATCCGTGAAGATCCGGGTTAGAATTGATCTTCAGTAACCCATGCTTGTCATAAGAGGCGACCAAAGGGATCGGGTGGTCAGGCTCGCTCACTTGGTTGACACATGTCATCGGTTCCCAAATGCACAGATCGATGCTCATGCTGTTGATCACTGGATTGTCTGGTCCAGACTCGATTATTTACAGACCGCTGACATATAGCTGGAATATTGCTGAGTGCGGCGCTTCACTAAACTTACTCACTTACTCATGTCAGATGGGTTTACTATACCAGGCGGAAAGACTCAGGGTTTGAACTTATGGCTAAAGTCTCAAACTGTATTCGTGTCTTTAAGTTTTTGTTTAAAATATAGAAATATTTGCTTTCAATATTGATTTCAATATACAAAGCCTTTGAAAGGCTACTAATATACTTAAGTATTTAAAGAAAATTAAAAAAATTGACATTTTTAATCAGTCTAAGTTAACTTAGGCGCCGTATTATTTGCTGCTGCACTGCCATACTGAGTCTAACAAAGACTAGCGACTAAAAACAAATAATGTTGTGGTTCTGATTACCCGACCGCAGGGATTTACATGGAGTCCTGTATTTGAGGGTCCCTGGGACTCATACTCTTAATTTTCAGGGGTCCTGGACAACAAAATGGGGGTCCCAGGCACTTAAATATTATTACTACTACTGTTATTATATTGTGTATCATGATCATCACATTGTTAGGGTAATTAATTGCAAATAATACCATAACCCAGCTAGTAGCAAACTCAGTGATAACTTATGGTCACGTGATTGGAATTTTTACAAATAGTATTTGGGCTTTTTCTGAGTCCCTGTGGACGCTCTAATAACGTTTGTTGTGTCTATTGTCAATTTCGGATGCAGGAATTCGAGTCCTGTAAATCTCTGCGACCAACCCTTGAATTCTGGTGCCGACCCTATTTTTTTTAAGCGGTATGAATAAAAAAAACTTTTAGATACCATTGTTTGTTTTTTCCAGCACTGATAGAGAAGGTCGACATGATGGCTGCAAGCATGACTGAATGAACGATTACACATTAATAAGTGTGTTATTAGTTTGTACTTTACTTCTAAAAAAAATTGTAAAATAAAAGAATCCTCCCTTGATCTTAAAGAGGTTTAATCAGAACCACAATATTTTCTTTATTTGGCCTAGTAGAAGGTTGCGTCAGCTAAGCTTTTGAATTGACCAATCAGAACACAGCTTACCAAATCGCGAAAGTTAATATTCGTACATACCATTTGAACTTTTACCTTGAAAACGTTTGAACCTGAACGATTCCAAATGGTATACAGAGCTCAAGTCTGTATTTCAGTATTTATATGTGTTTTCAGTCAGCTAAATTTCATGTCTCTGCAGGCATGTTGAGATGTACAATATGTATGCTGTTTTTGCAATAACTTTTACACTCACACTTTTCAAACATTTCTGTTTCAGTTGAAAGAAAGGAACTCCAGCAATGGTAAGGACTTTCAGAAAATATCATTTTTAAAAATTCATGGGGTTCCTAGGGATATTGGGATATTGAGCTAAACCCTCACAGTATTGAAATTGAGCAGGTTCCTTGGCTCCTTGGGTGTTTTTCTGAAGTAGACCAAAGTAGGTCGAGTGAGTGAGTTTAGTATTACGCTGCTTTTAGCAATATTCCAGCTATATCGTGGCGGTCTGTAAATAATCAAGTCTGGACCAGGCAATCAAGTGATCAACAGCATAAGCATTGATCTACGCAATTGGGAACTGATGACATATGTCAACCAAGTCAGCGAGCCTGACCAGCCGATCGGGTTAGTCGCCTCTTACGGCAAACATGGGTTACTGAAGATCAATTCTGACCTGGGTCGATTTTGTGGTCATGTGTACAAGGTGTCTGACCTCGGAGAAGAAAGTCTGTGGTTCGAATCCCCACCTGTGACTTTATTTTATCACCCTGGTTTGGTTTGTTTGTTGTTTAATGCCGTGCTTAGCAATAGTCCAGCTATATGACAGCAATCTGTTTTTAATCAAGTCTGGACCATACAATCCAGTGATCAACAGCATGAGCATCAATCTACACAAATAGGGATACAATATGTCAACCAAGTGATCAAGCTTGACCACCTGCATTACGTTTAAAGCTAGGGCAATGTCAAGGGTCGCTCAAGGTGTTAAACTTGGAACACTGGCTCAAGCCTTTACTTGCGTAATGGTGTTTGCAAAGACCTGTGAGCATTATAGCACATTGCATGCACACTGATTCTAATTTTATTACAAAATGACATGTGCAAATGCCAAACTGAAATTCAGTATTTCTCCTTGAATAAACAGTTATCAATAAAAATGCCAAATTCATAATGCATTTAGTATAAATGACAGGATTCTGTAAAGAGGGTTTCCTTGCAGAGTATTAATAATCTGTGAGAAGAAATTATTATTAGATTTGTTTATGAGAGGGTTAATGTTGTTTCAGTCGGACATATTCCAAGTATTGTCATGGCATGAGATCATGATAGGGCGTGATGACATAAATCGAGGTCATTGTGTATAGAAGTTACTGTATGATCATATTCTCACTGAGCTCTTTGTCGCCACCATTGTTGTAGTGGAATATTCTGTTATGGAATTCCCAGGGGTTATGGAATTTGATGGGGTGATGGATGATCAGTGGGCTTTATCAGACTGAAAATGTCATGACTAATGATATGTCAATTTGTCCCGGTTCATCAAGATGGACTTTTAATAGTTAGCCTGTGTGGGCTGGGTAGAATGCAGAGATGCCAACATCTATAATTTTATCAGAGGGCCCAAAAAAATAAATGTTGTGGTTCCGATTTCCTACATTTCAGAACTAGGTAGGTAGGGCTTTGGGTTTTTTGCAAAATATTTTACATTACTCAGGTGTCAGAAAATAAATTTAATTTATTATGTGGTGAGTAAAATTGTTAGGCTCAGCGGGAATATTTAGGGTCGGTCGGGAAATCGGAACCACAACCTTTTGTTTTTAGGCCTAGTCACTACGAATTTTAGCCTCAAACTACATCAGTATGACTGCATTAGAAATTCTACGAAATTTGAAGAAAATTAAAAAAAAATTGGATATATGGACAACATATATTTTCACGATTGAATACATTTTCGCCATAAAGAGACAAGAAATTATTATGATGATAATTTGGAACCAGCTGTTGGAGGTATGTGAAATTGAAGCTTCTCTCTTGATTAGTGTCATATTATCTTTCTCAGAATCCATCATGATTTTTAGTATTCGGGTTGATTACTAATTTTATGGTCAAACTACTAGTTTTGATCCTTGAAACTACTATTGCAATACTTAGGGTTGGCATCTCTGAGAATGTGTTCCCTTGAGAGCCCTGTTGTTTTGGTCATAACAGGTGTAAGAGGCTCACTGCTCACTCACTCACTCACTCACTCTCCTTCCCTCACTCACTCACCCACTAAGGGGTGAAACGGCACGCCTTACCATGGTAACGGTATGTATTGTGGTACAAGGCCTTCGGTTCGGTCCGCTTCGCTTCGGTACATGTGAACTTACTCCTGGGGAAAATAGTTGCCCTCTAGCCAAAAATGCATAGATTTTTGACAAAATGATTCGATTCCTAGACATTTCAGAAAATGTTTTAAAAGGTTAATAAAATGAAAACGGAAATACCAAATCTTTGGATTGCATTACGGTATAGCTTAACTCGAAGGCAGAATACCGCTGTTCTACTAATACCAAGAGTATATACCGCTTCACGGCCCTATCACCCACCCACACCTTCACTCACTCACTCAACTCCCTCATTCATTGATCACTCACTCACCCTCCTTCTTCACTCACTCTCCTTTTTATTGTAGGTATAAGGACTTTAAGCGAGATTGTCCAAGTGGTGTCTTAAGGAGAGAGGTAAGTGACAGCTTCAGCCTTAACACAAAAGATATTTTTCTTATTTCAAGAAACACGGAAAGTCCTCAACATATTGTGTTGGACATGTATCATTATGGCGTGGGCAGGGATGGATACATCCACTAGTGTACTAGTGTACTAGTAACAATTGAGATTGACTCACTCACTTTATCCCAGAATCTAGTTATTTTGCATAACCTCTTGTCAAATGCAAAAGTTGAATGGGAACATTATGGTGCTTCCATGGCTGAAGAAACACCAGATGATCAACAGAGGTGTGCAGTGTTTGAAGTAAAAACAACAAGCCTGCTAGCCCGTGGCTAGTAAAAATCCAGTGGGACCAGTAAATCTTCACATTCACTGGCCTGACTGGCAAGTGACTTTTCATGGGGACATTTGTTTTTGGTAGTATTTTACTTTTTTGTAATCTTTGGCTTAGTTTCTACATTCAAATTTCGTGGCAGGCATAGCTAGCCCGAGTGGCTAGCAAAATTTGGAAACTATTTCGCACACTGCATCAGGCCAACAGATTGTTTAACATGTTGAGACTAGACCAGGCATTCAGTGTTCACGAATGGTGTTTTAAAGTAACAGGACATTGGGTCCTGTAAGTTTCAGATGTCTGTCTGACCCATTGAAAATTCACAGGACCCATAGAATAAAATTAAACACACATTTCAGATTTAACATTTCTTATAATTGACATTGAAATTATTAACAAACATAAGATTTATAAACAGCAAACAAGTGAAACATGTCACATACAACAACTTCGGTCGAAGTTATTGTGCAATATACACTCAGACACTGGGGCCTGAGGATTGTAGATTTCTATCGGACCGTTGGTGAATATGCCGGATTTGTCAGAGGGTCAGACATTATTCGTGAACATTCGTGGCATTTATGTCATGTTTGAGAAAAAATTAAAGATTGCAGCTGAATTACTTCCAGTTAAAGAATAAAAGGGAAATGGGAGGACAAGCAACAGTCCCTTATCATTTTGATTAAGTATCATTAGTTTTTTCATATATTACGTACATATTGCAGGGCTCGATTTAGTGCTTTGTTACTTGCACTGGTGCAACCCAATATTACAAAGTGCAACCTAGTTATTAGTCTAACTTGCACCAGGTGCAAGTCAATTTTTGAGTGGGTAAACTTTTGAATAAAACATCTAAATAATTCAATAGCATATTTCTGATATTACATATTGCAATAAAAACAGTGCAACTGGAATTTGACTGGTGCAACTAGGTTTTTATCTTAGGTTGCACCTGGTGCAAGTAGGTTAACATCTCTCAAATCGAGCCCTGTATTGCTTTCTTCGCCAAAGACTAATTTTAGTTATTTGATGATGCTAGAGTCCAGTCTTGTAGCATAAGTTTCATTAGAACTAAGTTATATCGTGTGCACTACAGTATCAACAGCCAAGCTTTGTTTGTTTGTTGTTTAATGCCACACTCAGCAATGGTCAAGCTATATGGCAGTGGTCAGTAAATATTCAGGTCTGGATCGACAATCCAGTGATCAACAGCATGAACATCGATCTACGTGATTGGGATATGATGTCATGTGTCAACCAAGTCAGCGACCTGACCACCCGATCCCCTTAGTCGCCTCATGTGACAAACATGGGTTTCTGAAGACCAATTCGGATTACCTTCATGGGTAATTCTTACCAGAGCTGAGCTTACTTGACTTAACAAAATACTGCTTGGTCTTTGACTGACTGACTGAGTTTAGTTTTACGCTTTTTAGCAATATTCCAGCAATATCACGGCGGGGACACCAGAAATGGGCTTAACACATTGTGCCCATGTGGGGAATCGAAACCCGGTCTTCGCTGACGAGCCAACGCTTTAACCACTAGGCTACTCCCCAACGCCCCTTGGTCTTTGAATTAAGACTAGTGGGTATAGTGCAGGCTGATAATATACACAGTCAGTGATTCAGTCATTTCAGTGCTCTCCGAGCAGGCATCTTGTTCATGAGCATATATTTTGATTTTACGATGAATGAGCTTCAGAAAATACTAAATGTAAGTTTCCTAAAAATATGCACATAGGTTAAATTCGCTTTTAAATATTGTCAAATTTTGCTTAAAGTTTACATATTTTTGTCAAAATTGGACTATTTGAATTTCACTTTTTACATTTTCATTCGTGTTATTCAATTACTTGAACAACTATCAATGACTGTATCAAATTTTGTTAAATTATTTTCATAAATAAGACTTTTAGACATGTTTTTGTGTGACATGCAGAATTTACCTATCCATGTTCAGGCAGTCACTCGAATGAATGACACCCTCTCAGTTAGTCACTTGTACGTGTAACGGGGGACTGTCTCGCGTACATGTTACATCCTCTACTTAATGAGCCATTGCACACACACACCTCTGCATGTTTTACAGAACACTTTGACCGTCTCTAGGGCTGGGCAATATAACCGGTTTACCGGTATATACCGGTTCAGACATGAAAACAATATGTATTGCAATACGTTGATCGAAAACCGGTATTTTGACATGCATTCGGAAAACTTAGTAACACTCGAAAATCTTCAGATATTTCCATTTTTTTACACCGGAAGCTATGCGTGTTGTAAAATGGTGACCCCCAACAATGAACAATTTATTGTGGTGCCAAATACTTTGGCAATGACATCGGTAAGGCAGCATTTTTGGTTGAAAAAGTTCACAGTAGATGGAACTATTGATAAGAGGAGCGCGGTATGTAAAATATGCAATGGCAAAGTAAATTAAAAGTTTTTATCAAAGCTTAATCAAGAATAATGATTGTGTTGTGTTTTTGCTTTATAAATCAAGCTTCAACGTCCTGCAATATATTGCAAGACATATCGCAGTATAAGCTTTCGCATCGCAATATATCGCAATATGAACATTCTCTGCAATACCCACCCCTAACTGTCACGCAATGACATGTGATGGAACTCATCCCCCATTTTTTTGAAATGGTCATAATCCTTCTGTTTCTGCTAAACGTCTTCAAGACATTGTTGTTTTTTCTGTGGTTCATCGCCTTCAACATATTTCTGCATGTTGATCCGAGTCTGTGATAAACACCACACAGCATGTTAATGCCTAAAACTACACAATAGGGAGCTCATGTTGTGACAGGTGATATGGTTTATAACGACTTGAAGTGATTGTGCTTGGCACAGATGTGGAAGTACTTAAGGTTAAAAGTTAAAAAGGGACCGAGTTAAATGTTTAAAAAAAGTTTCTTTGACAGTTTCTTGCTAAATATATTTATCACTTGCCATGTTATTTTTCAAACTTTCTTTTAACAATATATAAAATCACATTATTATCATGATATCTTGGGGTAGCCAAGTGGTTAAAGTGTTCGCTCGTCATGCAGTAGACCCGGGTTCGATTCCCCACATGGGTACAATGTGTGAAGCCCATTTCTGGTGTCTCCCACCGTGATATTGCTGGAATATTGTTAGAAGCGGCATAAAACTAAACTCACTCACTCATGATATCTTACTTATTCTTTTACGCAATGTAATACGCACTACACACTATGCACCATGCAATTACGCAGGCAATATGTACACATGGAAACCTAGCTTAGAACCACATCATAATGTTTTGGTCTGGAGTAAAAATGTGTTGGTCAGGGTACAAGAATGTAGGATGACATCAGAGTTTTACCTTGCCTTACAATACCTCATTTTCTTTCTACCTTTTGTGGATTCAATATTTTGTACCCAAAACGTATTGATTGTGTTATGACACAAAAACATATCATTTCAGCAAATTCGTGTATAAACAAACAGGTATTAACAAAATCAATAATAATTTGAAATTCATGATTAAACATTTATATTGTATCTGCTGTCCTCAAGAAAACAGTAATTTATTTCTGCAAGGGTCCTCACAGGAAATATAAAGGTCATGTAAATTAAATTAAATTAAATCAAATCAATTATATTTAGGGATGCCACGATACATCGATGCATCAATACTTTTTCTAAGACAATACAATTATCGATACATTCAAAACTGTATCGATATTTAGTTTTGAAAGTATCGGTTTAAATATGTTAATGTATTGTTTACATTTCACAATGGCATCATGTTTTTTGATGTTATGAGAGTTATAAATGATTATTTTTCATGCACAAAGATGGGAAATTAGAACTTTTTAATCTCTGAGAATCAAAAATGTTGTTATTTTCATGGACAATTATAAAATATGAAATATTAATGTTCAAAATGTCACTAAATTTACGCAATGTTGCTGCAAAAATAGGTATCGTGATACGTATCGATTCATGAAACTTATGTATCGTGACATCCCTAATTTTAGTAATTACATTACATTACATTACATTACATTACATTACATTATTTGGCATTTCCATTTATTGTCAAAAATTTAGAATAATGGACATTAGTTTGTATCCTAAGAATGCTGTAACAAAATATTTCTGTGTCCATTCTACTCATTTGTGTGACTGGACGCGGCTTTCTGCCTCGTGTAAAACCCTGGAAATATAACCCAACTCTACAACTTGCACCCAACCATGAAATAGCCTCCCAGCAGTGTTGGGACAGGTGCCATGTATTTGTTTGAGATACAAACAGGCACTCAACAGTATATTTTTAACCTTGAAGGATCAGTGCACTGATAACATTGTACATTCCAGTCCATGCCAGGTCAGTTGTCACACTAATATCATTTATGTCTATCACAAAGCATTTTATTCGGGATTAAGCCAGTGATTGAAGTGTGTGGTAGACTCATGCCTTGTCTCTGAAAATCTATAATTTTATCAGAAATAAGGAAGTACCTTCACACTAGAAAGGAGCCCTAGAAAGAATTGAGAGAATTTGTAGAAAATAGAAAGGGGATAGGGGTGCCAATTGATGGGGAATCAACTATTGTGATAGCGATTGTCTATTGCGACCAACTATTGCAATGCTGTAAATCAATAAAATAATGCGAGCTACTTATTAATGCGAAAAATGTGACTATATCTGAAGCCCATTAATAAATTATTATATTGTCTTTTGCACTCGATATCGTTATTACTAGTTATTACTAATTGTTATGTGCAGTATGATGTATGATACATCTTCCAAACGCTTTTGTATGCTACTACTATTGACTATTTGAGTTTGAAATGTCACAAACTGAGATCATCCTGTCTACTGTCAATTACTAGTACTAACAGTTGAAAGGAAAGCCGTCTTTGATCCAAACGCCCATGTGTTCGGGGAATTAAGATGTTTACACTAGAGTCGGATTACATACTAGTATAGTATTTCCCAAAGTTGTGAGTGTAGTCATTAGTGAGTATAGTCATTCTGGTCAACAATTTCCTGATTTGCCTCCTCGCATTAATAAATGCCCGCATTTTCGTTTTGAGGTTTGCACTCGCATTATTTAATACACACATCTCTCCTTGAATTGTCTCATTTGAAGTAATTTCCAAATGAATGCATAGTTTATATGAAATAAAAACAAGATGAAGTAGCCTCAGTCTCTTTTAATAACTGACAAGAAACTTGAAACCCAGGTCAAGTTTGTTTAAGAGGTAACAGGGGCGGATAACTCTAAATCAAAGTGAACGAATCTGGTACTTCCTGTATTTTGCACTGTGCATTTATCAACGGAAGTCAATTATTAACTATCGATAGGCACACATACTGCATCGATAGTTTTTTGTTTCTACCATCGATTAGTTGCTATCGGAGACTCAACAATTGCAATCCATCGATAGTTTGATGCATCGTTACAGCTCTACTAGGGGATGCTATTGATAATACTACTTTATGATTGCGCGTTATGTTTCTTAAATTACAAACATGATAGCTTGTCTTATGGATTATTTGTTTGTTGATTGAATGTTAGTGGGACACAGCAATATGTAGTGCTGGAGTGATTGATCGAATAATCGGTCAATCGATCGGTCTTGCTTGCATCAGTGATTATTGATGGGCTCAGGAGTCTGATCAATTAAGAAATACAGTTCACTCTACCACCATGTATAGTGTAATAAAACACACTTTCGCCCTGAACTATTATAGTTAAAGTACGAGGACCCTTGCATCCGAAAGTGCTTTAACGCTATAATAGTTCAGGGCTTAAAGTGTGTTTTATTACACTATACATGGTGGTAAAGCTTAACTGTATTTCTTTTCTAAGATGTCAAATTTAATACTTTCTAAGGATAATTACGATTAATTTAAGGCAGAAAACAAACGACGGTGTCGGTGACCTAAATTAAGAATCCTCGACAGGGCTTACTGGCTGTTCTATTGATGTGTCTGCCCCCTACTTTTAAGACCTAACGTTACCAGAAAAAAAACAAATGATAACAGTTTGATGATGGTTTACGCTGGATTAAATATCTTCTGAATTATTTTAATTACATCTGTCATTAACGTAAACCATATGGGGCAATATGAACGCCGATTTCTACTACCAACGTAAGTTTAGATCAGTACATCCAGATGAAGCTGAGTAGTCGTTTACATTCCACGATTGCATTGTAGGAATGTAAACATTGTGAACGTTACCTTGTTGCAGAAAACTTGCGAGTCGAGTTGACACATTTTAACGGTCGTAAAACATAAACGTAATGTTTCCACCAGTGACGTTAGCTGCGTGAAGCAACTGCAAACCAAGAAACGAGATGCAATGGAGTAGTTTACTGTAGGAGGCCGTACGAGGCGTTGACAACTGACATGCATCGTGACGTCGCTTACATTGTGAAGTAATGTAAAATGGTTCGATCACGAGGGGGCACACTAGAATGGCGCAGTGACGGGTTAACCTCATTCAATTCATTCACAAAACTATACCTTTATTGTCTGATAATGTATCTTTTTTTCGATTGTTCTAACCGCTAGGCATCTTAGAATATTCATTAAAATGAGACCCGTGAAAATCCGGGTTAGAATTGATCTTCAGTAACCCATGCGACTAACAGGGTCAGGTGGTCAGGCTCGCTGACTTGGTTGACAGATGTCATCGTATCCCAATTGCGTAAATCGATGCTCATGCTGTTGATCACTGGATTGTCTGGACTCGATTATTTACAGACCGTCATACAGCTGGAATATTGCTGAGTGCGGTATAAAACTAAACTCACTCACTCATTTAAACGAAGCATCAAATTAAACATTAGAAAGTATGTTTTTATTTATTATGAATGTTAAAGCAAGATATAAACAACTGATGTAGTTTCCTGACTCAAAAAACTGCGATGTAACCAACATGCTCTCGAGTGTTTCAACAGGAAGTATCCTCGAACTTCTTGATCATGGTATTTATCAGTGCCTGTTTAGTTTGCACACTGTTATGATTGAGTCCCTATTTTACCCACAAGAGTTTTGTGGTGGGGTTTTGATTACAATTGATTATTGATCGATCACTGAGCTCTCATTATAGATCTGCATATTGTGAGCAATAACTAGCACTAGTGAGTGAGTGAGTTCAGTTTCATGCCACTTTTAGCAATATTCCAGCAATATCACGGCGAGGGACACCAGAAATGAGCTTCACACATTGTACCCGTGTGGGGAATTGAACCCGTGACTTTGGCGTGATGAGCGAACGATTTAACCACTAGGCTACCCCACTACCCAACTAAAGTACTGTCGGAAATGCTAGAAAAATGCTTTTTGACTTATATTTAAAATTCAGAGGTATTACAGTTACTTAAATAACAAATATCAATTTAAGAAACATCTACCTAATGTAGACCGAGGGAATAAATTTTGAGACATGCCCTAAAATGTGTTTTTACTGATGAAAATACCAAAAACTTAGAAAAATAAGGGGTAGTGGGACGTTATTTGATACAAACATTAACTGCCTGTGTTACGTCATCAGCATGCACGGTATCGACAGGTGAAATTGACACCTGTAAACTGCCCTTTAAATGCATGGGAATGTTAAATCGATTAAAATAAAAATTAGGTACACTATAGGCGAGTTGATTTCTTGACAACATAGTACATTTATTACCTTTATTAAGATATATGGGCAAAAAAGCATTTTTCTAGCATTTCCGACAGTACTTTAGCACTAACAATATTGATGGCTGCCAATAAATAATTGAATCTGGATCAGACTGTCCAGAGATTAACATTGTGAGCAACCTTCCACCCAAAAGGAAATCAAAGAACCAAGTCAGTGCGGATGACTCACCTGGCCGATACATTTGGCCATTCCTAATGCTGATGGCCTTGTCTTTAGCATATGATTGTGAAACAGACACCATATAACATTAACCTTGGGGCTCCAAGGGTAGAAGAAATATCAAATTATCATATTATGTTTTACTGAATATGCCTATCAATGTTACAAATTAAGCATGAAACTTTCATTGAAAGGTGAAGGGTCCTTGTCATTAGCCTATAATGTTCAAACCTTAAACCTTACAGGTTTCCAACATTCAAATGCTATATTTAAACAACAAGGGCCTATAACTCCCCTTAATTTCCAACGCTGTTACACGACTCCTCCTTTCTGCGTAGATCGCATAGATCACATGGACCGATGCTCATGATTTCGATCACTGGATTGTCTGGTTCAGACACGATTATTTACAGAACGCCACCATATAGCTTGAATGTTTCTGAATGCAGAGTGAAACATTAAACAAAACAAAAGAATATATGTAGAAGAGAATTTCAGAGGGTTTACGGTACTCAGTGTGAGTAATTATAGCAAGGCAGGAGGCATGTAATAATCATTTTATGTATGTCATTATTCACAGTAGAGTATCATCTTGCCATTATTTACATCAAATTCCTAAACCTGTTGTTGATCAGTAGTGAGTAAGCCGAAATTGTAACATTGTCTGCTGTTGGATAACTTAGGGACAGATTTTTGTTAGTTTTTCGTAACGTTTCTAATGGTTCACATGGATTAAAGAGAAAATGGTTTAAAGTGTTGTTGTCCCTATTACCCGACCGACCCTTAAATTCTGGTGCCGACCCTGGTTTTTTTAAGTTGTATGAATAAAGTCAGCGTTCAGATACCATTGTTTTTCCCCCGGCACCAACAGACATCGGTCATTTTGATAGAGAAGGTCGACATGATGGCGCTAGCTTGATTGAATATACAATTACACATTGATAAATGTGTTAATCGTTCGTATTAAAAAGAAACATGTAAAAACAAATCCTACCTACCTACCCTAAATTTTAAAGAGCTGTAATCAGAACAACATTTTTTGATTTGACCTTGTAAAGAGTGGCTGTATCATGTATACTGTTTAAAGTGATCGTCATCAACACAGAAGGTGCAGATGCGGTATGATGTCATTATTAAACTACATCATGGCACTGCTTGTAATTTATCATATTTGTTAATATTTCTGGGTTTGCTTTTTCCAGACAAGTTGTGTTTACTTAAATGGGTCTTCTTGATATCAAAACTAAGTGACATTCTGGCACTCTTTGATATATAAACCTACTGTCTATGGGTTTACCAACATATAAACCAAACTTAACCATTTAAATATTCATTCCTTGGCTGACACGGGTGTTATACATGGAAGAAAATTGACTTGTATGTAAAAAGTTGCTTAATAGTGTCACAAGTTGATGTTGGTGTCAAAGGTGTCATCAATTTTGTCTGGAATTACTTGATAGTTAAACCTCATATTTTAATTTCATTTCACAATCTACAGGTTTACCAACATGTTAGCTGAACTTACGTTTGAAATATTCATTCCTTGGCCAGTACAGGTGCCATCAAATGGAAGAAAATTTACTTGTATGTGATAACTTGCTTAGTAATGTCACAAGTTGATGTTGGCGTTTCAATGGCGCCATCAATATTGTCTGGAATTACTTGTTCTAGAACTGTAGTGCTTATCCAATAACTGTGTTTTGAAGTAGACACAAGTGTCCGCTCTTGATTATGCATTTAGAAGCTGTTACTTTTCATATAGTCATTTTCTGGTGAATACAAACATCATCATATGGAGAAAAAATGTTGTACAGGATTAATTTCTGAATAATGTGGCAAGCTGGTATTGGCACTTTAATGACATTTCCAATAATCTCATCAAAAGCTTTAATTCAGAAACAAATAAATGTATGTACACAGTGTTCATGAATGGTGTTTCAAAGTAACAGGACATTGGGTCCTGTAAGTTTCAGATGTCTGTCTGACCCATTGAAAATTCAAAGGACGCATAGAAAAAAATTAAACGCACATTTCAGATTTAACATTTCTTATAATTGGCATTGAAATTATTTATTAACAGCAAACAAGTGTCACATGTCACATATAACCACTTCAGTCAAAGTCATTGTGAAACATACAGTCAGACACTGGGGCCGGTGGGTTGTAGACTTCTATCGGACCGTTGGCGAATCTGCCAGATTTGTCAGAGGGTCAGACGCTATTCGTGAACACTGTGTACAGCGACAAGACAACTCTTAATTATTCCTAGGAATACAGCTTGTCATATTCTCAATGCTTTGCCAACGCAGTTATCATATAGAAAAAAACCACCAGTCCAGAATAAATTGTGAATAAGTTGACATTGGCGCTTTAATGGCACCAACTATGTCTGGAACGACATGATCAAGCACTATATTGTATAAACAAATAGCAGTGCAGGGGTTCAAGCAGATATGTATTGATTCAGTTTTCATTCCGCCTCAGTGAACATGATTTGGTTAGGTTCTGTCTGAACGACTTAACAAAGTCGATATATGTACATGGCATTGGACACGCTGTTCTACTTCTAGACCAGATGGTGGCACTTCACGTCCCCCATGAGGCATGTGTTTCTTACTATATGTCGCATGAGTTAAAGTGATTAGAATGTTTTTGCTACCTTCTGGTTCTTCTTTCATGTGGGGCCGTGGGGTAGCCTAGTGGTTAAAGCGTTCGCTTGTCACGCTGAAGACATAGGTTCGTTTCCCCACATGGGCACAATGTGTGAAGTCCATTTCTTGTGTCCCCCGCCGTGATATTGCTGGAATATTGCTAAAAGCGGAGTAAAACCATGCTCATTCGTTCGTTCTTCTTTTAAAACTTTAATGTGTGTTTACAGTCCTGTGGGTTGTGCTCATAGTCAGTCTCACTGAACCACATTCTTTTCTTGTAGGTAAATTTTTGGGACAGTTTGACTGCTCTGAAACTGATGTGTCAGAGCAGGATACTGTGACAGAGTGATCATGCTTTTCAAATATAATGTCGGCTAAATTCCCTTATTTTTAAACTAATCCTATCTCACGCGATGAATGCAAGTCATGAGATAGGATAAGGATATGAATATACAATTTATGGTTAAAATTTCCAATTTTTTTTAACTTATCCTATCTCACGACTTGCATCCATTGTGTAAGATAGGATAAGTATATAAATATACAATTTATGGTTAAAGTTCCCTTGTTCTGATTTCACTGTGTACCGATTCCTACACATGCGTGCACTCATAAACACGCAGATCAGACAGGAGAGTAGGCTGTCTCGCAACCCCTGTGGGCAGCGGGGTAACCTAGTGGTAGAAGCTTTCTCTCGTCATGCTGAAGATGTGGGTTTGGTTCCCCTCATACGGACAATGTGTGATGCCCATCTCTCATGTCCACCGTCTTGATATTGCTGGATTATTGCAAATGTAAAACTAAACTCACTCACTCTCACAGTCCATGAACCACATTATTTTCCCTACAGCCTAGCCCTCCCTGCAATACGAAAGCCCTATATGGCAGGTGTCTGTAAATAATCGAGTGTGTACCAGATAGAGTTGTGACGATATAGCGTAGTATCGATGATGGTGATACTTTTTCTGACAATAAATATATCTATACTTTTTTCCGTATCGTGATATGTATCGTTGACCTTTAAATTGTGACTTTTCACCAGAAATTGACGGTTATGTCAAACTTTACACTGTTTCTTGTTATCAAAATACACCTTTTTAAATAAAAAAAACTAAAGATGGCATATTGTGATATGCATCGTATCGAATCGTATCGTTCCATGATATCGCCATACGTATCGTATCGTGAAATATCTGTATCGTCACACCTCTAGTACCAGACAACCCAGTGATCAACAGTATCAGGATCAATCTACACAATTGGGATATGACGTGTCGTCCAAGTCAGAGAGCCTGACCCCTGACCACTCGATCTCGTTAGTCGTCTCTTACAACAGGCATGGTTTGCTGAAGACCAATTCTAACCCGGTTCTTCATAGGTCCAATATTTCAGAAAGTCCTATAAAAGCAACTCATAGCAATGCCCTTATGTCACACCACTGTCTCAAGCACGATCATAGTCTGTCTCACAGTCCCTGAACCACATTATTTTCCCTACTGCCAAGCCCTCTCTACAGTGCTAAAGCCCTAAATAAAGCAAGTCCTCAGGTTCTGAATCTCTGGTCTCCCTGGGGCTCCTTTTCAATTTAAATGGGCTTGTTTGTTACCATCAAAATTATATATATTCAGAGACTAAGCATTAGTCTTGCACGATCACTGTTCCAGGCTTGTCTGAGAAGAGCTACCTGACTCTGGAGGGGGTTTCACCAAAGGGATAAATGTCAAAGACCTGCATCACGTGGAGCTTTTCTCCTACATTAAGAAGCCTTGCATTGACATTCTGTTCAAAGCAACCTTAAACCCAGCTGACCCACTGTTACAATCCATGTTAAGTCAGTCCCCCAGTTTGGCTGCACTCTATTATAGGCTGCTCTCAGGATGTCTTGTCATGGAGGAGAGCAGGGGGACTGGTAGACTTGCACAAGTCTCTAAGCTCATGATTTATAGCTTAAACGAAAAATTCTAAACAAATATAAATAACAGACTGGCATCCTTGTACTGTTTGCTTATCTACACTTGCCTCCTCTTTACAGAATATAATTACTATACAGGGCTCCAGATAACTTTTGGGGGTGCGAGTGTACTTACACATCATATTGCAAGTGGAGGTGTACTGAGAATTTTGAAGGAGTACTGACATGTTTTTGTGTGAGCGAGTTGGTGATGTGGTTTGTCTGGACGATTCATCGATCACTATTTCCAATCATATATTTGTATTTGAAGACGCGTGAGAAATAACTGAGCAACCATGTGATGCGTGAAATGTCAGGTCCGACTGGATATAAATAGGAACAGTGTAGTTTTTAGCCAATCGAAAAATAGTGACACATATTGTTGCATGGCAACGCAAGGGATTCCTACTGTCGGGGTTTCCTCATGTGTCAAATTGTGTTTCGCAAAAGAAACTTGACAAGTATATGTCCGAAATAGATTTACAATTGCACGATACGCACGGAAATTAAATGTTAGACGACAAAGGTATTTATGTGCGCACACGATACGCTTGAAATCTTATATTATGTCGTACTTAATTGATTTTGAGGCGTATATTACGCCTGTACGCCCCTTATCTGTAGCCCTGCTATATATCCATGGGCTTAGCATTCAGTACAGCTAACACTTTGGGCTGAACTCTTTTTTAGGCTGTTCTCATATATCCTGTTATGGAGGAGAGCAGCAGGGGAGTTGTATACTTGCACAAGTCTGTAAGGTAATAATTTATAGTTTGAATGATAATATGTAACAAATATGAATAACAAATTGGCATCCTTAAACCAAGCAGAAGATCTTTTTTTGCCTTGCTGAACTTGGGAACTAACATTCCCAGGTGTCATTGTTAATCAGAAAGGGAAAGGATGATGGTGACAGCGTCCAGGGACTGAGTAGCTGCAACACAGACAATCGAGCTGGCCATATCAGGTTCTGACCTAGACTAGGTCTGACCATACAGCCTGTCAGTACAATTGTTTATCACAAGGCTGTCCACTTATCTAGACTTTCCTCTTTATAGGATAGAATTACTATACATTCAAGGGCCAGAGCTCCAGATAAGATTTAGCTCATGTGGGTACTGTACACACTGTATTTTTTTGGAGTGGGTATTATGAATGTTGACTGGGTATTTCATTTTCAGTTACCCACTGCTTTCAAATATGTGTGCATTTCAGTCATTTTACGCACCTAAGTATTATGTCATTGAGTAAGTTTACTAAGCAGGTATGTTCTGCCTCATGTCATACCTAATCAAAACCAACTTAAACATAATGGAAATGATTTCATAAAAAATCACTCATCCTATACTGACAGTATAACACTAGTCCTATACTAACAGTACAACTTGATAGCAATCGATGTCCTTTTCATTACGCAAGCTATTTTTACAAATATATTCCGTACGCAATTGTTTTAAACTTTTTGTGTATCTAACATTTTAAATGCGTAATTGGTACGCAACAATTATTTTTCAATGCGTAATTTGAAATTTTCTATGCGTATTTTACCCGGATATGCAGCTTATCGTGGCCTCTGAAGGGCTGAGCCTTCAGTACAGCCTTGGAGTAAGGCTAGGGGACTAGTTATGCTTAGACCTAATATGGTGAAAGGGTTTGTGGGGTTTTAATCACTGTCTGAGAACATCAGCCAAAGGCCTGGATTGTGGCAGGTTCCTCTTGGGCATCTGGTACACATAATGGAAGCTTCATACTCTATGTGAACAGATACTTGTCCAGCTATTTGCCAGAGATTTATGTTGGTATTTTTTCATGCTTGACAAAGTCTTTCATTAATTCCCCACAGATGGGACCAGGCTGTGAGAGCTAGAGAGATCAAACATGGATGTTGTAAAAGTGTGGATATTAGTTTATTATGGATCCTCGATGGGAAGTGAAGATGGGATTTACTTATGACGTGCTTTTGATAAAAGTTTTGACAGCTGAAATGACTGCAGGGTAGATACGACAAAAGACGTGATCATGATCAATATGTTGGGGTTTGTTTGTGTCACGAAGGAAGAATTTTTGTGCATGTTATACTCAATTGTTTTGTCAGCAAAATGTCTATTTTGGAAAATATGTCATTGGTTTAGGATACTGGTCTGACATTGCTTTTTGCATCATTTTCAATATTATGCCTTGCTTTGTAGCAACTGTACTGGTAGACAGAAAGAAATTCTACAAGGCCAAGGATTCAGGCTCATATGCAACCTGAAAATATTCTAACAATTTCATGCATAATTTCTTGACAAATTAATCATAATTATCACACACTATGACATGTCTGAAATTAATACCATGGCTAGCCAACTGAAGGTGAACTTTACAAAAAACATTACCATGCGGTGTTCTAAGCTGAATCAGTCATTAAATGAGGGCCAGAGCATGTCATGGATATTGTCATGTTTAGAGTCCTATCACATTTTATGAAATCTTGAGAGTCTGCTGGAGAACTTCTAGAAACATCCCTTGGACACCTCTGGTAGTGTTTCTCTAGGAGAGTTCTGGTAGTTTGAGAGCTCTGGTAGTGTCTCTCTAGGAGAGTTCTGGTAGGGTCTCCCTTGGAGAGCTCTGGTAGTGTCTCTCTGGGAGAGCAATGGCAGTGTCTCTCTTGGAGAGTTCTGGTAGTGTCTCCCTTTGAGAGCTCTGGTAGTGTCTCCCTTTGAGAGCTCTGGTAGTGTCTCCCTTTGAGAGCTCTGGTAGTGTCTCTCTTGGAGAGTTCTGGTAGTGTCTCCCTTTGAGAGCTCTGGTAGTGTCTCTCTTGGAGAGCACTGGTACTGGTAGTGCCTCTCTTAGGGAGCTCTCGTAGTGTTTCTCTAGGAGCATTCTGGTAGTGTCTCTACAGGAGAACTCTGGTAGTGTCTCTGTAGAAAAGCTCTGGTGTCTATAGGAGAGCTCTGGTAGTGTCTATAGGAGAACTCTGGTAGTGTCTATAGGAGAGCTCTGGTAGTGTCTATAGGAGAGCTCTGGTAGTGTCTATAGGAGAGCTCTGGTAGTGTCTGTATAGGAGAGTTCTGGTAGTGTCTATAGGAGAGCTCTGGTAGTGTCTGTATAGGAGAACTCTGGTAGTGTCTATAGGAGAGCTCTGGTAGTGTCTATAGGAGAGCTCTGGTAGTGTCTGTATAGGAGAGCTCTGGTAGTGTCTATAGGAGAGCTCTGGTAGTGTCTAGAGGAGAACTCTGGTAGTGTCTGTATAGGAGAACTCTGGTAGTGTCTATAGGAGAGCTCTGGTAGTGTCTACAGGAGAACTCTGGTAGTGTCTGTATAGGAGAGCTCTGGTAGTGTCTATAGGAGAGCTCTGGTAGTGTCTGTATAGGAGAACTCTGGTAGTGTCTATAGGAGAGCTCTGGTAGTGTCTATAGGAGAGCTCTGGTAGTGTCTGTACAGGAGAGAGCTCCGTAGTGTCTATGGGAGAGCTCTGGTAGTGTCTATGGGAGAGCTCTGGTAGTGTCTAGAGGAGAACTCTGGTAGTGTCTGTATAGGAGAACCTGGTAGTGTCTATAGGAGAGCTCTGGTAGTGTCTACAGGAGAACTCTGGTAGTGTCTGTATAGGAGAGCTCTGGTAGTGTCTATAGGAGAGCTCTGGTAGTGTCTGTATAGGAGAACTCTGGTAGTGTCTATAGGAGAGCTCTGGTAGTGTCTGTAGGAGAGCTCTGGTAGTGTCTGTATAGGAGAGCTCTGGTAGTGTCTATAGGAGAGCTCTGGTAGTGTCTATAGGAGAGCTCTGGTAGTGTATATAGAAGAGCTCTGGTAGTGTCTATAGGAGAGCTCTGGTAGTGTCTGTATAGGAGAGCTCTGGTAGTGTCTATAGGAGAGCTCTGGTAGTGTCTACAGGGTTCGAAATCTATGCTAGTCCGCTAGCCCACGGCTAGTAAATCTCCCGGAGGACTACTAAAACATCTAACAGTACTAGTCCGACAGGCTACCAGGCAGTAGTCACATCAAAATGATATATAACTTTAGGAACCTAACTAACATATGATTCATTAATTAAATCTATCACTTTTCACAATGTCTGAAAACACTTATTACATTTCAAATGACCATATATTATCGACAAAATTAAAATTTTCGCAATGTTATTGGAAAAAAACAATTCTCGGACACATGCTTCAGCAACGGGTCCACATCAAAGTTGTCAAAGAGCAAAGTAACGATGTTTCGTGATAATAATTAAACAAATTGAATAAACTGAAGAATATATTCAATAACAGTACTCATAAAAGTTGTCAAACCTACATTATAACTACTATTCCCATCTTTATTGTGGTATCGTGTAATGTAATTCAAGTGACATCTCGGCTTTCGTCGCCTCGAACTTCGTGCTCGGATACGATGTTTAATGCTAAATTATAAGCATGAAGCATTTTTGTCACAGGTCATAACCTAGCATGATACGTCCACTAAGGTCCAGAATATACGTATAGGTAGTGATCTTGTGCGTAACACGTTCAGAATAGCATGAATTTACCCAAAACTTTCGTCTGAATCTAAAACTTTTCGTTAACAAGGATGGTATCCATTGCTGTAATATGATTGGCTGCCTTAGGTCACGTGTGTGATTTTGACCAATCACGATCCTCGTAGCAGACTGTGACAGAAAAGCGTCATCAGAAACCAATCTTTAACCAATAAAATCGCTTCTTACAACTGTGAAAATACTCTTGGCAAGGGTATAGTGATATAGTTGATGTTCAGAGCTTTCGAATGATACCAATACTGCTTGACTAAGTCAAATTAATTATTTGGTTTATGAAAGATTGAAATTTGAGGACTACCAAAATTGTGTGTGGACTAGTAGTTTGGTGAGAGTCACTAGTCCTCATGGCTAGTAGACTTTTCAAAGAGATTTCTAAACCTGTGTCTATAGGAGAGCTCTGGTAGTGTCTGTATAGGAGAGCTCTGGTAGTGTCTATAGGAGAGCTCTGCTAGTGTCTATAGGAGAGCTCTGGTAGTGTCTATAGGAGAGCTCTGGTAGTGTCTGTATAGGAGAGCTCTGGTAGTGTCTATAGGAGAGCTCTGGTAGTGTCTGTATAGGAAAGCTCTGGTAGTGTCTATAGGAGAGCTCTGGTAGTGTCTATAGGAGAGCTCTGGTAGTGTCTGTATAGGAGAGCTCTGGTAGTGTCTATAGGAGAGCTCTGGTAGTGTCTGTATAGGAAAGCTCTGGTAGTGTCTATAGGAGAGCTCTGGTAGTGTCTATAGGAGAGCTCTGGTAGTGTCTATAGGAGAGCTCTGATAGTGTCTATAGGAGAGCTCTGGTAGTGTCTCTGTAGAAAAGCTCTGGTAGTGTCTATAGGAGAGCTCTGGTAGTGTCTATAGGAGAGCTCTGGTAGTGTCTGTATAGGAGAGCTCTGGTAGTGTCTATAGGAGAGCTCTGGTAGTGTCTGTATAGGAAAGCTCTGGTAGTGTCTATAGGAGAGCTCTGGTAGTGTCCCCTTAAGAGTATCTCCTTGTTTAACCAAATGACCTTGCTATTTATACAGAACTTTGACCCTATGGACTTATGGACTGTTTACCATCCAAATTATATAAACAGATTGTTATTGATGGCTCATGTTACCAGTCATCTATTCTTTAAGCAAATGGCCAATTTGTACAGCGAGATGACCATGGATATACAGCTGTATCATGTAACGACATTTCATTTTGGGTTGTCAACAAGTTATTGTGATCACCTTTGGTCATTGGGTGGAGATTTCTGTTCTTCAGCCAGTGTCACATCAGCGATACACAGATTGAGTTACAGGCATTGTCATGGCCTGACTATATGGGGTGGCTTAGCCCAGTAGATTAAGAGAGCGGTGGTACACTATACACAGATTTACAGTAAAGTACAATTATGACAAACTCAAAGAGACTACTCTTCTTTGTTCGTTTAAACTGCAGGTCGGTGGGGTAGCCGAGTGGTTAAGGCATTCGCTCGTCATGAAAAACAGAAATATCCGAAGATTTCCGTTCAAAGTTTTCCGAATGCATGTCAAAATACCGGTTTTCGATCAGTGTATCGCAATACCTATCGTTTTCATGTCTGAACCAGTAAATAGCGGTAAACTGGTTATATTGCGCAGCCCTAGTTTTAATGTTATATTTACATAAGGCCAGACCAATTTTATTTCTTGTTTTACGGATCCGCTGGTCGTATTTCTTCAAGAATAAGAAAAAAGACTCAGTTGGTTGTTGGATGGTTGGTTTGTTGTTTAACACCACATTCCGCAATATTCCAGCTATACGACGTCTGTCTGTATATAATCATTTTGGACCAGACAATCGGTTTCTCAGTAGGCTAAACACCAGATACCTGTTTTAACCCCAGATTCTTTCCGTTTATGGAGACTATTTGCCAATTTATTTTCATTTTTGAAAGTGAAATTTGGTCAAGCATTTGTGATTAGATATGCTGTAAAGTGTGAAGATGCGTAAAGTTTCTGTGTTGAGTTAGCTTGCCACGGAACCTGTGCAATCAAATATGGATGGGGGATTGGCTTCCTGTTGGGTAGCCTTGTGGGTAAAGCGTTTGCTCATCACGCTTAAGACCAGTGTTCGATCGATTCCCCACATGGGTACAATGTGTGAAGTCCATTTCTGGTACCTCCTGATGCGATCATTGCTGGAATATTGCTAAAAACAGCGTGAAACCATACTGACTCTTGTGGAATCAAGCATGTAAGTCTGAGGAACTGATCACCAATTGTGACCTTACATGTAGCGTCTATATCTAAAATTCCACCTCTGCTGTGTTTTTGTTTCAGTCTCTCATATTGATAGACAAGCAGGCTGCTTTCAAAGTTTGGAATCGGATAATTGCATCAACAATCGTACGATCAATCCAATTTGGCGAAGTTGTACCGTCTCATGAGACTTTCACTTTAGTGGATTTCCTCTCAGTTTGTAGAATCTTATTAAATAGAAGCGACCATAAAACTATAGCCATGGTGACAGAGGAAACCTGAATGTGTTATCATTTGGTTGCTGACAACTCGAGTTGATTCAATAGCATTAGATATTCTGGACAACTAGATAATACATTTCGGTCCCCTGAGACATTTCCGATGGACAAATTGATGGTTGGAGTAGACAGATTACGAATATTTATGTGAAATCAATCAAGGCTGCAAGTGTTCAGCTTCTTGCTTTCACAACCCCTGTTGTTAACAGTCGTTAATTCAGTGGTGGAAATTAACTCTTTCAACACCAGTCAACCAGAAGCTTTCGACATCGAGTTCCCAGAGACTCCTTGATATAAGATGTAACCTACGTTTATCATGGAAAGTATCAGCTTGTAAAACATTAAAACATGGCATACACCATTTGAAATGTCTAATCCTACTGATAACAGTGGCTTTACGCCTGGTAATATGACACAGATTCTAGTGCTTTTGTTGGTGCATGGTGGATTTGAACCCACACTCTTAGAGACAGACACCTAATCACCAGCACACTAAAGTGAAAGGTGGAGTCCTGTCTGGTTGTGGAGTCCTGTCTGGTTGTGGAGCCCTGTCTGGTTGTGGAGCCCTGTCTGGTTGTGGAGTCCTGTCTGGTTGTGGAGCCCTGTCTGGTTGTGGAGCCCTGTCTGGTTGTGGAGCCCTATCTGGTTGTGGAGCCCTGTCTGATTGTGGCGCCCTATCTGGTTGTGGAGCCCTGTCTGGTTGTGGAGCCCTGTCTGGTTGTGGAGCCCTATCTGGTTGTGGAGCCATGGTGGCTGAGTGGGTTAGATGACAACAGTGTATATCCATAGTAATCTAACTAAATTGCTATTGTGTCAGGCTATAGTGTATATTAGTGTTGGGAATTGGTTGAAATCTCACAATTGATGATTGGTTCAATACCAACAACCAATCATTGAAAAAAATTGGTTAGCGTTATTTTTTAGATTTTCCTATTCAGGTTGTAGTTGCAAATAAGTGTAAAGAAAAAAACATTTGGTTCTCTGTTTTTTTGTTGTTTTTTTATTGAGAAACTGCACAAATTACATTTGCAAATTTCACATCCAGTGTAAAATGATTCAGTTCCATTGTAACATAAACTTCCCAGATTCTTCAAGAAATATTCAGTCATGACTTTTCAGAAAGTGAAGTGAGTTTTCTAAGAATTAAACACGGACAACGTCCTAAATATGTTCCATCTTCAAGTATTTCAAACTCTATTAAAGCGGTTCCAAAATTGTTTGTGTTCGATCATGAGAACATGCGATCGATTGCTTGGTCGGCTGGCCACTGCGACCAATCTTCGATTATTTCAATTAATCGGAACACCACTAGTGTATATCCATAGTAATCTGATTGAATTGCCACTCCATGAATATTTTGCAACTGTATGAACCCTATTAATCTGATTTAATTGCCACTCAATGAGTGTTGTGCAATTGTTTTTACACTATTGATCCGATTTAATTGCCACTCAGTGGATCTTGTGCAACTGTATTTACACTATTGATCTGATTGAATTACCACTCAATGGGTATTGTGCAACTGTTTTTACACTATCAAACTGAATTGCCACTTGAGTTTTGTGCAACTGTTTTTACACTATTGATCCGATTTAATTGCCACTCAGCACATCTTGTGCAACTGTTTTTACACTATTGATCTGATTGAATTACCACTCAATGGGTATTGTGCAACTGTTTTACACTATCAAACTGAATTGCCACTTGAGTTTTGTGCAACTGTTTTTACACTATTGATCCGATTTAATTGCCACTCAGCACATCTTGTGCAACTGTTTTTACACTATTGATCTGAATGATTTTCCACACAGTGAGTGTTGTATGACTTTGCGTCCCGTATCCATCCAACTGTATTTGCTACTCTGTTCTGGAATATTTATCTTTACTTTAACAAGGTAAGTTCATAGTTTGGTCAGTGATTTCTCCAATAACAATATAAATGTATACGGCCAGTTAGGAATGGTGCATATCTTTCCATAGAAATTAAAACTATTTAAAACTATTTATATACACCTGTAAGTGTGCGTGTCTGTCTCCTTGTTAACACCATGTTAATTATCAGCACCATTAACAGGGTGCTATTTTGCTATTTACAACCTGCATTGGGACATGTTAACAATGGCTGGCATATGTCACCTTTATTTAAAGGTTGCACCTGGTGCAGGTAACAATGGCTGGCACAGGTTACCTTCAGTTACAGGTTGCACCTGGTGCAGGTAACAATGGCTGGCACAGGTTACCTTCAGTTACAGGTTGCACCTGGTGCAGGTAACAACGGCTGGCACAGGTTACCTTCAGTTACAGGTTGCACCTGGTGCAGGTAATAATGGCTGGCACAGGTTACCTTCAGTTACAGGTTGCACCTGGTGCAGGTAACAATGGCTGGCACAGGTTACCTTCAGTTACAGGTTGCACCTGGTGCAGGTAACAATGGCTGGCACAGGTTACCTTCAGTTACAGGTTGCACCTGGTGCAGGTAACAATGGCTGGCACAGGTTACCTTCAGTTACAGGTTGCACCAGGTGCAGGTTACCTTGCCTTACAGGTTGCACCTGGTGCAGGTACCTTTAGTTACAGGATTCACCTGGTGCAGGTTACCTTTAGTTACAGGATTCACCTGGTGCAGGTACCTTTAGTTACAGGATTCACCTGGTGCAGGTGCACCTTTAGTTACCTGCACCTGGTGCAGGTTACCTTTAGTTACAGGATTCACCTGGTGCAGGTTACCTTTAGTTACAGGATTCACCTGGTGCAGGTACCTTTAGTTACAGGTTGCACCTGGTGCAGGTTACCTTTAGTTACAGGATTCACCTGGTGCAGGTTACCTTTAGTTACAGGATTCACCTGGTGCAAGTTACCTTTAGTTACAGGATTCACCTGGTGCAGGTTACCTTTAGTTACAGGATTCACCTGGTGCAGGTACCTTTAGTTACAGGATTCACCTGGTGCAGGTTACCTTTAGTTACAGGATTCACCTGGTGCAGGTACCTTTAGTTACAGGATTCACCTGGTGCAGGTTACCTTTAGTTACAGGATTCACCTGGTGCAGGTTACCTTTAGTTACAGGATTCACCTGGTGCAGGTACCTTTAGTTACAGGATTCACCTGGTGCAGGTTACCTTTAGTTACAGGTTGCACCTGGTGCAGGTAACAATGGCTGGCACAGGTTACCTTCAGTTACAGGTTGCACCTGGTGCAGGTAACAATGGCTGGCACAGGTTACCTTCAGTTACAGGTTGCACCAGGTGCAGGTTACCTTGCCTTACAGGTTGCACCTGGTGCAGGTACCTTTAGTTACAGGATTCACCTGGTGCAGGTTACCTTTAGTTACAGGATTCACCTGGTGCAGGTACCTTTAGTTAAAGGATTCACCTGGTGCAAGTACCTTTAGTTACAGGATTCACCTGGTGCAGGTTACCTTTAGTTACAGGATTCACCTGGTGCAGGTTACCTTAGTTACAGGATTCACCTGGTGCAGGTTACCTTTAGTTACAGGTTGCACCTGGTGCAGGTTACCTTAGTTACAGGTTGCACCTGGTGCAGGTTACCTTCAGTTACAGGTTGCACCTGGTGCAGGTAACAATGGCTGGCACAGGTTACCTTCAGTTACAGGTTGCACCTGGTGCAGGTAACAATGGCTGGCACAGGTTACCTTCAGTTACAGGTTGCACCAGGTGCAGGTTACCTTGCCTTACAGGTTGCACCTGGTGCAGGTACCTTTAGTTACAGGATTCACCTGGTGCAGGTTACCTTTAGTTACAGGATGCACCTGGTGCAGGTTACCTTTAGTTACAGGTTGCACCTGGTGCAGGTTACCTTTAGTTACAGGTTGCACCTGGTGCAGGTTACCTTTAGTTACAGGTTGCACCTGGTGCAGGTTACCTTTAGTGACAGGTTGCACCTGGTGCAGGTTACCTTTAGTAACAGGTTGCACCTGGTGCAGGTTACCTTTAGTGACAGGTTGCACCTGGTGCAGGTTACCTTTAGTAACAGGTTGCACCTGGTGCAGGTTACCTTTAGTGACAGGTTGCACCTGGTGCAGGTTACCTTTAGTAACAGGTTGCACCTGGTGCAGGTTACCTTGAGTAACAGGTTGCACCTGGTGCAGGTTACCTTTAGTTACAGGTTGCACCTGGTGCAGGTTACCTTTAGTTACAGGTTGCACCTGGTGCAGGTTACCTTTAGTTACAGGTTGCACCTGGTGCAGGTTACCTTTAGTTACAGGTTGCACCTGGTGCAGGTTACCTTTAGTTACACAGGTTGCACCTGGTGCAGGTTACCTTTAGTTACAGGTTGCACCTGGTGCAGGTTACCTGAGTTACAGGTTGCACCTGGTGTAGGTTACCTTTAGTTACAGGATTCACCTGGTGCAGGTTACCTTGACTTACAGGTTGCACCTGGTGCAGGTTACCTTGACTTACAGGATTCACCTGGTGCAGGTTACCTTTAGTTACAGGATTCACCTGGTGCAGGTTACCTTTAGTTACAGGATTCACCTGGTGCAGGTTACCTTGACTTACAGGTTGCACCTTGTGAAGGTTACCTTAGTAACAGGTTGCACCTTGTGAAGGTTACCTTAGTTACAGGATGCACCTGGTGCAGGTTACCTTAGTTACATGTTTCACCTGGTGCAGGTTACCTTAGTTACAGGTGGCACCTGACGCAGGTTACCTTTAGTTACAGGTGGCACCTGACGCAGGTTACCTTAGTTACAGGATGCACCTGGTTCAGGTTACTTTAGTTACAGGTTGCACCTTGTGAAGGTTACCTTAGTTACAGGTTGCACCTTGTGAAGGTTACCTTAGTTACAGGTTGCACCTTGTGAAGGTTACCTTAGTTACAGGTTGCACCTTGTGAAGGTTACCTTAGTTACAGGTTGCACCTTGTGAAGGTTACCTTTTGTTAGAGGTTGCACCTGGTGCAGGTTACAATGAATCTCCCAACATCTTACAGCTGTCATCGTGTGTTTTAATTGGGAAGTAAGTGACTGTAAGTAACACATTTCTCTCAACACAACTTGGTACAAGCTCAGTTAGCATGAACATTTGTTTACTCATAAGTCAGTTACGTAGAAGGAATCATATAGTTGAAATTTATAAATAAAGGTAAAGCAAAATTGAAACAGAATCATCTGTCATAAATAAATGTGTGAGAAGTGTTTGTTATAAAATTGCTAAACAAAACAGAATCAGCGCCGGTTTATCATCGATGGGGTCTTAATTAGTTCTGTTGAATGTGTCAGATGCTGAGTGTTTACAATATATAGGAGATGAAATTGCTAAACAAATATGGATATTAGGGATGCCGCCTGACTGTATTTATTAGGGATCCCGATACATCAATACTTTTCTAAGACGATGCAATTATCGATGCATTCAAAACTGTTTGGATATTTAGTTTTGAAAGTATCGGTTATAAATGTTTATGTATCATTTACATTCTGCAATTGTATAATGGTTTTTTTATGTTATGAGAGTTATATTTTCCTGCACAAAGATAGGAAATTAGAACTTTTTTATATCTGAGAATAAAATATGTTGATCTTTTAATGGACATTTATAAAATAGGAAATATAAATGTTCAAAATGTAACTATTTACGCAATAATGCCGCGAAAATAGCTATCATGATACTTATCAAATCATGACATGGGTATCGTGATACGTATCGATTCATGAAACTTATGTATCGTGACATAAATATTTATGTAACTTTTAGAACCAGTGACATTATTTTATGGTGCAACCAAAATTTTGATGGTGCAGCCAAAACTATAAGCCAGGCTGCACTCTGTGCAGGTACTGAAAAAAAAGCCAAAATTACACCTTGATTAATCATGTACTGGTGGAACAGCCAGGTTTGCGAGTTGCACGTGTGAAATTGAAATTTCACTACACATGCTTGTTGATTACCTGGCTGTTCTACCAGTTGTAAACAAAAGGCAAAAAGTGACAACAAAATAATGATCATTTGTTAAACAACATTTTTATTCGGGTGTCCATATTTATGAGACAAATCATCAGAGTTGGTCTGTCGATTTCATGTGACTGTGCAAAATTTGGTTTTGTTGCAATAATTAGATTTTGTGTTAGTGAGCAATTCATCGGTCTCAAATGAAAGAAACGGACTGTAATAAGTATCGTTGGTCTCATAGTTTATCATGTTTCTGTTTTTATCCTCTGCGTATTGTGCCTGTGGCCATGTCACTGTTACAATCATTGGTCAGCTATCCAATAACCTGTGTACTATATTAACAAATTGTTAGGCTTTTTTTTTCAGATTAATTTCAGTAAAATGAAAGTTAACCACCTAGAACTCACATTTAATGTTAGATGAGGAAATATAATGTTGAGAGTGGTAGTAAAAAGGCAGTTATGATTCACTCATGTAATAATGGTAAGTAATAATAATGGACATTTATAATGCGCCTGTATCCACACACTTGTGGATGCTCATGGCGCTACCATCAAATCAGAGGATGATATACAATATATATACATGGTTTAAGGAGTTAGTAATAGCAGAGATGCCAACCCATACGATTTTATCGTATTCGTTATGAAAAAAAACAAACACAAAATATGATAGCTGTAAAAATATATGAATTTTTAAAAATAATACATTAAATTAAATTATCAAATAGCATGCGTACCATTCTCAATAAATATCAACCACATTTTATTCAGTATCAAGCTATATATGGATACTTACTGCTGATTTAGGTGAGTACAATGTTAATAACAAGGTCTTAGACAATATATACTGAGGAAAACAAATATTGGATCACAGGAAAATTCATGCATTCCTTTAATATTTTCCAGTTTTTATCACCAGCTTTGAATAGCGCTGTGGTGATGAAAACTGGAAAATTATAAAGGAACGCTCGCATTTTCCTGTGATCCTCTATTTATTTCTCTCAGTATATTTACATATTTTATTTAATATGAAAATACTCTGGAAAAGTTAATACTAATTTTGGCCAAAAAATGGTCATTTTTGCATCAGTTTTTGACAAAAATACTAATTGGGCTAAATTAGGGTTGGCATCTCCGTAATAGGTACTCTTTGAGAGATAGGTTTTCAAGCAAGATTTGAAACTTGCGAGAGAATCAGCAAGTTTAATGCTGATAAGTAGAGAATTCCACAGAGAGGGAGCTGCATGTTTGAAAGATTGCTTGTTGAATGAAGGAAGCTTAGCTGGAGACTTTTAACAACTGCTGGTTCTGGGAACGAAGAGTTCTGGTATTCTGTGATGAGATCCTTGAGATCGAGATTGTGTAGACACTACCTGTAGACAATGCAGAGGAGCTTAGCGTGTTTGGTAAATCGAACCGTATGCCTGCATGAATTCAATTTGTTCTTTGAGGTCATTTGAATTAAATATTTATGTCTTTTTAAAATAAGATGTTTTTCACTTAAACTTGTGTTATTTACTGATGTGAAATACAGAATGGAATATAGCCAAACCATGCTAGATATTAGCAGTGTGCGAAATTGACGCTGGTCCTTAGTGGTCCCTGACTAGTAAAAAATTCATCAGGACCACTAAATGATAAGTTTGCATGGTCCTGGTGGCCAGTGAATTTTTAAAAAATATAAAAGATATAATAGTATTGATAGTTAAGTAAATCTACGAATGTTATTTTGGACCAGTGAAGTACAGACAGGACCACTAATTATTGTCCACTCACTGGTCCTGTGATCTTTGTTCGAAATTTTGAAAGGTTTCCAACACTGTATTAGTCAATAGTCCTATATATTCACAGGGCTCCAGATAATTATTTCGACTCAGATAATTACACTCCTTGAAATTAAGATTGAGGAGTAAAATATAAAATAGAAATAAAAGGAGTACTTCACAGCCTGCACAGAAGACACATAACAGCATCTTTTTTAGCTTTTTTGGTCTAGCTAGCTTAAACAAATCGTGTACAGAATGTGAATTAGATTAGGAAAACTTGACAATCTTTAAAGTTTGCTTCAATACAGACAATGAACACTATTCAAGATCTTGGGATCGGATGTGCACAACTTAAACAATATTTTGACAGATTTGGTTCACTTATGTAAACAAAATCTGACTGAGACGTATCCTGAGAATGTTATGCGTATCTTTCACGCATTGATTTGACTTTTTATGGGTATATCTGAATTATCCATGCATATTTTACGCAGATATTGCATCTTGTCTGGAGCCCTTATATTTATTGTGATATATTATGCCGTGACAAATTGATATGACGACATAATCAATCTATGTCAAAAATGATATTTTGTTATTGTTCCACCGAAGATAATAAAAGACACATAAGCTGCTGACTAGTCATTGTATTCATGAATAAATATTCATAATCATTACTTTACCCTCATGATACGTATGATATTTGCCTCAAAGCCTATTCGTTGCAAACCTTGTCGATAATTTAAGAGATGTTGATCTTCATTCTGTCACTTATGTGAAAGCAAATCATACAAACGTGACATTTCTTCATCTTTATTAATATACAAGAGAGGCAACATACTTTATGGCTGACGGTTTTTTTATGATATTACGGTGCGCTTCTGTAGTCGGCTGAGGCTGATGGTGGTCTTAACTGGCAAGTCTCCATAAAGATGGCATATGATCTGTTTGATTGGCATTTTAGAAGTAGGTGTGAAATGATAAAGGCACGATACTTTACGGATGACGATTTCTTTATTATGATTATTTTCATCATAATAAGATAGAAAGGTGCCATCCATAAAGTATCTGGCTTAATGTCACTCAAAGAAGTTTTCCTACCCGTGAAGGTCCGGGTTGGAATGAACCTTCAGTAACCCATGCTTGTCGTAAGAGGCGACTAACAGGGGCCAGGTCAGGCTTGCTGACTTGGTTGACACATGTCATCGTTTGCCAATTGTGCAGATCGATGCTCATGCTGTTGATCACTGGATTGTCTGGTCCAGACTTGATTATTTACAGACCGCCGCCATACAGCTGGAATATTGCTGAGTGTGGCGTAAAGCTAAGGAAGTTTTCCTAATATTGTGTGAAAATGCAGCAAGGGGATGGTCACTTAAAGGGTAACGTTTTGCTACATTTTGGTCCAAAAACTTTCTTTACCAGCACATAAACAACAGTATCACTGCCTTGGGACTATTTTCTTATCATATTGCCTTGGTACTATTTTCTTATCATATGTCCTTGGGACTATTTTCTTTTCTGACTGCCTTGGAACTATTTGGTTTTCAAACTGCCTTTTCTTCTGACTGGCAAGGGACCATTTTCTTTTCATACCGGCTTGGGACTATATTGTTTTCTGACTGCCTTAGAAATGTTTTTGTTTTCAGAGCGATCGCCTTGGGACTATTTGGTTTTCAGATAGCCTTGGGACTGTTTTGTATTCACATTCCCTTGGGACTATTTTCTTTTCAGATTGCCTAGGAACTATTTTCTTTTCAGATCACCTTAGGACTATTTTGTTTCAGACTACCTTGAACAGAGCTCCAGATAAGATTTAGCTCATGTGGGTACTGTACCCACTGTATTTTTGGGAGTGGGTATTATGAATGTTGAGTGGGTATTTCATTTTCCGTTACCCACAGCTTTCAAATATGTGCTTATTTCAGTCACTTTACTCACCTAAGTATCATGTCATTGGGCAAGTTTACTGAACAGGTATATTCTGCCTTATGTCATACCTAGTCAAAACCAACTTAAATATAATGGAAATGATGTCATAAAAAAATCACCCATCCTATACTGACATTACAACACTTGCCTTATACTAACAGTACAACTTGAAAGCAATCGATGTCTCTTTCATTACGCAAGCGATTTTTATAAATATATTCCGTACGCATTTGTTTTAAACTTTTTGTGTATCTAACATTTTAAATGCGTAATTGGTACGCAACAATTATTTTTCAATGCATAATTCTATGCGTATTTTACCCGGATACGCAGCTTATCTGGGCCTCTGACCATGGGAATATTTTATTTGGTCCTTTGGCAGTCTGACACACTGTAATACTTGGATAGACATGTTTGGTAGTGTTTTATGATCATGAAACAAATATTACTCATTTACCGTCCGTCTATTTCTTTCTAACATTTATTCATCCAAATGATGTTTCCAGTTGACTAATCGACACAGAAAGTACGAGCCGACAACAGGCTCATAAAGTTGTGTGTGGAAATTTAATGTAGTGCTATTTGCAAGTGCTGGGATATGTTTTGACGTAGATGCACAGAGCTGTCAGCAGGTTGAAGAGTTCCCAGGTGAGCCTGACCTTTCGTCAATCTGCTCACACAATCAATATCACTTAGTAGCTTATGGCACCTAGTATGCGGATCTTGTAGTGTTAACTGGACTGCAGTAGACACCATGATAACTAGGCTCTGAGATTCATGTGAATTATTAATGACATTGTCATACTGTTTGGGGATGGTACTTATCTCTAGATTTGCTGTGGATAAATCTCTCTCTGACACAGTGAAGTGTCATAACAGATGGAGACTTCGTGTTGAGCAGACACATGGATTTGTATTGGACGTGTTAGACTAACGCTTAGTCTCTCAATATATATAAGTTTGATAGTAACATACAAACCCATTTAAATTGAAAAAGAAGCCCCAGGGAGACCAGAGATTCAGAACCTGAGGAAATCTAGACTTGCTTTATTTAGGGCTTTTGCGCTTCAGATAGGGCTAGGCAGTAGGGAAACTAATGTGGTTCAGGGACTGTGAGACAGACTAGGAGGGCTAGGCAGTAGGGAAAATAATGTGGTTCAGGGACTGTGAGACAGACTATGGATGTGGTTGTGGCATTGTACATTGTGTGTTAGCACTGGAGTTGATTGGTTGTTACAACACATTGTTTGTGATCGAAGTGATGTGTTATATAACACATTGTTTGTGATGGAGGTGATGATGTTATTTAAGACATTGTTTGTGATGGAGGTGATGTGTTATTTAAGACATTGTTTGTGATGGAGGGGATGTGTTATTTAAGACATTGTTTGTGATGGAGGGATGTGTTATTTAAGACATTGTTTGTGATGGAGGGATGATGTTATTTAAGACATTGTTTGTGATGGAGGGATGTGTTATTTAAGACATTGTTTGTGATGGAGGGATGTGTTATTTAAGACATTGTTTGTGATGGAAGGGATGTGTTATTTAAGACATTGTTTGTGATGGAGGGATGTGTTATTTAAGACATTGTTTGTGATGGAGGGATGTGTTATATAGACATTGTTTGTGATGGAGGTGATGTGTTATTTAAGACATTGTTTGTGATGGAGGGATGTGTTATTTAAGACATTGTTTGTGATGGAGGGGATGTGTTATTTAAGACATTGTTTGTGATGGAGGGATGTGTTATTTAAGACATTGTTTGTGATGGAGGGATGTGTTATTTAAGACATTGTTTGTGATGGAGGGATGTGTTATTTAAGACATTGTTTGTGATGGAGGGGATGTGTTATTTAAGACATTGTTTGTGATGGAGGGATGTGTTATTTAAGACATTGTTTGTGATGGAGGGATGTGTTATTTAAGACATTGTTTGTGATGGAGGGATGTGTTATTTAAGACATTGTTTGTGATTGAAGTGATGTGTTATATAACACATTGTTTGTGATGGAGGTGATGTTATATAACACATTGTTAGTGATGGAGGTGATGTGTTATATAACATTTTTAGTGATGGAGGTGATGTGTTATATAACAGTGTTAGTGATGGAGGTGATGTGTTATATAACACATTGTTAGTGATGGAGGTGATGTGTTATATAACACAGTGTTAGTGATGGAGGTGATGTGTTATATAACAGTGTTAGTGATGGAGGTGATGTGTTATATAACACAGTGTTAGTGATGGAGGTATATAAACATGTTACATGGAGGTTATGTGTCATATAACAGTGTTAGTTATGGAGGTGATGTGTTATATACAGTGTTTTCTGATGGAGGTGATGTGTTATATAACATTGTTAGTGATGGAGGTGGTGTGTTATATATATAACATGTGTAGTGATGGAGGTGGTGTGTTACATGGAGGTTAAGTGTGTCATATAACAGTGTTAGTTATGGAGGTGATGTGTTATATAACACAGTGTTAGTGATGGAGGTGATGTGTTATATAACACATTGTTAGTGATGGAGGTGGTGTGTTATATAACATGTTAGTGATGGAGGTGATGTGTTATATAACACAGTGTTAGTGATGGAGGTGATGTGTTATATAACAGTGTTAGTGATGGAGGTGATGTGTTATATAACACATTAGTGATGGAGGTGATGTGTTATATAACACATTGTTAGTGATGGAGGTGATGTGTTATATAACATTTGTTAGTGATGGAGGTGATGTGTCATATAACAGTGTTAGTTATGGAGGTGATGTGTTATATAACTGTTTAGTGATGGAGGTGATGTGTTATATAACACAGTGTTAGTGATGGAGGTGATGTGTTATATAACATGTTAGTGATGGAGGTGATGTGTTATATAACACATTGTTAGTGATGGAGGTGATGTGTTATATAACACATTGTTAGTGATGGAGGTGATGTGTTATATATAATAACTTGTTAGTGATGGAGGTGATGTGTTATATAACACATTGTTAGTGATGGAGGTGATGTGTTATATAACAGTGTTAGTGATGGAGGTGGTGTGTTATATAACACATTGTTAGTGATGGAGGTGATGTGTTATATAACACATTGTTAGTGATGGAGGTGGTGTGTTATATAACACAGTGTTAGTGATGGAGGTGATGTGTTATATAACACATTGTTAGTGATGGAGGTGATGTGTTATATAACACATTGTTAGTGATGGAGGTGGTGTGTTATATAACACATTGTTAGTGATGGAGGTGGTGTGTTATATAACACATTGTTAGTGATGGAGGTGATGTGTTATATAACAGTGTTAGTGATGGAGGTGATGTGTTATATAACACATTGTTAGTGATGGAGGTGATGTGTTATATAACACAGTGTTAGTGATGGAGGTGATGTGTTATATAACAGTGTTAGTGATGGAGGTGGTGTGTTATATAACATGTTAGTGATGGAGGTGGTGTGTTATATAACACATTGTTAGTGATGGAGGTGATGTGTTATATAACACATTGTTAGTGATGGAGGTGGTGTGTTATATAACAGTGTTAGTGATGGAGGTGATGTGTTATATAACAGTGTTAGTGATGGAGGTGGTGTGTTATATAACAGTGTTAGTGATGGAGGTGATGTGTCATATAACAGTGTTAGTGATGGAGGTGGTGTGTTATATAACACATTGTTAGTGATGGAGGTGGTGTGTTATATAACAGTGTTAGTGATGGAGGTGATGTGTCATATAACAGTGTTAGTGATGGAGGTGATGTGTTATATAACAGTGTTAGTGATGGAGGTGATGTGTTATATAACACATTGTTAGTGATGGAGGTGATGTGTTATGTAACACATTGTTAGCATCGGAGATTCTATGTTGTTATATAACACATCTGTTAGCATTGGAGTTGATGTGATGAAACACATTCACAGTAAGCACTGGTGTTATATGAGTCATTTACTGTTTAAAAAGGACTGGATTATTGGTTTTGGAGATGACATGTTGTATTATAACATATCTGTTGGTTTTGGAGATGATGTGTGTTGTATTAATTCATATTAATGGATGAACACACACACACACACAACTTTTTGGCTTTCTTAAGATAAAACTTCTTTTTTATGAAAATAGGAAGAGGTTTTTATGCGTAGAATCTCAAGATACAAAGTTAAAATGCCTTTAGAAATATCCAAATTTTGAGCAAAATTAGCTTAAACCTATAATAAAATCCTGACTACCAAAGATATAGTGTGTCTGAATTGCATTATATTTCCTTCTGCCCAGCCCATTCTGCAATACTAAACCTTTAAATCAACCAAGTCTAGATTTCCTCGGCTCCTTTGCAAGTTAAAAGGAATTATTTGTTTCCATCATCTTTGTGTATATTCAGAGACTAAGCTTTAGTCTGCCTTAGCATGATGTGGTGTGCTGTTGTTAAACCTTCAGTCTACTGTTGACATTCCAGAATGTCTCATTTGTCCAGACTAAAGGTCAACCTTTCTGTGAATAGACATTTTAGTGTTGATAGCCCATGTGTTATTGTTTGAGCGACCATCCAAAAGAAATGAAGTGTTTCTCTGAGATAATAGTACAGATTAACTTCTTTTAGTTACATATTTAGAAGTTTGTGAGTCAGATAAGGAGAAACTTTATGGATGAACAACTTCTTTATTCAGGTGATGCTGCATAAAGACGTTGATCATCCATAAAGTTTTTCCTTAGGGAACGTTCATAATGTATGACAAGGGGTGGGGTGGTGGTGGTGGTGGTGATGATGATTTTTATGGAGAAGTATGTACAATGTGAGTGACCCCCTAAAACTTCTGTATGTAACTGCCATAAAATTTCCGAGTCCCGTGCTGGGATTCGAACCACGGACCTTCTGATTCGAAGTCGGACGCCTTGTCCACAAGAGGTTAGCCCCGTCAGCAAGTTGACAAGGTAAGGATGTCATCTGCGGGATGACTCCACGCCCTGCTACAAGTACAAGTAAGTGATACCCCCTGCATGTCATGTACAAAATCAATTACCCCCTCCCTCCCATATTATTTAAGCATAATTTTTTATATTTTTTGTGTTCAAAATTGCTGACCCCCTATCTCCCCAGAACAAAATGTGTGACTGCCCCCACCCACCCACCCACCCCAAAAAAATCATCATCAACACCCCCACCCCCACCCCAAAGCCATAAATTATGAACGGTCCAGTTTGATAAAAAAAATTCAGATGACAGGGTAGTCTGCCATACAGCCCCTGAAGCAAATATATCCAAGAAAGCCAACGCAAGTCTAGAAAATGTGGCAAGTCTAGATTTCCACAGCTTCAGGAAATGAAGAAAGTCTCAGGGCTCTTTTTCATTGTTATTTTTTTTGGTTTACCATGAGCTTTTTTACTGAAAAATTTGTTCATTTAAGAGACTAGTTGTTAGTCTAATAACGGGGTCAAAGTCTGTCCTAATATGCGAAACAGAGCATTTTATCCTTGCATGGATCTTAACGAGTTTTGGGCAATAAAGAATGTAATTGTTATTGAAAACATTGTCTTTATGTTAAGGCATACCCCCTGCCCTAAATCTAGAGGTAATCTGTTTGTCAGAGGGTGGATTATCTGGTAGATTATCTTGCCTTGACAGTCTTCCTATTGTTTCTCATTCACACCACCAATAGAATCAAGGCAGTATTTAGTCTGACCTCCCCTGATCCTTGTCATGGCCACAAAAGGGTATAGTTACACGTTTGATTGGAGATATCGATATGTGACTGGGATCGGCGATGGCTGTATGTCTATTGCAGCTTGTCGACTATCAAGTAGAGGTGTATTTTGTGGAACACTTGTATACTACTCCTTGACAGAGCAGTAGTGGAGTGCAGTGTTTGAGTCGAGTTGTTATCAGACGGGTTTTGAGTCAGTCACGTCTGCTCTGTACGTGGGCAACCATATCTGAGACCGTGGGCTTGGAACGAACTTAGACTTTCCAATTTGGATATTTTGAGATGGTTTCTCGTACTAATTAAAGAAATACCTTCTGAAAAATACCAACTTTATTCAGATTGAAGTTTGAAAATGTCGGACAGTCGTCAAACTCCACAGCCATCTCAAGGCAGTCAGAAAATTATGCTTCCACGACGGAGAATGAATTCTGGCAAAGGAAAGGACAGGGAGAGTCTGACAACTCAACAGCGTCCGTATTCGGAACCAGTACGATATGGATCGTACACTCGACCAGTTACGAACTCGAACTTGGATGTGATTGTTGACCGAGTGACCCGGCCCACAGTAGCCAGTCGCGGAGGTGTGGATCTGTTGAATAAAAACTTCACCTACATCATTCCGAGACCCCGCAAGACGCTGATCATTATTCCGGGATTAGAGCGGCGATATCTGGGGGTGAAGAAGGTTAATAAGCAGGAAATGCAGCTGATCGTAGCTCGTCTGACCCGTATGACTACTGCTTACTCGGCCAAGTTTGGAACTAATGACAATGTTTGGGTTGACGATTCCCCCAAGAGAGAAAGGTTCAGGCCACATAGTGTTGTGTAGCTCGTCTGACCCGTATGACTACTGCTTACTCTGCCAAGTTTGGAACTAATAACAATGTTTGGGTTGACGATTCCCCTGGAGAGAAAGGTTCAGGCCACATAGTGTTGTGTAGCTCGTCTGACCAACGTCACATGACTACTGCTTATTCTGAAAGTTTGGAACTAATAAAATGTTTGAGTTGATGAAGCGTCAACCATGAGAGAACGGTTCAGGAAAGACAGTGTTGTGTGATCCTCAATGGGCTTAAGACTTGCACGAAGTGTATGGAAATGTTTACGGTTACAGAAGTCAGTGTTGTCCATAGACCTTGAAAAATGAGATTCATGGTGACTCAAAGTAAATGTTTTTGAGTCATTTTCTAAAATTGGGAGTCATGAAAATATTTCTTCAATAATATAAATTCATTTTTAACTCTAGATGAAGCACGCATTGCAGTTTACACTCAGAAAACATCATTGCTTGTTGTATTTCATGGAGTTATTTGGAGTCAATGCAAGGTACACTTATTTGACTTGTTTCACCCTTGGGTAAATATTTTGGGAGTATATTCAGAGATGCCAACCTCTACGATTTTATCGTAGTCGCTACAAATTTTAGCCTCAAACTACACCAATACGATTGCACTAGAAATTCTACGAAATTTGAAGAAAATTCATTATAATTCAGATATATAGACAACATATATTTTCGTCGATTAAATACATTTTCGCCAAAAGGAGATGACAAGAAGAAATGTAATGCTGATAATTTGGAAATCTGCTGTTGGAGGTATGTGAAATTAAAGCTTCTCTCTTGATTAGTGTCATATTATCTTTCTCAGAATCCATCATGATTTTAAATATTTAGTTGACTACTAATTTTATGGTCAAACTACTAATTTTGATCCTTGAAACTACTATTTGCAATACTTTGGGGTTGGCATCTCTGTATATTCCAGAATTGTTGACTCAAATGCACTGGAATTATGCGTCCTGTAAAACCCGAGAAGGTAAAATGAATTTTCAAATATTTTAAGGATTGATGTGTTTGAAATTTGGATGAATAATGGATTCTTGTAATTGGATTTAAGCCAAATAAGAGGTCTCTTTTTGCTGAAAATAGCGAATAGATTATTGTTTCAGTTACCATTTGTGGAAAATTATTGATTCGAGATGTTAATATTTGACTATTTTTAGCTATTTAATATGACTGTGGAATCCTCAGTCTCTTGAAATAGGATGATGCATACTTGAATATGTAATATTTATTCATATTCGTTGACGAACCTGAAAGCTATTTAGCTTTCTAGGCAGGGCTTTGTTAGGTTATATGACTTACTGTTAAATTTCAAAATGTTAATTTTGTTCTCACTCTTCAGCAACTTGCAACATGTACATTTGTGGATTAAAAAAACCATTTACTTCAGGCCCAGTCATATTCAATTGGGACATGACGTGTCATATTTTTCCTACATTAGGCCAGACCAATTTTATTTCTTGTTATACGGATCCGTCGGTTGTATTTTTTCAAGAATAAGGGAAAAAAAAAATCCTTATGTTAATATAAAAGGGAGCTAGACTTTGACTACGCAAGGCAGTTTGTTGGACATTAAAACACCAGTATCTGTCCTCAGAGACTCTAAACTGAATTATTTAACAATATTTGAGTTAGATATCTGTGCTTCGAGCACCTTAGCGAGTGTGAACCTGAAAAACAATTCCTTTGAGAAACTCAAGTGGGGTTTTGCTTTGACTGGTGATTTTAAAAAAAAAATTCCCTCCTGCCTTTAGGTTTTCTGAGGACAAAAATCTGTTAAACAAGAAATAAAATTGGCCTAGTCTTAGAGTACTATCTCATGGTGTGAAAGTGAGTCTCACAAATTACAGGTATAAGCACAGGTGTGTTTTTTCATGGCGCACTGCTATTTGATTTCTATTTGCACTGGTAAGTCATATGTCAGACACCAGTTTATCTTAGTTATGTACCCACTAAAGAACATACGAGTCATCTTGACCCCAAATGGTGTCGGGTTTCATTTTAGAAGTCAGTCTAGAAAAGCAAAAACTGAAGTCGAAATTAACTGAAAGTAAATGTTCAAGAAGATTGATGAGCCTATTAATGTGCATGGTCATGTCTAGAGCCACATGATTTAAATATTTATAATCTTGTGTCACATTGGGACAAAATTCCCTTCTTAGAAAAGAAACATGAATTATTTCTATTCAGCGGATTTAAAATGAATGTCAAAGCAGGAAGTGAAATGTCAATTGAATTTCAGAATCTTAGCATTTATCAAACTGATATCTGTCAGATATTTTTATACAAACACATATATTATTAATGACGTTTTCTTAAAGCATATTTATCATGGATTCACTTAAAGGTGAGAATGTTTATCGATATTTATTTTGAGGAACATGACATTTCGGAGTATATTCTTATTCCTTATCATCAGGTGAAGGAGTAATAATATACTCCGAAACATTGTGTTTTTCTAAACAAAGAAGTTGACATCCATAAATTGTTGCCTTTATGTGTATCACGTCAAGTGCTGTTCAAGGACTATGGGACTGCCTCCGTGGTGTAGTGGTTAGAGCGTCCGCCCGGAGAGCGGAAGGTCGTGGGTTCGATCCCTGACCGCGTCATACCAAAAAGACGTTAAAATATGGTACTTGTTGGTCCCTGCCTGGTGCTCGGCATTAATGGGTACAACAAGGACTGGTCGGCTCGGAGTCAGTATTATGTGTCTGAGTGGGCTATTCATGCTTCACTGCGTCATGGTATCTCGGTGGGCTAGCACTATAAAACCAGCTTCAGTCTAGGCTAGTACAAGCAGCCGCACATACACATGCATGCACGTCGTCATATGAGCGAAAAAATTTCAAGCACGACGTAAAGCCCAATTTCACCTCACCTCACCTCAAGGACTATGGATTCACTTGCATATATAATTTATTGATAGTTCTGTATCAACAGTTTTCAGGTTATGTGTTGATGTAAATATTCCCTATGTATTTAATATTCGTGCTGTTTTGGTGAATTGTTTTGCTAATATGTTGTCATTTTCAATTTGTAAATAAATTTGGATATGTTCAATTGTAGGTTGTAGTGTGGTGCAACATTTTGGTTTCTCAGAGCGGAATCTCTGTAGTAGGTACTCGTGAAGGTCCGGGTTAGAATATTGATCTTAAGTAACCCATGCTTATCGTAATAGGCGACTTACGGGATCGGGTGGTCAGGCTCGCTGACTTGGTTGACACATGTCATCGGGTCCCAATTGCGCAGATCGATGCTCATACTGTTGATCACTGGATTGTCTGGTCCAGACTCGATTATTTACAGACCGCCACCATATAGCTGGAATGTTGCTGAGTGTGGCGTGAAACTAAACTCACTCACTCACTGTATGACCACCTGTGTTAGCGATATGATGACGTCAGTAGGGATGCCGCGATACATTGATGCATCAATATTTTCTAAGATGATACAATTATCGACATGTTTAGAACTGTGTCATATTTAGTTTAGAAAGTATCAGTTTAAATATGTTTATGTATCGGTTACATCTTGCAATTGTATCATGTTTTTTTTATGTTATGAGAGTTATAAATGATTATTTTTCATGCACAAAGATGGGAAATTAGAACTTTTTAATCTCTGAGAATAAAAAATGTTGATTTTGTCATGGACAATTATAAAATATGAAGTATTAAAGTTCAAAATGTAACTGAATTTACGCAATAATGCAGCGAAAATAGGTATCGTGATACGTATCGAATCGTGACATTATATGTATCGATTCATGAAAATTATATATCGTGACATCCCTAATCGTCAGTATGTGTTAAAGTGTGGGCGTTTATAATGATCACCTTGGTGTCAAACTCATTTAGCGGAATGGGGCCAAGAATTTTACAGATGTCACACTTTTGTCATATACAGCTTTGACCCAAGTTGCCATTATTTTGAATACTAATATTACTTAAAAAAATTCCTTTCTATATTTATTTGTTTGTTTGTTGTTTAATGTTTCGCGATATTCCAGCTATATGTTGGTGGTTTAATTTCTTTTATATGAATTTTAATTGCTCAGATCTTGTTTTTAGCAATGAAGTCATGAACTGATTTAAGTATGTTTGTAAGACTAATGATTGAACTATTGCCATAAAATGGGTTTTTTTGTGTACAAGTACATAACAGGGCTCGATTTAAGAGATGTTACCCTACTTGCACCAGGTGCAGCCTAAGATAGAAAACTAGTTGCACCAGCCAAATTCCAGTTGCAATGTAGTGACCGTTAAAACGTCAGAGGTTTTAGTGCACATAAATATATTTCCGTGATGAAGTACCCATGAAACCATAGCAACACAGAGACACAGCTGATCCCTGTTTACAAGAGGTGTCATAGCCAAGAGATGTCTATAAATAGCGTAATGTTTCGGTGCCATAGCTATTAGGAAGAAATATGAGCTGACATAATTATGCTTATAATGATAGATTTATTGTTGACTTATTTCTCAAAAATTGACTTGCCCCTGGTGCAAGTTAGACTAACAACTAGGCTGCACTTTGTAATATTTGGTTGCACCAGTGCAAGTAACAAAGCTCTAAATCGAGAGCCTTGCTGATATTGTTATATGAGTTGCATCTTCCAGTGATACCCGTCAGTGCAGTCACTGCAGCTGAACCTGAGATAGTCTGTCATACAGACCCTGAAGCAAATATATCCAAGAAAGCCCAGGCAAGTCTAGAAAATGTGGCAAGTCTAGATTTCCTCAGCTTCTGAAAATGAAGAAAGTCTCAAGGCTCCTTTTCATTATATTTATATATTTTTTTACTATGAACTTTTTTCAGTAAAATATGTTCATTTCAGAGACTAGTTCAGTAGTTGTTAGTCTAAACCTGAGATGGCGGCGGAAAATTTGGCAGAATCTTGAGCCTTATTTTAAGTCTTTGTGCAAATATACCACTCGAAAGGATTAAAGAACTATGGTTAAGTGTGAGGCTGCCAGATGAACTGTTGTAATTTGAAAGAATATAACGTTCTTTAACTTATTTTGCACTGTATACATTAATACAAATGTACATGCATGCTTGATTAGAGCTTGAAATCGAGATGGAAAGTCGCGATGGTTAAATTGGTGTTTGTCGTAACTTTAATGTTCAAAGTTGAAATTAAGGGGTGCTGAGTGTAATGATGAGGTGGGGTATCCTTACACCGTTATCAAACTGGTGGGACTACAACCAAGTAATGCATGTTGTATTGTGATTAACAGCATTAACTAGACTAGATAATTGATAACAGATGGCACACACGTAATTAGAAATGCCCGTTGTGCAATAAAGAATAAAAGCAGCAATAACAGATAATGAGGCCAGATGTACACTAGGGATCATAAAGTCGTAGCAAGCTGATTGGATATTGATTAAAAGGAGCCTGCTGCTTGATAAGATCCTAAGGCAGACAGGATATAATACCCTCGAACCCTCATGTTGAAATGTTTTACCTTCAAGATCCAATGGGAACAGCATATTATCTTTCTCAGACCACCAGTAAAAACTCCTCGCCACTCAAATACCGTTAGACAAAGTCTATATCATCTTTATTAAACTTCAGGATTTCACATTATAAAAGTTCTCTGAAGCGCTTTATATAAAAATCTTCCATCTCAAACATTTTTAGGACAATCAAATTATCAACTATGAATCATTGCCAAATGGAATTCACTTGCTTTGAGAATATGAAAATATTCACAATATCTTGAGATACTTTTCTAATCCTTCATTGATTTTTTGCATTGATCCCTAAAGAAGTCCTATTGTTTCATTTTTCAAGTGGGGCGGTTGGTAGCCAAGTGGTTAAGGTGTTTGCTCGTCACGCCGAAGATCCGGGTTTGATTCCCCACATGGGCTCAATGTGTGAAGCCCATTTCTGGTGTCCCCCGCCGTGATATTGCTGGAATATTGCTAAAATTGGCATAAAATGTAACTCACTCACTCACTCAGTATTCAAGTATTCAGTTTACACGGAATAAATTTCTGTAACCAAGAAATAAGACATGTCGACGGTTCATATCAATATTGTTCAGAACTTTTTAACACTTTTGGTTATGTATTGGATTTTTGAATTGGCTCCTGAAGAAATCCTGTTGTTTCGATTTTCAGTTTATTCAATTTACACAGTGGTAGTTTTTAGATAACTTTCAAAATCACGAAATGTAACACGAAATGTAACACGTTCACTGTCCAGATCCAGAGATCCATGATACTCAGCCATTGCTGTCCAACCCACGAGTGGTTTCTCCAGTGGGAGATTTTCCATATAAAGACTTCATTTGTCAAATGGATCCTGGCAAACGTGATAGTTTGGCAGCCTAATACATTACCAGCAACCCTAGTGCCACACTGACAACATATTCTGCCTAGAGATTGGTGTTTGAGATCGGAAAATAGACCAGAAGGATGATTGAAAGTCATGTGACCTGAATATTTATGAGATCCCCTTGGCCGATGCTTGACAGTCATCTGTGTAACTTGATCCCGAAATTCTGTAAATGCTGACTCAGCTGATTTGTATGTTACAGTCATTGTCCAAAGTCAGTCACTTTTTAACTTCTTTAGACCAGACCAATTTTTATTTCTCGTTTTATGGATTTTTGTCTTCAGACTCAGCAAATTCCAGCTATATGGCGGCGGTCTGTTAATAATCGAGTCCTGATCAAAAAGGCAGGAGGAAAAAATAAGTTAAAACAAATCAGTGACCAAAGCAAAACCCACATGAGTTTCCATGGTTAGCTCATTTGGACCTATTTGATCTTTTTATAAATAAGTTGAAAGTGAGTTTAGGTTTTTTAACACAGATTTGAGTGAGACACAATTTTTATTTCTCTGATTTCAGGAATATTTACTTACATCACATTAACGTTCACATTAGGATTTTATTTTTGAGCGGCGAATTTATTTTTTTTTTTTATTTTTTTTTTCACTTATTCTTGAAAAAATACCACAAGCGGATCCGTGAAACAAGAAATAAAATTGGTCTTGCCTTAAGTGGTATTTCATATAACTGACCATCCACTTTCAGTAAGCTGACCAATTGCCAGATTCAGTCAGTCACGGCACAAATGACCTGAGATTGATATTGATTGATTTATTGATTACACAGATTGACACATTTTTCTGAGTCCCATTCCACAACACTGTGGTAGTGCTGAGACGGTCGTAGCAATAAGACGATCGTAAGTTGTAATTTTAGAATAGACTTATGTCAGCCGGAAGACTATGATCTATTTGTGGAACAAGGGCCTGATCAGTAAATCACTGTCACAAATTTGGGAATAAATGCATGGTAATGCCTCAACATGAGAGCAGTTCGATACGGCCCCTTTGGACAAAGCCATTGTCGCTCTATGACAATCGTAATTCCTGTACTTACCATAAACAGTGATCAGCGTAGCACTTTGTTGAAAGGGTTCTTGGTTAGTCACTGTCTCACAGTCCCTGAACCACATTATTTTCCCTTCTTCCTGGCCCTCCCTGCAATGCTAAAGCTCTAAATGAAGCTAGTCTAGATTTCCCCAGGTTCTGAATCTCTGGTCTCCCTGGGGCTCCTTGTCAATTTAAATGGGTTTATTTGTTACAATCAAAATTATATATATTCAGAGACTAAGCGTTAGTCTAGGCTCCTGGTCAGTCAAAGCTCTGGAGGGGGTTTACTTGGTGAAAAGGTCAAGACGGAAAATTTAAGTTTTTGACTTGGTTTGCTCAGAGAAGGATTTGTCAATATCATTTTGATTATTTAGATATTTGTATATAAAATATTTCAACGACACATGCTTTGATGGAATTCTCAATTTGACTTAACAGCATCCACGAATGGTGAATGTGGTTGAAATCTACAGTATTCCGACTAGGGCTGGCTAAAAGGGTTGGAAATCTTGTCGATGGGATTATTATCAATATGAAAAATGTGGCACCAATAATATCATTCATAAACTTTTGTGATGACATACAGTTTTAGTTTACTCACACAATGCACAAAGTTAGCTTTATTCATTGGCTGGTTCTAAATAGAGTTCAGGATGCTGTTTTGTTAGTTATCCATGAATAAAAATGTCACTATAACTCGCTGGTGACTTGAGGATTTCTTTCAAACTATTTTGGCATTTTTGCTCAAAGTTACTCCCCTAATATTTACTGATAATTAATCAGTATTTAGTTGCTGATTATCAGTCTCTATAATCTATATTGATCGCCAGCCCTAATTCCTACAATATTCAAATCCTGTCACTGTGGTGAATAAATGATCAACCAGACAACCAGGGGTTGACAGCATGAGCACCGATGACATATGGCCAGGTCACTGTAACCTTGGGAGACTCATACGCACTAGGGCTTACTAAGCTGCTTGAGGTAATTCGCTACTGGGACAACCCCAGTGCATTAACAAATAGGTTTGTTTTTGCAGACTGAATCTTTTTGACTGGCAGCGTGGCCTGAGGCATGACTGGGTCACAATGACCATCAAAATTAGCCAGATTGTGAGACTCTGTAGACGTTGCCATGATGATAAAAACCTCTTTTGTCATGTGGAGAAGCTTTCCAGGGCTCCAGATACTAAGGGCCGTATCGGCGTATGTACGGATGAAAAATATGCACGATACGGAAGGAAAAAATTTAGAAAACGTAGCAGATACGCATCACAGCAATGGTGTACGGTCTTAGAATCATTTACAGACGTATTTATCTGAAAAGTATTGTTTTATTGTTTATTGACCTGTTTACACAAGACTAGCAGTGTTGTGGTGCATATATGAAACGAAACACAAGATTACTTATACTCCATTAAATTCTATTCACCACTCTAAATGTACTCTTAAGGTTTTTCCAGTACTCCTGTATTGAAAAAATAACGAGTACGTAGTCTTGATGTCGAAAAATTATCTGAAGCCCTGGTGTCTGACTTTGGATCGGGTACATGGTTCAAATCCCAACATGGGAGTCTACTTGGGAATGGTAATATTATATTTGAACAAAATATGTCTCAGTTACTCATTATATATCTTGAGATGTGCGTCAACTGTTTATGGAAAATCATGTACAGGGGTTGAAAAATACCATTTCCCGACGCTCGGTGCAATAATCTGTGAAGGCTTTGATGTGAGCTATTTTTCTAATGTTTTGTTGATATTTCACAGGCGCGAGCTTTTTATATGTTATGACAGTAGATTACCGATTTAACTGTTTATATAATTTCTTTTGTCTATTTTACCACACGTACTTCTTACCGAGTCACTTTCTCAGTTTGATACTTAAAAGAATTGTCATTATTTAGCGTTGACAGAATTTCTTACTGTGATATAGATATGTCGTTGTCACAGACAAAACTCAATGTCTGTTTTATTGACACCTATGTGTCTGCCTGCCTGTCTGCTAATGACAATATTCAATACACAACTTCGATCACTGACCACCTGCAAATTGAACTTAAGACCTATCAGGCTATACACCATAAACAAAACGCATTGATTTATGGCCCGAGTTCGGTCTCTGTCACATTATGTAATTACACAGACAGGGAGGTGTGATACTTGAACACATGACATGCTATGATGTCTGTTGAGCATGTATTTACAAAACCCAACATCTCTATATATACACACACAATGAACCTTGAGGGCATCGGCAAATGAACCAGCCGTTACACTTGAGTGCACACCCACCCGCTCTGACTGGGTTCGGTATCCCAGCTGCTTCGTTTCTTGGGAAGTAAACCAAAGTACAAAATATTTATTTTGTATTTTGCGGATTGTGTCTGTCTTCATGTCTGCCTAATTTGGACAGTCATGCATATGTGTTTTATCTCATTACGTAGTTCTTTTTCGGAATTCCTGTAATTGATTTTTAAGGATTGCAAATCATTAACCAAACTGAAGGAAATGTAAACATTCATAGTAAAAGTTGGATCAACCGTTAAATGTTAAATTTTTATCATTTTATTGATGGTTTAAACATATTTATTCATTTACTCATGATGGGATGGGCAAACAAGCAATAAAACATGCTTATATCACCACCACCACCACCCTAACAATGATAGAATAAATAACAATGATGATAGTGACGTACACATGAGCTGGGTGCAAAACATAATGTGAATCTTCAAGGAACATTATTGACGATATAATGTGTTACAATTTGCAAACTTTCGTTGAAGGCAAATAAACTAGAAGCTGTTGTGATCTCAGTATAACAGCAAGGCACGGCATGTACAATAAAACTAAGTTAGATAAATTGCGAGAATCTCCGGGAAGATATGTAGTTATGTACCGATTTTAGTAGTTCCAGGTTTACCTGTTCTGATGAGCCCGAATGACCGAATAAGCTTGATGACAAATTAAATCCTCTACTAAAGAAGTATGCATTTGATCTTATGTCGTTAAATATGGGACAGATGAGGAAGAAATGAAGCGCATCTTTATTGATGGCATGTTCAGCAGCCATTTTGACCCCCAATTATCCTTTGAAACCTCTTTGACATACAATAGCTAAGGATTGATAAGATCATGGTGTCTCTGTCTAGTTACGGCTTCTTGTGAGAGAGGTGAGAAATATGAAGAACAGCATTATAAGGATCAGGTTATCCTACCCCTGGAGAAGTCTGTCATACAGACCCTGAAACAAATATTGTAACCCTAGATTATGTGACAAGTCTAGGTTACCACAGTTTCTGAAATAGACTAATAATAATGTGTCCATTTATATAGCGCCAAACTCCACACCAGGTATGCTCATAGAGCTAACAATCAATAAGGCATTATTGAAATCCATAGAACTTTTTGTAAAGAAAGGTTTTGAGATGGCACTTAAAGTTTTCAAGGGTTGGAGACAGCTTAAGTTCATCAGGGACTAATGCTTAGTCTCTGAATATATATAATTTTGATAGTAACAAACAAGCCCATTTAAATTGAAAAGGAGCCCCAGGGAGACCAGAGATTCAGAACCTGAGGAAATCTAGACTTGCTTTATTTAGGGCTTGAGCACTGCATAGAGAGCGTGGCAGTAGGGAAAATATTGTGGTTCATGGACTGTGAGACAGACTATTTCTGAAAATGAAGAGAGTCTCTCAGCTCTCTATGTTCTATTGTAATTTAAGAACTTTTTTTTTCTGTAAAATATGTTCATTTCAGAGACTACGTGTTAATCTACCCCTAGAGTTTCTGTGAAGTCAGTTACAGTGGGGTATGTTGTCAGGCAAGCAGTACGGGTTGTACTAGCAAATCCCCCTAAATCCACGCACCTACAGGGGGCACGTGAGTCGATGATTGCTTATTGACTCGGGGTGATTTCCTGATGGACACGAACTGTGCATGACTAATAACCTGTGATGGTATCTCCGACGTTGTCAGAGGTCGTCATTGTCAATAGCTGGGACCTTAAGCCCATGAGAACAGACTGATCATATCGATGTACTGGAATGGCTGGCTTTGTCTTGTGGAATGAAGGTGGAGGGGCTATGTTGAAATATTAAGTTTGTAACTGTCAAGAATATTCAAGTTAAAGAACACCTGATTTTTTCATGCTTTTTTCGTTTTATTTGTTGTCATGACAGATTAATTGTATTATTGATATGAGTGAGTGAGGCTGAAGGGGTCGTTGTCGGCACAGGTACTACAGATATGTACCCCAGGTACATTTCTGTATACAGACATGTACCCTAAACAAAATCAGAATACAAAAATGTACCCTTGGATGGTTCCATTCTGCATTGTGCCATTTTCTTGATCGAAACTGTTATACTGTTGTATTAGATGCATTTGATTGCGTTATATAAGAGCATACACAGTAACGAATATTTCACGGTGCACAACGTACACCACTCACAGTCAGCTTAGCGGGAATAACTACATAAGGTTTCGGTATTGAGTTGCGGAATATGGACTTGTCCGTCGTTTAGGGTACCGGGTACGTTTCTGTAGTTGGACTTTGTTGAGGGTACATGTCTGTATACAGAAACGTACCTGGGGTACATATCTGTAGTACCTGTGCCGACAACGACCCCTTCAGCGTGAGTGAGTATGGTTTTATGCCACTTTTAGCAATATCCCAGCAATATAATGCAGGGGACACCAGAAATTAGCTTTACACAATGTACCCATGCAGTGTTTGCCCTAGGCTTAAAAATTTAGGAGTCATCATGACTTCCTGGTGTCTTGAGAGGGAGTCATGGACATGTTTTTGGGAGTCACTTCATTTTGGAACTTTCATCAAGACATCAACTGTGATTGTTTGATAAGGAAAAAAAACCAAGGTATTAATCAGCACTGAACAGTTAACTGGCAAACATTTAGTTTTAGAAGTTTAGATTATCTGAATTAAGGGCCCAGTAGCATTGCGTCACCAAGAACGCAAGCTTCTAAATTCACTGCGTATTTGAGATAGTTCGTGCGTCAAATACGCAGGTTTTCTGCATCATGGCAAACACTGCCCATGTGGTCCGAGAATCAAACCCAGGTCTTCAGCGTGACGAGCAGACACTTTAACAACACAGCTACCCCACCGCCCCTGTAGTCAATATGAAAGAGTAGGCTGTTGTTTTATTTCTTTTGAGTAGTATACATGAAAATAATGGCATTGGTACTATGTTTTTCATTAACAAAGCGCCTTCGAGCAGCTGAGCTGGATATCGGCGCTATACAAATGTTAGTAAGTATGTATGTATGTATTAGAATACGGAACAACATTAAGATTGGTCTTTAAAGTTTTATCAATTTTACCAAGATTCTCAGTAAAGAAAACGTTCAGATGGATTTATTGGGAGTCCCTCAGTTCCTTCATCCCTGGATACATTCTTTGTTCTTTGCTTTCTTCATCCATCACTATGAATTCACTACTCCCACTTTCATCAAGATCTTTTCTTCATCCATCCTTCCTTCCTTCATCTCTCTTTAGTCCTTTCTTTGTTTCTTCAAAGGTTGCTTCTGCCACTTTATCACTCATCACTCATCATCCTTTAACCCCTTCATCTTCCTCTCTCCCTCGTCACGCCAAGGATCCGGATATGAATCCCCACAAGGGTACAATGTGTGAAGCCCATTTCTGGTGTTCCCCGCCGTGATGTTGCTGGAATATTGCTAAAAGCGGCGTAAAACCCAACTCAGTCAGTGAGTCCTCTCTCCCTTGTTTCATCTTCCATCCTTCCGTCCTTTCATTTCCTTCTTCCTTCCTTCTTCCGTGTTTTGCTATTCCTCCCTGTCTCCTTCCTTCCTTTCATTTGTTCTACCTTTCCTGTCCATCCTTTATTCATCCTTCCATCCTTCCTTTCCACCTGCCATCCTTCACCTCTCTCTTCTCTTCCCTGCTCTCCCCCTTTCCTTTCCTATTCCTTCCAACCCGTGAAGGTCCAGGTTAGAATATTGATCTTCAGTAACCCATGCATGTCGTAAGAGGCGACTAACGGGATCGGGTGGTCAGGCTCGCTGAACTGGTTGACATGTCATCGGTTCCCAATTGCGCAGATAGATGCTTATGCTGTTGATCACTGGATTGTCTGGTCCAGACTCGATTATTTACAGACCGCCGCCATATAGCTGGAATATTGCCGAGTGCCGCATAACACTATACTCACTGACTCTTATTCCTTCCATCCTTCCTACATTTCCCTGTCCACCCTTCATTCCTCCTTCCTACATTCCATCCTTTCCCACTTCCATTTCCTTCCCTCCCTCCTTTATCTGCTTTGCTCCCTTTCCTTAATCTCTTCTTTCCATAACCTTTCCTTCCTTTCCTTACAACACATCTCTTTCCATCCCACCTTCCTCCCCTCACCTGCCCTCACCCCCCTCCTCACCCATGTTTCGTACCTTACCTCACATCTTGTTACCTCTTCCACATTACCTTCATTTTTTCTTCTCTTCTTCCTTCACTCCTCCCTTCCAACTTGATGCTCACTTGCCTTCTCAGGTAGCACCCAGCATGTAAAGCATAAGCATTAATATTTTTTTAATTTTTTAAGTTGCATATTTGTGTAGAGATCAGCGAGACATTATTTGGTAATGTAGAATGAACTGTCAGCTGTCATGGTCTCTCCTCCGGTAATGAACTCAACCATATGGTTGGCTAATTTCTGTCGGCAGTGTCACAGATGGCGGCCATATTATTTTCACAAATATTACAGCAACATTTTATTTGTGTACGCCAAGCAAAGCTGTTAATTGGATAACAGTCTGGATGTGCAGGAAAGTATTGAGTTTCGGAAGCGGACCAGATGTATCAGCCTTACATTCATAACATTTATTAGCAGCTGAGAATAACGGGGATGTTTTCAAAGGGATCACTTCACCAGCACGCACTGATTTACATGGAAATAATGGGACATCTGTATAGAAATATAATTTTTGAATATTGCATGCTGTTATGCAATAGAGACGATCATTTGGGGCTAATTGAGACCATATTTATTGCAGTAATAGTATGTCGTTAGATGACATGATTTTTTGGGATAAATTTACGAGTAGAAATTTAGAAATATTGCTATGGTTACCTTCATCTATGCCTATGTTGCCTTTATTTTGTGGGGGTGGTGGGGGTAGCCTAGTGGTTTAAACGTTCACTCATCACACCCAAGACCCGTGTTTGATTCCCCACATGGGTACATATTAGACTAACAACTAGTCTCTGAAATGAACATATTTTACTGAAAAAAAGTTCATAGTAACAGAGTACTCTGTATAATGAAAAGGAGTCCTGAGACTTTCTTCATTTTCCTGAAGCTGAGGAAATCTAGACTTGCCACATTTTCTAGACTTGCAGGGGCTTTCTTGGATATATTTGCTTCAGGGTCTGTACGACAGACGAGGGTACAATGTGTGAAGCCCATTTCCAGTGTCCCCTGCCGTAATATTGCTGAAAGCAACATAAAACTAAATCACTCACTCACTTTATCTTGTGACATTGTATGGCTTTATTCAGCATTGTCTTATAGCTATCATGGTCCGAACTGTTATTTCCAGATCACTGTGGTTGTAACACTAACAGACAAACATAATATAGCTATTGTTTTCAGTGAAGAATATTTTTGGCTATGGTTCTATAACCAATTGTTGAACATTTACTAAGTTAAGCACAGGCAGCAATATAATTAATTATTATAATTAATTAAGAATATTTATAGCGCAGCTTTCCAGGCTTCATATCCTGCACAAAAGATGCTCAAAGCGCACAATCTGATTATTATTACCCTGGATAAGCCATGCTGACTTTTAGACGCTAGAAGGTTAATAGTCACATGACTTATCTCACCGGGTACCCATTTTACTGCTGGGTGAGTAGAGGCAATTTTGAACAAACTCACTTGCCTAAGGTGAGACCACATGTATCTCATGTGCTTCGTTGTGGGGCAGGACTGAAGTCCTAGAAACTCTCCGGAGTCAAGCTGCCAAACACAGTCACCCATCCACTTAGGACTTTCCGAGCCCAATGTTATGACCTGAGCTCCATGCACAGACCATATTGGCGCCCTTAGATTTTCAAGTCTGGCCAATGGTCGATATTATTAGCAAAATCAGACCTTTGAGTTTAATGACACACAATTAACCAAATCACAGAGCCTGATCGCAGATCCAGATTCTGGTCGCTTACAATAAGCAATATTTGGAGGCTTCTTCTATCATAGGTGCCCTCATAAAGGTTTAGACGTTCAATATCACATAGCATATTGCCTCCAAAATAGACTGACATTTAGAATTTATAATGGCATCATGGCATGGTTAAGCTGATCAATAGTTGACCGTGGTCGTTAGAATGTTGCGAGCCAAGAGAATGATTATTGGTAGAAATCATCAACAAGGGTCACTGTGTTAGTGATTGTCAGTCCAATCAGTGTGATTTCATTCATGATATTTTTGGGGGTTGGCTTTGTGATGTCTGGTCAATGATTTGTTAGTGATGAAAACATCACCCTCCACACTATTTCTGCTGTATGAAAGCTGCTTGTACTTAATCAAATCGGGGTCAGTCAAACCAGTGATTGTGGATTGATATGTGTAGAACTGCAATGGTATACCATGGTCCTCTGTGCACGGGGGTAGCGTAGGGGTTACAGTATTTCCTCGCCATGCCCAGAGGTACAGACTGCATAAATTACACAAATATTTATGTGAAAACTCAATTCCTATTAAGTCTATTGCGTACACATACACTTGAAATTTTGTAAATACTCAATAACTTTGATCGTACATGCGTACATACAATAATAGATCAATTAACTAAGGTAATATTGAGAGGTTCTGTTTCTGCACATGAACTTGGCAACTTGCAGTCTTTCTTATCGTTTCTCATATTACAGATCACCATATATATAACTAACATATAAACAAACTTTTATACTTTAGGCCAGACCAATTTTATTTCTTGTTTTACGGATTTTTGTTCTCAGAAAACCTAAAGGCAGGAGGGAAAAAATTAAAAATAAAATCACCAGTGAACGTAATATTCCTTCTAAATACGCTAAGTATTTTACTTTTGACAATTTATGAAGTGTGTATGGAGCAAAAAAACAATCTTAAAAAAGTTTGCATTGGATCTGTAAAGCAAGAAATAAAATTGGTCTGGCCTTATCATATTTTTACAATTAATAGAAAATGGCAAAATACCCAATTGAGTTTGAGTGAGGTGGGTACAATGTATTTAGTTACTCAAAGGAAAATTAGGATACCCAATTGAGATGAACACAAGCGAGTACATAACTCAATGACTCAAAAAGTTATCTGTGGCTCTGCATGCCGAAGACCCAGGTTCGATTCCCCACATGGGTACAAAAGCTGAAGCCCATTTCTGGTGTCCCTGTCGTGGTTTTGCTGGAATATTGTGAAAAGCGGCATAAATGAAACTTTCTCACTCACTCACTCACTAAGAGCAATGTGACATTTGCTGTTGGTTCAATTGTCAATTCTGTTGTTTATTTTGGTTTAGTCCGGTATTAGCATTATGTATTGCTTGATAATACAACAAGCTTCCATTTGGTCAATTCTTTATGCTTACTGAATTGCTATCTTATATCATATTGATGTTACTTCTTGTCAGGTGACCACCTCCGTGGTGTAGTGGTTAGAGCGTCCGCCCGGAGAGCGGAAGGTCGCGGGTTCGATCCCCGACCGCGTCATACCAAAAGACGTTAAAATATGGTACTTGTTGGTACCTGCCTGACGCTCGGCATTAATGTGTCTGAGTGGGGTATTCATGCTTCACTGCGGCATGGTATCTCAGTGGGCTAGCACTATAAAACCAGCTTAAGTCTGGGCTAGTACAAGCAGCCACACATACACATACACACTCATGCACGTCGTCATATGAGCGAAATATTCTCAAGCACGACGTTAAACCCCATATCACCTCACCTCTTGTCAGGTATTGAAATTTTTTCATTTGCTTGTTTGCCAAAATAGTGTTTTTCCCTCATTTCGTTTGCACTTTGTGTATTGAATCAAAATATCCTGAACTGAGAGATCTATACTGCAATACCCATCATATTGTAATGGCAGTGTATTGTTGCAGCTCTAGTTATGTGCAATGTCCAACTGTCAGGGAAGATGTAACAATTTGTTTGCCAGTTTCCACTCATCACAGGGGTACACAAAGTACATGATCTAGACTGTCAGTCCTCTCACTTCCATTTTGTGGAAAGGTTGGCGGCTGAGTGGGTTAGATGGCTGACTTTGTGTGCTGGCGATTAAGTGCCTGACTCTCAGAGTGACTGTTCGAATCCCAGATAGGACTCAACCTCAAAGTACTAGAATCTGTACTTTACTGAGAAAGTGTAATCCCAAATATCACATAAACTACATTTGACTCTTTCTAAATGGCATTGTGTATCCAAAAGTACTAGTATCTGCACTCTACTGAGACAGTTTAATCCCAAATTAACATGCTACGTTTGGCCACTTCGTTTCTAAATGTCATGTATTCATAAATTTCTTGTCTGTCATGAACAGGACATTACTGCAATGGCTTAGCTAGTTCTTTATGGTCACAGCGGCTTAAAGAACATAAACCAAATGCCAAGCGAGCATTATATATTTTTATGGACAGCTCCCGGTTCCGAGTTCCACTTGCAAGTCAAGGCTAAATGAGCAATGCACATTAGCTTAGCAATGGATGTAGGGCTGCAGAGGCTTAGAAAATGTACAAAATGGTTCAATATAAAACCATACACAAGTTAAACATGTTTTGCAAACAAGTGGCATCATCAATAATTTTCAGTAATCCATTTATATATTTTTCACAACTATTTTGCATTTTGTTCCAATGGAATCGGTCAATTCAGACAATTGACTGTTCGTCAGTGTCAACATTGTATACTGAAGGACATTTTGATAGTTTTTCTGTTTACATATTATTAGGGTTGGGTATTGCCAAAATGTTCGTATTGCGATATATTGTGATATGTGTTGGCGTATTGCAATATGTATTGCAATTTATTGTAAAAGTATAACACATGGGCTAAGGTAATGAAATTTCCGTTACTCTCTTTTTTAAACACTGCCACTGACCACTACCAGGACTAAGGCTGTAACGATTCACTTGCATATTCGGTGAATCGAACCGTAGCCCTTCATGAATTCAATTCGTTATTCGTGGTCACCAGAACCGAATATTAACGAATATTTACGATTCTTTTCAGGGAGCATGTTTTACTTGAACCCTTGTGTACTTTCGGAAAGTGAGATTTGCAAGGATGGAATATGTACTAGCTTTGCAGTAGCGCAAGTCATGTCAGTTTGCGAAGGCCGCACATGGTACTGTCGACTATAACTATTACATGCCAAATTTGAGTGTCATGAGATGACTGGTTATTGGTGTGACAAATAAAAACTGTCAACATGGGCGTTCCATATTGTGCATCAATCACTTAACTACAATATTGTATTTGTGAATAATTATTCGTATTCGTTATCCAGTATTCATGATACGTATCATATTCGCCACATAGTGTATTCGTTGCAGCCCTAGTCAGGACTCAGATGTGATTGTACAAGAGGTCAAATTGATGACTTCGCGCTAAAGTTTTGAACTCGAGAAAAAGTATCTGCAGCAGCGTCTGCCATATTGGTTGGTTTATCCCTACAGCAAGTGCTGGTACCAATCTATTTTTAAATATTTATATGGTTTGAAAACCAAGCAAATGCAATTATATGACCAATAAACATTCTCAAAAACATTATTGTATAATAATATAAAGGAGATATAAATGTTATTAGTATTTTTACTAGTTCACGAGAATTACCAATCAAGGTCACAGAAATTGCCGATCTTATTGGGTGAACTGGTTCGCTAAAAATGTACCGCAATATATCGTGTTGTGAAGTTCGAATTGCAATATACCGGTTAACCGGTATTATCGCCCACCCCTACATATTATTTCAATTTTTCTGCTTAGAACATGACATGCTTCTATAAACAGCTCATCACTGACATCAGTTGATGTGCAGCATGCTAAAACATATTACGATAAAAAGAAAGTGTCTGTTTTACATATTACAGTGTTGCTGCTGGGAACGTCTCATCAATCACAGACCCGTGAGGATCGGGGTTAGAATTGATCTTCAGCAACCCTTACATACTCGTAAAAGGCGACTAATGGGATCAGGTGGTCAGGCTCGCTGACTTGGTTGACACATGTCATCGTATCCCAATTGCGTAGATCGATGCTCATGCTGTTGATCACTGTATTGTCTGCCAGCCAGCCCTAGATTTTATCACATAATAAGAAAGAGTTTACCTTTCAAATGATGTGATATAATATACTTTCAAATGATCTCGATGATTTTGTGAGGATTTGGTGATGTGGGTCTGTGACAAATCTTCGTGGTTGGAGTTAAGAAAAAGAGTTTATGAAAACCCTGTTATTTGGGCTGAAGAACGAGGTCACTGTGACCTTGAGGGAGATAATTACAAAAACATGTCTCAGGCAGCTCCACAAGTCTGCCTCACTCGGCTCCTCTTTAAACAAACAAAAAAGTCCCAAACATTTTGTGCAAGTGCTTGTTCACAAGGGCTTCACAGACTATTTCCCTGTAGTTTTTATCAAAAGAGAGACAACATGGCCAGCTGGATTCAGTTTCAATAAACAATTGTATGCGGGGGAAAAAGACCTATTGTTAAAACGTTCTGTGTATATTTAATGCCCCTGTTGAATGATGTTCAGTTTATTCTGATGGGTCTGACAAAAAAATTTAATCACATGATGTGTTTTCAGGATGTAAAATCGCTTCATCAAATTTGAATTTTTGAAAAGAATGTTGCAATATGTATTTCCGATCACTAGAATCAATTATCCATGATTTTACTTTTATAAATGGAGTGTTTTTATTTGAATTTGGGTGTTATTTATCAAAGCGAGAATGGCAACATGGTTTGTATATTGAAGCCAGGCGGCACAAAAGTCAACATTGTGATATATTTGATTGGACAGTAATGTGCTCACTTGTCATTGTTGCAATGACCCGTGAAGGTCCGGGTTAGAATATTGGCCTTCAGTTAGCGACTAACGATTAACTGGATCGGGTCGTCAGGCTAGCTGACTTGGTTGACACATGTCATCGGTTCCCAATTGCGCAGATCGATGCTCATGTTGTTGATCACTGGATTGTCTGGACTCGAATATTTACAGACTGCCGCCATATAGCTGGAATATTGGCAAGTGCAGCGTATGATCATAATTTGTAGCTGGGGTGTGGGGTGGGGTGTGTGTTGATGATGATTTTTAAGGGGGGTAACCCATTTTGTTCTGGGGAGGTAGGGTGGTCATCAATTTTGTACACATGTTCTAGGGGGTCAGCAATTTTGTACATAAAAATATGAAAAAATTATGCTTAAAAATTATGGGAATGGGGAGGGTAATTGATTTTGTACATGATATGTGGGGGCACTTACTTTGCATGTAAATTTTAGGGGGGGGGGGTCCATTCACATTGTACATGCTTCTGCATAAAAATCAACATCATCCCCCTTGCCATAAATTATGAACGGTCCCTTAGATCCGGGTTAGAATTGGTCTTCGACAACCCTTATGCTTGTCTTAAGAGGCGATTAACGGGATCACGAAGATCTGGGTTAGAATTGGTTTTCAACAACCCATAAGTGACTAACGGGATCAGGCGGTGAGACTCGCTGACTTGGTTGACACTCGCCATCATATCCCAATTGCATAGATTGATGCTCATGATGTTAATCACTGGATTGTCTGGTTCAGACTTGATTATTTAGTGACTGCTGGAATATTGCTGAGTGCTGCGTTAAACGACAAACAAACAAAATTGTCAGTGAAATACTGTCCAATCAGCATTGCTTATAACTCATACCAAATCAATCTAACGCCCTATGAATATGTTCTGTAACTAAGCATCAGTTACAGGCTATTTTGGTTTTGACTGTTATGAGCTGAGCTGATAAGACAGAAAACTATTGACATGAAATCATACTGGTGCTTAATATACTACTCACACTTTGCAAAGGATCACAAAAATTCACAACTCTCCTTAAACATAGATTTATAATTTTTTGAAATTGTATCCATTTAAAACTGGATAAATAATAATACGGTAACCCCTCTTTCGGCAAACATTCACTTTAATCTAACCTTATGCACATGGTGCATGAGTAACAATAAAAATGGTTTTCATGGCACCAATCAACCATTTTGCAAATCAATTGGAACAGGGCATTGACAAGTACACAACACCTGTCAATAGCAGGTATGGGATCCACAAGATGCAGTGACATACTGAAACCTAGGATCCATGCTTACAATAGGCTTAGATATTTAAACCAAATTTGAGCCCACATCATAGTTTTCTGTTGAATCCATGATTTGATCCTTAGCAAAGTGTGAATAGTATATCTACGTGTCTTGTTAAACGTGACACTCAGTATTGTTCTAGCTGTAAACAGCGATATGTAAATAATTAAGTGTGGGATAAACCATCCAGTTATTGACATCAGAAGCATTGATCTATGGGATACAGTTACAGGAACATGCGTCAACCAAGTCAGGGAGTCTGACTACCCGGTCTCATTAGTCTTTGCTTTTATCCTGTCCAATAGCTGTTTTATAGCTGCCAAAACCTGCCACGCTATTTTAAAAAGGAGAAAATCCGATTATATAACTTTTAATTATTGTTACTCATAATACAGTACCAATTTTATTAAATGGTGGCCCTTATGTAAATATATGTTTAATTAGTTTGTATATATGTATAACAGGGGTGAGACTTTGATAAATAATCTGTCTGTCTGCAACCAAAATATCAAACATAATTAAAACGCAATTATCACTTATTCATGACATATAATATACATTGCTGATTATGAAAAAAACATATAAACAAAATTATAAGCGTACAATCGCAAATCAAAAGTGCAATATTTTGTACTTGGGTTTACTTCCCTAGAAACGAAGCAGCCGGGATATCGAACCCAGTCAGAGCGGGTGGGTGTGCACTCAAGTGTAACGGCTGGTTCATTTGCAGATGCTCTCACGGCTCATTGTGTGTGTATATATAGCGATGTTGGGTTTTGTAAATACATGCTCATTTTTTGTGTAAAACATTTTGCAATCAACAGACATCATAAATGCTGACTACTCTTGCAATAAAAAGAAGTCAAGAGACTGTTTTCATTTTCAGAAACTGAAGCTGTGGTAATCTAGACTTGTCTGACAGTCTAGACTTGCATGGGCTCTATTGGGTGTATTGTTTAAGGGTCTGTATGACAGACTAGTTAAAAGGGGCCTTTTGATGAATTGGGAAAATTTCCGAACTACCGTAGTTTATTGAACTAAAGATTTCCGATGCAGTAAGGGATCATACACACACACACACACACACACACAATAAGACACGCCAAGACCCACTTCAGTTAGCGACTAACGATTAACTGGATCGGGTGGTCAGGACTCGCTGACTTGGTTGACACATGTCATCGGTTCCCTATTGCGCAGATCGATGCTCATGTTGTTGATCACTGGATTGTCTGGACTCGAATATTTACAGACTGCCGCCATATAGCTGGAATATTTGCTGAGTGTGGCGTATGATCATAATTTGTAGCTGGGGGTTAAAAGTGGGTGTGTGTTGATGATGATTTTAAGGGGTAACCCATTTTGTTCTGGGAGGTAGGGGGTCATCAATTTTGTACACATGTTCTAGGGTCGTCAGCAATTTTTGTACATAAAAATATGAAAATAATATGCTTAAAAGTTATGGGAATGGGGAGGGGTAATTGATTTTGTACATATGTGGGGGCACTTACTTTGTATGTAAATTTTAGGGGGGTCATTCACATTGTACATGCTTCTGCATAAAAAATCATCATCATCCCCCTTGCCATAAATTATGAACGGTCCCTTAGATCCGGTTAGAATTGGTCTTCGACAACCCTTATGCTTGTCTTAAGAGGCGATTAACGGATCAACGAAGATCTGGGTTAGAATTGGTTTTCAACAACCCATAAGTGACTAACAGGATCAGGCGTGTGAGACTCGCTGACTTGGTTGACACTCACCATCATATCCCAATTGCATAGATTGATGTTCATGATGTTAATCACTGGATTGTCTGGTTCAGACTTGATTATTTAGTGACTGCTGGAATATTGCTGAGTGCATGCTAAACGACAAACACAAACAAAATTGTCAGTGAAATACTGTCCAATCAGCATTGCTTATATCTCATACCAAATCAATCTCACGCCCTATGAATATGTTCTGTAACTAAGCATCAGTTACAGGCTATTTTGGTTTTGACTGTTATGAGCTGAGCTGATAAGACAGAAAACTATTGACATGAAATCATACTGGTGCTTAATATACTACTCACACTTTGCAAAGGATCACAAAAATTCACAACTCTCCTTAAACATAGATTTATAATTTTTGAAATTGTATCCATTTAAAACTGGATAAATAATAATACGGTAACCCCTCTTCGCAAACATTCACTTTAATCTAACCTTATGCACATGGTGCATGAGTAACAATAAAAATGGTTTTCATGGCACCAATCAACCATTTTGCAAATCAATTGGAACAGGGCATTGACAAGTACACAACACCTGTCAATAGCAGGTATGGGATCCACAAGATGCAGTGACATACTGAAACCTAGGATCCATGCTTACAATAGGCTTAGATATTTAAACCAAATTTGAGCCCACATCATAGTTTTCTGTTGAATCCATGATTTGATCCTTAGCAAAGTGTGAATAGTATATCTACGTGTCTTGTTAAACGTGACACTCAGTATTGTTCTAGCTGTAAACAGCGATATGTAAATAATTAAGTGTGGGATAAACCATCCAGTTATTGACATCAGAAGCATTGATCTATGGGATACAGTTACAGGAACATGCGTCAACCAAGTCAGGGAGTCTGACTACCCGGTCTCATTAGTCTTTGCTTACAACAAGCATGGGCGGCTGAAGACCAATATTAAAGGTCACATGCAACCAAAAAATCAAACATAATTAAAACGCCATTATCACTTATTCATGACATATAATATACATTGCTGATTATGAAAAAACATATAAACAAAATTATAAGCGTACAATCGCAAATCAAAAGTGCAATATTTTGTACTTGGGTTTACTTCCCTAGAAACGAAGCAGCCGGGATACCGAACCCAGTCAGAGCGGGTGGGTGTGCACTCAAGTGTAACGGCTGGTTCATTTGCAGATGCCCTCACGGGTCATTGTGTGTGTATATATAGAGATGTTGGGTTTTGTAAATACATGCTCATTTCTTGTGTTTAACATTTTGCAATCAACAGACATCATAACATGTCATGTGTACAAGTATCACACCTCCCTGTCTGTGTAATTACATAATGTGACAGAGACCGAACTCGGGCCATAAATCAATGCGTTTTGTTTATGGTGTATAGCCTGATAGGTTTATTGAGTTCAAATTGCATGTGGTCAGTGATCGAAGTTGTGTATTGAATATTGTCATTAGCAGACAGGCAGGCAGACACATAGGTGTCAATAAAACAAGACATTGAGTTTTGACTGTGACGACATATCTATATCACAGTTAGAAATTCTGTCAACGCTAAATAATGACCTTGCTTTTAAGTATCAAACTGAGAAAGTGACTCGGTAAGAAGAACGTGGTGTGAAATAGACAAATGAAATTATATAAACAGTTAAATCGGTAATCTACTGTCATAACATATAAAAAGCTCGCGCCTGTGAAATATCAACAAAACATTAGAAAAATAGCTCACACCAAAGCCTTCACCGAGTATTCACCGCCAGCGAAGGTTTTCCGTCTTGAAATGTCGAACGCCTCACTGGTTGACACATAGCTGAGTAGATCTGGATCCTAACAAGGTTCTTTTATGTAATTAGTAGATTATTTACTATTTGTTTTGATTAGACTACTCTTGCTCACGACCTTATAATCTGGACAACCCGCTTCCAAACTGCGCGAACCTATTTCACTGTGCATGTGCTATGAGCACAGCCCAGCGCAGCGCAGCCCAGCTGTTGAAACCACTTTTCCCCAAGCCCAACTCCGGTTTCGCGCGGATTTTTTCATCGCGTTATTTTTCAACTTTATAAGTTGAATTTGCATTTTTGATGATTTGTTTTGGTAAGTCCATACCGAAAGGTATCAGAATCTGCAAAGTTGTGTTTAACGTTGCATGTGACCTTTAATGTCATAGACTAGAATATGCTACTAATAATATCTTATTAATAAAAATCAGACAGACTTTAATATTTAGAACTTTAGTTTCATACAGGCATATTGGAAATTGTATCTCTCCAACTACTTGGTCAATAAAGAATTTTGTCATTGTACGTCATTGAGGGGACACTCAAATGGGCTTCACACATTGTACCCATGTGGGGAATCGAACCCAGGTCTTTAACGTGCCCAGCAAATGCTTTAACCACTACTCTTGCAATAAAAAGAAGTCCAGAGACTGTCTTCATTTTCAGAAACTGAAACTGTGGTAATCTAGACTTGTCAGACACTCTAGACTTGCATGGGCTCTATTGGGTGTATTGTTTAAGGGTCTGTATGACAGACTAGTTAACAGGGGCCTTTTGATGAATTGGGAAAAGTTCCAAACTACCGTGTTTATTGAACTAAAGATATCCGATGCAGTAAGGGACCATACATAATTTATAGGGGGGAGAGAAGAGGAGGGTGATGATTTTTATGGAGAAGCATGTACAATGATGACACCACACACATGCACGCAAGCACACACACACCTAGCCATAAATTATGTACGGCCCCTAAACAAAAAGTAGGTATGAATCTACCTCTTTCCTATCTACACCAGATCAGGGAAGTATGTCATCCACTGATCACTCTTGTTGTAGTTCTTAACTAGAAGATGTCTTGCGCCTTTTCCGTGGTGTAGTGGTTAGAGCGTCCGCCCGGAGAGCCGAAGATCGCGGGTTCGATCCCTGATCGCGTCATACCAAGACGTTAAAATATGGTACTTGTTGGTCCCTGCCTGGCGCTCGGCATTAATGGGTACAACAAGGACTGGTCGGCTCGGAGTCAGTATAATGTGTCTGAGTGGGGTATTCATGCTTCACTGCGGCATGGTATCTCATTGGGCTAGTACTATAAAACCAGTCTGGGCTAGTACAAGCAGCCGCACCTACACATACACACGCATGTACGGCGTCATATGAGCACGAAATATTCATATGAGCCGTTAAATATTCCTCAAGCACGACGTAAAACCCAATTTGGGGTAAAGTGGTCAAAGTGTCTGCTCATCAGCCTGAAGACCGGGTTCGAGTCCCCATATGGGTGCTATGTGTGATGCCCATTTCATGTTGCCCCTGCTGTGATTTTGCTGGAATATTGCTGAAAGCGGCATAAAACCACTCACTCACTCTGAGACTGAATGCCTCAACAATATATGCTCAAGCCAGATCAATTTTATTTCTTGTCTTATGGATTTTTGTCCTCCGAAAACCTTAAGGCAGGAAGGGAATTTTTTTTTGTGTGTGTGTGTGTAAATCAACAGTCATAGTAATATTCCTTGTAAATACGAAAGTATTTTACTTTTGGCAATTTATAAAGTATATATGGGGCAAAAAACAATCTTAAAAAAAATTCTTGTAAGTTTACATTTTTGGCCAATAAAAACATTAAGATTTCATTTTTTGAGCTGGGAAAGTTCATTTTTTTGTTCTTATTCTTAAAAAATATGACTGGCGGATCCGCAAAACGAATAAAATTTGGTCTGGCCTCAGTATATAAACCAACTTAATGGTTGTCAGTCTCTCTGACTGTTGAGGTGCATCACAGTACCATGTTGATAGTTGCTCATTATATCAATCACTGGTCTAGATGTGATCATTTACAGGTAACATACCCTTCACATACTTCAGATAAACAACAAACAAAATGGGATGGTGACTTACCGTGTCATGCCATAACTGGACATACTTGTGTTAAAGAGGGCTGCTGGAGTTGTCTCCCTTGATGTGTATTTGAACGTATCCGTTTCATACATTAGACTAACTATTCCCTTGTTTTGCAGGAGTTCCAGAGTATCTACAAGCAGTTCTTTCCACATGGAAATCCAACCAAGTTTGCTCAGTTTGTTTTCAATGTCTTTGACTCAAACAAGGTGGGTATGTGAAGAAAATTACTTCTAAGAAAACCTCTTGGCCACAAAAGGTCATCAAAATAAATAGCGTCATCCTGTTATGAAACTTTGCTCCTGTTGGACAGAAAAACAGATATATTATGAAGTCCTTGATTTGTACCAGCCCTTAAAAGTTAATTCTTTAAATATTTGTTGGTTTTTTTGTGCCAAATTATTTTCTTCATGTGAACACAAAATAGAATAAATTAATTTTTACTCCCTATTGTCTATGGGTGAGAGAGTCTGTAAGATTTTTGTTGCTTTTAGCAATATTCCAACTATATCATGGCAGAGGATGAAATGGGCTTCACATATTGTCCTTATGTGGGAGTGAGTGAGTGAGTTTGATTTTATGCCGCTTTTAGCAATATTCCAGCAATATCACGGCGGGGTACACCAGAAATGGGCTTCACACATTTTACCCATGTGGGGAATCGAACCCGGCCTTAGGCGTGACGAGCGGAATGCTTTACCCACTAGGCTACCCCACAGCCCCCTTATGTGGGAAATCAAAGGAGTGCAATCCATGTGACGAAGTGCAATCTTTTAATGCCCAATCTGTTATGATGTTGTTTTATACCACTTGTATTCAGAGTATACTCACTTTTCTTCTCAGTGCTGGTTCAAGTCTCTTTTAGTCAAAAACAAATCAAAACTTAACAAAATTGTAAATACGGCTAGTAAAATAGCCAGTGTCATTTTGGATAATCTTTCATTCTCTATGAGCTGCAAGCACTTTCACGACTGAAAACATCATTAGTGACACAACTCATTTTTTAAATCTAGAGTATAAACTGTTACCTTCGGGCCGCTACACAGTACCAATCACCAAGACTAAACAAGCTCGAATGTCTTTTATGCCTCAAAGTATTGCAATTTTAAACAAATGTTGATTGTCCAGTTATCATCTTATTCATTTAATTATATTTAAGCACATATTTATGTGTTTAGTAATTTCATATTTTATGTTGCTATTCATTTGTATTTTCTCAAGCTCTGTGATCCAAAACGAATTCCTTTTATGGTAATAAAGTATTGTCTATGTCGATGTCTATGAAATGTGTGCTTTAAATACGAGGCTACCACACTGCTTCTCCCAGTTAGTGTTTGTGTGTTTAGATAATTGAAGTCTTTGACTATTACAATAAACATGCTTCTTTCTTTTCAGGATGGCTATATAACATTTAAGGAATTTATTTGTGCATTATCAGTGACATCAAGGGGGAACCTGGATGAAAAATTAGATTGTAAGTACTAGTGGTGGTCCAATTCTACCAACCAATCCCGTGCTAGCGGGATCCCATGAGATTGCAAGTGCGCATGCGCGAGATCAGTGCAAATGGCGCCTTATGCGAGGTAGCAGTGAGTTACGTAGACGGCTAAATTACATGTGTTTTTTCCCTAACTTCTGATTTTATTTGGAAGTGTTTGGTTTTGATAATAGTCCCGAGGGGCTATTTATACGTTTTTTTAGGGTGTTTACCCTTACTTTTGTGACTGTGATTGTCAGTTTTCAGTTTGAGTCAGCGAGCTGACCGATGCCTCGTGCGAAAATGGGAGACGATGCTCGTCCACTTGGCACCTCCCAACAAACTCAACAAATATCACCTGCGGGCGATACAAATGAAAAAACTAAAGCTAAATATAGCAAGACGTCCAATTAATTGAAATAAACGAAGATTGGTCGCAGTGACTAAACGACCAAGCAATCAATCGTGTTTTCTCATAATCCAACACAAACAATTTTGAAACACTTGTTTGCATTAACAATATTTTCCACAAGGTTGCTTTTGCCTGTGTCATTGAATTTACATTTCATAAGCACTACAAGCTCGTTCCAAGTCATGATTGAATTTATCGTAAAGACTTCAGGAAATTTATGTTCCTAACATACTTGTAATCCTTTAAAGATGTGTAATTTGCAAATGCATTTTGTGCAATTTGCTAAAAACAACAACATAACTTTTGTGCATTAACAAACTTAACAGGAAAATTTGATAAATGATGCAAACCAATTATTTTCGATGATTGATTGGTTGTAATGAACCAATCATCAATTATGAGATTTTAACTTTCTAGTAAGTACTGTAACGTTTGCTGTTACATGAATATGTAACATACAGAATATAAGGACTTTGCTGACAAACTGGAGAAAACTTAGTCCTTATTATAGTCTGTTTGCAGTGAAAACGTACCGATGAAATTCACTCTAAACAAAAAAGTAAATCAAATAAAGTGAAATTAAGATTGCGAATCCTCATAATTTTACCTTGCCAATTGAACATTTAAATCTCAGAATGTTATTCACTTAGGATAAAAGTTGTTTAACAAACTATCATAGTTTCAAATCGCTATTATTGGTTTGTATTACAAGGGGGTATGTACTTTAAATGAAACACCGAGAACAAGTAGGGTTGGTCTAAGTTAACGCTCATCACGTACCGCACGTGCATTTGTTTCACTGTTCCATCTACTGCCCTTACCCCCTTGTAATACAAACCAATAATAGCGATTTGAATCTATGATGAATTTGTTAAACAACTTTTACCCTAAGTTGAATAAAAATATGAGATTTAAATGTTCATTTGGCAAGGTAAACTTATGAGGATTCGCAATCTTAATTTCACTTAATTTGGTTTACTTTTTGTTTAAAGTGATATTCATCGGTACGTTTTCACTGCAAACAGACTACAGAAGTCCTTTATTTTCTTATCTTCAGGTGTGTTTATTACTGTTTAATAGATCATATAAGGCCTAAAACAATAATGGTCTGGTTCTGATTACCCGACCAACCCTTGAATTCTGGTGCCGACCCTATCTGTTTAGGCGGTATGAATAAAATAAGCTTTCAGACACCATTGTTTTTCCCGTCACCAATGGACATCGGTCACTCTGATAGAAAAAGTCAACATGATGGCCGCAAGCTTGATTGAAATACAATTACACATTGATAAATGTGTTATTACTTTGTACTATACTTCTAAGAAAAATGTTGTTGGTGACCTCTGCAGATCAATAGCTAATTTGGGAATTTTGAAGTTTGCTTTCTACTTAATGCTACATATCAGCCACTTAGCAGGTCCAGATAAATTCCTTAACTGATAAAAAAAAAGAGAAACAGACCATGTCACTATAACCTTCTAGCACCCAACAGTTATCCAGGGTAATAATGTTGTGCTGTGTGTGTGTGCTTTGAGCATGCCCCTTTGTGGTGTGGAGTATTGCGCGACATAAGTATCCTCATTATTATTATTATTATTATTCAATATTGAGTTATGAATGTTAGGGTTAACGATATAACTATTCACTCTTCCCAGGGGCTTTCAACTTGTATGACCTTGACAATGACGGCTACATAACCAAGGCCGAGATGGTGGATATCGTGGATGCCATCTACTGCATGGTGGGTAATCTGCTTGATCTCCCGAAAGATGAAGACACACCGGAGAAAAGAGTCAACAAAATATTTGACCAGATGGATCTGGTAAGTAGATTCTTGACAGTTTATAATCTGGAGAGTTGACATTTTGTAGACATCAATAATATACGGCTGCCATTTTGTTTCATTAATATTACAAGTTATGGTTTATATTATTGGTTTTTGAATGTCAAAACTTACACTTTAGATATTTTAGATCATTATGTTTCTCATTTGGTTCAATAGGCTAAAGACATTATCTGAATTAATTTTTTTAAATATTGTATATCAATATATCAGTAATATCAGGGTTTGAAATACCACATATATTAGCTTGCCATGGAATGGTAAATATTGAAATGGCACGGATAAAAATGTTCTCGGTGCCCTTTTTAGAGACATAACTCAACTTTTGTAATTTAATCCCCAAAACAAAACACTTGCGCACGCAAATGACAAATAAGCAAAAACATTTATTGATTTATATCACCCAGGAAATTACTGGAATTATGATGGATGATGTAAAGAAATCTGGTTGTTTTTCCATTTAGAGTGATGGGAGTACTGATAGTTCAGTTATTGAAGAGGAAATTGTGTATGTTAGATATGTTGAACAAGTGAACCTGTCACAAAATTCGTAGCTATTAAAGGTGTTGGGAAAGCAGAACAAATGAAGCTTAAGAAAGCCATCTTAAACAGAAGACATATCAGTGATAACAGAAAACAGGTTACATTTGTTGTTTACTAACAATAAATTTCAAATGATCATCATCATTGCTAAAAACTAAAAACATGTGGGCACACTTTATTTCTGAAAGGCACATCTAAAATATTTGTCTGGTGCCCTAAGACATGCTTAGAAAAAGGGTTTTTATCCCTGAATATATAGCTGCCATTTTGCTTCATTAATATTACAATTTTTTGTTGATATTATTTTTTTATTTTTTTCCATGTCAAAACTTCAGCTTTAGGCTGTTTGCAATCATCACTTTTCTCTTTTGGTTCAATGGTCTAAGAAAATTATTTGATTTTTTTGTTGTTGAAAAGCATGGTGGATACAAATACAAGTGATACCTTAGCATTTAATTGGTTAACCAGACAGTGTTGTGCTATTCAGAATGTGCCTTTTATACCGTATGTCCATATTCAACATTTTTAAAGATTATATCATCAGTAACTTGATCAAATTCTGAGAAACAAATTCCTTGGTTCTGAACATATACTACCCATCAAAAGTTTAGACTCACTAGTGTAAATGTAGCCACTTACTTTAGTCAACTGTTCTAAATTAGAATTTGCAAAATATTCCATGCTGTTTAAAGGTACTGTTTACACATGAACTGATGTATTGTAAAACAAATTGTAACGTTGAAATGATTATTGTCATGAATTCAATACATGATGAAACTCAGTGAACATTGGCGATTTCTTAACAAAACTTTACACCAAAACTCAGCTGTTCACATGCATGATATTTGCACGTTTTTCAGCAATTTAATGCATGATCCTCGTGCAGTTCATCTGCATAAGGTTTGCAGCTGATTCCCCCAAGATAGTGGGGAAATTCATCTTTGATGTAGCCATACATATATAAATACTTTTGATGGGTAGTATATTAGAATAGTTAACAGATTATGAATGACATAATACATTCAGGGTTTAGCATATATACCGTGATTTCCTTCCACAGAACCAGGATGGAATGTTGACCAAAGAAGAGTTCCGAGAAGGTTCTCGGAATGACCCTTGGATTGTCCAAGCATTGTCCATGGAAATTCCTCAACATTGACATTTTCACTTGTGGTCTTCCTGTTGTGAAAGAAATCCATGAAATTATCTCCCTTGCCAAAGGAAGATCTGCATCATTGCACATTGCACCCAGCTTAGTACCTTCTTTCAAGACTGTCATGCAAAACTAAATCTTGAATAGTTAACAAAATATATTCTTTCTAAATGGTGTTAAAACACAAATATATAGTCTCTTGTAGATGATGGTTAATTCAAAGAGAATAATTTTGAATTATCTTTTTCACTGTTGTATTTTTTTCACATTCTGATTTAACTCACTTAAAGGGCAAGAAATGGCTCAGTGATTACGTCCATTGTTTTCAGTTACTGAACACTTTAATATATAAGTATGAAAATTTTCGAACTTTTCAAAATTTTAGATAACAAGCAATTTTACTTTATCATGTTTTTTTAGCTGAATTTATGGCAAAGGCAGATTTTTAAAGACACTATCAAATGGTGATACATGTTATATGTAATGGTGATAATACCAGAGACAACTTATCTTGCTCTATCTGTGGTGCTTGTCACAAACACATGCAAGGGCAATTATTAACCTGAATAAAACACACAGCAAAATAATGGTAAATTAGGGAATTGCACTGGACTTAATTTTTGTCACTGATGCATGAAATTTGGAAACGCCTTCCACATGTCTGCCATTAAAATGTAAAAGCTTTACTGAAATAAGCTTATATGAAAATTGTTGTCTTGACCTTACCTATAAGTTTGTATTTTCAAACATGCTCATGAAATGAATCAAGTCAGATTTTCATGCTTTTTTTTAAGTGCGATAACAATTGGTACAAGTTAACTTCTTTTTTAAATGTAGAACATATGGGTCAAAGCGTCATATCGTAGCTTGTCCTCTCTTTGCACCTGTTGGACGGTAGTCATTTATGTTTTTCAAATATTACCACCCTCATTGTGTGACTCGTGCCATTTATCACAATGTCACAATTTTGTGTGAACACATTCCTGAACATCCTCCTCATCAATGTCTTGCTCATTAGAAACTGCATGATGAATGGGTCGCATGCTGCATATAGACTGGCTTCTGTCTGTGTTTATGTTGCATAACCTTTATGTAGAAATCATATCGTTTTAAGGACTTCTCTCTGCAAACATCATGGAATCAACTGCCCTTATTATCCTCCGCCACGAAGTGACGGGGAAATAGGTTTGAGCTCCATCCGTCCGAGATGATGGGGACAGATTTTCTCAGAAACCGTTATAGATAGGGAAACCGAATTTGGTACGTGTTTTCAGGACATGAATGCCTTGGAGTTCGAAAGGGGAAATCGAGTTACAATTTGTTACAGAGTTATGGGTTGTCATGCGTTTCTTGCCTTTGTGCACGGTATCCCCAATGGGGACAGATTTTCTCAGAAACCGTTACACATACTTATTTTGGTCTTATTAACGTGTATTCCAACTGATTACTTCAGGGTTTAATTGTACAGATTTTGAGTTGGGCTTAAACAGTTACTGAAGAGCACTGGAATTTATTGTTTGAATGATCTATTTTAACATGAAGTTTTTGTAAAGAATGTTATTCTTTCGCTTTGTAGTTCATCTGTTTTGTTGAAACCATTTACTGTTGGTGTTGTTTCCTTGCCGTTAACTTTTGGCGCAGTGGTTGCGCTCCGTCAGGCAGGTGTGCTACCATAGCTTAATTATACTGAAGGGGTCATGGCTCAGGTACTACAGATATGTACCCCAGGTACGTTTCTGTATACAGAAATGTACCCTAAACAAAGTCAAAATACAGAAACATACCCGATACCCTAAACAATGGACAAGTTCATGTTCCGCAACCAAAAACTGAAACCGTATTTAGTTGTTCCTGTTCAGCTGATTGTGAGTGGTTTTGTGCATCGCGAAATATTTGTTACTGTGTATGCTTGTTTCTTATATAACACAATTAAATGCATCAAATACAGCTGTATGACAGTTCCAATCAAGAAAATGACACAGTGCAGAATGGAATCGTCCTAATGTACATTTCTGTATGCTGATTCAGTGTGCGAAATGTACGCTGGTCCTGTGGTCCCTGACTAGTAAAACTTCATCAGGATCACTAAATGATAAGTTTGCAGTGGTCCTGGTAGCCAGTGAATTTGTTCCCCATCTAAATTTAAAATTGTCTTTAAATTGAAAAGGGAGTAATACTCGCAAGTAGAAGCGCATGGGAAAACAGGAACACGTTTTACATTCACAATCACTCCAGTTGCCCAGGGAAGTACAGACATGACCACTAATTATTGTCCACTCACTGGTCCTGTGGTCTAGTGGGAAATTTTGAAAGGTTTCCAACACTGCTGATATTGGGTATGTCTCTGTATACAGGAATGTACCTCGGGGACAAATCTGTAGTACCCGTGCCGACAACGACCCTTTCTGCCAAAATGGCAGATACTGTAAATACACCTGGTTGAAAAGAATCAGGAGTATCTTGAAATTGAAACAATGCTTCCATGCAGAACAAGTGTATAACACAATAAAATCTAACCTATCAAATCAATTGGTTTAATGTCAGTCTGAACAGAATAGACCTGAATTCCAGGATTTGTTGGAACTGAAATACTGTCCACTAGGGCTGGGATGGGTAACTCGGATACCCGGGACGGGTGGGTAATGAGTTGGACCTGGGTACCCGTCTCAATACCCGGACCCTTTATGATCATGTGACGAATAGATTAAAGAATGTAATATGTTATTCTTTCATGATTAAAAGGTTGTATCGTCTTTTAAAGATTTAAACATAATTACAGTCACTTCTTTTGAATATAATCCATGGTTAAGATATTGAAAAACTCGAACTTTTAGCCTCCGAGCTGAAGAATATATTGCCATTTCTTGCAAATTTGATGTCAGGAATTAACATAACGGGTATCCGGGTAGGGTAGGGTAGGGTAATAGGGGGTGGGGTACCTGGGTAGAAAAATGGACCCGTCCCAGCCCTACTGTCCGCAATGACATGCCATCCGTGATTGTAGATCACCTTGTCACAAGTGCCGTGAACATGTGCGTGAATATTTGTCATGATTCCTGTCATGTGAGTGATTTGCTACTGTTAGAGTTCACCCTTGTATATAAACATCATCATATTATGCGTTCTTTGCTGCCGTGCTCAGTTTAACTTTGTCAGTTCATTTTTTGATATTGTTCAAGATGTTTCGGTTACAAATGCTCACTTTGTCCAGTTGTGAAGCTTATTCATTTTTTTCCCATGGCTGTATTAAATGTGAATATTTTATTCAAACAGGGAATTATAAACAGTTGTTTCTTAGCCGCGGGTTTTTAACTCTGTGCCGCGGGTTTTTAAAAAAATAAGTGCAGGCAATAAGATTGTTTTGCCTTAAATACACGTGTTGGAACCGTTTCGGCTTCTCAAACTTTGTAAACAAAATTAAATGTAATACAAAATGGTTGAGAATTGAAATTTTTTAAAGATTATTTTACAAAAATAATTGTGATTTTTTACATCATTAAAGAAAAAATGTTATGTCAGATTACATAAATAGTCAGTAGAATAAATATTTCAGTTTCAACCTTAGGGATTAATCATTTAATATTTTTTTGGGGTCTGGGATTATTTCAGTTTCAAAAAAAATATTTTTGGGGGTCTGGGATTTTAAAAAAAATACCCCAAAATCACCAAGGAGAAAACTTCCCCTCAGGTTTTATGAAAATAATATTGCCTGTGTCTGGGACATGCTCGATATCTTTAAAATAAGTTAAAACATTTACATTTGCAGCCTCTCCACTAAGTAAAAATGGTCTCTTACCACTTTTATGTTCGAGGTTTGAAACATCTGATTCAAGGTGACAAGTTAACAGGTGTTTAACATCCGTAAATAGTTGAGAATAGTTTCTTAAATGTTGTGTTCCAATGTCAGTTGATGTGTGTAAGAATATAATGCACCAAGTGCCAGGGCAGGATTCGAAGCCGCCGTAACCTAATGCTTGTACACACTGGAATTACCAAGCCATATAGGTTTCGAGTGCTTGTTGAATTGTCCCACAGATATTTTCATGTTGTTTCACAAAGTGCTGCCGAATGGGTACCTTCTTCCACTGTTAAGTTTGTCCTTGATGTTGTGAGATGTCTGTAACCGTGCTAATACTATTGACCGTCATCACTAGGACTGATCGATGCCAGGGTATGAAACTCCTAAAAATTTCAGCCACACCACCGGGCTGGTTAGATGTAAAACTTGCCAGCCCTGACCAAAACTTACTGCCCAAAATATCTTCATATACATGTCTAAATTTTAACCCAAATTTGAGAATCTGGCAGTCCATGTTGAAAATAAACCATCCCCAGCAGTCAGGCAGGCAGGTATTTCGAACACTGCTGCATTGAGTGAGTCAGAATGTATGGAGCAGGGCTGGCTAAATAGATTTACAATCGGAAATATCGTCGATCAGAAAAATTATGAATGATTATCGATATGAATATTTTGTCATCAGTAATATCGCACATATACTATTGTGATGAGTTTTAAGTTTTGTAGACAGTACACAATGGTAGGTGTTCAGTCGTAGTCTGCTTCTGAATCATGTTCAGGATGGAATTACAGAGATGCCAACCTCTACGATTTTATCGTAGTCGCTACGAATTTTAGCCTCAAACTACGCCAATACGATTGCACTAGAAATTCTACAAAATTTGAAGAAAATTCATTAAAATTTGGATATATATAGACAAAAACATATATTTTCGTCGATTAAATACATTTTCTGACTTCAACTTACCTTCCATTCATCAAATATAATGACATGTTTGAACCGGAATCATTGCAAGTAACAAACGTAATTTTAGCAAAATTGTCCTTCAGAAATATGAAGCTGTAATAATTATCGATTGTAAAAAAACATATTTTCGATTGATCATAAATTTTGTTATTTCAGTATTACACTTGAATGAAGTAAACTAACCATTAAATTTGATGAATATTCACGAACAAACATGCTCTCGACAGCATAAAGCTATGCGCATTGTAAAATTTTAACCACTTTTATTGTTTACCTAATTAGAATCCTAGTGTCTTTTTATCATGCGTGCATTTCATTGCATGACAGTATTAGTTATAAGAAACATTTATTAGAAAAAAACTGGGGAAAAACCCTTAAAATTAGTGGTTACATTAAAAATGTGTACATTTCGCTTATAATCGATAATCGTTCACCACAAGTCCTCCGATAATCGATAGCGGATTTCGTTTCCGATTCCCAACACTGATAACAGTAACACTACCAACATTTTGACATGTGATATTTAAGGGAGCAGTGGAACAGAATTGTCAAAAGTTGTTACTGTGGTGAAGAGGACAAATCAATGTTGGGAAAGATTTCCGCCCGTAACCCCCGTTTTTTCATCATTTAATGCCTAAGAATAGATGTTTTTTATCAAAAGGGGAGCTTATTAAGTTATTTATGTTTTGGGGGTTCTAAGCATTTTAGAAGTTTGGTGGAATAAAGCGATTTCTTAGAAGAATCAGATGTCAGGACCTGACCAAGACCCTAACATTTCAAGTGGGGGTTATGGGCGGAACTCTTACCCAATGGTGATGGGCTTTATAAATGTGAGTGGCATTATATAGCGGCATTAATATAAACCAACAACCGTTTAGTGCATTGCATTTATTAATCGCATATGTGTTTTTCATTCCATATACCTGGTATTAAAGTAGAAGGTTACAAAGAATATGTGGCTCGGATTGATAAGGGGTTATTTCCTAAAATAACTTGTGAATAGAAATTTGTATAAATAATTGTTAATATTTGCATAAATATATAATCAACTCATTTTATTCATAAATCGATTGTTCTGGCCTTTCATATCTTTTATTGTAGCGTTTATTTCTGTCGAACTCAAAAACAGCATTTTGAGAATCTTTAGAATCTTAATATGAGTTTCATTAAACTCAACAAGCATACACTTTAAGGATAACAACTTCATGTTTACTGCATGTAGCTTTCGATGTAGATTCTTACCCAGCTAAAATTGCACTGAACAAAAATTGAAGGCATTTCCATTATTGGTTAGGTCAGGATGACCTGTATTCATGTAACATTGAAAATAAATGCTGGAGCAATTGATCTTATGATCGGTTAATCAATCAATCTCACTTGCATCATTCCAGATATATACACACACTTCTTAACATTTGGTTGTAGTCGATTTTAAACATGAAAATCTACACTGAAACGTCACTCTGTTCAAAAGACAAGAAGTTGTCATCCATAGAGTTATATGCTTTATTACTAGCTGACCAACTTCTAGAATGCCGACCAAACAAGTCTCAACTTCTTGTCAATGAATTGAATCGTTGGTTAAAGTTCGCAAAAGGTCATTCCATGTGACCTGTAATGGGATGTTCTCTTATCTTTGTTCAGCAGTACCGAGCTCCAATGTCTGAATTTATTGAGATACAGTCAAACCCTGTTTACTCGGATCCCATCAATCCGGTAACCCCGCCTTCCGGACGATTTTTTGTTGAAACGAAACTTACCTTTAGTAATTGTACTCGCTTAGCCAGCCCCCGCAATTCCAGACATGGACGGAGCCCATTTCTGATGTCCCCCGCCGTGATATTGCTGGAATATTGCTAAAAGCGGCGTAAAACTAAACTCAGTCAGTCAGCCAGACACGGACTGAGAATTTTCAAACCATTCCCATAGATTTCCATTGAAAATTGATCCGAGTATCTGGACGGAAAGATCTGTGTGACTAAGTGTATTCATTGTTAATTTCTCAGCAGGCGTTTGATGTGAATTGGTTAATTACCCATCAAAACACTAGGGAGGCGTGTCACTTCAGTTGTTAATTAGGATTTGGCAGGTGTGAGAACATCTCATCAGTAACGGAAACACATGTTAATTAGAATTAGGATTAACTGCATTATAATTGTACTGTATATAACGTCTCGTCAAAAGGCAGATATCGAGTCAAGTAAGGTGTACAATGTACATGTATAAATATACGTGAATCAACGTGCTGAAAGAAAGTTTATTGGTACATTTATATGTTGTAAATCACTAATTTTACTATTGATTTATTGATATACATACATGAATAAATTTTCAATATACATGTACATCGTCAATACGTTTTGCTTGTTTGATCCAGTTAACAGGACGCCTCGCTATCCGGACGATTTCCAAGTGTAACCAAAATGTCCGGATAAACAGGGTTCCACTGTATATCTTTTTTCGATGCGTTTACCCCTAGGATGTTTCCATTCCCATGTATTGTGTTCACGTAAGAAACAACCTATTGTTCCATTGTCAGCATTCTCAAGGTGTCTCAGAAACGATCATCACACGTATAAGCATGCGTTACATAGTGTTTTATGTCTGTCAAAATGTGGTACCACCATAAATTCTTGGAATATTGTGGGAAATTCAAGTCAATATTCTTTAACCTGTATTTATTTCTATTATTTTGTTAAGTTGCCTGGTGACAGATTAAGAAAGAACTAGTTATCTCCAAATATTACAAACTCGGTGATGTGGTCATCATATAAGTGGTTTCAATCAGTGCTTGTCGTGGTGATTTGAAACCATTTCATTGTTCCTCTAGTCCTGAAGAATTCCCGAAAATACACACAATCTCCCGGAGATTTTTGTATTATTAATGAAGAAGAATTGTGAAATTGAAAATTTCTGAATGCATTTTCCTGAAGTTTCCATATTGCATTGTCACTATGATATGCTGTGACTTTATAGATTTCGAGATGCTCAAGCCGAAACATGAAATATTACAAAAGAGAGATATGTTCTGGACAAAAGAACTGGGATCCATTGAAACCGTAGGATGGCATAGGTGAATAATGAAATCATCCTGTGACTGGCTCGCCTGTCCCGATTTACCAATCTTTTGTAAGCGTTATGACCTATCGTAACTCATACTTATCATTGACTTACAAATGATGTAATGCTACGAACCACTTTGTGGATCGAGACCCAGTAGCAGGGCTCCAGATAATTTTTCAACACCAGGAGTACATATTTTTTAAATATAGGAGTACAGGAAAAACTGGAGTACATTTAGAGTACTAAATGGAATTTAATGCAGTGTGCAAGTTTGAAGTTGCATTAAATGTTTTCCCCCCCCAAAAAAATATGGCAGACGAAGGAAGTTTCCAGCTACATCAAATGTTTTTTGTTGTTTTGTTTTTTTGTAATTTCCTCAAAACATCCGTCAGGCAAAGGAAGTTTGCAGCTACATCAAATGGTTTTTTTGTTTTTTTTCCCCCTCAAAACATCTGCCAGGCAAAGGAATGTGTTGAGGAACAAATCACTTGTTAATAAGACATTGTTTGGCCTAAATCAGTCACTGAAACACTTTTAATGCAATGTCCAAAACACAGCTCTAACACACATATCAAATACATCACCGTGGAATAACCATGGTTTTTTTTTCATATTTAGCCACCATCAGACCTGTGGTGATTAAAACATCGTAACAGCTTGCAGTTCGAGAAGTAATGATTGGTCAGTTGAAGTTTGAGCCACTTTTTGAAACAAGGGGTTTGCTATTTTTCAGTTTCACTTGTCATTGATGTACAGTCGAACCCTGTTTATCCGGACATTTTGGTTACACTCGGAAATCGTCCGGATAGCGAGGCGAGTACAATTACTGAAGGCAAGTTTTGTTTCACCATAAAATCGTCTGGAAGGCGGGTTTCGTTTCACCTAAAAATCGTCTGGATATACGGGGTCCGAGTAAACGGGGGTTCGACTGTATACCCTCCAAAACAAACCTGGGTATCCGATCCACAAAATTTTCGTAGCACAATGACATTCGTAATCCTATTATACGTGATCCTATAATTTGTCTTCAGCTTGCCGTAAGAGGAACTGATAAACTGTTGAGTTACGACACCACGTTACGTTACGTATGATTTGTGGATCGTGACCTCAACCAAGTACATTAGAGTAGAATAGCTGTTTCATATAGTTCCAGAAACATGGATTTCATTGATCTCTGAATTATTCTTATATTATTTATTTATTTTTGTGTGCGTTTAAACATTTTTCTGTGTTGAGTATTTTTCTATGTATACACTTTCAATAAAGTGGTCCAATAAAAAACAACAGTGTTTGTTGTGAAGAAATTGTTATTTTTCATTCTTGTGTGAGAGTGAATCAGCCTTGAAGACACAAGTGTTGATGATAGTCACATAGTTTTCCTACATTCTAAACATTGACGGGCGGTGGGGTAGTCTAGTGGTTAAAGCGTTGGCTCGTCACGAAGACCCGGGTTCAAATCCCCACATGGGTACAATGTGTGAAGCCCATTTCTGGTGTCCCCCGCTGTGATGTTGCTGGAATATTGCTAAAAGCGGCGTAAAACCAAAACTCAGTCAGTCAGTCAGTCTAAACATTGACACTTTGGAAGGAGTGAGTGTAGTTTATTTTTACGCCACTTTTAGCAATATTCCAGCAATATCACACAGGGGACACCAGAAATGGGCTTCACACAATGTACCCATGTGGGGAATCAAACCCGGATCTTTGGCTTGACGGTCGAATGCCTTAACCACTAGGCCACCCAGCACATTGGAAAGAAACCAGTGAGTATGATTTTACGCTGCTTATTGCAGTATTCCAACAATATAACGATGGGAACACCAGACATGGGATTCCCAACATTGTAACCATGTGGGGAATCGAACCCAGGTCATTGGTGTGACAAGTGAACAGTTTAACCTGTGGTTTACTCAACTGCCCCTATTAGGGAAGCAAATGGTTGGTGCGATGGCCTGTAGACTTGGTTGATTTCATGTCATTGTATCCCAACAGCATGGACCTTTGGTCATAATATCAACCACTGGATTGTCTGGCCCAGGTTTGATGAAACACAGACTGATCTCGTATCAAATGAATATTGTAAACCAAGGCTGATTGGTTGAAAAACATGATCAAATGGTATTCGATTCCCGGAAATTGCAAGACTATTCACTTCGTATTGACACGTACAAATATCGCTCAGAATTGTATTGTTGCGTCGTCAGCTGTGATGACGTCATTCAAATCATATTGTGACGTAAAGTTGGAATGACGTCACAAATGAGCAGTTCCAGAAACGGCCAGCTGACATTTCACTGCTGTACCTGTACTCAATGTCAATGAGTGCAGACAGTAAAACCCATTTGGGCTTTTTGGTTTACTTTTGTGTTTACAATGGCGATAAACATCATGTATTGGACAATTTCTAGGTGTTATTGAGTATTTAAAGCATGGGAACACGGTCGGTTCCAAATGAATTCCTGTGCTTCAAATACTCAATAACACCCGGAAATTGGCCACCACGTGATGTTTATCTCCTAATTGCTCAGTGTGAAGTTACACAACAAAACACAAACACTTGTCAACAACAAAAAAGTGATCATCCCAAGTGAGTGAATGAGGCATGTTTTACACCGCTTTTAGTTTAGCAATATTCCAACAATATGGCAGGGGACACCAGAAATGGGCTTCACCCATTGTACCCATGTGGGGAATCGAACCCGGGTCTTCAGACTGACTGACTGACTGAGTTTGGTTTTACGCCGCTTTTAGCAATATTCCAGCAACATCACAGCGTGGGACACCAGAAATGGGCTTCACACATTGTACCCATGTGGGGATTCGAACCCGGGTCTTCGGCGTGAAGAGCCAACGCTTTAACCACTAGGCTACCCCACCGCCCCTGATCACCCCAACCATGTGTGCAATCAGCGTTATGCCATGGGCCATTAGCAACTGAGGACATCAAAAGTGAGATTAATGGCTGCACCCCTACCTTGCATTAATTAACACCGAGCTAATTAACTTTGAAACATTCTCAGCTTATCAATATAAACCCAAACAAATAGTGTCAGTAAAATAATTTATTGTATATCCTATTCAAAAGGCTTCAAAATAGAAGTATGTTAAAATAAATATAACTGCATAGTAAATTATACATAACATGGTGACAAAAGCATGAAGAACACAGTAACCATAGTAACCCTGTCTCGGGAGAAGAACGGACATCGAGTACATGAAACAGTCTAATAGTACTACATTTGAATTCATACCAGTTCCGTAATGACATACCAAGCCATATAGAAAACTACAGCTGATACAAGAAAACATTCACACACAAAACACTCAGAATATCAGTAACCCAGTTTGTCAGAAGAGGCGACTAAATTTAACAGGATTGGGTGGTCAGACTCGCTGACTTGGTTGACACATGTCATTGTATCCCAATAGCGTAGATCAGTGTTCATGTTGCTAGAAGTGTGTTGTTAAGGCCAGACCAATTTCATTTCTTGTTTTACGGATTTTTGTCCTCAGAAAACCTAAAGGCAGGAGGGAAAAAAATAACAAATAAAAAACACCAGTCAAAGTTATATTCTTTTTAAATACTAAAAGTATTTTACTTTTGACAATTTATGAAGTATATATGGGGCAAAAAACAATCTAAAAACATTTTCTTGCACATTTACATTTTTGGCCAATAAAAATATTATAACTTTATTTTTTTGAGCAGGGAAAATTATTATTATTTTTTTTTTCTTATTCCTGAAAAAATACGGTCGGCGGATCCGTAAAACAAGAAATAAAATTGGTCTGGCCTAAACAACAGCCACAAAAGACTTCTGAGCTTTCTCCCTCTATGATAATATTAGCAATGATTGTTCTATTATTTGAGCATTTGCACCAATTAGGTTGCATAATCAGAATTCAAAGGTTCTTGGCAGTGACTTCATAATTACCTGGACATTTTGAGGCAGGGTGAAAATCTTTCTATTTTCTGTTTTAAGCCAGATTTTTTTCACTTCACATAAAATATCTTCAACCTAAGAGAAAGATCTCTTCAAACGTGATTGTCATCTTTGCTAAGTGACTTTTAAATTGCTACCTTTCAATCGCTATCCAACTGCTAACTTGTCAAATGAATTTGTTTTCTCATATTAAAAGTTCTTATATTTAAAGCATCAAATTACCGACGAAAAGTTATGGTTTTAGTGTAAAAGATTTATCAGGTATATGAAGTTTTGTTCTCTGTTGGTGTATGCACAGAGAAACACAGTCTTGTATTCACTACATTCCTCAAACCAATCATAAAGGACAACAACTGCAAAGTGCACCTTTCAAAGCCTCTGTGTCCTGCATCATGACAGGAATTAATTTGTTTTGAATTACTAAAATCCATGGCAAGTGTTCATGAAACCACATCAAGTGTACTTGCCATGATGTTTCCATATGAAAACAGCAATGTAGGAGAGATTCTTTTGAAAGTTAAATTACGATTTTTTTTACATGTCATAAATTACAATTTTTCTCAAAGAAATATTTTTTACAGATGAGGTGTTAGTCAAATATACTCCTAAAATATCTACTTTAAACAACAATGTTGTGAACAGTTAAGTAAACTACACGAATACATGTCTATTTAATAGCTTCCTGAAACACAATTTTAATGGCCATCAGAGTGAGTGAGTATGGTTTTACGCTGCTTTTAGCTATATTCCAGCAACATCACAACTGGGGACACCAGAAATGGGCTTCACACATTGTATCCATGTGGGGCATCAAACCTGGGCCTTCGGCGTGATGAGTGAACGCTTTAACCACTGGGCTACCCCATCGCCCTTAATGGTGACCAGACTGACTGAGTTTGGTTTTACGCCGCTTTTAGCAATATTCCAGCAATATCACTGCGGGGGACACCAGAAATGGGCTTCACACATTGTACCCATGTGGGGATTCGAACCCGGGTCTTCGGTGTGACGAGCCAACGCTTTAACCACTAGACTACCCCACCGCCCTTAATGGTGACCAGAACATACAGCACGGTATGAAGACTTCAATTACAGTTTGATTAAATAGTGGCTTCAGTTAAAGCACAAACGAGTACATATCGACTTCAAATACAGCAAATTGATTACATGGTGACTTCAAATAAAGCACAGATTGGATTACATAGTGACTTCAAATACAGCACAGATTTATCACATATTGACTTCAATTACAGCAGACTGATTACATATTGACTTCAATTACAGACTGTCAGTAACAGGTACTGCCTTTCTTCACTGAAACAATAAAATTAAGGTAACATTATATGTTACACATACATTTTGTTTACTCAAGGGGAGATGACTGTTTATCAACATGAACCTCTTCAACTTCAAAGCACCCAGTTGTCTTCATCTTTATTGTAAAGAAAATGATATTTTTACATGGTAGTGTTTTAAGTAGTTTAAAGAAATGGATTATGATAAACTCATTCATATATTTGTTTCAGTTCTGAATGTGCAGCAATTTTCCATTAAGACATGTTCTCAATGATATACAAAAATATTGACAGTATAACAAAATCAAAGCTAAATATTTATCTGAAACACCAGCATTGTAAAAACGCTGTCAACACAGTGATAGATACCGTCAACAACAACAGCAGTTTCATATAAGTACACAGCAGCCTCGCGTAAGTACAGAGCCATAACACAAACAGAGTTGTCCCCCTTTAATTGAAGTCCATAAACCTAACTCAAGGTCACTAGGCTACCCCATATTGTACCCGCCCCAAGGAACAAGAGCACTATTCCTGAATACATAAGTAAACTGTATGCAAAGCTGACTAAGAAAAAAGTGCATAGAATTTCTTCCAAAAAATATGTGAAAATGACATATATTTGATTTGCTCTATTTCTTTCCACTTCTTTAATGGGTTTGTGGACCTTGCTCTTCCTAGAAGATCAAGCTTTCCCCTTCTACATGCTACTTTATACACACAGGCATACCGATGGAAACCAATCCATCCCAGAAACAAATCCATAATTTGCCATCATTGTTTAATGCTTCTTTAAGTTACTGCTAGGTGGCAAGATTTTGACACATTGTATTGTGGCTAAACTATTTTGATACAATACTCTTGAACTTGAGCGTTAAAGCAATTAAGGGGTAATTTATCACACAAATGAAAGAGTGGGAGTAAAACAGTCAAGGGGAGGTAACTCCATAGAGATATGCAAGTAACAACCAAAGGCAGATAACTCATCAAAACCGGGTTCCATCTTGTTTAACTCGATATCACAATATAGCATAGTTAAATAGGGACACACCATCCACAAAATTATGCTTTGTCTGCAAAGGTGCTACAAACAGTATTCCAGAAAAACAAATGAAATATTGAGGTGTACTGTAGATCAGTACTTACAGAGACAGTTGTACTCTGAGGCAAGAGTACAGGTTTAAACAGTCAAGGTTGGTGCTGGTGTAGGTGCTGAGGTTATTTCTACTCTGGCCTCCAAATAAGCATGGTACTGCTTAAAGTCAGTTCATACAGCCTCTTCAATACAACACAGATTGGAATCAGTGTTTAAAACTCAAAAATTCCAAGCCAAACAGCCGGACTGATAACTTAAAAAAAATACCAGTCCAGATAAAATAATTCCTGTCCGGTTTTCAATAATAAACTGAAATTACACGTGTTGTGATTGGTTATCGTAGCTTGAACTGTCCAATCGTAAGTAGTTTAATATAATTTTCATAATACCCTTAACACCTCAAACTGACAAGAGAACATGTCTGATGATATGAAATATATACTGTTAGGGGTATAAATATCTACCAGACCACCGGACAGGCTACTTTTGAAATTTGACAGTCCGAGATGAAAGTAAACCGTTCTGGACGGTCGGGCAGGCGGGAATTTTAACGCTGTTGGAATACGCTGCCTTCACCCACGAAAAGATATAGTTGCTGTTTTCAACCAACAAATCAAGAAGAACCCTTCTTTAATCGAAACGGTGCCAAGAGAGATCAGGCCAATGAGCATTAAGCTAACTGCACAAACGGTTTAATTTCTTGCTTGTCATCGTGTACAACATGCACCATACACTTGTGAGCGTCTGCTCTCTGTATTGCTTCAATTACTTCCGTATTACTTAAAGCCCATGGTAGGGTTTATTTGACTTTAGTAGGTTTAAACATACTGATTTCATTAAAACATCACACTTAGCATGTGGTCGCATGTACTAATATATGACAGAAAATACAATGTAAACCGACCCTTGAAGTGTTGACCACAGTGAAAATTCAGTAGCAATGTAACTTCTCCAGGCTAAAACTTCATTTACATGTATAATAGCACTTGATCCTTAAGTGTCAACTATAAACACTTTCACATAGTTTTATGGGTTTGAGGAATTTCCAACATCTCACTGTACTTTAAAAATAATTACTAGTCAGTACAAATGACTTCACTGTAGTAACTCACTGGCTATAATCTGCCTCGATTGCGTTAAGATTTGTTTAACAAACTTGAAGCACACACTGTCCTGCAAGATCATCTCAAACAAGTGACCCGAGTGAAGAAATTATATTTCTAACAATTTCAAACCAAGATTACTTCAGGTGAAAAGAGCCGAATGCATTATTATATCTGTAAATGCATTATTCTGACAGCCCCAGTAACTATGGTAACACAGTTTTTGTGTTTTATTGATAAGCCTCTGTTGGAAAAATAGGAAAAAAATACTTTGAAAATAAAGGTTTGATAGAAAATATGAATAATTTGAACTTTTTTCATATCTAAAGAAAACTACTCAATCCTGATTAAACTTTGAACAAATATTTTGCCTTATCAAAAAACATTATTTTTAAAGAAACTAAAACTGACCAGGCTTAATGTTATCAAGTCAAGTGATCGGTTTCAGAGTAATCACAGATTTTCTCTGCATAAAAACAGCATCCTATCAACAAACAGATATTTGAATTTGAATGAATTGAACAAAAGGCCATCATAATTCATCCTTTTTCTGTTTTGGTTCAAAAGCCCAGAAAGACGAGGACAGTCCTTTGGTGTCTCGTTCCCTCTTGGCGAATGCTGTAAATGTTGAGATACAGTTTCCTATGAAGTGGTCCGCCTTGCCAAGAATAGCAAGGTCAAGGTGAGGGCTGGCTGGACTTCCCTGCTTCACAAACTTCACCTGAAAATAGAAAATTACATGAAAATAGAAACAACAAAAATCTTTTTACATCTGTATGAAATCTCTGCTAAAAGCAGACTCAATTGTACAGTTCTGACTATATCATGAATATGTCTTTGTTTGATGCCTCTTCAGCAATTTTACAGCTGTACGACATGGTCAGTAAAAACTCACCTCTGGACCAGACAATTCAGTGATTGACACTATGAGAAATGATGACTGAGCATGTGTTTATGAATCACCATCAAATAGTTATGATATTATATGTGTTTGTGAAAAGTTCTTCAAACGTGCTTTTTCCAAAATGGTTCACGAAATTCACACTGGATCAATTCATTAACATACCTTCATCGAGAGGCTAACAGATGTTAAATGTAACCCAGTTCTAAAAAATAGCTGGCCAGTCAAATTAAATGTAATTGGTCATTTGATTTAACAAGCAGTTGACTGTATGAGCATCCCTTCCAAAATTGGGACACAATGGTACAAAATCTGCCAGGTCACATATGGAAAGTCCCCATTTACCCAAGAATCAACACTGTGAGACTAGTAAGGAATAACCAGAGGTACAGATAAGCTTGGTATCTGCGTAAATTATGCAAATATTTATTTGAAAACTCAATTCCTGTTAAGTCTATTGCATACAAGTACGCTTGAAGTTTTGTAAATACCCAATAAATGTGATCTTAGATGCGTACACACAAAAATGTCAAATCTTAGCTTGCGTACCGGTGGATAGATAAAATAACTGACGTATATTTAAAGGTTCTATTTTAGGACATGAACTTGACACCTTGTAGTCTTTCTTATCGTTTCTCATATTACAGATCAAATGTAAATCACAAACACCAACATTTAAACTTTTTTTATATTTTTAAAATTAATGGAAAATGGCAAAATACCCAATTGAGTTTGAGTGTGGTGAGTACAATTTATTTGGTTACTCAAAGGAAAATTAGGATACCCAATTGAGATGAAGACAAGCGAGTACATAACTCAATGAACCCAAAAGTTATCTGTAGCTCTGATAACTCAAAGACACATAAAATTTCAAAAGTACCTTTTTCATGGCTTTTTGCATGACATCTATTAAATCCCTGTCGTCTGTGGCAACAAAAACTGTTCCAGCATTTAACCGTTTCACCTCAGCCTTGACCTTCTTAACAACACTTTTATCCGATGGGTAACATGTTTCCTTGGTTGCCTTTCCCTTTTCACCTCGGTAGCCGATGCACTGAGGAGAAGCGAACATATTTTCCGAGCTGTCCATGTGTTCACACGCTCTTTTCTGCAACAGAGAAGGGACAAAGATAGCATAGCATTTGCCAACAAGAAATGTTGTATCAAGGTATAGTCTGTTTGGGTCAAAATAATACTGATGAATCACAATCTAACTCCAAATTGGTTCATGATCAAACATTAATTTCAACGCATTTCAACCAAAAAAGAAAGTTACTTAACAAACTATCATCATTTTATTTGATTTTCCAGGGAAGTTTTACGAGAGTAAAGTAACAGTATCTGAAAAGAAAGATGAATGTACCAGAATCATGGAATATTGGTCAGACATAGAACTTACAAAATCAATGCCATTTCTGAGATGAATCCCAATAAAAGGCTTGTCTTTTATATTTTTTTGCAATGAAATCGTCCGCCATTTTCTCATACTTGTCCGACCAGCGGACATACTTCTGTAGTGGCACGTCTGCCCTCTGGACGGGGAAGGCTCCGGGGGGTCCTGTGAAGGCAAGCACCGGGTATTTGTCCCCAGGGTATCTGAAATTAACAATACATGTATTAATATTTATTATTATTATAGGATATTTTATATAGCGCAGGGGCGGTGGGGTAGCCTAATGGTTAAAGCGTTGGCTCGTCACGCCGAAGACCCGGGTTCGAATCCCCACATGGGTACAATGTGTGAAGCCCATTTCTGGTGTCCCCCGCCGTGATGTTGCTGGAATATTGCTAAAAGCGGCGTAAAACCAAACTCAGTCAGTCAGTCAGTCAGTTTTTACATCTGGTCACAGGTGGGCTTGATCCCAGCACCTCCAAGCTCACTGGATCCCTAGCCAGGCGCCTTAGACAGCTCGCCCACCATACACTTACATGTACCAATGATACATACTGAATTATTTTGAATGGCCTTTCTAAATAGGCCAAACTTCCAAACAAAGATGTTGTTTAACACTTGGGTCAGCTATGTCTCAAGCAGTGTTTGCCCTTAACCCTGAAAAGCTGCAGGCCCTAAGGACCCAGAACCATAAAAAAGAATTGCGAGTCCAGATCAGAATGTGGAGGCTACAATTACTTTATCACAGCCATGTTGATGGTTCAGGCTCATAACGCCGACCTTTCGACCAAACTTTACGGTTGATTGAAATATAAAGGTCGACGTCCTGAGACTAGTTTCATTTTGCCAATTAATTATGGATTACGAGGACAATGCAGGATCAAAGAGTTGTTAGAGGAGGATAATCCGGATTATGCGGACGAGAGCGCACCTAATGAGAAGATGACAACAGATGACAGATTTTTATCAGTTGACAGATTTTAGCATTTTTAATAAATACATCGTAAATTCATATAGCATACATTTTTTCACAGATTTTAACCTAAATGCAATAGGTGGGATGCTGAATCAGCAAACTGCCTCACGGACAGTGTTCCTTATTCAAGCCGGTGACAAATGTCATCCAGTCGTCGCTCCAAATCCCTGTATTTCCTCTTCTTGGACGGACGCTTCTGGCCAGCAGCATACTGAACCAGCTTGTTTTCGGTGTTGGTCTGTTCTCGTGACAGCAACGACACAATCTCGAAAATGTTTGGATGAGCCTTGCCGACGTATTTCTTCATGCCACCCTTCTAGGTGGTTGTTTGTTCTTGGCCCATCTGTGTTGTGGTGGTTCCATTGCGTCATGTGCAGATCTCCCTCCACCCAGAAGTTGGTCATGTAGTCTCAGAGTTTTCTCGTTTTCTCTTGCTGACTCTGTACATGAATGCGCCATCAACCAAGTAACGACTGCCGCGAGCTGTAGGGATGAATCCCTGATCTAGCTGTGCATTTGCCATTTCGAAATCGAATGTGAATCCTTTGGCCATTCCATAGATATTTATACCAAAGATATGAACAATGTTCAATATTGGCACTCTACTAACCCAGCGGGCACACAACGTTGAATCAACGTTGAATCAACGTTGAATTTTGGTTGTTTGGTTGATCAACCTTTCATCAACGTTGATTCAACGTTTATCATGCGACCAAAGAAAGTTAGTCGAGATTCGTTTAGTTGTCAACGTTGTTTCAACGTAAGGAACCAACAAAATGTCAACTAATTGTTTCCTTGGCAAATTTGATACATAATTCATATTGGTAATAGGTATCCAACTTAGCAACTATCATTTCTGAACATTATTTTCATAAAAGATCAAGATCGAGCTAGTGACAGATATAATCTTATATATTATTTGATTGTGCATCGATCAACAGACGGAAATTTTACGTAAATCGCAGTTTTAGGTTTAAAGTCATCAGTTATCCAAATTGCATTACATTTAATATTTTCCCACAAAACTGTGAAAATTGTATAATTCCGACAATTTGCTTTCAAACACAAAGCCAGATGTTGACCTTTCGATCGCCTCGTTTGGCCATATCCGGACATGCGCACAATTATCGCTCGCAGCGCAAAGGCAGCTGATCGTTGTCAGTTCACTTTTGGCGAAGTTCAGCGCATAATATCGTTCTATTTTCACCATCTTCACGGCATGCTGGTGTTTATTTGGTAAGTATGTCCTTCATGTATAATGAAAACGTAGGAATGCCGTTTAAATCTAGCAGTAGCAAGAAACTCGAATTAGGGCTCATGTTTTATCTCACAAGGTTACGGTATGTCACAATACATGTTTCTCAAAATTTAGTGGAAGCCCGTGTTTTCCATGAACTTGTTTTGTTATTTTTCAATATATTTGCATGCATATATTTGGCATTTTATTTTATAATCGAATAAGATTTCCTTTCATTACCCATCACCTGATTTGAATTTTGCAAATATACATTTTCAAATAATCAATAAAGTACATCAATATAAGGAACCGTTCATAATTAAACTTATGGCTGCGGGTGGGGGTGTTGATTGTAAGGGTTGGAGGGTGGGGTGGGGTGTCACCCATTTTGTTCAGGGGAGCTAAGGGGTCAGCATTTTTGTACACACGCACTATGTTTAGAAATTATGGGAAGGGGAGGGGCGTCATAGATAATGTACATGACATGCAGGGTGGGCCGTCTCTTATTCTGTACATACTCATACACTTTAGGGTGGGTGGGGTGGGGTGGGTGTAATTCGTATTGTACATAAAAATCAACATCACCCCAAAGCCATACATTATGAACGGTCCCTAAGGGCAGCTATACAAAATCGGATAAGATTAATCAACATTTTATATTGCATCCCATTATTATGAACATTTGTTCGTTTGAATAGATCTATCACTAAATGATGCATTGAGCACGCCCTGAACCCTGTCAACATATCTATATTATTGGGGGGAGGGGGTGGTGGAGAATGGCGTTAGGAAATGCAACGAAAATTTTCACTTTAAAATGTCTTGTGAAAGTCTTTGTTAAGGATGAAATTGTATATAATTTATTTGAACTTTTATTTATTTATTAAAAGTGTAACTTCACTAATGATTCTTTGATGGGACAATTAACAAAACTGCACCCACAGACTTTCATTCTTACACTTGTTTGGAAGGGATATGATAATTCATGTCTCTTAAAGGTTAAAATCTTACATACAAAAGAAGTAATTTTAATGTAAGGAACATTTAATTATGAAATAAGATTATTTTAATGGAATTTGCAGAAATCTCATCTTCGAAGACTGGGTGGCAGCAATTTTGTGGATCACATAAAAGGAGCAAGGTTAAAACACGCGTTTTAACATTTCACTTGTTTCCAGTATATCCACCACAAAGTTTAAAGAGAAAGATGATAATGCTCTTTCATTACCAACTGTTTTGAATATTTGTGATAATGTTTGGTCTTTTTGGTGATAATAGTTAGATCTTTATTTTCATTTATATATTAAGGTTGATCATTTAAGAGAAAAAATTGACAATCATTTCTCCCGGAGATGTTTAGTTTAATGAGCACTCCCTTGCTTGGCCATATTGTTTTTCGCCGTAAACAGCTGGATGCAAGATAGCATCTTGAGAGGACAGAAGTCATACATTTATAGATATATAGAGATGTTTATTGCTGGGAAACACTCTTGGGTATTTGGTCAGCTGTAGAATTTGAATATGATGTTTTTATTATTGTCAAAGGGTAGGTTTTCATTATTTGCAATCTAATATGTGTGCAGTGAAACATACTGAGATTTGGAAGAGTCCATTATTTAAAGTACAGGTGTTGTTAGATATCAGCATTTTATGTACATGTTCCCTTGTTAAGATCATCTATCGAAAGTATATTAGAGAGAAGGTGTATATTTGTAGTGTTTTAAATCAGAGTTATTTTCAGTGTATGACCTACATTTCAATATGTTTTGGCCACCTGTCACCTTTGGTCAAATAGAGTAGAACTTCCATTTCTTGGAATTGAGAGTCAGCGATGCACTGTTTCCAAGAATTTATTATTGCCAGCGATGTTTGTTCTGAGTACATTTAAGTCTTTTGAGTGTAGATTGGAGTTGTAAGAGATGTTATTCAATGTCTTATTATTAATGGTATGATAGATTATTTCTGGCAATGTAGAGTTTAATCTCATTATTTTATTGTTCATGATTCAGAGAAGCATAGTTATGGCGTCGCCGATATCACGCACACATAATTCATTATATGAGAGATTTTTCTAAAGCGTTCCTATAAGAGATTAAGTGTAAACATTTATGAATTATAAAAAGTTATTTATCTGAGTTTTATGAGTGTACAAATGACAAAGAGAGAGAGAGAGTAGATAATAGAGAATATATTGTATACTTATGAGAGCTCATTATTGTTTTCAGAACTCCATGATCCATGCTTCCTTGTGTTTGGGAACAAATGGTGTTGGGAGACCTCCCACTTTAGACTTGTTCTTTGACCTGTGAACCACCACCCATTTTGTTTTCTTATCATTTAATGTAAAATGGCTTTTGTTACAATTTATGACTCCTGGTAGCAAAATTGCTACATCAGTTCAACTCCTATTAATTTGAAATAATCATTTCCGAGAATCTCTAAAGAAAACTAAATCTGACAGAATAACAACAATCTTCCATTGTTTTGCAGGACAATGTCAAACAATTTGATGTCAAGAATGAATGTTGATGGGCAAAACGGCAAGTTTTCTTTTAAGAATACAAGGTTGTATTCAATCATCTCTGGTAAGTTAATTACCAAGTGCAGCATTTTCATCATGACCATAGCAAATAATATATGACAGTAAAGCATCGTCTAATTCATCCTACCGGTAATTCATAGTCTAATTAAATAATCAACTTGCAATTGAGGATTTTCTTTGAAAATGTTTAAGAAAACTTCCATTCCTTCGGGTTGAAAATATAAATTGTTTACACTTTTCGTCATATTTTGTATTGATGCTGTTCATATGTTCACATGCCAAGTTACAGCAGTGAAATGAACCTTTCAAGTGATTGATTAAACAAATACTTGAATCAATTAAGACAATATATCTTCCATATAACTTATTCATGTATTTAAATATAAAATTTCAGAATGTGTCCTATCTCAAGGGAATGAGATGGGAATGCATCCGAAGCAAATTTCAAGAAAGAGTTCGGAACATTTCTGAAGTATTCACCTGACCGCCAGGCAGGGAGTGGCAGAAAGAAGAGGAGCTGATAATTGTGTTTTTGGAGTTGGAATTGTGTTGAAAAATCTGAACTGTGGTATAGAAATTGGTGGCGTAAATGTCACTTTGATGCTATATGCAGATGATATTGTGTTATTAGCACAACAGAGATCACCTACAGACTATGTCATGTGTGATGTTTTACATTATGCATTAATCCACGTTTTCTGTGTGCGTGTGTGTTCATAAAGATTTCATGAAAAGTGACTTGTTTTATGTGCTGTCTTCAGGTATAGTTCCTGGTCATCTTGGATCCCTTTCATGGTGAAAGTAATTGCATTGTGTTTATTCAGGGGTCTGTAAAAGAGCTGAAATTCAGACAAAATGTCTTCTCGGGACAATTTTCACCTTTTCAAGGTAACAATACAACAGTAAATAGTTTTTCTTAATTTGGAATACTCTTTTCTTCTTACTGGAATTATACGTCCAACTGACATAAAACTTAAATGAACATTATATTGAATGTGGAATTTTAACCAAGTATTTTATCAGGTAAATATTTTTACTGCAATTTTCTGTTTGAACACTGTTTATTGCAGGTAGCTTTTTGGGTATTTTAGCTGGATGCAGGAGTTTGGTGCTACTTTATTGTAGTTTAAAGATGAAGTGCGAGTCTATTTACAGGAAAGCGTTATACCTCCCAGAGACAACCACGGAACAACCCATTTTCAACGTTAATAATATGTCAGACTTCAACATTGATTCCACGTCGGATATCTACGTCAAAAAACTTTCATATACAACCTATTTTCCATCTATTTTCAACGTTGAGGATCAACCTATTCTCAACGTTGATAATCGGTCAAACTTCAACGTTGATTCCACGTCGGATATCTACGTCAAAAAACTTTCATATACAACCTATTTTCAATCTATTTTCAACGTTGAGGATCAACCTTTTTTCAACGTTGATAATCGTTCAAACTTCAACGTTGATTCCACGTCGGATATCTACGTCAAAAAAAACTTTCATATACAACCTATTTTCAATCTATTTTCAACGTTGAGGATCAACCTATTCTCAACGTTGAAACAACATTGATGTGCCTGCTGGGTAAGTGTTATTGTAAACTTTTCAATCAATTGGAAGTGACATGTGCGACGAGTTCACCTTATCAAAACATCTAGAGCAGATTATCCGCAACGCTAACTAAGCCTAATCAGAACCTAACCTTCAAAGGAAACCGCAGGTCGGCGTCCTGAGACTAGTGGAAAATCGAAAGGTCGGCGTCCTGAGACGACACCATGTTGATACTGATACTCTTTTAACTTGAATTTCTGCTTTATTCTAAACATAATGAATCAAGCGACTTACTATGTCCTAATGCATTTTGTTTGTTTACATAGTTTCATTCACAAGAACCCAAAACAGATTTACCACTGAAATAACAAATAGAATGATGGGTGTTTAATCAAGGGAGGCAACTCCATCCCAAAGGATGGACATATATAACTCTGACTTTTTCAGCCAATCATGGAATGTTAACTGTCACATGAGCTTGCTCTTTACAGTCTACTCCCATTTGTGAGAACTCCCAGTTGTGAGACTCCGAGTTGTGAGACAGTGGAGTAGGTACTTAGAAAAGAAAACACACCTTACTCCCCTATCTGATAGAATGGATTAACCCCAGCTAATTATGGATTAGCTATTTAACTGAATCTTGTGGAGGTAACTTAATGAAACTCTAAAAGATAAAGTAATTAACCTACTCAGATAAATGGCTTTAAAAAATAAACATTTTGTGTAGGTAACTTCGTGATCATTTGAAAGAGAAATTAATTTACCTACTCAGATTTACATGTTTGAAATATCTAGCAATAACTGTTGTAACTATAATTAATCCAAATGTATTTATTAACCTTTGACTGCTCTTTCACCATTATGGCAGGCCTTCAACAAGTAGAATATATCACCAGTTCACGATAATCTTTTTCAGTATTTAAGTATCTATTGAAAACAATAAAGGCTCTTCAACGAACAATGTCTTCTGCGTTAATTAACTCATTAATGAACTATGCCTCCTGCAGGTACTCTTCAGCAACAGGGCTGTTCCCACTTTCATAGTAGGGATGGGGAAGCACCACCTGTGTGCACTGAACCATTAATTAATGTGTCTCACAACTGGGAGTTCTCACAAATGGGAGGACACCGCTCTTTACAGCTGCGCCAGTGCATGTTGCAAGTTGCAGGTACGCAAGATAATCGTACATGTCACTGTGACCTAGAATAATTCTCAACTCAAATTACAGAAATCGCTAACCTGTAAGCATTACTTTACCTGAAGTTAGATTAGACAATGTTCATTCATAAATGCTAGATGTATCTGTCAATATTAAACAAAGGTATTACATAAAACTGCTTACCTTTTCTGCCAGCGTTTCATTTCATGGGCACTGCCAGTATCATAATAGAGAGGGGAAAAGAACTCCGACATGTCAAAGTCGATGTTGTACGTATCCCAGAAGGATGCAAATGGGTTGCCTTCTTTTGCATTACAGTCATTCTTTTTCTCCATATGTCCGCTCACTGTGACAGAATGCTGCAAATAACCACAACACCTTGTCAGACACAGCACAATGTCAGACACAACATCATGTCGGATACACAACAATGTCAGTCAGACACAACACTGTCAACCAATATAGTGTCAATCATATACAGCATAATTTCATACTGACACAGAACAATGACACTCAGTCACAACATAATGTCTGCCACAGTCAAAATTATGACATTCAGATAAAACATAATATCAGTGCGACTCTACAAATGTTAACTTTTCAGTTAAAATGGCTAAATCCACATAAAGTCAGACCAATTTTATTTCTTGTTTTACAGATTTTTGTCCCAGAAAACCTAAAGGCAGGAGGAAAAAAAAAAAAATACATGTTAAAATAAAATCACCAGTCAACGTGATATTCCTTCTAAATACTTTAAGTATTTTACCTTTGGCAATTTATGAAGTGTATATGGGGCAAAAAAACAATCTAAAACCCCTTTTTTTTGTAAGTTTACATTTTTTATCAATAAAAACATTAGGATATTAAGTTTTCAGCGGGGAAAATTAATTTATTATTTTTCATATTCTTGAAAAAATATGACAGGCGGATCTGTAAAACAAGAAATAAAATTGGTTTGGCCTTAAGAATGATTTATAACTACTATGGACAATGAAAACCCCAACAATATCCCTTTCTTCTTATAAGGTCAATATAATTAATGATTACATAGTAACTTTTATTTGAATATTCAAATTGGAGTCAATCAGTGCTATGACTAGGTGCCTTCTTAAAGTAGGTTTGAATCTTAAGTTAGCTGCTTTAGTGTTGGAAACACAAAACCCAATTTTACTTTTGACAAAGACCCACTGTATCACTGAACGTACATATGCGCTGTCCCGGCGGCCACAGTGTCGGCGCCAGCTTCTTCATAAACCACTCCATAGTGATGACGCGATGGAACTTGGCTACCTCGCTAACTTTGAAGTATGTATCGAAAGCCACTTGGACCTGTGTGAGAAAGAAAAGATATTTAGAAATTAGGAACAAACTTAGACCACTGCAACATAAAGGTGTCAACCTCATAAACCGGAGACTGCAGAAGCTATGTCTGATAGCCAGTCTAAATATTGGGCAGGGGTGAGCGGTGCGGTAGCCTAGTGGTTAAAGCTTTTGCTCGTCACGCTGAAGGCCCGGGTTCGATTCCCCATATGGGTACAATGTGGGAAGTCCATTGCTGGTGTCCCCCCACCGTGACATTGCTGCAATATTGCTAACAGCGGCGTTCAACTCACTCACTCACTATTGGTAATATCAGTTCCACCAAATGACCATAATGCTTTTCTGGTTGTTGTTTACCACCCCACTCAGCAATATTCAAACTATATGATGGCAGTCTGTAAATAATTGACCCTGGACCAGACAATCCAGTGACTGACATGAGTGTTGATCTATGCAGTTAAGTTTGGATACAGTGATATGCATCAACCGAGTCAGTGACCTCAACCAGCCAACCCTGTTAGTCGCCGCGTCCAGAGAGCATAGGTGAGCAAAAATGGGGTGTTGAAGTCAGTGAACCAAGTCGCTTGACCACCAAATCTCATTTGTCGCCTCTATCAACATAGATTGCTGAAGACCAATTCTAACCCAGAACGTCACGGTTATTAAGTGAGTGAGTGAGTGAGTTTAGTTTTATGCCGCACTCAGCAATATTTCAGCTATATAACGGCGGTCTGTAAACAATTGAGTTTGGACAAGAAAATCCAGTGATCAATAGGAGCATCGATCTACACATTTGGGAACCGATGACATGTGTCAACTGAGTCAGTGAGCCTGACCACCCGATCCCGTTGGTCGCCTTTTACGACAAGCATGGGATGCTGAAGATCAATTCTAACCCAGATCTTCACAGGTTCACGGTTATTAAAGGACCATTAACATTTTACTGATCAATCAGACACTGAGATTGGGGACAAAACAACCAGCTTGTATTGTTGAACTTGCCAACTGAACATTGAGACTAGATTGGAGCAGATACATTACACTGAGTGACATGGCAAACCAATTCGCGAATGAAAATCAAGGGCAGGTAATTTGAGAGCAGCAGGAATAGATCCAGGGTTGAGTGTTGGTTTACTGAAATGTCAGCCTTTGAGGATCACTTTGGAAATTTCCAGGTCAGTGAATCATCAAAAGATGTGATTAAGTGGGGGTTTATGCCGCTTTTAGCAAAAATTCAGCAATATCACGGTAGGGGACACCAAAAATGGGCTTCAACATTGTACCCATGTGGGGAACTGAACTGAACCTCAAGGCTACCCTAAGGCCACAAATCATAAAAGAAGTAATCAAGCACTCACTATTACAGTGAAGAACATGTTTTTTTAGCATAAGAGACAGTAGGGTTTTCAATTTTTCAAGGTCACACTTACAGATCTACTTTGGCCTCGTCGATATTCTACCCATGGTGGAAGTATAAGGGTGCGGTTAACTGAGGATGCAAATCTCAGGGCTCCCAAGAACTGGTCTGCTTGGTTTCCGAACCTCCCTGAAAAATATATGAAATAAAAAATCAGAATTCTTAAATCAACATGTAAGTCCACTCAGAACCAATTACCATGGAGGAACTCTCAACAGACACTGCTTATTTCTGGTTTCCAGAATGAAGGGAATTTAAATACACATAACTGCTACATGTGCAAAGCAATGACATTGATATTAATGATATCATATCAATGAATAATGATAAGGCCAGAACAATTTTATTTCTTGTTTTATGGATCCACTGGTCGTTATTTTTCAAGAACAATACAATTTTTTTATAATTTTTCCCTGCTCAAAAAATAAAATCCTAATGTTTTAATGGCCAAAAATGTAAACTTACAAGAAAATGTTATTGATATTTTATACTTATCCTGACTCATGCTCTTTTTGCTTGTCTTCTTCTTCTTTCGAACATAGTGGAACACTTGTATCTCCCTAATTGAAGCTCCCTTCAATTTAAAATCACTAATTAGTATTCACCACGAGTTACCTCCTTTCCACAAGCCGCTGAGCGAGGGAGCCACCTCTACCCATGTGCCTCACTCTCTCCTCATATACTGAGCCCAACATTTGAATTTACAGGGAAATCCAAAGTGTTATTTGGGGAGGATGGGAGGGCTGACCTCATGAGTCAGGATAAGTATAAAATATCAATTTTACTCCAAAAATTACATATTTTTCCTTATCCTGACTCATGCTCTTTTTGCTTGTAGCATCCTACGGAACGGAGGTGGGAATATCTAATACTTTGGATTTTTAATAATTAGTGATTTGAACTGTGATGATTGTAATAACCCTATGGGAACTTCATAAAGGCACTGAACTGATGAATTCCTGCTGCTAACTTATCAGCTGCCATATAAAGGTTATTACCATGTACTTATTATGATAAAGTATATATAACATTAATACAATGCTTAAGACTAATAGACTTAAGCTTGTTAATATGCTAGTATAAACTCCTTAGAGTTTGTTAGCTAAAATACTTTAAGATATAACATAGTACTAAGCTTAAGATATGATTAAACTTAAGCTAATTATATAATAGCAAACTCTTTAGAGTTTGTTAGTTAATATACTTATATGATATAGATATAATGCTGAGCTTAAGATATGAATAAGCTTTAGCTACATATATAATAGCAAAAACTCTGTAGAGTTTGTTAGCTAATATATTTTTATAATATGAGTATAGTACTGTGCTTAAGCTATAATTAACTTAAGCTACATATATAATAGCCAAACTCTGTAGAGTTTGTTAGCTATATATATTTTTATAATATGAGTATAGTACTGTGCTTAAGCTATAATTAACTTAAGCTACATATATAATAGCCAAACTCTGTAGAGTTTGTTAGCTAATATATATTTATAATATTAGTATAGTACTGAGCTTAAGATATAATTAACTTAAGCTACATATATATAGCAAAAACTCTGTAGGGTTTTGTTAGCTAATATATTTTTACAATATGAGTATAGTAGTGTGCTTAAGATATAATTAACTTAAGCTACATATATAATAGCAAAACTCCGTAGAGTTTGTTAGCTAATATATTTTACAATATGAGTATAGTAGTGTGCTTAAGATATAATGAACTTAAGCTACATATATAATAGCAAAACTCCGTAGAGTTTGTTAGCTAATATATTTTACAATATGAGTATAGTATTGTGCTTAAGATATTATTAACTTAAGCTACATATATAATAATAAAAAAACTCTGTAGAGTTTATTAGCTAATATGTTTATAGTGTAACCATAGTACTAAGCTTAAGATAAGATTAGACTTAAGCTAAAAGTATATAGCAAAATAAACTCCTTAGAGTTTATTAACTAATATACTTTTATGTTAAAAAACATAGTACTGAGCTTAAGTTATGATGAGAACTTAAGCTATATATATATATAATAACAAAACTCCGTCGAGGTTTTGTTAGCTAATACCTTTATAATGTAAACATACTGCTTAAGATATGATGAAACTTAAGCTAATTGTATAATAATGAAAACAACCCTTTAGAGTTTGTTAGCTATGATATAAACCTAGTATTGAGCTTATGAAGGAAAACTTAAGCTACATATATAATAGCAAAGAACTCCGTAGAGTTTGTTAGCTAATACATGTTATAATGTAACCATAAAGCTTAAAATATGATGAAACTTAAGCTTAAATATATAATAGCAAAACCCTCTTTTAGAGTTTTGATAGCTAATATACCTATATGATATAAACATAGTACTGCGCTTAAGATATGAATAAGCTTAAGTTACATATATAATAGCTAAAACTCTGTAGAGTTTGTTAGCTAATACATGTTATAATATAACCATATTGCTTAGAAATATGATGATACTTAAGCCAAATAGCAAAAAACTCTTTAGAGTTTGTTAGTTAGCAAGTTACCTATATAATAGTAAAACTCCGTAGAGTTTGTTAGCTTAATTAACTTAAGCTATGTATAAAATAGCCAAAAACTCTGTAGAGTTTGTTAGCTAATGCATTTATCATGTAACCATAGTATTACTCTTAAGATATGAATAACTTAAGGTAAATATATATAATAACAAACTCTGTAGAGTTGTTAACTTATATATTGTATGATGTAATAATCATAGTACTGTGATGATAAAAGGAACTTAAGTAAATTATACATAGCATGAAGCTATTTAGTATTGTTATAAGATAAGTAAAAATCTGTTAGATTGACTTATCTTCTCCGAGGAACTGTCAGCTGTTGTCGAGGACCATGGGATCGAATTGGTGTATACCTGAGACGTCCTCGGTGGTGATATCTCTCAGATAATGGTTTGCAACCACCATATCGGATTTCCAGAAATAAACCCTCCATTATTTCCAATCACATTTTGTGTAGAAACAATTGTAGAAGTTAGCTTATAATATCATGAGTATTAAGCTCATGGAGGGTCGGAATAGGTCCATCCGCATATGCACGTAGTATGACAGTTCTGATCCAAATGGAGATATAGTACATGAGACTTCACTCTGCGTAGAAGTTGATGATAGAGGAAATAATCTGTTGCATTTTTTCCTCCTGTTTGGTTTGGTGGAGATAAATTTACAGTGCTCTTGCTGGCCAACTTGATAGAATCATCGTTATCATGGGGTCCAAGTATGTCATCAAGTGTTCATAAACCTCACTTGTGAGGTGTTGGAGCACTATATTCATATCCCAGGTTGGGCGGAAATTTCCGTTTATTCTCCAAACAGAAGTTTAGTAGGTTTACTAACCATCTAGTTGTGTTAATTAAGCTTGATGAAATTCAGCTGTAGTCTCTGAAACGCTGTGGATTTAGATCCACTTGTATCTTCGTCTAGGTAATTCGGCTGCGAAGTCCTTGACGATGTAGGTGCACAACCAGGTGTGTCTGTCCCTCGCTGAACTTTATGTAAAATCGCCTGACTGCCGATCCCTCGTCTAAAACTTGACAGGGGGAGGTCTCTAACCTTGAAGAAAGGCAGTCTAATCATGAATGTTCAGGTTAACTGGACTGTAATGAGGCTTGCTCGCTCACTGATATATAGTTGTCACTTGTGACGTAAGTCTTGAACTGTGAATTGAGATCGACCTCTGTGTAGGTCGTTGTCCCTCATGGTCCAATCAGAACAAGGCATTTTGATTCTGTATAATACCCGCTGTGATGTCACAATGCGGTGTAGCGGGGAAAAACCCACCTTGAATAAATTCTTGTCGCCGCGTTGATATTAGCATAAGCGCCGGTCTTCACCGTAGCTTCCGAAGTTATCCGAGGTGACCCGCGTGTTTTGAGGGTTAATGGTAATCAGCCATGAAACCTCGGCCAAATATCTCAGCTCTGTAATTTTATGCTGGGTAGGTTATTTCCTGGTTGTCGGAAAGTAATTTCAGTTTTGAATATAATTCCGACTTCCTTATATATAAGGGTATAAACAACTTGCAAGTTGTGAGCTTGTAGACTGTATACATGAATGTATCGTCCATAATTGTAGAATTAACGTTGAACTTGTTGTACATATTTCTTCCTTGTGAAACTTTGACGATTAAGAGTTATACTGGCTGTAACAAGGCTGCTGTTCAATTTCGATATTGAATTGTCTGCAGATATGCGTAATGGTCACGCATGTGATAATCGTATCGTCGTCCGGGATTGTATATTAGCAATTTATAATGAATAGTTGATTTCTGTGAAGATCTATGAAATGTCGCTGACTAATAATACAGCGGCGCTCTGTGTTGTAAATAGCCTGAGCAATTATCTTCGCCAGAGGCTTATAGACGGCATCTGGCATACAGTTGATAATCAACTTATCGCGACGCCTTGAACGGACTGGACAGTAGCTATATATGGCGAAAGTGGCTGAAGTATATGGAAACCTTGGAGACTTCCCACCGGTGAACGCCGGAGACTTCGCGAAGTTCTCAGCATCCCTTCTAGATCTTCTGGGTGAAGTAGACTTGGAGCCACTTAGCCTTCAAGCGACCATCGGCAAGGTGTCGAATCAAAGCCCGATTAGTATATATATATATATATATAAATATATATATGAGCTTGCCTTCGTGAACAGCCTCTGTGTTTAACAGGATGTGGGATCGTGAGAAAAACACGCCTAAAGTAGGGCCGCATGGATCATCTTATCATATTCAGAAGTCGTGGTTACGAAGTCTGGTGATAAGTGTCTAATTGATCGTTCTAGATCTATTTAGGCCAGCTGAACATCGCCTCCGCCATGGATTCAACAGAACCAATATCGATTGTAGTTCTTATACTTGATATCGATGATCAACTTGTCTATGGGTTGATCTTCTCGGAGACTTGTGAGGGGAACGTTGATAGTTTCGCCTCAAGCTCTTGTATAGTCCCTCGATGTCCTTCTAGATGATGATGATCTGGATTCAGGTGTCTCCATCGCGATGCCTCAGCGAAGCTTCCTGGCGTCCCGTCCGGGGAACGACGATATGACCTTCGCGAAGGCTTCGTGATGTCTGATGGTCCGAGTCCACATCTAGGGATGAAACCGCATAAGGTGATGATCTATCCTGCCTTCGCGAAGTCCTTCGCGAAGGCTGTACATCTAGGGTTCTTTCCGCTTCGCTGAGGCTGTACATCTAGGTCCTTTCGCCTTCGCGAAGGCCTTCGCGGCGAGCTGTACATCTAGGTCCTTCGGGCCAAGGTGGTCCGTGGACTTCCTTTCGAAGGTGACATCGCCCCTGGCTGCTACACGCTGACGGGGGTGTGAGATTGTCTCACGTTGGAGCCTTCGCGGCGTTCGACCCTGCTACCGCAGAGATATAGTGGTCCTCCATGATGTTCATAATTTGTCGCATCATGTCTTCTGGGATGGTCTGCGGCGCCAGGTCATTGGTGCTTTATCTCTGCGGTGTTAATGGAGGGGTCCACCGAGGAAAATCGTCCGACATCAGTGTAGAGGCATCAGGCTGCATGGTGATCTCTGCTGATGTCGTTAGCTGTCACCGATGGTTTCTTGTGTATGCATCGCCGGGGATGATGATCAGCTGATCATCGTAGAGGTCCAGGTCATCGGCTGGAACAATCTTTCGGTTGAGAAAGTCCTAGTAGACTTCGTTGATTTTCCCTCAGAGGTCGGCGGCTGCCCTGGGTGCGCGGCTGCGCGTTGTGAGTGTTGGTAATGATGGGACCCTCAGGACCGATCATCGCATATCTGCGTTGGTACATCAGGCTGCATGCTGATCTGAGCCGACATCGGGTCAATCTTTGATGTACATCTGGTATGATGACCGGCTGATCATCAAACAGGCCCAAACTGCGATGGGGAGCGGTCTCGCTGTTGAGATGTGGTAGAAAAACCCTCTAGTCTTCTGCTGCGGCGATGGGATGTCTGGGGAAGCAGGATGCTTCTTGGAGATGGCGGACTACGCCCCACACCTCTCCACCACTCTAGCGGAACACCACACGGGAGGGGAGTCGGCCAACAGCAGTAGACTGGCGAGGGGTTCCGTGTATCAGTCATACTAGAGTCTGCATCACGACCTATCTGCTAAAGCGCGTACAAACGCGCAAAGTAAATATTAATAAAAAGGTAGAATTGGATAAATTAGTACCCTTAACTGCAATGTGAATATAATAAACATGGCCGTACATCATATTAAAGGCGGATCAGCAGCAGCATAAAAACGTAATCTGCAATAGTACAGAATTTTCATCAATGTAATCCATGAAGAAACAAACACGGCGTCCCGTGAATAAACTGTAAGAAAACGACTAAATATCAATATATAATCGTAAAATGTAAACTTACAAGAAACTGTTTTTTAAATTGTATTTTGCCCCATATACACATCATAAATTGCCAAAAGTAAAATGCTTCTAGTACAGTAGAATACTTTTATAACCAACACGGATATAACGAACTGACGGCTATAGCGAACTGTTTTAAAAGTCCCGAATAAACCTTATATTATCATATAAAAAGGTGAATAGCGAACTACGGACATAACGACCTAATTTCAGTGGTCCCTTGGAGTTCGTTATTAAGGTATTTTACTGTATTTACATGATTTAGAAGGAATATTACTTTGACTGGTGATTTTATCATCATTTTGTTTCCCTTCAGCCTTTAGATTTTCTGAGTAAAAAAATCCGTAAGAACAAGAAATAAATTTGGTCTGGCCTAATGAAATTCTTTTAAAAACATGAATTATAGGTTGAAATTGTAAGGATATTAATGATATCATATAAATGAATTATGATAATTAAATCTTGTTAAAACATGAATTACTGGTTGAAATTGAAAGGATATTAATGATATTGTATAAATGAATAATAATAATAAAATCTTGTTTAAACAGTAATTATTGATTGTAATTGTAAGGATATGAATAATGATGAAAAATATATAAATAAAATATCTGTCAAACAGAATTCCTACAAAAATGTCTTGAACAGTTGGTTTAGAAGAATTATTTATTTCTATCACAATCATATATATACATGTATATTATATTTATTTAGAGACTAAGAGTTTGTCTAAGAATCGCTGATGCTGCACATTTGTTACCAACTGGCTGTTCAAACGCAGGAAACAGTTGTATCAACCTTGAATGATGCACTAACGTGTCATTAAATGTCGATTAGACTAATTATCATTAGGGTTTATGTAGCCATTAGTTCATGAAGATGTGACACAACTGGGTCAAGGGTCCAAGAACCAACAATGGCAACCGCCACACGCCTCATTCGTACAGAGACTTACCCATACAAGGACAATAAGCAATGTAGCCATTGGTGTCCACTTCCGCAGAATTGAGCTGACCGATGAAGTTGAGGATGAGGATGACCATCACAGTGATCATCGCTTGAAGACAGCACATCTTGTTTGGAAACCTGGAAAACCAGACTAAGTAACCATAACAACACATACACAGAATATATCTGGGCGAGAGTGTGAGTGAGTATGGTCTTTATGCCACTTTAAGAAAAATTCCAGCAATATCATGTTGGGGGACACCAGAAATGTGCTCCCTATACTGTACCCACATAGGGATTTGAACCCAGGCTTTAGGCGTGACAAGTGAACACTCTATCCACTAATAATAAAGATTGATTGATTGATTAATACATCTCAACTAAACATAGCATTGATTAATTCTATGACAAGAGGGCAGTTTAAGCGCACAGTACACAGCTTCTGAATTACTAAAGCTGTGGTCGTGTATCTTCATCACAGAGACTTCAAGTTCATCACTTTCGACCAAAACAAGCCCGCCTACCCGTTGACAAGCGTCCTTACTGAGTCCCAACATAATAACCCTGGGTGGAGCGAACAGATTCTATACTATAGATATATTCACACTGAACACAACAAACATTCACAATGCAACGAAGTAATCCCACACCCCTGTCAAATGCACCAACGCCTGTCAACGATTCAGCACGGAGCCCAAGAATGCGGTCCGAGAACTAGAAGGATGTGATCAGAGACTGTCGATTTCAGTATCGCACTACCGGTATCTGAAGAAGGGCACCTGTTGTTCAGCGTACCTCAGAATAATATATCACGCTTCTCCGGGGTCCCTGGTCGATGTAACTCACGTGTGCATCCACCGTCGCATCACAACCCGAGCAACCAGCCCTGCAGAAGTAGTACACGTGTTAAACCTTTATTTGTTTTGTGTTCGAACCATGCGATTTCTAAGGGAGACTACTCTCTCGTGACGCTTTCAGTGTGGACCATGAAATATTTCGAGTGACGACGAGACGCGTGGGGCTGGTGCATAGCGTTTACATAATCGGTTTGCGATAGTGCTTCTCTACTACACACATGAAACTTAAATGGACCAGGTGATAAACCTTTAGATGTCAAGTTGAACTAAATATTCGAATAAGCTCCAAATATTGAAGGTTCCAGGCAGGGATACTCTACAACACCTTATAGTCTCCCTGCTCCAAGTAACTTACCGTACCTTGCAAATGTACTGCTAAGTATAAACGGATCTTGTGAAGATTAAATGTATCTTGTACAGTTAAAAGATATTTTGCAAAGTCAAATTATCTTGCGAGGTTTCAATTATTTTGTGAAGTTTTAATTTATCTGGCGAAGTAATGTGGCAAAGTGTACATGCTCTGTAAAGCATGAATGTATCTTCCAAACTCTATTTGTATTTTGTATCATTCAAAATGATCTTGCGTGGCTTGTGTATATACATTTTTTTGTTGGATGTAAAAAGGATTGTGATGGGTTTCATGTGCCATGGTTGATTTTTTAGCCATTTTTGACCTGATGGGTGTTACAAGGTTTCACGGTTTTACACACAGTTTAAGTAAGACTTCGCTGAGCCAGGCATCAGTGAGTTGGGTATTACGCCGCCTTTAGCAATATTCCAGCAATATCACGACGGGCTTCACACATTGTGCCCATGTGGGGAATCGAACCCGCGTCTTCGGCGTGACGAGCGAACGCTTTAACTACTAGGCTACCCCGCCGCCCCCAAAGAACCATGAAATATATACTGTTTGTCTACACTTAAACACCTTTTTATTGGACAATAGATACATAAGCCAGGACTTTTTGTAAAACTTCGAAGACTTTTAAGAGACGAGTTCAACACACGCAATTCTTTTCTGTGGCGAAGCCAACAAATTCTTTATATTTTCAGGACATCTAGCATGTTCATCAAATTACTGTTTTCGGTAAAACCTGACAAAACGTTTTGATTTTTTTATATAGCCGGTTCTTCAAACACTGGTTCAAAACACGCTATATTTTGTTCTTTGACGAGGCAAACAATTTCTCTATATTTTAGAAAACATTTATTTAGGACATCTAGCATGTCTATCAAATTACCGTTTTCGGCAAAACCTGGCAACACTTTTTGATTATCATATATGCTCGGTTCTTCAAATACAGCTTCGGGTCTCTCTTTAAATAATACACTACAGCTTCCAGGTAGCGTTGGTGTTGACTGGTCTTTGGCACAAGGTACTCGGAGAGATGGCTTGAATGGACCGCTTGAATACTCCCGAACTGGTTCAATACTGTCGACGGCAGAGAGCGGAAGGTCGCGGGTTCCATCCCCGACCGCGTCATACCAAAAGACGTTAAAATATGGTACTTGTTGGTCCCTGCCTGGCGCTCGGCATTAATGGGTACAACAAGGACTGGTCGGCTCAGAGTCAGAACAATGTGTCTGAGTGGGGTATTCATGCTTCACTGCAGCATGGTATCTCAGTGGGCTAGCACTATAAAACCAGCTTAAGTATGGGCTAGTACAAGCAGCCGCACATGCACACGCATGCACGGCGTCATATGAGCGAAATATTCTCAAGCACGACGTTAAACCCAATTTCACATCACCTCACCTGTCGACGGCAGCTGGTAAAGAAAATTCTCATTTTACATGCTGGATACAAAACCAGTCACCTTATAAACACGCACATCAAGCACAATTTAATAATAATTGTTATAGGATATTATCGATGTTCTCGCCTGTTTATTACTTTGCCAAGGTCTAGTGTGTTTGATCGACACATAACTCTGGTTCTGAATAAACAAACGTGTCAGTAGTATAATCATGCGATCAAACTGTTGCACAGAACAGTGGATGGGAAGAGACACCCATAAAGAGTGAGAGATTTAGTTTTACGTCGCTTTTAGCAATATTCCAGCAATAATATTGCTCTCACGAGTCCAAAATTTGGGACTCGAGTACTTGAGGGGTCAGACCCGACTCGGACCCGAGTACCCGACAATTTGGATGCTTATCTGAAACCAACATTCAAGCATACACGTAGTTGTTCCAACTTCCAATCTACGAATAATGCAACATGTATATGTGAATCCAAACGTTCTTGAATAAAGCAATTGATATTCAATGTCAATAAAAGTATCTATTACCTTTTTATTATTGCAAACAGCATGTGAAGGCGGTGTAAGTGTCACTGTGACCCAGTTCTACGCGATCAATAATGTGATTAATATTCACGAGCTGGGCCGGTGATACCTTATTACGCCTGTAAATGCTGTAATATGTCCGGGAAAAGAAACCAATCAATATACTTATCTTTTCATTTGGTTTTAAGTTTGACAGCGCTTTCAAGATTATCTAATATTAATATGTCGTTGCAGTTATGACATATTAGCAACTTTTAAACATTCACATATAAAAGTCACATAATCAATTAACCTTAATCACGGTTAAAATGCGGCAAAACACGTGCGCAAGCTGGAGATACATAGACATAGCATTCATTGATCGACTATGGAACTTAAAGAATATGTAAAACAGGATTGATGTTTATTTCAGACTTCTTATAGTGAAAACGTTTGGGTTTCAAACTAAAGACTAACCATTTATTGAGTAACACTACACTGTATTTCTTCTTCCGAAACTCTGCTGAACGGAGATCACGTCAATGGTATTCATTGTGATTAAAACTTTCACTATTTAGGATATAGGTCTCCAAGTGTGAATGTTATTTGAATACGTATGTATGTGTTGATTGTTGAATATGTAACACTGAAATACGCTGGATAAGAACGACTGTATATCTATGTATAAAACAAGTTGAACATAGGTAGTGGGCAGTGACAGTGATACAGCCGTGGGTGGCTACGCTTGTCCACGTGTCCGTAGTTAGGGCAACGGCAGGTACTGTTTTGAGTACTGATATTTTATTCTCCTTGTAAACTTCATACGACTTTATGAGGTAGTTGTGAATTGTCGCGGCACATGGGACCTGGTAATTTGGGTCCAGTGGTTCACAGAAAGCTCTGAACCACCCCCACCCCCACCCCTTAACAAGGCTAAATGGTCGTATATCCTTAACGCACATAAGCATTGCTTTTTGCGTAATCCCTTCATACCATTTCCTGTCAACAGGCTTCCGACTTTTGCTATAAAAATTACCAAACTGCCCAAGCGTTGCGTGCTGAGCTGGTTTTCTGTCTGCAGTGCTTATTTGCGGGTGCTTGCAGGACAAATGCTTGCGCATTGAACTTGTTGCACTACCTGCGTAACTAAGGGAAACACCACACAGACGGCATTCCGTATTTTGGCCACTAAATCAAGATCAAAATGCGACATTGGATCTTTTTCTCACGATCATCCATCTTGATTGCGTGAGACGTTTAGAGTTATCTCCCCTGCGAGTCCTCGAGTCCCTTCTCGAGTCCTGCTTTACCCGACTCGGACCCGAGTACTCGTGAGAGCCCTAAGCAATATTATGACGGGGGACACTAGAAATGGGCTTCACAAATTGTACCCAAGTGGGGAATCAAACCCGGGTCTTCGGCGTGACCAACAAACGCTTTAACCACAAGGCAACCCCACCGCCCCCACCAAGAACGTCAATGGTCGAGTTGTCTGTAACGTGTGTGGTGTATCTATTAGTCTATATTGTGTATTCTATGGCGGTGGTGAATATTACGCCATGCCTCATACATGTGTTATTTTACGCCGCACTCAGCAATATTCGAGCTATATGACGGCGGTCTGTAAATAATCGAGTTTGGACCAGACAATCCAGTCATCAACAGCATGAGCATGGTTCTACGCAATTGGGATACGATGACATGTGTGAACCACGTCAGCGAGCCTGACCACCAGATCCCGTTAGTCGCCCCAGGTCTCTCAGAAACTTTAATATGCCTTTTCATGCTGTTTCATGAGATAAACCTTGCAATGATTCTCATGAGATATATTCTGAGCTGTTGCGTTTGAGTTACGCATTTCTTCGTTGGTGTGTTGAGGTAATTCAAACGACATAAATTAGCATCAAATAACATGGAATCATTCTTTATTTATCGTTTATGTGCCAATTATATTGAAAACAGGTATACTGATATAACCAGAGCGTATTAGTCTTTAGTTTGTGTGATGTTTAACGCTGCACTCCAGCTATATAACTGCTGTCTGGACCAGATAATACAGTGATTGATATAATGAGCTCCGATCTGTTGGGATACTATTACATGAATCAACCAGGTCAACGGGCGCCTCTTATAAGCATGGATTGTTGAAACTCAATTGTAACCCACATCTTCGGGTGTTTTTAATCTTTCAGAGTGATTGGAATAGTTAACTGCAAACTTTGGAACCTATATTTTTTTCAGGTATTAAATTTGTTTACAATGTGCAAGTTGTCAGATGCCTGCAATAGATACAAATCATTGCAAAGTGAATTAGACTGAGATTTAGACTGAATTTAACTAAAGGAAATGAGAGCCTCAAATTTCACAATTGAAAGTTATTCCTGTTAGACAGTCCCCTCCTAAATGTCACAATGGTTGAGTGAGTGAGTTAGTTTACATTTACGCTGCTTAGCAATATTTCAGCAATATCATGGCAGGGGACACCAGAAACAAAAAATGGAGTTCACACATTGTACCCATTGTAAGTGAGTTGGGGCCAATGCAGCTTAACTTGGGAGGAAAGCCTTAGTTGATGCATGGAGGGGTTGATAACGTGTGTGTGTGTGTGTGTGTGTGTGTGTGTGTGTGGACAAACCTAGAATCATAACCCGACCAAACCAGGATTTCGACCTGATCATGGAATGAGTAAGTATGGTCGTTCTTCGCTTTTAGCAAGATTCCAGCAATATCATGGTGGGGACACCAGAAATGGGCTTTAAACATTGTACCCATGTGGGGAATCGAACTGTGTCTTTTTGCCTGACAACTCGATCCTGTTATTCGTCTCTTAAGACAAGCATGCGTTGCTGAAGATCAACTCTAACCAAGATCTTCACTATTTTTAGCTCAAGAATAAACCAATCTAGGGTACATACTCTTTCCCAAGCAGTAAAATTCATGAGAAACACCCCCAAAACAACAACAACATAATGCCCAGGCAAATTTTCTATGTACATTTATTCCTAGTTTGAACAGTGTTGTTTGAGAACAGCATAGATCTGTTTCAGGTTGGCATCTGTGCGTGTGGCAACTGCATCAAAGTGTGTCCTGCTGGCTCTGTAGCCCGAGGAACGGAGCAGTGTGACCATCCGATCGATTCTGAAAGCAAGAAATACGTGTACACATGAAAGGTAACTATCTTCAAGGGGAGGGGTGGTAGTCTATAGATTTGGTTGGTTGGTTTGCTTAAGGCCATACTGAGCAATATTCTAACTATATGGCGATGGTCTGTAAAAAATCGAGTGATCAACAGCATGAACAATCTAGGCAACAATCTAGGCATATGATGATACATGTCAACCAAGCCAGCGAGCCTGACCACCTGATCTTGTAAGTCGCCTCTTACGACAAGAATGTGTTACTGAAGATCAGTTCTTAACCGGATCTGGGTTAGAACTGATCCTAGTCTTCCATAACTGGACCCTAACTGTGATACTTGGATCCTTGCCCTCTATAACTGGATCCTAACTGTGATACTTGGACCCTTGCCTTCTATAACTAGATCCTAAGTGTGATACTTGGATCCTTGCCCTCTATAACTGGATCCTAACTGTGATACTTGGACCCTTGCCTTCTATAACTAGATCCTAACTGTGATACTTGGATCCTTGCCTTCTATAACTGGATCCTAACTGTGATACTTGGACCCTTGCCTTCTATAACTAGATCCTAAGTGTGATACTTGGATCCTTGCCCTCTATAACTGGATCCTAACTGTGATACTTGGACCCTAGCCTTCTATAACTAGATCCTAACTGTGAAACTTGGACCCTTGCCTTCTATAACTGGACCCTTGCCTTCTATAACTAGACACTAACTGTAAAACTTGGACACTTGCCTTCTATAACTAGATCCTAACTGTGATACTTGGACCCTTGCCTTCTATAACTAGACCCTAACTGTAATACTTGGATCCTTGCCTTCTATAACTAGACCCTAACTGTAATACTTGGACACTTGCCTTCTATAACTAGATCCTAACTGTGATACTTGGACCCTTGCCTTCTATAACTAGACCCTAACTGTAATACTTGGACACTTGCCTTCTATAACTAGATCCTAACTGTGATACTTGGATCCTTGCCTTCTATAACTAGATCCTAAGTGTGATACTTGGATCCTTGCCTTCTATAACTAGATCCTAACTGTGATACTTGGATCCTTGCCTTCTATAACTAGACCCTAACTGTAATACTTGGACCCTTGCCTTCTATAACTGGATCCTAACTGTGATTCTTGGACCCTTGCCTTCTATAACTGGACCCTTGCCTTCTATAACTAGATCCTAACTGTGATACTTGGATCCTTGCCTTCTATAACTAGATCCTAAGTGTGATACTTGGATCCTTGCCTTCTATAACTGGACCCTAACTGTGATTCTTGGACCCTTGCCTTCTATAACTGGACCCTAACTGTGATACTTGGACACTACACATCGAAAACTGGTTCTTGGCCATTTAGGATTCTTTGGTCAGTAATCTGATAGCAAAATAATGAGGATTTGGGAGGATAGCAGTTTTGCACTATCAATGCACAACAAGCATGTTAGGTGAAAATGGAATCACTTACAATTGCTAGTCATAATCTGACTAATGTTGGTTTGATAGAGCAGCCACGAAATACTTTATGTTTAGCACAGCCACTGACTCAGCTCCAACTAGTTTGATGCCTTTCTTGCTCAGCATCAGTCATAGTCACAACAAGTTTTGTTTGTATTCCAGCTATGTGGTGGCAGTCTGTAAATAATCGGGTCTGGACCAGACAATCCAGTGATTAAGAGCATGAGCATCGATCTACGCAACTGGGATATGTTGATATGTAATAACCAAGCCACCAAACCTGACCACCCGATCCCGTTACTCGCCTCTTCGACAAGCATGGGTTGCTGAAGGCGAAATCTAACCTGTTCATGGGTAGTTACTACAAGCACCATCATGATATGTCATTTGGCGTGAAACCGCCTCCGTGGGGTAGTGGTTACGCGTCATACCAAAAGACGTTAGAATATGGTACTTGTTGGTCCCTGCCTGGCGCTCGGCATTAATGGGTACAACAAGGACTGGTCGGCTCGGAGTCAGTATAATGTGTCTGAGTGGGGTATTCATGCTCCACTGCGGCATGGTATCTCAGTGGGCTAGCACTATAAAACCAGCTTAAGTCTGGGCTAGTACAAGCAGCCGCACATACACATACACACGCATGCACGTCGTCATATGAGCGAAATATTCTCAAGCACGACGTTAAACCCAATTTCACCTCACCTCACCTCATTTGGCTTGACATCAAAAGGGTGATTAATATTGCTAAATTATGATGTTGAATCCTTCTAGTACATACTTTGGCACTGTGATGTCTCTATATTTTTTCCTCTGCAGTGTTGAGCAGTAGAACGGTGGACAAATGTCAGGTTGTCTCCCCTTACTGGCAAAATTTGAGAGTGGTCCCCCTTTAGTAGTGTCTTTCTCTTCATCAACCTTTTCTGCTTTCATCTTTTTCGTTTTTGTGTCACATTCTGCAACACATTCACGTTTTCTGGACTGAGAATTGACTTTGGACTTATTCACCTCTTCGTCAATATTGTCATTCTCAGTACCGTTGTCCTGTTGTAACATTGAATCTTCAACAGCCATAACTGATGATGACATAACACACTGTTCTCCCTTCAGTCTGTAACAAAATGACTCTTCTATCAAAGCTGAGAGCAAAGATTTTGTTTTCACAGAGATTTTTAGGGAATCTGCCCGTGGAGCCATCCTTGTGAGAAAATCTGTGTTGAAGATGTCACCACACCTGAAAACAAGAAATGATTAAAGAGAGCTGTAGGCAGGTTGGTTTGTTGTTTAACGCCGCATTCAGCAATAGTCCAGCTATATGGCGGCAATCTGTAAATAATCGAGTCTGGACCAGACAATCCAGTGATCAACAGCATGAGCATCTATCTACCCAATTGGGATACGATGACAAGTGTCAACCAAGTCAGCAAGCCTGACCACGATCTCGTTAGTAGCCTCTTACGACAAGCATGGGTTAAGAAATACCAATTCTAACCAGGGCCTAGAGTTTTGAAGCTCTCTTAGTGCTAAGATAGTTGTAAGTGCCATGCATTAACATTAACTTACGACTATCTTAGCGCTAAGAGAGCTTCGAAAATCTAGGCCCAGGATCTTACAGGTCTAAAAGAAGGACCATGATGCGTTGCTTGTGCCTCATCATATTTGTGGACAACTGAAACTGAGAGACTGACTCTCAGTAAGTAGGGCAATCATAAACTGCCAGATGTACATTGTAAACTTTGACTTAGCGGACAAAGAAAGGATAACTCTGTCTCACTTTAATCATTGTGCATCATTGTAATCCACTTACACACATGCTGAAATTCCGGTTATTAACTCCAAATATGTAAATGCCTGTAGTCTGTAGTTATAAAACTACGGCCTGATCAAGACTGCCAACTGTCCCAAATTTCTGTCTCCCTTAATCACTGATATTTCTTAAAATTTTAAACAGTTTGCATGAAGAAATAGGTCAACTATTGCATATGTATAACCTTACCACATAGGGCCAAGGACAACGGCTGTTTTGCCTGGTGAGGTCACATGACAGTCACATGGCAGTAAGGAATATGGATCCTCTGCAATAAATAGTTGATAACACTTTGAAATAATTCATTTATATTTCAGTTCAAATTCTGTTCATATCATAGTTGCAATAAAAAGAGAGAGTGTTCATAAAGAGAGGGAATATGTCAGTAAGGGAATGCTCAATTATTATTAAATATGATCCACTGAAAATAACGACCCTCCCTACTTGTCATATCTTTGACTGACTTCGCCCTACCACACCTGTTTTGCACAAAACTCCTTGAAGAGACAAAATGAAAAAGCATTTCTATTATAATATATAATTTTGTTTCATGATCCACCCGAAATATGAGTATGATTTTTTTGTTTCATGATCCACCTGACTGAATATGAGTATGCAATATTTTTCAAACTGTCATTGTACCCATGTGGAGAGACTCATAACCAAATACCCCACTGCCCCAATTTCCTCTGAACCCCTGTTATAAGGAATGACTGGTCCCCAATATTACAACATATGAGCTGAAGTTGGGATGAAATATCAAAAATGAAGCAGTACATATCAGGGGTGGAAATAACTTTAAAATTGCTAGTGTACTCCGGAACAGTGGCACATGTAAAATCACTTGCCCTGATAATTTTTCCACTATACCGGCCGTTTTCTTGTTGATTTTTTAAAATAAACAAGATAATTAATGTGGAAAGTCAACTGGAAGTGTGAAATACAAATTTGCTTGCCCGACAGAAAAACACTGGAGACGCCGGGCAAGCCATATATATTTATTATTTACAAAAGTTACAATCATAAAAATAATACTGGCAGACCAAGGATCAATGTGTCTACAGGTGTTATCTGGTGGTGATACCTGTCAAGATCTGGGTTAGAATTGGTCTTCAGCAATCCATGCTTGAAAGAGGAGACGAACAGGACTGGGTGTCAGACTCGCTGACTTGGTTGGCACATGTCATCATATCCCAATTGCTAGATCAATGCTCATGTTGTTCATCACTGGATTTGATTATTTACCAACCACTGCCATACGGCTGGAATACTCGAGTCTGGACCAGACAATCCAGTGATGGGAACCGATGACATGTGTCAACCAAGTCAGTGAGCCTGACCACCAGATCCCGTTAGTAGCTTCTTACGACAAGCATTGGTTAAAGACCTTCGGGTACATCACAAATAGACCTAGTGGTTAAAGCATTCACACGTCACAAATAGACCTGGGTTTGATTCCCCACATGGATACAATGTGTGAAGCCCATTTCTGATGTCCACCGCCATGATATTGCTTGAATATTGCTAAAAGCGGCGTAAAACTGAACTCACTCACTCACCTTACCTACAGGAGCCTTCTGGTCTGGGTAGAACTGTCTCTCTTCACAGATCTGACAGTGGAGGAGATGACGGACTAGCCTCACAGACACATCAGCATGTCCTGGTCCTCTCAACACCCTCACTGTCACCAGGAGGAAGTCCTCGAGGCTGGCACAGAACAGCACCTCAATACCCTTGTTGCAGCTGGCAGCACTCCTAAAGACAATGTTAACACTCATCCATTAACTCTCAAGAATCTTTCTTGAGTATTATCTTAAGGCGTTACCAATTCTATTTTGTTTACGGATCCGCCTGTTGTATTTTTTCAAGAATTAAAAAAAAAAATTAATTAATTTTTCCCGCTCAAAAAATAAAATTTTAATATATCTATTGGCCAAAAATGTAAATGTGCAAGAAAATGCTTTTAGATTGTTTTTTTGCCCCATATACACCTCATAAATTGCCAAAAGGAATATTACTTTGACTGGTGATTTTTATTTTATTTTTTTCCCCTCCTGCATTTAGGGTTTCTGATGACAAAAATCCGTAAAACAAGAAATAAAATTGGTCTGGCCTAAAGGCACTATACAGTGTATGAAATAAGGCCTGTCCGACTGCCAGAGATGGGCTAGATTTCTGACGGACGGTCTAGATTTACAGCTAGACAGCCCTGATGGTCTGGTAAATTTTTTAGATGTTCCATACATCTGAGTAAATTCACCATATCTTGCTTGGTGTCAGGTCTGGTTAAACCCATTTTGGGCTGGAAACATTTTCAAGTTATTTCATACACTGCACTATATCACGCCACATTTCTCTAAAAATAAATAATACATTTCTCTCAATAATACTAACTAGCAGCTCTCAGGGAAGCTACCGTATAATTTATTCCAAACAAAATTACATATTTAGAATACAATATTAAATTTAAAAGTTTGAACGAATTAATGCAACATTGGATTAAATCGACTTTCATGCCCTCTACCTGCTGAACATTATTTAAAGCGAACCCCATAGAGTTATGTCCTTTGGGACTCTCTTTACGAATATCCTATGCACGACTTGTGATTGAACCCAGTTTGGTAAACACTGGCAACACCGCATGTGACAGTTTACGATGTCTTCAATATATGTACATATGTTATATTTGGGATTACACTTTCTCAGTAAAGTACAAATTCTAGTACTTTTTGGGTTGAGTCCCATCCGGGATTCGAACCCACACCCTCAGAGTCAGGCACCTAATCGCCAGCACACAAAGTCAGACGCCTAGACCGCTCAGCCACCGCGGCTTCTTTGATAGAGAAAGAAAGACGAGAGAGAAGAAAAAGAGAAGAGGAAGGAGGAGGAGAGGGGGGCAGAGAGTAAGGCATGTTCAACATGAGTGACCCCCAAAAAACTTTATGTACAGAGTAGGAGACCCCCCCTGCACATCATGTACAAAATCAATGACCCCCACCCCTTCCCATAATTTATAAGCATAATATTTTTCTTATTTTTGTGTACAAAATTGCTGACCCCCTACCTCTCCAGAACAAAAAATGGGTGCCCCCCCTTAAAATCATCATCATTGCTCACCCCCGCACCCCCACCATTATAAATTATGAACGGTAAATAGTCAAAATATCCTGAGTCTTCCGATGCTGCTCCCCAATATTCCTGCAGTGCTAACCTTGCCATACATGCTGTGACGATCCTGGCTGCCATTTCCTTTGTGTAGTCAGTTTTGATGACGTTAGCACTGTAGTTCCGCAACACAATGTGTGGAGTCCGTGCAAAACCAGAGACGTTTGGCACCACAAGAGAGACAACTCCATTGTTTTTTATGTTGGCAAAAACAGGCCCGAAGTAGCTGGTGGAATTCTTGTGTGGGTCCAAATAGCTATGTAAATAAACAGTTCATTTGATATACAGTCAAGTTTATCTGTAACGGTACAATAAATAGATAAAACAGGTCCCAACTTCACCCATAATCATTGTACTTAAAATATTAAATATTATAAAATATTAATAAATATTAAAAGAAGAAAATCATCAATCAATAAAAAATTGGGATAGGTTGACATGTGTCAACTAAGTGAGCAAGCCTGACCTCCCATCCTGTTAGTCATCTCATACGATAAGCATGGGTTGCGGAACATCAATTATTACCCTAATCTTCATTTGCAGAATTGAGATTTTGTTTTCTCTTAAATGCCTCTCTCAGGATTATTAGAGATATATGATCATGAACCACTGACTGACTGACTGACTGAGTTTTGGTTTTACGCCGCTTTTAGCAATATTCCAGCAATATCACATATTGCAAGAAGTAAATGGGGACACCAGAAATGAGCTTCACTCATTGTACCCATGTGGGGATTCGAACCCGGGTCTTCGGATAGCGAGCCAATGCTTTAACCACTAGACTACCCCACCGCCCCGATCATGAACCAGTGAGAGATGTTATGACACACAATCAACCACGCCTGACTATCTGATCCATTGATGCATGCTGCTGAGGCCTGTTCTAACCTGGGGGATGATGAGGTAGCCTAGTGGTTAAAGTGTTCGCTCATCACACCGAAGACCTGGGTTCGATTCCCACATGGGTACAATGTGAAGCCCATTTATTGTGTCCCCTGCCGTGATGTTCCTGGAATATCGCTAAAAGCAGCATAAAATCATACTCACTCACTCATACCTGGATAGTCCATCTCGGACAGAGAATGATGGGAAACTGAAGAAATGACTCACACAAAGTCAAAGGCCTCCATCTGCAGCACAACATGGGGAAGAGCCTGGCACACGTGTAGTGTATTGTCATCTTGACCTTCCAAGGGCAGTCCTGGAGGTCGGCAAAGGTCAGGGGTCAAGGTTGATACCTGAAGGTCATTCTTGCTGCAGTTGTGTTTGACACAGTTGTTAGGGCTGGAGTCTGTTATTGTGACATGACCTTGACCTTTTAGATGCTTTTTCCACTGCATGCCAGCTACACCTGCAGAACAAACATCAGACTGTTTAATAATGGAGTCCACTATGGTGAGTGAGTTGGTTTTAATGTCACTTCAGCACTTTGAAACTTTCTGACTCTATTCTGACCAGATTTATCGGTGGGGACCCATGAATGGGCTTTATCATTTTTATTGTCTGCTAGGCATTGTTTTATACAGAGATTAGGCATTGTTTTATAAAGAGATTAATGAGAGAGTGAGGTGGGGGACACATTTTTCCAAGTATCACAGTTAGGGTCCAGTTATTGAAGACTAGGATCAGTTCTAACCTGGAGCCGGGTAAGAACTGATCTTCAGTAGTTGAGTTGAGTTGGGCTTTAAAGTCACATCGGCATTATTCCAGCCATATAGTGTCGAGATCAAGTTTCCATTCATTACCATTTTAAGTCCAAGGTCCAAAAGGGTTACATTTTATTTTTAAAAACATATATATTCATTACATTTTTATTTAAAAACAGAAAATGTCATAGCACCAAATACAAAAGCAAGCAATTCGGACACACTTTAGCCTTGTGGAGGTCTTGAGTGAGAAGCAATGCTGTGAGCCCTAAGTTACTTACCCGTGTCAGGGGTTTACAAGACGCGAATTCCTGCGTCCTATACACATAAAAATGGACATTCGACGCAACAAAATTTATTAGTGCGTATAAAAGGGGTGCAGAAAAAGTCCAAATACTTTTTGTAAAAATTCCAATCAAGTGACAATAAGTTATCACTGAGTTTGCTACTAGCCGGGTTATGGTATCATTTGCAATTTAATTACTGTAACAATGTGATGATTATGATACACAATACAATAACAGTAGTAATAATAATATTTAAGTGTGTCTGGGACCCCCATTTTGTTGCCCAGGACCACTGATAATTAAGAGTATGTGTCCGAGAAGACCTTCAAATACAGGAGTCCATGTAAGTCCCTGCCGTGTATGTCTTGAAAGTATGCATATGTGACCCTGCTTGTTAAACAGTATGCAATATTTCAGCAATATGATCAGTATATAATCAGTATTGCTTAGTGCAGCAAATCATATAAATGACCGTTCATAACTTAAGGCTAGGAGATGTGATGATGATTTTTGTGGTGAGGCATGTACAATGTGACTGACCCCCCCCTAAAATATATGTACAAAGTAAGTGACCCCCCTGCATGTCATGTACCCCCTCCCCTTCCCATATTTTTTAAGCATAATTTTTTAATATTTGTTTGTACAAAATTGCTGACCACCCCTAGTACATGTGTACAAAACTGCTGCCCCGAACAAAATGGGTGAAACACCCCAAAAAAAAAAAATAAAAATAAAAATAAAAAAAAAATAAAATAAAACAAAAATAAAAATAAATAAATAGAAAATCAAAAAAATATCAATGCCCCAAAAAAAAAATAAAAAATAAAATAAATAAATAAATAAATAAATAAATAAATAAATAAATAAATAGATAAATAAATAAATAAATAAATAAATAAATAAATAAAAAATAATAATAAATAAATTAATTAAAAAAATCATCATCAACCCCCCTAGCCATAAATTATGAACGGTCCCTAAACTCACTCACTCACTCCAACCCAACTATTGATGTATCAGGGTATCAAGTCACATGGCCACTGAATGTAACAGATCAATATCTTAATGCTTAAACGTCGCTGAGTACAGGGTTAACAACAAACACACAACAAGAGATATCCTTCATTTAGTTCCTACATGAACTACATGTATAGTCTTATCAAATGTAGTATAGTACATGTGCCTGGCTTGTACCTGATCCACTGCTCGTGTCCACAGCATACAGGGGTGTCTCTTTTGTCCTACTCAGTTCTGACACTGTCGCTAGAATCAGCTCTCTGGAAAGACATTTACAAAATATAACTATAAATCTTTCTGGTTTCAAGGTCAAAGTGGCTATTTAACAAAATTGTTATGACTAAATTTGTTAATGGGTCATTTTATTCCAATAATGTGTTCCAGCTGATTAATATATTTTTTCCACTTGGATTTCCTTTGACAGAACTGTCTCAGGGAAGTCGCATACCGATCCGTCGAATTTCTGATTTTAAAGTAGTAAAATGCATTTGAGGGATGAGCACTGTGATCTAAGCTATTAATTAGTTATCAAAACATTGGATCATACCAAAAAAAGACGCAAGGGGTGTTGGATAGTTTGACTCTCTTTATTTTGGTACTTTTGTACCTATCTTTTCCTTGTATAACCAGGATATTTAGAATTGAAAACTTAAAATACATTTGGTAAATATTTAAGGAAAGATCTGAGGACCTTTGTGTGAGAATTCATTCCAAAATAAATGGACTTGAACAACATACCGGACTTATCTTTGACTATCCATCCTAGCTACATTATCCCTGGAACAAGAGTGGATAGACAGATTGCCTAGGGAGAAGGGTATAACACCCAGACACCCTCAGGTAACACCCAGACACCCCTCAGGTAACACCCAGACACCCCTCAGGTAACACTACTGATATGAGCAGACTTTGTATATTTTGTGTTTCTCATCGCCCGACTGACCCTAATTGTATTGCCAACCAAAAATAAAAAAAACTTTTTTTTTCATTTCAACACTGCCGACTCAAACCTAGAATGTACCGACTCATCATATAAAATATTACCACACAAAAAAAGGGTTATGACCTTGACAACAGACCGACCATGATGTCTGCTACTTGCATAGCAAACGAAAACGAAAAAAACCAAACATCTGGTCTATTTTGCAATTGAAGTATCACCTTCATATCCCTTTTAAAGTGGGAGTAGTGTCATCTTAATTTCATAACCTTTTAAAATTTATAAACTCTATAAACTCATTCAAGCACAATATATTTGTGTTAGATATAGAGATTACTAAAGGAGTGTCTGTCAGATACCATTTATCTTACAAGTTGTTTCAAAACGTATTTGGTAAAAAGACAGACACAAGTACAGTAATCTGTTTCTTACACACCATACAAGCCGACCCCTTAATTAATGAACTTAGACTCTCCCAGTGTGTTAACACGGTCTGAAATTCGACCGATTAGCACAGAACCACTCACACATGTTTCGACGGATCGGCACTGCTGACTGTTCAAAATACGACGGATTAGGCCATAATCATCAGGGATTACTTGTCATTAGAATAAATTTCTTAACATGATAGATTGGGGGACTGGCTGTTTGACTTGGCTGACTGTGTCATTATATCCTGATGGTGAATATCGTAGTTGTGGACGCTTTCAGTGAGTGAGTGAGGGAGTGTAGTTTTACACCGCACTCAGCAATATTCCAGCTATATGGCCGCGGTCTGTAAATAATCGAGTCTGGACCAGACAATCCAGTGATCAATAGCATGAGCATTGATCTGCACAATTGGGAACCGATGACTTGGTGTCAACCAAGTCAGCAAGCCTGACCACCCTTACGACAAGCAGAGTCACCTTTTGTGGCAAGCATGGGTTGCTGAAGACCTATTCTACCCCGGTGAATATCGTAGTTGTCGACACTTTCAGCAACTGGTTTATCAGATCCAGATTTGATATTTTACAGACCATAATGTTATAGCTGGAATATTGCGGACTGATGTTAAACTACATTTGTTTTATGAAAGGCCTATTTGTTACATTCACTGAGTGTCTTGGATCAGACAAAATTATGTGTCTCATTAAGCTAAATCAGGTAGAATAATCACAGTTGCAATAAACCAGTCATAAAAATCCTGCTTCTTATTGGTATTTATCATACTTACCAGGAATTCCCATGGGCCAAAATACGGGAATTCCCGGTATCATTCAAACACTTGAGTTTGTTGTACAATTAGGAGATTAACATCATGTGTTGGCCAATTTCCGGGTGTTATTGAGTATTTGAAGCACGGGAATTCATTTGGAACCGACGGCGTCACAGGAATTCATTTGGCACCGCCGGCGTCAGCCGGAGGTTTCAAATGAAATATTCCCGTGCTTCAAATACTCAATAACACCCGGAAATTGGCCAACACATGATGTTTATCGACATTGTAAACACAAAAGTAAACCAAAAGGTCCACACACGTTTTTGTGTCTGCACTCATTGACATCGTGTACGGGTACAGCAGTGATATGTCATCAGCCGGCCGTTTCGGCTGTCTCCCATGGTAGCATCTGGAACTGCTTATTTGTGACGTCATTTGGACTTTACGTCACAATATGATTTTAATGACATCATCACAGCTGAGGACGTAACAATACAATGGTGTGAGCGATGTTTGTATGTGTTAATACGCAGCGAATTTCCGGGAATCGAATACCATTTGATCACGTTTTTCAACCAATCAGATTAAAGAACACAGTGACTTTTGGTTTACAAGTTCTTTTCTTCTAAGATTGAGAAGATTAGGCAAGAATTTTCTCCTGAGTCAATTGTTGTAACTGGTGCACGCTTTCAAGGTGAGAGTTTTGATTCCTTCGACCCGCTCACAGAGGAACAGATTATCTGCATCATCAAACAATCAAAGGGCACAACGTGTACACTTGATCCAGCCCCTACTAAAATTGTCTTGGAATATTTTGACATTTTACTTCCTGTGTTCACTCAGATTATCAACTTAAGCTTGAAATGTGGCACTGTTCCAGGTTGCTTCAAGCAGGCAATTGTGAAACCTTTGCTGAAAAAAACTGGTTTAGACTCCACCTGTTTCAGCAACTATAGGCCGGTGTCTAATCTACCATTCCTCTCCAAGGTACTTGAAAGAGCTGTGAAGATGCAAGTTAGTCAGCACTTGAGTAAACATGACCTCTATCACAAATTCCAGTCCGCCTATAGGTCATTCCACAGCTTGCGGAAACAGCCCTGCTCTGTGTTGTTAATGATTTGCAGTGGAGGCGTTGACATGGGGAACTCAGCCGTTCTTGTTCTCTTGGATTTATCGGCCGCGTTTGATATGGTGGATCACCAGATACTTCTATCAAGACTTCAGTTCAAGTATGGATTAAATCATATGGCTCTTCTGTGGTTTAGGTCCTACTTATCAAACAGGACTCAATCTGTTGCTGTTAAGTAATGCTCAGTCGGGCGGAAGCTATTATTCTTTGTGGTGTACCACAGGGATCGAGTTCTCGGTCCTGTATTGTTCTCTATGTATACCAAAGAACTTGGTGATCTGCTTTGTAAGAAAGCTACTAATCATCATCTTTATGCTGACGATACTCAGTTGTTTGATGGTATTACCATGGGCTATGACAACAGTTCTGACTTGACCAGAATTGAAGATGCCATTGACCATATTGGTTCGTGGATGTTCAATAACAAACTAAAATTAAATGAACACAAGACAGAGGGTATGATTGTTGGCACAAGAAACATGTTAGTAAAATCACAACATGTTGAGTTGAAAGTTGGAAACATGGTCATTCAGCCTTCTCTACATGTCAGAAATCTTGGCATCCTACTCCAACCTGACCTCTCCATGAAGAAACAGATTCTGGATCTGTGCAGAAAATGTTACTTCCATCTCCGTAACATTGGACAGATCAGACATCTCCTGTCACAGGATGCTCGCGGCTGCCCTGGTGAGAACACTGATTCTCTCCGCGACTTGACTATTGCAACAGCTTGTTGGTTGCAGCTTCACAAGAGTCCATCCAAAAGCTCCAACGAATCCAGAACACAGCTGCCTGCATAGTTACTCTCCAACCAAAAGCGCTGCCACATCACTCCCATCCTGTTGTCTCTTCACTGGTTGCCTATTGAAGCTTCGCATTGACTATAAGATCTTTACACTTGCTTATCAGTCCATTCATGGTATTGCACCAGTGTATCTTCAAGAACTCCTCTCTCCTTACATGCCAACAAGAACACTGCGTTCATCCTCGGCTAATCTGCTCTATGTACCAAAGTGGAACCTAAAATCATTTTGCTGCAAGTCTTACCAGAACATGGCATCAGTCAAATGGAATTCCCTCCCTGATGAACTTAAGCTGTCTCCAACCCTTGAAAACTTTAAGTGCCATCTCAAAACCTTTCTTTACAAAAAGTTCTATGGACTTCAATAATGCCTTATTGATTGTTAGCGCTATGAGCATACCTGGTGTGGAGTTTGGCGCGCTATATAAATGGACACATTATTATTATTACAATGAGTAATCATCTAGGGGTGTTATTCCACAATCCTGAAAGTTAAGATTTGTGTGCCTGTAAACACTTGATCTTTTATGCGGTCTGATGGAGCATTTATGCAAATGATATCTCAAGTTATTTATCCAGGGAACATGTTAAATAAACTTGTAGTCATATATTTCACGAACATCTATCGGGAAAACACGATTCGAGTAAGATTCTTACTTTTAGTATAAACCATTTCCGTCACACTGCTCCAAAACCATTATTCGTGGATACGTAGATTTTGCGGATACAAATTAATGAAAGCAATCGTCGTCCCTATAGCAAGGTGTGGATATTATTCGAAATGCTACAACAGCTCCACAAGTGCGTCCTCGGGTTCCAATCTTCGATTGAGAAATTGTGTCTAAATTCTAGACTCAACTTGAGGCTCAAGTGCAAGTTATGACAGGAACTGCCATGTTTCATAGCTAAGCCTTTGAAAGAGTCAAGTGACAACTACCTGAAAATAAGCAGTTTTGGATTGTGGAGCTTAGATTTCTCGAGTGGAGTGTCCCCATAGTCATTTCGGAAAGAAACACCACGTTCCGTGATCCACTTCTCGCTTGCAACATGTTCCTGCATGGGCGCTGCCATTTTGAATTTTGTGGTGCACTCTGAAAGTAGAACTGAGAAACGAAACGTTCAATTTCAATGCCTACACAATGTAATAACTTAGCTTTATTCCAGTCATGAGAAAACATTATTTCTGTCCTTGCTTTTATTTTTTATCAACATCTTCAGTTGATCTAATAAACATAAATCTATATTTCCTCATTGATTTCTCACATTACAGTAAGTTTTCTTTCATACGACAATGGGCTCTAAATTAGTAAATATGTGTAACGTAAATCATATATTTTCCAAAACAATTGCTGTTTTGAGTGTATTATTGAATCATGTCAGTATGCTTCGCTTGTATTTTGTTATAAAAACACCAAATGACATTTTATGACAATTTAGAATTGAATGTCCTATATTTGTTCCATAAATGAATTTTATGATGCAAAAATATTTTACAAATACATTTTGTGGTGATACATGCAACAGCATCCTATTTTTTAGCCTCACCTCTTTTCAAGGCCAAACATGAAGACTTCTTATATGTTTGTTTGATTTTGAATATATCCTGACCAAATTTCTTTGTTTTTATTCAATGTGAGATGACTTTACTTGGCCTCAGGTGCAAGGTGATGTTGTATAAATGTGTGTAAAACAGTGCAAAGATGTGACCATTGTAAATCCTGTTCAACATACACTCCAATTTTCACTGTTATCATTTATGTGACCGCCTCCGTGGTGTAGTGGTTAGAGCGGAAGGTCGCGGGTTCGATCCCCGACCGCGTCATACCAAAAGACGTTAAAATATGGTACTTGTTGGTCCCTGCCTGGCGCTCGGCATTAATGGTTACAACAAGGACTGGTCGGCTCGGAGTCAGTATAATGTGTCTGAGTGGGGTATTCATGCTTCACTGCGGCATGGTATCTCAGTGGGCTAGCACTATAAAACCAGCTTCAGTCTGGGCTAGTACAAGCAGCTGCACATACACATACACACGCATGCACGTCGTCATATGAGCGAAATATTCTCAAGCACGACGTTAAACCCAATTTCACCTCACCTCATCATTTATGTGAATCTTACAAGGTTGGTTGGCTCGTTGTTTAATGCTCAGCACTATTCCAGTTATATGGCGGCGTCCTATAAATAATCGAGTCAGAACCAGACAATCCTGTAATCAACAGCATGAGCATTGATCTACGCAACTGAGATGCGAGCCTGACCACCCGGTCCCATTAGTCAACTCTTAGGACAAGCCTGGGTTACTGAACACGCGTCCATGGGTGAATCTTACAAGGAGATTTAGAGAGTTTTAACAAGAACTGGACATGTCAAGTACTGATCCATAACATAAGAAACAAAATATATGAAAACATGATTGGTTCTAAAACTCTTTTGAATGACCAAATATTCCTATGCAGTAAATACATAAAAATGATAGTAAATAAACAAATATTTCAAAATTGTGTCAAATTGTAATCCTTAAAGGATTGATCCACAAAATATACCGGTGATTCTTTTGATTCATAGATGTTATTACAATTTGAAATACTATTTCACCAGGCTTATTCTGACACAAATGTAAGAATGCGTGAGTAAAACAGATAGCATGTGAACATTAAGAGCTTTAACACTAAAATAACACACAGGTGAAGCTCTGCATGAAATGTAACACATTCTTATTTTCCACTGTATCAATATGATAAAGGAAAATTATATTAATGAGGGATGCCACTGGCCCGCTAGTCGGGCCAGTAAATCTCCACAGTTACAGGCCTGACTGGCTAGTGAATTTTCGTGGGGTCATTTTGTAAGTAAATCACTCTCTCCGACTTGTTAAGTTATAATACACTTTCAAATCATGCAAGATTATGGCCTGATAATAATGTTCATCATATTAGCAGCTTAATGATGAAACCCATGTCATGCCAAAATATCTTATTCTCGTCTATTATTGTAATCCTTTGCTTAGCTTCTACATTCAAATGTAGTGAATTATTTTGTTGGCTAGTAACTTTCAGGCATAGCTAACCCGACTGGCTAGCAAAATTTGGAAACTATTTAGAACTGGGCATGACCTGACCCTTTGGACATAACTGATTTGCCCGTTTCTTGTCTTGAATGTTGGATGCCATCTTTTGGTCTTTGGTAAGGGTGAATATGGTTTCATGCAACTTCAGCAATATTCTTGGAATACTATAGTGTGATACACCAGAAATGGGGCTTTTAACATTGTACCACTCGAGGAATCAAACCTGGGTCTTCAGTGAGACAAGCAAATGTTTCAACCAAGAGGCTACTAAATCTAGCTGCTACTGGAAAATGACATGATTTGACAGCTCTGGAAGTTGAAATAGGTATTTTTTAAATAGGGTCATTTAATAAAGACACCTGTTGGTAGTGTATAGAATTATTGCCGTCACTCTGCAGATCCCAATTTGGCATCACTCAGTTTGTGTGACCATGTGTGGTCAAAGGGAGGTAACTTTGCAGATACTAGCATTCAAGAGCGTCCATTTGTGGTCAAAGGGAGGTAACTTTGCAGATACTAGTATTCCGGAAAGGGATATCAGCCATGGCGTTGTTATTTTTTATTAACATACGGTGAAACCTTTCGGGACTAAAACTGGTTAGATAGAAATACACGTGAGGTTCTAGTATTTCATTTTTGAGAAAGAAATACGTCAAATATAGGACATTGTGTTCATCAATTAAAATCATCCGAGTGTGCACCTTCATGTATATCAAGATGTTTTCACGGCGGGGGACAAAGAAACTCCCATTTGTACCCCAACCACCTTCCTAAAAACAACTAAAACAATCCCAAAACAAAACAACAACCAAAACAACAACCAAAACAAATAACAACAACAGCCAAAGAATACCCCCCTCAACCCCCAAAACCCCATCAACAACAAAACCAAAACCAAACACACCAAAAAACCCCAAACTAACAAAAACAAAAAAAAAAACAAAAACAAACAAAACCCCCCAAAACAAAAACAACACGAAAAACAAAACCAAAACCAAAATAAAAGAAAAGAAAACATAACCCATAACAAATAAAAATATTACTCTGCAAAAAAAGAAACGCACAGATGAAAACTCAGGAATGTAAACACTTTATTTTGTTTCCAAATAAAACTTTAACTAATGATCGCACGAACGTAAAATTTCACATGGATGTTGTCAAGAGTCAGCTTTACAACATGCAGCTATCATTTGTCTCTGAAACCATTGCACCGGGCGTACAGATGGCGTGGAGGTCAGGTACCTGTTGTGACCACCTCGAGCTTGCAACACAGCTTGGCACCTCCTGTCCATGGACATGATCAGTCTTTGAATCCGTGCTTGGGGGATCCTCCTCCATTCCTCCTGCAAGGCTTGAGACAGTTGTTGCAACGTTTGGGGTTGAGGCTGACGACGTCGAACGCGTTTCCCAAGCTGGTCCCACAAATGCTCTATTGGGTTCAAATCGGGGATTTTGAAGGCCAGGGAAGAACTGTGATGTTCTGATTCGTCAGGTAGTCCATCGTGATGCGAGCCACGTGCGGTCTGGCGTTGTCCTGTTGGAAAACGTGACGTTGAGGGTTGATGACAGGTAAAAGATGACGTTGCAGAATTTCATCCCTGTAACGAATTGCAGTCAGGTTACCACGGACGTGCACCAAGTCACTTCTCCCGTTGTAAGAAATGGCCCCATACCATCACACTTCCCCTCCAAATCTGTCCGCTTCAACTACACAATTACGGGCGTAACGTTCGTTTCTCCGTCTATAGACCCTCGTCCTACCATCATTGTCTTTGAAGTTGGAAACGAGATTCGTCGCTGAACCAAATTCGCTGCCAATGTCTCCAATTCCGTCTCTGGACGTTCCTGCACCATCGAACACGTGCCAGGCGATGATGAGGTCGTAGTGTGCATCCTACGTGAGGTCGTCGAGGGCGTATCCCGTGCTGTCTGAGGCGATTTCTGATGGTCTGGGCGGAGACGCGGCGAAGACCTGGGACGTTCTCTGCTGTTTGTGTTGCTGGGACGGCCCGGTTACGTAAATGGAACACCCGGATGTAGCGGTCCTGTGCAGCATTGGTTACCCGTGGTCTACCACTCCGAGGTCGGTCGCGGGTCGAGCCCAGTTGATTGTAGCGCCTCCATAAACGGGAAATTGTTGTGTGATGCACGTTGAAGTGTCTTGCAACTGATGACTGAGATTCGCCAGCCTCAAGACGTTCGATGGCGATGTTCCGGTCAGCTTCGCTAAGTCGTGGCATGCTGAATTCGTCAGTAAACTGGCGTTGAAAGTGAATTGAACACGTTAAACTGCCTTCCTCATATACCCTACACACTGGTGCATAGGTGAAGCAACTTTCACGTGCATATCGTTCGAAGTGTCAACAATATTTCATGAAATGGTGTGCTTTTGAGCGATACTTAATGGATATGAACAAGTATACATTATGTTTGGTTAAAGTAACCGGGTTTTGTTTGCATAGAAATAAAATAAAATTAATTTTAAATTTCATTATCACCTGTGCGTTTCTTTTTTTGCAGAGTATATAATGAAAAAGAGGCCAAGAGGCTAACAGCGATCTTTTAGTTACAAAAGTATCCGGTATATACAGGTCAAGGTTGTTTACATAATATAAACCTTGAACATTACGATGACGACTGTACACAACACCTAACACAGATATCAGGCGTTTGTTTTGTTTTGTTTTCACAGATTCAGTCTAGTAGGTCACAGCAACCGGCCGAGACTTGTGAGGACACGTCGTATATCTCCGCCTCAGCCCCATAGGTCACAGAAGCGGCAGGCGCGTCACATCGCCCGGGCTTGCCAGTCAACACCGGTACATACTGGAACGTAGGCAACCAGATGGTGAAACGGTACAAGGTACACACATGCTTTTGACTCTAACATACTTTAGCTTACACTTGCGTTGGTTAAATGTTTACATCGACGGGAACATTGCTGGTGAACGGCAGCTGCTCCTGGAGATAGTTTCAAGTGAGTACTTCTGTTGGGTTGGGAACGGATTAACGGATCGATCCGGACTAGTTCGGGTAAAAGAATTATCATGCATCGATATACAGTTAAACTGATCTATTTTCCGTGACTTTTAAACGCTTGAAAATGTAATTTATTCCCCCGTGAGGTCACCACTGTTTATTCAGTAGTGTTAATCTTTGTCGTGCAAATTTGCGTTCCTGAATCGTCCTAGGATCCGCTGATCTCTGGTTCGAATCCCAGATGGTGCTTGATATGTCAGGCACCATACAGCGTGTGTCTACATCGTTTTGTCTATAACCTGTCTAGAACCTGTATGTTTGAACCTTAGAGACATGGCTAAGTGAACCAAAAGCACTGCCTTCCACTGACTGACTGAGTTTGGTTTTACGCCGCTTTTAGCAATATTCCAGCAACATCACGGCGGGGGACACCAGAAATGGGCTTCACACATTGTACCCATGTGGGGATTCGAACCCGGGTCTTCGGCGTGACGAGCCAACACTTTAACCACTAGGCTACCCCACCGCCCGCACTGCCGTCCAGATAGATATGATCATAATAAACCAACCCGTGAAGATCCGGGTTAGAATTGATCTTCAGTAACCCATGCTTGTCGTAAGAGGCGACTAACGGGATCGGGTGGTCAGGCTCGCTGACTTGGTTGACACATGCCATCGGTTCCCAAATCCGTACATCGATGCTCTTGCTATTGATCACTAGACTGTCTGCTCCAGACTCGATTATTGATAGATCGCCGCCTTATAGCTGGATTATTGCTCAGTGCGGCTTTAAACTAAACTCACTCACTCATTATAAACCCTTCCCCTACGTATCATACATCACTGATTGCAGATGTCGTTCCCGTTAACGTTCCGGGAGGTCGGTGACGCTGACTATGACGCCGTGATGAGCGTGCTGCCTGACGCATGGGAGGGCAGGGATTTTTTACCTCACAAATATCCCGAGTATGTTGCCGACCCAGACTGCACCTGCTATGCCTGCTACGTGGAGGGAGACATGGTAGGCTTTAGTGAAGAAAAGAAGCTGTCAAAGAGAGGCTCTAAATGTCTCTGGGAAGAGCTCATTAACTCAATACTTACTCATCCATCCGTTCAAACACTCACTCATTCACTCATCAAACAAGGTACTCAGCAACCTCCTCACTGACTGACTGACTGACTGACTGACTGGTTCACTGACTTCCTGACTGACTCATTCACTGACTCACTCACTGACTGACTGACTCCCTGACCGACTCATTCACTGACTCCCTGAGTGGCTTACTGACTGATTCACTGACTGACTCACTGACTGACTCACTGACTGACTTACTGACTGACGGGCTCACTCACTCACTCACGCACACTCTCAATCAGGCACGCACTCACTCAGTCACTGACTCCCTGACTGACTGACTGACTGACGGATTCCCTGACTCCCTGACTGACTGATTCACTGATTTACTCACTGACTGACTGACTGACTGACTCACTTACTCACCCGTTCACTCACTCACCCACTCACTCACACACTGATTCTCTGACTGAATGACTTACTGACTGACTGACTCACTCACTCACTTACTGACTCACTCACTGACGCACGCACGCACGCACGCACTCACTCACTCACTCACTCTCTCACTCCTCAGTATTTCCATCTGTTCCTAGGTCGGCTTTCATGCCGCCCTTATTGTTGACAACGGAGAGACTATAGTGAGGATCGGAGGTCGGGTCAAGGTTACTCACCAAGGTCAGGGCATTTTTCAAGCCCTCCTCAGGCATATGTATAAAGCACATGGAAACAACAAACAACTGAAATATGAAAATATCGTCGTCCCCGACACTCACGCGGAGCGGCTGAAGCGGCAGTATGTGGAGCAGCATGGGTACTACCACGTCCTGCGGAAGGTATCCATATAATCTCAACCTGGGGATTCGTAATATGATCTCATCGGATCATACCTATGATCTCCACCTGGGGATTCGTAATATGATCTCACCGGATCATACATATAATCTCCACCTGGGGATTCGTAATATGATCTCATCGGATCATACATATGATTTCCACCTGGGGATTCATACATATGACCTAGCCCCATCCCCACCGAATAGGGATTCATATATATGATCTCCCCGGGGATTCAAACCAATGATCTCCCTCCCTGGGAATTCAAACCAATGATCTCCATCCCTGGGGATTCAAACCAATGATCTCCCTCCAATTATCTCACCTTGGGGATTCATATATATGATATCCCTGGGGATTTATACAAAAGATCTCCCCCTGGTGTTTCATATGATTTATACATATGAAACCCAATCAGACCATGGTACAGTTAAGAAATGCAGCTCTTACATATATCTCCCGAACATATCAATGATAGTAAGCAACTCTTTTCATTTACAGAAAAGGTACTTATACAAGTTAGAGTTAGCAGGTATCCAGATGGTCAATCCTTGGCCGAAATCGAAAGTGCCTTATCGAGTGACCGCTAGCGACATGGAGGCCATCGTCTCGTCCGAAGGCATCCGCAGGAGCCTCTTCCCAGACGGGCGAATATTCCTCCACTGTAAACCGTACAAGTTGGAAGCGTCAAACATCAGACATTTCATGCATGAAACTTTAGTTTTAGCTACTGTTAATGGGAGTGATCTCCCTTGTGGTAACAACGCATGCGCAGATGATGCTGAAAGTACCCAAAATGGCGGCCATTCTAATCGGTTTCTTGAAAGAATAGTGCTTTTCTCCATTGGGAACTTCTATTACCAGAAAACAGGCCTACATTACAACATCGAGCTGTATGGGGACGATATGGAATCATTTCCAGAGCACCTGAGTCGTCACATGTCCCGCATCAAGTCACTAGCAACACCATCTGTTGACCTTGTGGTTTATACTCATGAGCGGGCGGATGTCAGGTGCTTTGATGACGCCATGAACAAATATGGCGTAACGCGTGACGACGCATACGTTGAATCCATTCACTTGTTTGAGAGGCCATTTTCCATAGCCTTGAAAGAGGCTGCATCAGAGACAGCCTAAGATTCTGTATTGAGGCTCATTTAGAGCTATACTGATGAACAAAAGAAAGGTATCATATGGCACTGCTGAAGTGTTTACGTTTAGATGTACCAGATATGCAATTACAATGTACCATTGTATCGCGAATGTTTAAAGTACGCGGTTAGAGGTAACACTCTCAACAACCGCTGATTGGAACAGCTGATTTCAAACAGAACATAAATAGTTTATAGAATCCCAAATGTTCACTTGGCAGTGAATATCAGGGCCCCGTTTCACAAAGCTCTCGTAAGCCTACGATCTCGTAACTTTTCACGTAGCATTCGTACCTCCTATACTGTAACAAGGAGGTACGAATGCTACGAGAAAAGTTTCGAGATCTTAGGCTTACGAGAGCTTAGTGAAACGGGGCCCTGGATGTTAATTAACAAGTCTATCCAAATTGATGTTTAACATTGAATATCAGGACTGTATTTTGTTAAACCTTCTCGATTGTTTAAACATTATTCATTTGTTTATACATCATGTATTCTTGAAATATACATGTACTCATATCTTACGTCATTGTCCTGATATTGCTGCTATAATGTTTGTGTTTGTATCTTAATTCAACACTCATTGTTGTGACATGGACACATCAGGAAGCAACCTTTTCCCGATCTTTTTGTACACGTGAGACAAAACCAAAATCTGTGTATGCCAAGGACAGTACTGCTGCACTGAGGCGTTTACCCACATGACGTAAACATCATAGAAATTAATCCAATCATTATTTACATTAGAGGTTCGTATTTCAAGAACAACTTCCAACTGAGACAGTTGATTTGAGGGCCGCTTCATCGGGGACGTTAACATGTATAATCTGTTTGCAGTGAAAACGTACCGATGAATGTCACTTTAAACCCAAAAGTAAAACAAATAAAGTGAAATTAAGACTGCAAATCCTCATGGTTTTACCTTTCCAATTGAACATTTAAATCGCAGAATTTTATTCGACTTAGCATAAAAGTTGTTTAACAAACGATCATAGTTTCACATGGCTATTATTGGTTTGTATTACAAGGGGGTATGCACATCAAATGAAACACCGAAGACGACAAGGGTTGTTATAAGTTAACGCTCTCCACGTACCGCACCATTCGTCACCACTCGCCCCTTTCCGTAACCTCCAAGAAGACTCGTCCCCCACTCGATACTTTTTATGTGCGAATATATGACAAACCAATCAGAACGCGCGTAAATGAGCGCGGTGCTTTGATAAAAATAATCCCGAGTACTTAAATCGTTTATGGCATTATGTCATTGTTTAAAAAATCATGAAAAAAATATATATCGTCATATTGAAAGTACAAAGAACATAGCTAAAAGGATTTTGCTGCCTATTATGAAGTTTTAATAAGAATCATGCGATTGACAGTGAGAGATTCAAATACACACACGTGCGTTTGTTGACATCACTGCTCTCATGGGTCCAACTGAGTGTATTTCTGACGGGCTTGTTATGGAGATTGTACGTGCGCTTCGACCAATTTTAGGAAATGTAATTATAATCGCTATGAGTTTCAAAACAATAATATCGTATTTGTATGTAACTAATCAACCTTAATCTCTAACATTGGGCTTATATTTCATAGCTCTGGGGATATTTTAGTCTGAGTGTTTTTTGGTCATTCATATTTTTATTAGCGAATTCATTTGAAATTCCACCAGGGGTGTGACAGCAAGGTTACACGAATATTCAGTTTGAGAAACATTTTAAAGTCATTTTTTTGAGTATCTGCTTTGGGATTTAATGTAGCTTATTTTTTGTTTGTTTGCATATTCAATAAAACAATTCCCATTTGTGATAATTTAACCCTGTTAAGAAAATTAATATACATGTAATTGAAAATATAAGGTGAACAGCTGGTAATAATTACATCAGAATATGTCTAACAAATATGTTTTTCTCCTTTTAGTTGTATCAAAGAGGTTTAGTTATTTAAAATAAATAAGTAAAAAAAACCCACCAAAACAACAACCTAGCAATACAATGTACATGTGCTTCGGTGATATTAAGAAACTTTGGAATCAAACAGGGAAAGAGTTATCATTCTTTTAAAAAGTAGTTCTGATGTTCATGCCCCAATATGAAATCCTTCCAGAGGGGCACGAGTCACTATTCGGCTTGTCCCGGAATAATACGAGTTGGTCACGAATGGTACCGCACGTTTCATTTCTTTCACTGTTCCAACGACTGCGCTTACCCCCTTGTAATACAAAACCAGTAATAGCGATTTGAATCTATGATCGTTTGTTAAACAACTTTTATCCCAATTTGAATAAAATTTTGAGATTTAAATGTTCAACTGGCAAGGTAAAATCATGAGTATTCGCAATCTTAATTTCACTTTATTTGATTTACTTTTTTGTTTAAAGTGAAATTCATCGGTACGTTTTCACTGCAAACACCTCGTTAGGATGAGAACGCCACAATAACTCGGTGCGCCTAGTGGCAGCAAGAGTTGTATACTCCCCAGGGAGTTGAGATTGCTAATACGATGTGCAGTTGAGATTGACATCCAATGATCTTGGGGAAAAATACCAGCGCCTTGAGCATGCACTAGTTGCCTGGATATGTGCGCTATATAAATATCCTTTAATAAATAATAATAAACAGACTATAGGTATGACCAGAGAGACTCGACTAAGACTGACTATTCAGTTAGTTTCCTAAAATGATGTCACTTTGTTAATCCTTCAAATGGACAAACTATGGCACACGCGTTCACCGTTTTACTGTGTTGGGGGGTTCATTTGTCTAAGAGTGAGTGAGTGAGTCTAGTTTTGCACCGCGCTCCGCAATACCCCAGCTATATGGCGACGGTCTGTAAATAATCGAGTCTGGACCAGACAGTGGTCAACAACATGAGCATCGGTCTACGCAATTTGGATACGATTACATGTGTCAGCCAAGTCAGCGAGCCTGAGTACCCGATCCCGTCAGTCGCTTCTGACGACAAGCATGGGTTACTGAAGATCAATTCTAACCCGGATCTTCATGGGTTTGTCTAAGACGCTGCACTACCCAGGATTTGGTACCTGAGAGCTGGAAAATCGGCGGTTCGATCCCAGACCACGCTATATTCATAGACGTTAAATTATGGGACTTGTTGTTACCCTGGCTGCTGCTGGTTTTTGAGGGGATGCAACACGTACGAGTTGACTCCGTGTCATTGTATCCGTGTCAGGTAGCCATGGTATCTCCGAGGGCTAGTGTGTCTCGATCAGTACTGCTAGCACACAGGACTTGTTCTTTTTTAGTAACTACATCCACCCACTCTCTCATGCATGCCCCTACATCCACCCACTCTCTCATTCATGCCCCTACATCCACCCACTCTCTCATGCATGCCCCTACATCCACCCACTCTCTCATGCATGCCCCTACATCCACCCACTCTCTCATGCATGCCCCTACATCCACCCACTCTCTCATGCATGCCCCCTACATCCACCCACTCTCATGCTGCCCCCATGCATGCCCCTACATCCACATCCACCCACTCTCTCATGCATGCCCCTACATCCACCCACTCCACTCTCTCCTGCATCCCCCACTCTCATCCACCTACATCCACCCACTCTCTCATGCATGCCCCTACATCCACCCACTCTCTCATGCATGCCCCTACATCCACCCACTCTCTCATGCATGCCCCTACATCCACCCACTCTCTCATGCATGCCCCTACATCCACCCACTCTCTCATGCATGCCTCCCCTACATCCACTCCACTCCTCTCATGCATCCACCCCTACATCCACCCACTCTCCATGCCCCTACATCCACTACATCCACCCACTCTCTCATGCATGCCCCTACATCCACCCACTCTCCACCCACCTCCTCATGCATGCCCCTACATCCACTCCACTCTCCTCCACCCACTCTCATGCATGCCCCATCCACCCACTCTTCTCATGCATGCCCTACATCCACCCACTCTCATACATGCATGCCCCTACATCCATGCCCCTACTCCACCCACTCTCATGCATGCCCCTACATCCACCCACTCTCTCATGCATGCCCCTACATCCACCCACTACTCATGCATGCCCCTACATCCATCTCCCCTCTCCACTCCACTGCATGCATGCCCCTACATCCACCCACTCTCTCACCTTTACATCCACCCACTCCCCTACATCCACCCACTCCTCTCATGCATGCCCCTACATCCACCCACCCACTCTCTCATGCATGCCCCCACATCCACCTACTTCATGCATGCCCCACATCCATTCCCACCCTCATGCATGCCCCTAAGATACATCATGCATGCCCCCCACTCTCTCTCATGCATGCCCCTACATCCCATTCCACTCTCATGCATGCCCTCTCTCATGCATGCCCCTACATCCACCCACTCTCCCTCATGCATGCTCCCTACATCCACCCACTCCTTCCTCCACCCACTCTCTCCACTCCACTCTCATGCATGCCCTCCCTACATCCACCACTCTCTCATGCATGCTCCCTCATGCATCCACCCACTCTCTCATGCATGCCCTACCTCCTACATCCACATCCACTCTCTCATGCATGCCATCCACTCATTCTCTCATGTGCATCCACCCACTCTCTCATGCATGCCCCTACATCCACTCTCTCATGCATGCCCTCTACATCCACATCCACTCTCATGCATCCACCCTCTCTCATGCATGCCCCCACTCACATGCCTCCCCTACATCCACCCACTCCTCTCTCATGCCCCTCATCATCCACCCTCCACCTACCTCTCATGCATGCCCCTACATCCACTCCACTCTCTCATGCATGCCCCTACATCCTACCCACTCATGCCCCATCCACCCCACCCCTCTCTCATGCCCCACATCCACCCACTCCCTCCTCCATGCTCTCCTGCATCCACCCACTCTCTCATGCATGCATCCCTACATGCCTCATGCCCCCACATCCACTCTCTCATGCATGCCTCCTACATCCACCCACTCTCTCGTGCATGCCCCTACATGCATGTCCACTTCAAGATCCACCCACTCTCTCATGCATGCCCCTACATCCACCCATGCCCCCCACATCCACCCACTCTCCATGCATGCTCTCCACATGCATGCCCCCACTCTCCTCATGCATGCATGCACTCTCCTGCCCCACATCCACTCTCTCGCCCATGCCCCTTCATGCCCCACATCCACCCACCCACTCTCTCTGCGTGCCTCTACTCTTCATGCATGCCCCTACATCCACCCACTCTCACATGCATGTGCCCCTTCATCCACCCACTCTCTCATGCATGCTCTTGAACGCTGGTTAACGTGACACCATTTGCATGTCATCTTTAAAACTACACACCGCATTAAATGCTTGTTTACAGGAGTTTAAAAAAAATAACCTGTGTAAAAATATTTTAAAAGCGTTTGTGGATATCATCCACGTTCAATTTAACAAGACCGCCTCCGTGATGTAGTGGTTAGAGCGTCCGCCCGCAGTGAAGCAGAAATACCCAACTCAGATAACATTATACTGACTCCGAGCCGACCAGTCCTTGTTGTACCCATTAATGCCGAGCGCCAGGCAGGGACCAACAAGTACCATATTTTAACGTCTTTTGGTATGACGCGGTCGAGGATCGAACCCGCGACCTTCCGCTCTCCGGGCGGACGCTCTAACCACTACACCACGGAGGCGGTCCCATGCCGCACTGAAGCAGAAATACCCCACTCAGACACATTATACTGACTCCGAGCCGACCAGTCCTTGTTGTACCCAATAATGCCGAGCGCCAGACAGGGACCAACAAGTACCATATTTTAACGTCTTTTGGTATGACGCAGTCGGGGATCGAACCCGCGACCTTCCGCTCTCCGGGCGGACGCTCTAACCACTACACCACGGAGGCGGTCGGATTGTATGGTTCAGACTCGATTATTTACAGACCGCCGCCATATAGCTGGAATATTGCTGAGTGCGGCGTAAAACTAAACTCACTCACTCACTCACTCACTGATATACAGAGAGTCATTAACGAAACGACTAGTCAGCCCTGTATATTAGATAAGCAAAATACTAGTTTGTATCGAAAGGCTTTGCGACGGTGCGGTAGCTTAGTGGGTAAGACCCGTGCGTCCATGGGTAAAAAGCAATTAAGTACATATTCCGTGTTCATCTCATGTTAAGAGAGGCGTTAAAGTACACTCACTCGCAGTTAATACCAAATAACAACAAATAAAGTAAGGCAATATTGGATTGAGTGAGTGAGTGAGTTTGCTTTTAGGTCGTCTTTAGCTACATTCACGCATTGTACCAATGTGGGGAATCGAACCCAGGTCTTCGGCGTGACGAGCGAACGCTTTAACCACTAGGCTACCCCACCGTCCTAGGCAATATTGGATTGAGTGAGTGAGAGTTTGGTTTTACACCGTCTTTAGCACCATTCCAGTAATTTCACGGCGGGGGACACCACAAATGGGTTTCACACATTCTACCCATGTGGGGAATCGAACCCAGGTCTTCGGCGTGACGAGCGAACGCTTTAACCACTAGGCTACCCCAACGCCCTAGACAATATTGGAAACGTTATGAGACAATCTCGTTTCAGGAAACCGATCTAACATTTCCTTTGAGACCATCATAACCTAATTTGAAAATGAAAATGTAAATAGGTGTGTCTTTTGTATGACGCATGTATTGAATGCCGTTTGGCAAGCCCTACTACCGCTACCACGGTAACGCTGCTCCTCCACCCCGTTATAACGCATCATGCACTAAATATACCGGGTGAATAGACGCCAGTATGGAGTCAAGCTGCCCGGGTTATTGTGTGACTGGGGCGCCTCCCCCGTTTGTGTATACGAAGGCTTTTCAGTCGGGTCTGTTATTGTGACCACCTTACTTTACTGGTATACAAAGCCGCTGTAGCTATCACGTGACTAGGACCTCTGTTCACGGGAAGACACGATACCATCATTTATCTGGAATTCAGGTATGGAGAACTCTTATCTTCCGTTATATAACGATCATATTAGCATCAATTGTTTTGAAAGGGTGTTTGTGGATTCAAAGGAATGTCAGTTCATCACGCCATGTTGAACTCTAGTCCAGGTTTAATTACCTCAGATCGCAGGTCTAAGTATCTGTGAAAGGAAACTCTGATTTCGTGAATGATACGAACTACACAAGCAGTCGAACCTTGGGCCGATTTCATTGATTTCATGATATGTCAATACATTCCTATATACTTATATATTATATACATATATACTATATACATATATACCATATACACATATACCATATACATATATACCACATGTATTTACATGTACACGGTGATTAAAAAACTGTCATTTCGTCTTAAATCGGTTCGGGGCGGTGGGTTAGCCTAGTGGTTAAAGCGTTCGCTCGTCACGCCGAAGACCCGGGTTTGATTCCTCACATGGGTACAATATATGAAGCCCATTTCTGGTGTCTCCTGCTGTGATATTGCTGGAATAGTGCTAAAGCGGCGTAAAACTAAACTCACTCACTTACTTGAATTGGTCACGATTCAGTTACCTTTCATCTCATGCCAACATCTGTCATCAGGTTATATTTCCGAAAACAGGTTTTGATTACTCGAATGATATACACTGCAGGTTAACCAGTTATATCATCTCTTGTCCGGCTTACCTGTGTTATTTTGGGGTTGAAGTTATGACAGCAAGATTTGATTTCATGAATGATATGCACAGTGACTATACGTTTACAATTCGCCTTCAGCATTTCTGGAAACATGCTTGAATTATATTTGTGTTGAAAGCTATGACAGGAAGATTTGATTTCATGAATGATATCATCCTCGATAATCTCCAGGGTATACGTTACGATCACTCTCCATTATATAGTAAAGAGTGATCGTAACGTATACCCTGGAGATTATCGAGGATGGAATGATATTCACTTACCACTGACGTAGAAAGTTATGCCATAAGTGGATGCCATTATGCACATCGTGCTTCGTTGCCGGTGTATTAGGTAACAACAACAACAACAACAACAACAACAACAACAGCAACAACAGAAACAACAACAGAACGAATAGTCCTTCGTGTTGAATCGTTCTGGGTATTATCAAAACGCAGTGATGAAAAGATACGTTTAATTAAAACGTTAATGATCCACCGTTTACGGCTGTGAGACACTATAAGGTATATTATAAATACGTGGAATATGGAATAAGTGGCCTATACCAATAGTATTGATATTCAACAATAATACAAGTAACCCAGATATCATCACATTAAACCACCGTGATATTGTTGGAATATTGCTAAAAGCGGCGTAAAACTAAACTCACTCACTCACTCACTCATCACATGAAACATGTTTCTTTTTCCAGGTTGAAGATTCCCGGTTTTGGCAGTAATGCAATACAATAGCGGGCGAGACAAAACTAACCGTACTTTCTGAACACCATATTTATTAAATATTATGCACATATTTCCAGGCATTTGGCTCAAAGTGTCATACAGGGCCTGTTTAACAACGTGACATTCATCTACAACTGAGCATTAAACTCTCTTCCCTCTAACGGAAGGCGAGAGTATCACCCATTACATATATTTAAGTCCTAGGTGGTACACACTCTCGTAGACTAACGCTTAGTCTCTGAATATATATAATTGTGATAGTAACAAATAAACCCATTTAAATTGAAAAGGAGCCCCAGCGAGATGGGAGATTTAGAACTTGAGGAAATCTAACTTGCTTCATGTAGGGCTTTAGGTTTTCAGGGAGGGCTAGACTGTAGGGAATGTAACGCCATTCAGGGCCTGTGAGACAGACTATCTCTCTAGATACAGCCTTGTCTTCTAATTTGAGCTGTGTGGTAGGAGCGTTTTGTGCTCTGGTGATTCTTTTAGTAATCTTATAATGTTGTTAAAAATATGACATGTGTCTAAATTGTTTTGATAAATTTACTGTTAGTACCCAAGATCACCTTTAAACTTTGTAATTGTATGGTTGTTTAGTATATTTCGGGAAAAAACTTCGTTTACTAGTTTAAGAAATACATAATACATAAATAAACGAATACATACGACGCAATATAAATATCTACATAGGACCTGTCTTCAAACAAAGGGACTTTAAAACACCCGGATTTACGTCAACACAGCCATGGCTGTCCAAGTCGCCCATGTGAAACACGCCTCGCATTGAATCTCCACACCTACCAGTACAATTTGCTTATGTTTACCGAGGCATAACGAAACGAAACATGCTATTTATAATGGGCAATGTTGCTTTGTTGGTTAAGGTTGGGTCGCGGCCGGTATCGGTGTTATGAATAGAGAGTCGTGACACACCCAGTTTATATCGCTGGGAATCTCATACATGTCATGATGTTTGATAAAACGTGTATTAAAGGCAGGGTAAGATACGCCTTGTTAGGTCTGGGATACAAGGGTATGATGCACACATGACATGATATATTACAGAATGGGGAAAATATTCAAAAGATTGAAGGTTCGTGATCTTTGCGAGATTGGTTGTTGCGAGAATTATTGGTTTGCCTAACTTTACGTGTATTGTTGTTTTATGCTGCATTCATCTATGTAACCTACATGCTGAGTGAGTGAGTTTAGTTTTACGCCGCACTCAGCACTACTCCAGCTTTATGGCGGTCTACATGCTGAAGTGTATCAAATGAACTTATCTTAATCCTGTGATGTGTGACTTTATGTATTGGGCACTTCGAGCATGCGTAGATAAATGCGCATTATTTATTTATTTATTTATTTATTTATTTATTTATTTATTTATTTATTTATTTATTTATTTATTTATTTATTTATTTATTTATTTATTTATTTATTTATTTTATTTATTTATTTATTTATTTATTTATTTATTTGGCTGTGGGGTAGCTTAACTAAAGCGGTTAAAGCATTCGCTCGTCACACCGAAGACCTGGGTTCGATTCCCCACATTTCTGGTGTCCCTCGCCTGGATATTGATGGAATATTGCGTAAAACCCAACGTAAACCCTCCTCACTCACCCAGGTCTGTCACATCTTTATTGCGGCAGCCTGTAAATGATAGAGCTGGGACCAGACAAACTAGTGATTGATATTCTGAGTAAATTAAAACAAAGGGACACTGACGAGAAGCAAAGGTTCGCTAGTGACCACAGCAAGTCCCCACAGGTACCTTTAATTCACGACGCAATATGTTGTGTAAAGACTTTGTTAGGACCAATCCTACATCAAGGGTATATTGTACCACGAGGACTTTGTTGAATAGCATGGCTCCTTGTTTACAGATTCAACCAGGCTTTACGCGGCTTTTAACAATATTCCATTAATACCAAAATTGGACTTCACACGTTGTACCCATGTGGGGAATCGAACCCGGGGTTTCAGCGTGACGAGCGGACGCTTTAACCACCAGGCTACCCTACCGTCCCTGGTATCTACCGAGATTGGTTCAATGCTGGACTATTACTGTAAGCGGCTTTAAACTATATTCAGTCATTCATTCACTTAGTGAGAATTTTCCCCCGCAATGCAGGCTTTTGTGTAAGGAAGATTTCAATTTCGCTGAACATTGAATAATATTACAGCAATCGATGGGTGTCGGTATCGATATAGAAGTTTGTCTTATGTGTATTTTCAAAAGATCTGTAACCTTGCAAGACGTTTTTGTTCCATTTTACAGACTGACATTCTGTAATGCGCTGAGAAAGAACCAACACAAGACTTGAACAGAAGAGTTACTGGATTGAGAATTTAGTTTGATTACATCGTCATAAAAAAATTGTGTCACTCTCAGCTCCTTGCGGAGTATCCGTGAACTAGCTTGTACTCAACAACCATGTATAGCGGCAGTCGGTTGAATCTCGGGTGGCACAGTGACCGGGTCCACAGGGCGGGGTATTCCACCCGGTCCAGTAGAGCCAGCAGAGCCAGTACATACACGGAGGATCCAGTGGACCCAATTCAACTCAGGAGAACACTGGAAGAGGTGAGATTGTTAACGTCAGTATTGGAACTTAGGAGAATGTCACTTCCGTACATGATGGTCCACTGCTTCATTACATTCAGTCATTAACAGTAAATCTCACCTTTCACCAGTTTATTCCTGTACTATAGCACATGACCCTTTATAAAGTATGAAAAGCCTGGGCATGGGGGATAGTGATCAGAGTTGCCACCCTTGGTTATCCACAGGATCTGAGGCTTCGTCGTACCCGATTGTAAGCCGTAGTCGGTCAGCATGATACCATTGCCTGTGTTTTGGAGATTGCAAAATACCAAGTTTTAAATATTATTTTATTAAGTAAACATCTATCTTTGCCTTTTTCATCCATGACATGACCCAACTATTATACCTTTTAAAATACCAGTAAAGAGATCCGGGTTAGATTTGGTCTTCAGCAACCCATGCTTTCCGTAAGAGGCGACTAACGGGATCAGGTAGTCAGGCTCACTGACTTGGTTGACACATGTCACCGTATCCCAATTGTGTAGATCGATGCTCATGCTGTTGATCACTGGTTTGTCTTGTCCAGACTTCACTATTTACATACCGCCGCCATAGAGCTTGAATACTGCTGAGTGCGGCGTAAAACAACAAGGAAAGAACGAAAAGCCTTTCAAACAGCGTTAAAACTCACCCAAATCGGGGAATTGATGACTTCAGTTTAGTCATAAGGGGGATCGCGGAAGGTCGCGGGTTCGATCCCCGACCGCGTCATACCAAAAGACGTTAAAATATGGTACTTGTTGGTCCCTGCCTGGCGCTCGGCATTAATGGGTACAACAAGGACTGGTCGGCTCGGAGTCAGTATAATGTGTCTGGGTGAGGTATTCATGCTTCACTGCGGCATGGTATCTCAGTGGGCTAGCACTATAAAACCAGCTTCAGTCTGGGCTAGTACAAGCAGCCGCACATACACATACACGCGCATGCACGTCGTCATATGAGCGAAATATTCTCAAGCACGACGTTAAACCCAATTTCACCTCACCTCATAAGGGGGATCGAGCCCACCTGTGACTGGGTGTAAAAACCTTAAACACTGACTCTTTCAGTGTTGTCACAAGCCCTAGTGTACAGTACACAAGCCTGTGCACTTAAAAGTACCCACGAATCCGTTGGTATATGACCAGATGGTGGCCACATGAATACGTGCAAACACCTAGTTGTGGGTACAACAACGTGCATTAAACTTGGACAAAGTACTGTGACTATGTGTCCCAGTCCACCCAGCTGTGAATGGGTACCTCGTAAGGATGGGAAAGCCACAATAACTCGGTGCGCCTACTGGCTGCAAGAGTTGTATACTCCCCAAGGAGTTGAGATTGATAATACGATGTGTCATTGAGATTGACATCCAGTAATCGAGGGTAAAGATACCAGCGCCTTGAGCATGCACTAGTTGCGTGGATATGTGCGCAATGTAAATATCCTATAATAATAAAAAGTGAATTCAGATGGAAATACATGTTTGGACTTAGAATTTGAAGGGAAATTTAGTAAAACGTAACCGTTGAGAACACTTTGTGGTAAATTACTATGATATATGTCTAAAAAGTTTCCGATTTTAATTTCAGCATTTCAGACCACTCTTTCAAGGGGTGAGTATTAACTCTAAAATCTCTAAAAAAGTAATTTGAAATTTACAAAAGTATATAAAAGAAAATGAGAATGTATTAATTTTCATCGATGAGCGCAGTGCACATCCTGATTCCGGATCCCGACAGGTTTTGTGAGTTGCTGGTCGTGAGTCCATGTTAATATATAGTCTCTGGTTCACCTGGTCCCGACTCGATTGTTTACAGGTTGCAATGATATTACTGCAACGCTGCTGATTGTGGCGTTAAGAAATATTCAGTTACGATATGGACTATAATTATCTCATGGTCATACTATGGCGCTGTATCGATCAACCACCAGGTTACATGAACTGTAACCCGTGAAGATCCGGGTTAGAAATGGTCTTTAGTAATGCTTGTCGTAATATCGGAATCGGGTGGTCAGGCTCGCTGACTTGGTTGACACATGTCGCCCTATCCCAATTGCATAGATCGATGCTCATGATGTGAATCACTGGATTGTCTGGTTCAGACTCGATTATTTACAAATGTCGTAAAATAGCTGAAATATTGCTGAGTGGAGCGTTAAACGAAACTGTGATAACAAAACATGTATTCTGTTTTCATGAGATAACATAGTGAATATGTTACTGATGGTGTACTCGTTATTGTAGTTCGTGTACGGCGGGGAGCAGATTACCAACAATGAGTTACTGATGATGTACTCGTTATTGTAGTTCGTGTACGGCGGGGAGCAGATTACCAACAATGAGTTACTGATGATGTACTCGTTATTGTAGTTCGTGTACGGCGGGGAGCAGATTACCAACAATGAGTTACTGATGATGTACTCGTTATTGTAGTTCGTGTACGGTTATTGGGGAGCAGATTACCAACAATGAGTTGCTGATGTATGTTATTGTAGTTCGTGTACGGCGGGAGCAGATTACCAACAATGATTGATGATGTTCGTGTACGGCGGGGAGCAGATTACCAACAATGAGTTACTGATGTGTACGTGTTACGGCGGGGAGCAGATTACCAACAATGAGTTGCTGATGATGTACTCGTTATTGTAGTTCGTGTACGGCGGGGAGCAGATTACCAACAATGAGTTGCTGATGATTACTCGTTATTGTAGTTCGTGTACGGCGGGGATGATTACCAACTCTGATGATGTACTCGTTATTGTAGTTCGTGTACGGCGGGGAGCAGATTACCAACAATGAGTTGCTGATGATGTACTCGTTATTGTAGTTCGTGTACGGCGGGGAGCAGATTACCAACAATGAGTTGCTGATGATGTACTCGTTATTGTAGTTCGTGTACGGCGGGGAGCAGATTACCAACAATGAGTTACTGATGATGTACTCGTTATTGTAGTTCGTGTACGGCGGGGAGCAGATTACCCACAATGAGTTACTGATGATGTACTCGTTATTGTAGTTCGTGTACGGCGGGGAGCAGATTACCCACAATGAGTTACTGATGATGTACTCGTTATTGTAGTTCGTGTACGGCGGGGGCAGATTACCCACAATGAGTTACTGATGATGTACTCGTTATTGTAGTTCGTGTACGGCGGGGAGCAGATTACCCACAATGAGTTACTGATGATGTACTCGTTATTGTAGTTCGTGTACGGCGGGGAGCAGATTACCAACAATGAGTTACTGATGATGTACTCGTTATTGTAGTTCGTGTACGGCGGGGAGCAGATTACCTACAATGAATGATGATGTACTCGTTATTGTAGTTCGTGTATGCAGATTACCAACAATGAGTTATTGATGATGTACTCGTTATTGTAGTTCGTGTACGGCGGCGGCAGGAACAATGAGTTGCTGATGGTGTACTCGTTATTGTAGTTCGTGTACGGCGGGGAGCAGATTACCAACAATGAGTTACTGATGATGTACTGCTCGTTATTGTAGTTCGTGTACGGCGGGGAGCAGATTACCAACAATGAGTTGCTGATGATGTACTCGTTATTGTAGTTCGTGTACGGCGGGGAGCAGATTACCAACAATGAGTTACTGATGATGTACTCGTTATTGTAGTTCGTGTACGGCGGGGAGCAGATTACCAACAATGAGTTGCTGATGATGTACTCGTTATTGTAGTTCGTGTACGGCGGGGAGCAGATTACCAACAATGAGTTACTGATGATGTACTCGTTATTGTAGTTCGTGTACGGCGGGGAGCAGATTACCAACAATGAGTTACTGATGATGTACTCGTTATTGTAGTTCGTGTACGGCGGGGAGCAGATTACCAACAATGAGTTGCGACAGCATCTTCTTGACGACAACTACAGACGTCTTCTACCACGTGACAAGTTGTATGCCGTCATGGACCTCGTCGACTACAACCCCAGCAAGTCCATCAGCTACATGGCCTTCGTCAGACTTGTAAGTTACTCTCCAGGCTGAGGGGTAGCATAATGGTTAAAGCGTTCGTTCGTCACGCCAAGGTTCGGGTTCGGGTAACTTTTCGAGAATACAGACTTCATCCACAGTGACAGGGGCCGGTCAGGCTCATATGATATATAAAAACACCTACATTTAACAATAGTGTGATATCGATTTTTAAAATGATAAAATTACGTTCTTTTACTGAATACATATCCTTTATTCTTGTTCCTTGCAATCTGAAGTTTTTCATGCACCTGGCGTCCACTTGTTTAATATTGTATCTGGCATGAAATCATTTAGTCTTGTCCTGACATGATAACATTTAGTCTTGTTACTGACATGATAACATTTAGTCTTGTTACTGACATGATAACATTTAGTCTTGTCCTGACATGATAACATTTAGTCTTGTTGCTGACATGATAACATTTAGTCTTGTTACTGACATGGTAACAGTTAGTCTTGTTACTGACATGATAACATTTAGTCTTGTCCTGACATGATAACATTTAGTCTTGTCCTGACATGATAACATTTAGTCTTGTCCTGACATGATAACATTGAGTCTTGTTACTGACATGATAACATTTAGTCTTTGTACTGACATGATAACATTTAGTCTTGTCCTGACATGATAACATTTAGTCTTGTCCTGACATGATAACATTTAGTCTTGTCCTGGCATGATAACATTTAGTCTTGTCCTGACATGATAACATTTAGTCTTGACCTGGCATGATAACAACTAGTCTTGTCCTGACATGATAACATTTAGTCTTGTCCTGACATGATAAGAGTTAGTCTTGTCCTGACATGATAACAGTTAGTCTTGTCCTGACATGATATCATTTAGTCTTGTCCTAACATGATAACATTTAGTCTTGTCCTGACATGATAACATTTAGTCTTGTCCTGACATGATAACAGTTAGTCTTGTCCTGGCATGATAATATTTAGTCTTGTCCTGACATGATAACATTTAGTCTTGTCCTGGCATGATAACATTTAGTCTTGTCCTGGCATGATAACATTTAATCTTGTCCTGACATGATAACATTTAGTCTTGTCCTGACATGATAACAATTAGTCTTGTCCTGACATGATAACAGTTAGTCTTGTCCTGACATGATAACATTTAATCTTGTCCTGTCATGATAACATTTAATCTTGTCCTGTCATGATAACATTTAATCTTGTCCTGACATGATAACATTTAGTCTTGTCCTGACATGATAACATTTAATCTTGACCTGGCATGATAACATTTAGTCTTGTCCTGTCATGATAACATTTTGTCTTGTCGTGACATGATAACATTTAATCTTGTCCTGTCATGATAACATTTAATCTTGTCCTGTCATGATAACATTTAATCTTGTCCTGACATGATAACATTTAGTCTTGTCCTGGCATGATAACATTTAGTCTTGTTACTGACATGATAACAATTAGTCTTGTTACTGACATGATAACATTTAGTCTTGTCCTGACATGATAACATTTAGTCTTGTCCTGACATGATAACATTTAGTCTTGTTACTGACATGATAACAGTTAGTCTTGTCCTGACATGATAACATTTAATCTTGTCCTGACATGATAACATTTAATCTTGTCCTGGCATGATAACATTTAATCTTGTCCTGACATGATAACATTTAGTCTTGTTCCTGACATGATAACATTTAGTCTTGCTCCTGACATGATAACATTTAGTCTTGTCCTGACATGATAACATTGAGTCTTACTCCTGACATGATAACATTGAGTCTTGTTACTGACATGATAACATTTAGTCTTGTTACTGACATGATAACATCTTGTCTTGTTACTGACATGATAACATTTAGTCTTGTTACTGACATGATAACATTTAGTCTTGCTCCTGACATGATAACATTGAGTCTTGCTCCTGACATGATAACATTTGGTCTTGCTCCTGACATGATAACATAGTCTTGTCCCGGTTTTACAACCTGACATCTGATTTACAAACTTCTTCACAAACTGCTTCTAGGTTACAGGAGAGGAAGCAGATGAAGACAGATTCAATAACTCCGAAGACGGCTCCAGCGACGACTTCAACGACGTGAGCATACTGTACGACGTCTGTCGCAACACAACGAATCCACAAGACCTGTTGGAGTTTTCCTCCGGATGCTCCTGGCTTCCCCCTCCCTTCTTCATCCTGCTGATCTCTGTAACTCAGGTGGGTGATGCAGGACATTCTTTTGGCGAACCTTATTTTCAGTGATCAGTTCAATTTTCATCGATATTTTTCCAGTAACGCCAATGGAATCTGTTCCGTTGGATAATGGAGTAGCATTAATAGTATTAATTTATAACGAGGGGATTGGGTGCAACATGGACGATGGGGTAGCCTAGTGGTTAGAGTGTTCGCTCGTCACGCCGAAGACCCGGGTTCGATTTCCCACATGGGTAAGATGTGCGGTGCCCATTTCGCCGTGATATTGCTTGAATAGTTCTAAAAGCGGCATAAAACCATACACACGTGGGTGTAAAATGGAGACCTGCCGAATGCAAAATATGGATTTAGTGGATGTAACATGCAGATTGGGTGGATTCAAAATGGGGATTTCGTAGGAGCAAATGGGAATTTTTTCCTTTGATGGAAACAGGAACATCACTTAGAGTTCCGCCACCCAGTATTTATTAACTGTAGTGGGAAACGGTCACTCTCCACAGATTATCGTCTATGCTGTGTACGCAAGTCAACAGGCCACGCCAGTGACTGCCATGGACGGCGTCCCCATCACCAGCTCCATCATCTACAACCCCGCCCGCAGATATGAAGTGTGGAGGTTCATCAGCTACACCTTCCTCCACCAGGGGTAAGTTGAGGGTTCCAATGGCTGTGTTTACCCGTGAAGATCCGGGTTAGAATTGGTCTTCAGTAACCCATGTTTGTCGTAAGAGGCGACTAACGGGATCGGGTGGTCAGGCTCGCTGACTTTGGTGACACATGTCATCGGTTCCCAATTGCGTAGATCGATGCTCAAACTGCTGATCACTGGATTGTCTGGTCGATTATTTAACTAAATACTAAATAAATTTGAATTGTTCTGCATAGTATTAAACTTTACAGATGACGGGAGGCAATGAGACAGCCTGGTGATTACACAAAGTTGTCGATTTTGATTTTATTATTCCTCCGGGTGCCACTATTCCCTTGAGAGCAAAAACAACAATAATTCTAAACCAAAATGTCACACTGTCTGATGTTTTCAAAACCGATCCTTAGAATCAAAATGACTAAAGTGGGCTATGTCGAACACACACGGCTCTATACTGACCAATAGCTGCAAAGTACAGCCAAACCACTTTGTGTCGAAGTGTTCGAGTTATCCAACGTTCGTAATATGAAAAAAATGAACTTGGCATTCATTGACCGATTGGCATTCCTTTCCTTCGACTTATCCGAATACATTTGAGCTGGAAGTAATTGTTTGAAATTGGAAAATTACTTCGAGACAACTCCCAGGTTAAATAGTACTAAATTACGAAGTAACACACAGTTACCATGCGTTTACTTCGAGATAATTGTGACTTCTACACAATGGTGTTTGATTGCAACCATGCTCATGATTACCGAGTCTGACAAACATGTTCTGCTTGGCAGATACGTGGATCTTCTGTTAACCATTATACTTCAAGTCCTCATCTGTTTCCCGGTGGAGATCGTCTTCTCGTTCTGGAGGATAGCCATACTGTACATCGTCGGCGTTATGTCAGGTAGGTTCTGATTGGTTCACTTTCAAACAGGCTGGCGCGGTTGTGATTCAAAATAATGACGCTGTTTAAAAAAAAAAAATCCCACTGCACCAGACACCTTCTTTTGTACACCAGTCTGGGACGGCCGAAAATAGTGAGTGGGTTCGGTTTTACACCGCTTGTAGCAATATTCCAGCAATATCACAGCGGGGGACTCCAGAAATGGGCTCCTCACATTGTACTCATTTTGGGAATCGAACACGGGTCTTCGGTGTAACGAGCGACCGCTTTAACCACTAGGCTACCCCGCCGCCCCGGTAGATACAATAAGTCCACTGGGTGGATTGTGATTGTGTCAATACAAAATAAAGATTTAATAGATACTACATGCAAATTAGAAGGATTCAAAATGGGGATCGGGTGGGTACAAAATTGGGATTTGTTGATCTAACATACGGATTTGATTGGTTCAAAATGTCAAAATGAGGATTATGTTTGGTTCTAATCATATGATGTTATAATTGTTTGAAACATGATGTTATATTTCTGATCATATGATATCATATTTGGTTCTAATCATGATATTATATTTGGTTCAAACATGATATTATATTTGATTCTAATCACATGATATTATATTTGGTTCAAGCTCGATATTATATATTTGGTTCTAATCATATGATATTATATTTGGTTCTAATATTGTATAATATTTGGTTCTAATCCTATAGTATATTTGGTTCTAATCATATATTATATTTGGTTCTAATATTGTATAATATTTGGTTCTAATCCTATAGTATATTTGGTTCTAATCAAATATAATATTTGGTTCTAATCCTATAGTATATTTGGTTCTAATCATATATAATATTTGGTTCTGATCATATATAATATTTGGATCTAATCATGTTCGTGTGTTCCAGGCTCACTGTTGCACTCAATCAGCGACCACAGGACGTATTTGGTCGGCGGCAGTGGCGGCACATACTGCATCCTAGCAGCTCACTTCGGTGCAATGATATACGTAAGTAGATTTCATTACCTCACGAATATATCTTGACGGATTAGTCGCACACACTTGTTGTTTTGTTGTCTTTTTTCCACTCTTTATTATACACTTTTTGAAGACCACGATTGTTACACATCGACCTAAATATGCCACGTGGTCAGGGCACCACGGTGGTTTTCACACATAGCTTCATTCAACATAACTATACACTGACTGACTGACTGACTGACTGCCTGAGTTTAGTTTTACGCCGCTTTTAGCAATATTCCAGCAACATCACGGCGGGGGACACCAGAAATGGGCTTCACACATTGTGCCCATGTGGGGAATCGAACGCGGGTCTTCGGAGTGACGAGCCAACGCTTTAACCACTAGGCTACCACACCGCCCCTATAACTGTACACAAAGAACTTAATTAAGCAACCCTGTATTTTCGCAGTGATAGGTTTTCAACACGTACAGAAAACTTTTCGTGGTGACCACGATGGAAAAACATGAGTTTTTCTGACCCGTATGATCCTTTGACTCGTAAAACACGACAAAGTGTTGGAATCAATGTTGATGTTACGATAATAATTGCTCATTTTAAAAAAAACCCAACTGATTTTCATACAAAACCATGTCTGTTCAAGTATGGCCCTGGAATGTTTAATGTTGAATTTATTGGTGAATGTGAACATTCAAAATGCCAGTTTACGTGTCTTACACGCTTCAAGGTCAATAGGGGCGGTGGGGTAGCCTAATGGTTAAAGCGTTGGCTCGTAACGCCGAAGACCCGCGTTCGAATCCCGACATGGGCACAATGTGTGAAGCCCATTTCTGGTGTCCCCCGCCGTGATGTTGCTGGAATATTGCTAAAAGCGGCGTAAAACCAAACTCAGTCAGTCAGTCAGCCAAGGTCAATACCGAGTGCAACCTCCATGTGACTGTATGGCAGCCACCCTCCTCCTCATACCCCCTGTCAGCCTCCTGATCCTCTGAAGGGGCAGTCTTCGCCATTCCTCGTGTAAAGCAGCTTCCAATTGAACCAGGTTCTGTACAGGAGGATCCCTTTGTTGCACACGACGACCAATCCTGTCCCATATATGCTCCAAAGGGTTAAGATCGGGGCTCATTTAATCGTGAGATATGTCAAGGGGAATAAACTAAGTTCTTTGTGTATAATAGAAATGCATTGAACACAAGGTTGATCGATTATTTGTTGTTAAGAAAAAGTCAAAAGTGGACAACATTGTGTTTATAGGAACTACTGTTTATTACTTCTAGCTGTTTGATAAATTCTTTTTAAAACTTTGAGTGTTGGAACAGTATTTGTCACATTACACTTGTCAACATAACATTTTGCTACTGTGAACACATAATTAAAACTTATAACATTAGCTTTATCTAAAGGATCTGTTTCCTGACATCCAAGCAATACATTCACTCTGTAACTTTGTGGTTTGAAATGTAAGGATTTCTAGATATCTTAATAAAAATTATTGAAATTATTGAGTATTATTGAAAATATTTTCAATAGATTGGGTTCTCTGTAATTTGTGCTACAATGCGATTTTAGAGAGAAAAAGAATTGAAATTCACAGACACTTGTAGCATCTCATATCATTATTTTCTTTGGCCGTGTTATAGATAGATGACTGACTGACTGACTGAGTTTAGTTTTACGCCGCTTTTAGCAATATTCCAGCAATATCACGGCGGGGGACACCAGAAATGGGCTTAACACATTGTGCCCATGTGGGGAATCGAACCCGGGCCTTCGGCGTGACGAGCCAACGCTTTAACCACTAGGCTACCCCACCGCCCCTATAGATAGATGAGACGGAGCCGATTTGTTGTTAAACGGTTTGCTTATCACACTAAGAGTCCCGAGTTTGATTCCCTCTATACAACGAGCGAAACCCTTTCTTTACGGGCTTTACTGATACCCGTCATGTTGCGATAATGAAGGAGGACCGGTGGGGTAGCCTAGTGGTTAAACCGTTCGCTCGTCACGTCGAAGATCGGGTTCACTTCCCCAGATGGGTACAGTGTGTGAAGCTCATTTTTGGTGTCCCCCGCCGTGATATTGCTGGAACATTGCTAAACACGGCGTAAAACCATACTCAGTCAGTCAGTCTTAAAGTCGATTCTCAGACCTTTTTATGTCATATTACTGGAGTATTGCTAAAAGTTGCGATCATCATAACTCTCAAGTTAATCACATTAAGCAATGAAGGCTGCGCAATATAACCGGTTTACCTGTATTTACCGATTCAGACATGAAAACGATACGTATTGCGATACGCTGATCGAAAACCGGTATTTTGACTTGCAATCGGAAAACTTCGTAACACTCGGAAATCTTCGGGTATTTCCTTTTTTCATTTGTGCCAAATATTATTCACATTTTTATTTTATCATGATTAAAAGTTGTTATTAAAGCTTAATCAAGCATGGTAATTTGGTTGTGTTTTTGCTTTATAAATCAAGCATTAACTCGATTATAAGTATTTTTTTGTTTAAAAATACTTCATGCAATATATTGCAATACATACCGCAATATAAGCTTTCGCATCGCAATATATCGCAATATGAAAATTCCCTGCAATACCCACCCCTATTAAGCAGTGAAGGCTGCTTTATGCCTTTTAGTTTTGTTTGTTTGTTGTTTAATGCCACACTCAGCAATATTCCAGCAATATTCCAGCAATATTGCCGCAGTCTGTAAATAATCGACCTGTCGTAACTCTATAGTTTATCATAGGCTTACGAATGTCGCAGCGCTGCGAACGTGTAGTGGATAAGGACCCAGAACCAGACAATCCAGTGATCAACAGCATGAGCATCATCCTACGCTGTTGGGATGCAATGACATGTGTCAACCAAGTCAGCGAGCCTGACCACCCGATCCCGTTAGTCGCCTGTTACGACAAGCATGGTTTGCTGCTTCACGCAACGGTGACCTGTTTTAAATTGTTAAATTGTTCTTTTTCTACAGAACTGGAGTGAGCTCAAGAAGGCTGACGACGGCCCCACGAAGAGGATATTTTTTCACCCCCTGTTTCGGTTGGTGGTGATTGCCGTGCTTGGTATGTAAACTTAAGTTCTTTGGCACCGTTAAGAATTGCACCTCTGTTATGTGAAACGAGGCGGAGGGGTAGCCTAGTGGTTAAAGCGTTCTCTCGTCACGCCGAAGACCCGGGTTCGATTCCCCAGATGGGCACAATGTGCGAAGTCCATTTCTGGTGTCCCCCGCCGTGATGTTGCTGGAAAATTGCTAAAAGGGGCATAAAACTCACTCACTCACTCTTATGTGAAACGGCATTAATGCTATAGTATACTACGGTTATGACAAACTCGAAGGCACAACTGATTTTAGTTCCTCATAACCCAGTTCGTAACTCGCATTTCGACTAAAATATACAGCAAGTGGCCGGAGCCAAAAATATGTTTGTTATATCGGTCAGTTCGTTATATCCGTCAGTTCGTTATATCCGACAGTTCGTTATATCCGTCAGTTCGTTATATCGGTCAGTTCGTTATATCCGTCAGTTCGTTATATCCGTCAGTTCGTTATATCCGGCAATTCGTTATCTCCGGCAGTTCGTTATATCCGGCAGTTCGTTACATCCGGCAGTTCGTTATATCCGGCAGTTCGTTATAAGCGTGTTCGTTATAAATGTAGTTCATTGTATATAGGCTGTCACGTCGTCACGGTACTGTTCAAAAGTGGCTTTAAACAAATCACACATTCATATAATTGTGCTAGCGCCGCACTCAGCAGTATTCCATTTAAATAACGACAATCTGTCATTAATCGGATTTGGACCAGACAATTCAGTGATCGACAGCATGAGCATCGATCTACGCAACTGGGATACGATGACATGTGTCAACCAAGTCAGCGAGCCTGACCACCCGATCCCGTTAGTCGCCTCTTACGACAAACATGGCTTGCTGAAGATCAATTCTAACCCGGATCTTCGTGGGCATGAGTGTCACAAGGCGTGGCAATAATGTTTTTCTTTCCTAAACCGATATTTACCCATGAGAACAGGTGGCCTTGTTGTCCAAAGCGCCACATTTTTTAGTGCAGAGCTTCGTCACTTATATTTCCATGTTTGCCAACAATGTATTAGTTTACCTTGTGATGAAACTGTAGTATGAGTGCGGCGTAACACAATATTCACTGACTCTAGTTTTGTATGTGTTTCAGGGATCATACAGATAAGCCTTGCTGTGTACAGGAGATTCTTCGCTGATGACGTTCTCAACATTGGGATTGGTCACTTCGCAGGAGGAATTTTAGCTGGTCAGTTTCAACAGAATATCAACTTTTGCAAAGTGTACCCCTAGTAAATTGCATCCGTGAGCTTGAGTTAACGATTTTGCCCGATTATGTCATTTAGTTTGTAGGGTAGGCCCAAATTTCAGTTTACAAATGTTTTTTTTTTTTTTCATATTTCAAATTGAAAATGAAATTCAGTTTGTAGCTAACCCCAATTCCAGTTTACATATGTTTCATTTTTTTCAAATTTAAAATTGAAAAAGAAATTCATTTGTAGAGTAGAACCCAATTCCAGTTTACATATGTTACATTTTTTTCAAATTTAAAATTGAAAAAGATATTCAGTTTGTAGGGTTTCCCCAATTCCGCTTTACACATGTTACATTTTTTCAAATTTCAAATTGAAATGGAAATAAAGTCAAACGCCGTTGTGTCGAAATTTTGACATTGCAAGTTATTCGAGGTTCGACACAACCTCTAAATGATGACTGAATAAGGAGTGAGTGAGTGAGTGAGTGAGTGAGTTTAGTTTTACGCCGCATTAAGCAATATTCCAGCTATATGGCGGCGGTCTGAAAATAATCGAGTCTGGACCAGACAATCCAGTGATCAACATCATGAGCATCGAACTGCGCAATTGGGAACCGATGACATGTGTCAACCAAGTCAGCGAATCTGACCACCACGACAAGCATAGTCGCCTTTTGTGGCAAGCATGGGTTGCTGAAGACCTATTCTACGCGGATCTTCATGGGTCGACTGAATAAGGAAATCACAGGGACAAGGTTTTTATTTGGAGGCAACCATAAGTTCGACATATCAGAGTTCGACACATCAGAGTTCGACACATCATAGTTCGACATTTCACAGTTCGACATATCACAGTTCGACACAAAGGTGTTTGGCTGTAAATGTTTTCCAGACTACCCTTTAACGTAAACCTGTGATATAGATGTTCCGTTTGAGCACAGTTCTATTTGAGACTTATGTTCGTCTCCCATAACCATGTACAATGTAACTTATCACTGGTGCTTGATGTGTTTTAGCGTGCCATCTACCATGGTGCGATGTGAATATCTGTAAATTATTTTCCTTTTACGGTGTGAACGTGCAGTGTGAATAGTATTTGAATACTTCTATTGTCAGTCGAATATTCGATGTGGATATCATCAGATTAGTTTCCCTGTTATGTGAAGGTGTGATGTGAATTTGTATTTTTATCCATTTGCGACTTCTTGTGAAAGTAAAACGTGAACACCGTTTTGATTACTTCCCATGAAAAGCGAAGGTGCGATGTGAATATCATTAGACTACGTACGAAGGTGTGATGTGAAACGTTTTGGGGTATTTCCCATTTACACCTTTTGTGAAAATGCACCGTCAACACCATTACTTCACAAGTCATGTAAAGCTGCAATGTGAATTCCATTTCATTACTTCACAAGTCATGTGAAGACGGGATGTGAATACCACTTAACGATTTCCCATTGCCCATGTCATGTGAAGGTGTCATGTGAAGCGTTTTGGGGTATTTCCCATTTACACCTTTTGTGAAAATGCACCGTCAACACCATTACTTCACAAGTCATGTAATGCTGCAATGTGAATTCCATTTCATTACTTCACAAGTCATGTGAAGACGGGATGTGAATACCACTTAACGATTTCCCATTGCCCATATCAAGTTAAGGTGTGGTGTGAAGCGCTTTTGGGTATTTCCCTTTTACGACTTCGTGTAAAAGTGCAATGTGAACACATTTCCCATTTTCCATATCAAGTTAAGGTGTGGTGTGAAGGGCTTTGGGGCATTTCCCTTTTTACGACTTCGTGTAAAAGTGCAATGTGAACACATTTCCCATTTTCCATATCAAGTTAAGGTGTGGTGTGAAGCGCTTTTGGGTATTTCCCTTTTACGACTTCGTGTAAAAGTGCAATGTGAACACATTTCCCATTGTCCATGTCATGTGAAGGTGCGAGGTGACTAAAACCATCTTTTGATTCATATGCAGGTGTGATGCTCTGCGAGGCGTTCCTGAAAGACCGCCACAGGTACCCGTGGCAAACTAACGCTGGGAGACTGAACCTCCTGTTCTTCCTCATCTTCGCCGGGGCTTGTGCTGTCTTCAACTGCCTGTATTTAGGGTATCCTGCTGGGGACTACAGCTAGAGGTCCCACCACTGTATCTGGAGCAAATGCTGTGATGGATCGCTCTGCGACAGTCGAAACTGGGTGTGTTTTCTGTGATGTCTTAGCAAATACAGCCTATTTGGTATTTACGGTAGTATAGTAAACCGTGCATTCATGAACTGGTGGTTGTATTGTTTTAAACTGGCATACCGCAAATTCCCTAAAAGGAGCGGCTATCATTTGGGATCCGGAAATACAGCTCTAAGAAGACATTGACTATGTGATGCTTTGCCGAAAGCGTCATCCTAGGCGTCAGCTGCTTGAAGAAGGAGAACATTGCAAGATTCCTCATATGTCAACATTTCAAAGGACTGTTTCTGTAAATAGATCCCTTTTATAGTATGTACGGTAATATAGCTGACCGTACATTCATGAACTGGTGGTTGTATTGTTTTAAACTACGATATCGTAAATTCCCCAAAAGGAGCGGCCGTCGATTGGTGTCATTATCGAAGACTGTTGTGGAATGAAATTGAAAAAACTTAAAAAAAACCCATCACTATTAAAATCACATTAATGCATCATTCCAAACATGTGGAATCTCAAAACGAAACACCAAACGACAGCAACTGTGGCAGGCCAAGTGAAATATGTGAAGCTGTTCTGGTTTGGAGGATTCATAGTATGCCAAACCTATTTATACTGAAACCCCGTTAACCCGGACTACAGCACTGGTTATGTATATAGTTGTCTGGGTTAACGAATCAGTGGCGCAGAGAAATGACCTGCACATGTATGTATATTTTGTAGTTTCAAACTGTGATAGTCTAATGAGGGTTTCACGTGGCTCTACTGTGTCATATATTGTCAGTTAATGATTTGTCTTAATGGTTGTTATTGAAAATGTTAAGAAGTTTTTTCACGTAATGTTCTCATGTATTTGCCGACTTCATGAAATATTGAACGTGAGACTTGATAGATGAGATACACATCATGCTCCTGATGGCCATGGGGGTTGCCTAAGATCTGCATGTCTTATTTGGGTACCTTTCAGCGTAGATATACATGTCACATGTCAAGCTTTCGTGTTCGCACTTTATGACGCATAATAAGTAAAAATAAGTAAAATAAGTAAGTTTAGTTTTCGCTGCTTTTAGCAGTCTCCCAGCAATATCACGTCGGGACACACCAGAAATGGGCTTCACACATTGTACCCATGTGTGGAATCGAACCCGGGTCTTCAGCGTGACGTGCGAACGCTTTACCCACCAGGCTACCCCACCGCCCCTCGTAAGACTATGCCATTCGTAAGTATATGATAAGGTATAGAGTTACGACTGGACGTAACTTTACGGACGCTTTGTGAAACCGTACACTGGTGCTTACTGATGTTTAAGATGAAAAAGTAGATTAGGTTGTGTCTTATTTATACCCAGATTTGGTGAAATATGTGATTAAGGCATGAAGTGCAATTCAAGGAAAGTGAAAATTTGACGTTCCTGTTCTCTTTTACACCAATACACATAAAACTTAGGTACGTTGTTGCAAGCTTGTTGGTCATGACATGTGTGATGTTGTGGACACAATCCATATGTTCCTTATCAACATAAGGACTTTATTTTTCCTACAGTGTCATGTTTTATTTACTGAAAGGAGTTAGTGAAAAATAATTGCATAGTTATGTCACCTCAATTCTTTGAGGGTTATATGTATTTTGAGGGAATAAACAGTGCTTAGAAGGTGTTAGTTTCAAGTCACTATGTAGTCCATGTGGTTATATTTGGATATATATATATATATATATTGAGTTTTCTTAAGTCATCAATTCTAATATTTGATTTGATTTAACTGTGTTCGATTGATTGATTGAGTTTAGTTTTACACCGTACTCAGTAATATCACAATGACAGCTATATGGTGGCGGTCTGCATATTATCGGGTCAATCAGACCAGAGAATCCAGTGATCCGAATATGTTTGAAGAAAAACCTTTTCTGAATCACATCATAAACTTTGGGGATTTGTGTCTCTGATTTGGGTGAGTTTTAACGCTGTTTGAAAGGGTTTTAATTAATTCCTTGTTGTTTTACGCCGCACTCAGCAGTATTCCAGCTATATGACGGCGGTCTGTAAATAATCGAGTCTGGACCAGACAAACCAGTGATCAACAGCATAAGCATCCAAACCATGCCAGCGAGCCTGACCTCCAGATCGCCTTAGTTGCCTCTTACGACAAGTATGGGTTACTGAAGATCAATTCTAACCCGTATCTTTAAAGTCAACATTATTCTTGAAGACGTGAACACATTCAGGTTTTGTCAATGGTTTATGTACGATATTATCGATAACACAACCGATATCACAATTTTCATATCGATAATAATTGATAACGTTTCCTATCGACGATATTTCTTATTATCGATCGAATTACAACCCCATCTGGAGCTCTAACCCTTTTTGCCTTTATCATTTCCATTTCCGTTTTCTGATTGTGACTCAACAGCTGCCTGTAACACAATACCTGATTGCGACTCACCTCCTGATTGCGACTCAACAGTTGCCTGTAACACAGCGTTTCCATTTCCGTTTTCTGATTGTGACTCAACAGCTGCCTGTGACACAGCGTTTCCATTTCCGTTTTCTGATTGTGACTCAACAGTTGCCTGTAACACAGCGTTTTCATTTCCGTTTTCTGATTGTGACTCAACAGCTGCCTGTAACACAATACCTGATTGCGACTCACCACCTGATTTTGACTCAACAGTTGCCTGTAACACAGCGTTTCCATTTCCGTTTTCTGATTGTGACTCAACAGTTGCCTGTAACACAGCGTTTCCATTTCCGTTTTCTGATTGTGACTCAACAGCTGCCTGTGACACAATACCTGATTGCGACTCACCACCTGATTTTGACTCAACAGTTGCCTGTAACACAGCGTTTCCATTTCCGTTTTCTGATTGTGACACAACAGCTGCCTGTAACACACTACCTGATTGCGACTCACCACCTGATTGCGACTCAACAGTTGCCTGTAACACAGCGTTTCCATTTCCGTTTTCTGATTGTGACACAACAGCTGCCTGTAACACACTACCTGATTGCGACTCACCACCTGATTTTGACTCAACAGCTGCCTGTAACACAGCGTTTCCATTTCCGTTTTCTGATTGTGACTCAACAGTTGCCTGTAACACAGCGTTTCCATTTCCGTTTTCTGATTGTGACTCAACAGCTGCCTGTAACACACTACCTGATTGCGACTCACCAGCTGATTTTGACTCAACAGTTTCCTGTAACACACTACCTGATTGCGACTCACCACCTGATTGCGACTCAACAGCTGCCTGTGACACACCACCTGATTGTGACCCATCATCTGATTCCGTTCCCACACTTGATTCCAACCCAACGGCTGCCTGTGACTCACCAGCTGATTGCATCCCAACAACTACTTGGAGCCCTTGTGAACCCATTGACCCAGGCTTTGTACCACCTGACACACCCGTTGATTGACCCTGAGGTGTTGATGTTGTGGTTGTGCTGGATGTAGTGGAGCTCGTAGTAGGCGATGTTGTGGTTGTGCTGGATGTAGTGGAGCTCGTAGTAGGCGATGTTGTGGTTGTGCTGGATGTAGTGGAGCTCGTAGTAGGGGATGTTGTGGTTGTGCTTGATGTAGTGGAGCTCGAAGTAGGCGTAGGCGATGTTGTGTCGTAGGCGATGTTGTGGTTGTAGTAGTGGAGCTCGTAGTAGGCGATGTTGTAGCTGTGGCTGATGTAGTGGCGGGTGCTCGCGTTGTCGTACTGACCGGCTCCCTTGTTGCGAAAGAGTCTTGTATTTGAGGACTTCCGCCCAGCAGGTTCAGCAATGGAATGCTCAATTCTGGCAGCCCCGTCCCTGTGTTTGTAACCGTGTGACTTACCGCATCTGGAATGATCAAGTTCAAATTTAAGTTCAGTTTATTCTAAAAAAACCTCCACATTTGGTGGTACAAGAGAAAGTCAAACATAATTCATATAAATACATATAAATACATATAAATACATATAAACAAACATGACAAAATGACAAGCTTCACACATTGTACCCATGTGGGGAATCGAACCAGGGTCTTCGGCGTGACGAGCAAACGCTTTAACCACAAGGCTACCCCACTGCCCCCTCGAAAAAAGGTACTCTGATCATATTTCATGTATCCATGGATACCACGGTGATGATGTCGCAAAGACACGTGGATGAGATGTTCAAATGATGAGTGAGTGAGTGTAGTTTAACGCCGCACTCAGCAATATTCCAATTATATGACGGCGGTCTGTAAATAATCGAATCTGGACCAGACAATCCAGTGATCAACAGCATGAGCATCGATCTGCGCAATTGGGAACCGATGACATGTGTCAACCAAGTCAGCGAGCCTGACCAACTGATCCCGTTAGTCGCCTCTTACGACAAGCATGGGTTACTGAAGATCAATATTCTAACCCGGACCTTCACGGGTTGAAATGATGAAATGTTGTATTGGACTTTTAAATATCAAAGGAGAACCCGTTATGAGAGATGGGTCCTCAGATCACCGTTCATACTGGTTTTTTTCGGACCCAAGTTTTACAGGGGAATACTCTACGTACAACAAACTATGTATCTGATGAAGAGTACCATACCATGGATATGTAACTGATAATGTTCAAGATACTTATGATACGCAATTTGGAAGAATCGAGAAGGCGAATTGGACAGGTAGAACATATGGCGGACAGCATGGTGTGAAATAATAGGCACATATGATCCATAATAACCACAACTTGAATGAGTGAGTGAGTTTAGTTTTACGACGCACTCAGCAATATTCCAGCTATATGGCGGCGGTCTGTAAATAATCGAGCCTGGACCAGACAATCCAGTGATCAACAGCATGAGCATCGATCTGCGTAATTGGGAACCGAGGACATGTGCCAATCAAGTCAGCGAGTCTGACCACCCGATCCCGTTAGTCGCCTCTTACCACAAAGCATATTCGCCTTTTGTGGCAAGCATGAGTTGCTGAAGACCTATTCTACCCCGGATCTTCACGGGTCCAACTTGGATGAACCTGATCACCCACAATGGATACCAAATACTCCTCATGGTACATGATACATGATCTAGCCCACCACCGTTCATTATATAGTCAGATCCAGTCAAACTGTGATTCATCGGTCCATGGTACATGGTACATGATACATGATCTAGTCCACCACCCTCCATTATATAGTCAGATCCAGACAAACTGTGATTCATCGGCCCATGGTACATGATACATGATCTAGCCCATCACCCTTCATTATATAGTCAGATCCAGACAAACTGTGATTCATCGGCCCACATGATACATGATCTAGCCCATCACCCTCCATTATATAGTCAGATCCAGTCAAACTGTGATTCATCGGTCCATGGTACATGGTACATGATACATGATCTAGTCACACCACCCTCCATTATATAGTCAGATCCAGACAAACTGATTCATCGGTCCATGGTACATGGTACATGATACATGATCTAGCCCACCACCCTCCATTATATAGTCAGATCCAGTCAAACTCATGATTCATCGGATTCATCGGCCCATGGTACATGGTACATGATACATGATCTAGTCCACCACCGTTCATTATATAGTCAGATCCAGTACAAACTGTGATTCATCGGTCCATGGTACATGGTACATGATACATGATCTAGCTCACCACCCTCCATTATACAGTCAGATCCAGACAAACTGTGATTCATCGGCCCATGGTACATGATACATGATCTAGCCCACCACCCTCCATATATATAGTCAGATCCAGTCAAACTGTGATTCATCGGTCCATGGTACATGGTACATGATACATGATCTAGCCCACCACCCTTCATTATATAGTCAGATCCAGTCAAACTGTGATTCATCGGTCCATGGTACATGATACATGATCTAGTCCACCACCCTTCATTATATAGTCAGATCCAGTCAAACTGTGATTCATCGGTCCATGGTACATGGTACATGATACATGATCTAGCCCACCACCTCTTCTATTATATAGTCAGATCCAGTCAAACTGTGATTCATCGGTCCATGGTACATGATACATGATCTAGCTCACCACCCTCCATTATATAGTCAGATCCAGTCAAACTGTGATTCATCGGTCCATGGTACATGGTACATGATACATGATCTAGCCCACCACCCTTCATTATATAGTCAGATCCAGTCAAACTGTGATTCATCGGTCCATGGTACATGGTACATGATACATGATCTAGCCCACCACCCTCTATTATATAGTCAGATCCAGTCAAACTGTGATTCATCGGTCCATGGTACATGGTACATGATACATGATCTAGCCCATCACCCTTCATTATATAGTCAGATCCAGACAAACTGTGATTCATCGGTCCATGGTACATGGTACATGATACATGATCTAGTCCACCACCCTTCATTATATAGTCAGATCCAGTCAAACTGTGATTCATCGGTCCATGGTACATGGTACATGATACATGATCTAGTCCACCACCGTTCATTATATAGTCAGATCCAGTCAAACTGTGATTCATCGGTCCATGGTACATGGTACATGATACATGATCTAGTCCACCACCCTACATTATATAGTCAGATCCAGTCAAACTGTGATTCATCGGTCCATGATCCAGTCAAACTGTACATGATACATAGCTCCACCACCCTCCATTATATAGTCAGATCCATCATCGGTCCATGATCTAGTCCACCACCGTTCATTATATAGTCAGATCCAGTCAAACTGTGATTCATCGGTCCATGGTACATGGTACATGATACATGATCTAGTCCACCACCCTTCATTATACAGTCAGATCCAGTCAAACTGTGATTCATCGGTCCATGGTACATGGTACATGATACATGATCTAGTCCACCACCCTTCATTATATAGTCAGATCCAGTCAAACTGTGATTCATCGGTCCATGGTACATGGTACATGACATGATCTAGTCCACCACCCTTCATTATATAGTCAGATCCAGACAAACTGTGATTCATCGGTCCATGGTACATGGTACATGATACATGATCTAGCCTCACCACCCTTCATTATACAGTCAGATCCAGTCAAACTGTGATTCATCGGTCCATGGTACATGGTACATGATACATGATCTAGCTCACCACCCTCCATTATATAGTCAGATCCAGTCAAACTGTGATTCATCGGTCCATGGTACATGGTACATGATACATGATCTAGCTCACCACCCTCCATTATATAGTCAGATCCAGTCAAACTGTGATTCATCGGTCCATGGTACATGATACATGATGCATGATCTAGTGCACCACCGTTCATTATATAGTCAGATCCAGACAAACTGTGATTCATCGGTCCATGGTACATGGTACATGATACACGATCTAACCCACCACCCTCCATTATATCGTCAGATCCAGACAAACTGTGATTCATCGGTCCATGGTACATGGTACATGATACATGATCTAGCTCACCACCCTCCATTATTAAGTCAGATCCAGTCAAACTGTGATTCATAGGTCCATGGTACATGATACATGATATAGTCCACCACCCTCCATTATACTGTCAGATCCAGACAAACTGTGATTCATCGGTCCATGGTACATGGTACATGATACATGATCTAGCTCACCACCCTCCATTATATAGTCAGATCCAGTCAAACTGTGATTCATCGGTCCATGGTACATGGTACATGATACATGATCTAGCTCACCACCCTTCATTATATAGTCAGATCCAGTCAAACTGTGATTCATCGGTCCATGGTACATGATACATGATACATGATCTAGCACCACCGTCCTCTATTACACTGTCAGATCCAGTCAAACTGTGATTCATCGGTCCATGGTACATGGTACATGATACATGATCTAGTCCACCACCGTTCATTATATAGTCAGATCCAGTCAAACTGTGATTCATCGGTCCATGGTACATGGTACATGATACATGATCTAGCCCACCACCCTCTCCATTATACAGTCAGATCCAGACAAACTGTGATTCATCGGTCCATGGTACATGGTACATGATACATGATCTAGTCCACCACCGTTCATTATATAGTCAGATCCAGTCAAACTGTGATTCATCGGTCCATGGTACATGGTACATGATACATGATCTAGCTCACCACCCTCAATTATACAGTCAGATCCAGTCAAACTGTGATTCATCGGTCCATGGTACATGGTACATGATACATGATCTAGCTCACCACCCTCTATTATATAGTCAGATCCAGTCAAACTGTGATTCATCGGTCCATGGTACATGGTACATGATACATGATCTAGCCCACCACCCTTCATTATATAGTCAGATCCAGTCAAACTGTGATTCATCGGTCCATGGTACATGGTACATGATACATGATCTAGCTCACCACCGTTCATTATATAGTCAGATCCAGACAAACTGTGATTCATCGGTCCATGGTACATGGTACATGATACATGATCTAGCTCACCACCGTTCATTATATAGTCAGATCCAGTCAAACTGTGATTCATCGGTCCATGGTACATGGTACATGATACATGATCTAGCCCACCACCCTTCATTATATAGTCAGATCCAGACAAACTGTGATTCATCGGTCCATGGTACATGGTACATGATACATGATCTAGTCCACCACCCTTCATTATATAGTCAGATCCAGTCAAACTGTGATTCATCGGTCCATGGTACATGGTACATGATGATCATCAGATCTAGTCTACCACCCTTCATTATATAGTCAGATCAAGACAAACAGTGATTCATCGGTCCATGGTACATGGTACATGATACATGATCTAGCTCACCACCCTCCACTATACAGTCAGATTCAGTCAAACTGTTATTCATCGGTCCATGGTACATGGTACATGATACATGATCTAGCTCACCACCCTCCTACTAAACAGTCAGTTCCAGTCAAACTGTGATTCATCGGTCCATGGTACATGATACATGATGCATGATCTAGTCCACCACCGTTCATTATATAGTCAGATCCAGTCAAACTGTGATTCATCGGTCCATGGTACATGATACATGATCTAGCCCACCACCCTCCATTATATAGTCAGATCCAGTCAAACTGTGATTCATCGGTCCATGGTACATGGTACATGATACATGATCTAGCCCACCACCCTTCATTATATAGTCAGATCCAGTCAAACTGTGATTCATCGGTCCATGGTATATGCTCTTGTCCACAACCCCATTATAGATACTATCAAAGGAAAAGAAACGCATAGGCCAGAAATCTGTGGCGAAAATGTATTTTCCGACATGTATAAGTCGTCCACAAAGAGACTATTGTGCATGAAGTTTGACATCAGTTTAGAAGAAGGAAATGTCTATCCAACCAAGTGGAGACGCTGAGCGCGATGGTGACGACGTAGCATGGTCTCGACGTCGGATCTCCTGGCTCTCAGACCAATCTCTTTCAACTTGTTCCGTACAGTTTGACCGGACATCCTCCGATGTGCTCTCACCCGTGGCAGTACGATCACGCAAATGTAGTACCCGGATGTACCGATCTTGGGCTGCAGTGGTGACTCGAGGTCTGCCTGTAAGAGGACGATCATTTGTTATACCTGTTTGGTTGTAACGAGCTGCAAGCCGTGATATCATGCTCAGACTAACATTCAGACGCCTGGCAACAGAAGATTGATAATCTCCAGCTTGCATTCTTTCAATGGCGATGTTCCGTGTCGCAGCGTCAAGACGTGGCGTAGTGATTTGACCTTGAAACTCCTTCAAAACGAATGCCGATTTCCGAAAGTAATCTGGATTTTTAAAGCCAGGCAGTGCATGCTCTTTGCTGCCCAATTTCAACTGGAAGGTGATTGTTGTTGCGTTGTGGCGATACCTTTTTAATCATTGTAAGAAATTTCATCAAAATCAACATTTTCAGGTAAAGTCGATTTTGTACTAAAATCATGTTATCAACACTTTTGTTGCATATTTTGACGATTGTTTGAACCAGGGAGACTATATAAGGCCTGTTGTAGAGTATCCCTGTTTGAACACAATAGGTAATTAATAGATTTTAAAAAATACAAAACACCTAGGCGTTGCTTTTTTGGGATAGTATATTAGGGTTGTGGGCGAGATCATGTATCATGTACCATATAGCGATGAATCACAATGCGGCTGGATCTGTTGATAATATGTTGAGTGCTTGGCTAGATAATGCTTTATATACCATGGACCGATGAATCACACTGCGACTGGACCTGTTGAAATAAGTCAAGTCAAAACGTTGATTACACAACAGTCTTGTTTCCTGTTGACTGGGTTCCGTCCTATTGCGCAACTTAGTACAATAACCAGTCAAGAATTTTGAGACCAGTTCATTTAACTGGATAGTTTAAACTTAAAATTCATTTGTAAATACCATTTTCTTATGAAACAAAAAATTGGAATTCAGTGTAACAATAATTGTCTATTTTCTCTTTCACACGAGAAAATTCGGATCGGCTGAAAAGTAGGTCATTATCTGAATAGGTTAATGAGACTCATGTTTCGGTTTAGTAAGTGCAGTGCGAGATAGTATCTAATATGGACCGATGGATGACATTGTGGCAGAATCTGATGAAACCCCATTGAAAATCAAGTTTAGTTTTCCGCCGCTTTAGCAATATTCAAGCAATATCACGGCGGGGGACTCCAGAAATGGACTTCACATATTGTACCCATGTGGGGACTCGAACCCATGTTTTCGGCTTTTATCACTAGGCTATTCCAGCGCCCGCAACAGACAACATATGATGTTTGTTTGACCAACGAAACATAATATGTGTACCAGATGGTGTAGATGGCTCTACCACAAGGTAATCCAATAGATATATTCAGACAAGTTAATTTCATTGCGTCTTCATAATAACTCGTAATTCTAGTACGTGGAGCGGTGGGGTAGCCTAGCGCTTCACTCCGAAGATCCGGGTTCGATTCCCCACATGGGTACAATTGGAAGCCCATTTCTGGTGTCCCCAGTCGTGATATTTCTGGAATAATGCGAAAAGCGAAGTAAAACTAAACTTACTCACTATACCAGGACGTACCTGCGGCTTCACAACGAGCATCCGGGTTCGGTGTTTTCACCCCAATGTTATTACAGGTCACATACAATATCCCTTTTTTGTTGTAGCCTGTTTCACACTGGAAGATGTGGGACACCGCTCCCCCTGACCGAAAGCTAGCTTCCCCGGTAGGAACCCAGTGATCGGGGACACCAACAGTCCAGTCCCTGCAAGACGGATCTGCAATACATATTTGTGATGAAGGGCATTTAGAGTGAGTGAGTTTAGTTTTACGCCGCACTCAGCAATATTCCAGCTATATGGTGGCGGTCTGTAAATAATCGGATCTCGACCAGACAATCCAGGGATCAACAGCATGAACATCGATCTACGCAACTGGGAGCCGATGACATGTGTCAACCAAGTCAGCGAACCACCCGATCCAGTAAGTCGCACTTTACGACAAGCATGGGTAACCGAAAATCAGTTCTAACCCGGATCTTCACGGGTTCAACACTATGAAGAAGTAAACCCAGTTTAGATTGGATTTCAGATTTTACAAAATGAGTGATAAATTTAAACACTTACGATAGACGATTTCTTTGCAATTTGACTCCGATGTTAACTCCGGGCTGATGTCTTCTAAACCTGTTTTTTGTTTGAAGAACAAACACACTCCTCCTTCCCTCCTAGGCCTGACATTGGTATTGAAAATTCCACACTCAGTTATGCTGCCAGTACACGGAGCTGTGGTAGTTGCAGGAGACATCCAGTCGCAGTGGACAGCAACTGTACAGTTATCATCATCGGTTATACACTTTTTTTGACAAAACCTTTGACCCTTGTTTTCAACTCTTTTGGTGAACTCAAGCACCATGTTGATTCCAAGGTTCATGTTGGAGACGTCACTGACACCAACGTTGTTGTATGGTGTCCTGGTGGATATAGTTGGGCTCTCGAAACCACTTGGAGGCACTATCTCTGCTGTTGGAAGCGCTGGAGCCGAAGCTGGAGCTGGAGCTGGAGCTGGAGCTGGAGCTGGAGCTGGAGCTGGAGCCTCAATCGTTCCTGAGACATTTAACCAAATAACAGTTTCTAACATTTTTGTTTTCAAAAGTTCATAGTTTGTTGGACAAAGGGATCAGCATTGCCATTTAATATTTCACATCTACCAATGAGATATATTCTGATGTCATATTGATTTGCGTTTTCCTGTAATGACTGAACGTACCAGGTAGTCTTGTGCCCGAAAATGAGGAAAATCATCCAGAACGTATAAACACGTGTCATTTTAGTGAGTCTGGTTTAGGGTCACTCAATCACTAAACTTTATATATACTGACGAAAACAAGTAACTGTGCGTTATACAAAATCCAATTCTGCAATCATGTAATGCATCTTTCATGAACATTCATGAACACATCTTCACCACATCTACTGGCAAACAAGGATAAGTTGGACCGGCGCAGAGAACGTGTTTACGAGAAGTAGTATGATGCACGGCAATGAGCAAACATTTGGTTTGTGAAAGGTAGAGCAGATGTAGGCTATAAAAAAAGTAAGGCCAGAAATACTTGGAAAATGTTTTTTTTCTTCAATATGAATATGATGAATTTGACACAAGATAAAAGCACATATATGATATATGTACGACTCTCCCTAGTTGGATGTTACAGCTCAGATGAAACAATGCACTTGAGGGGTGACTTCACAGGAAGACATTTTAATGTTTTAACAACATTCGTAAATATTCTAAGTACAGACTGTAGTTTTGAAATACAGACTATAATTATTCATATAGTATCAACTAATTAAATTGCATAAATGATTGTAAAAGGTTTTGTTTGTTGAACATCTATATGTGAAAAAGATGGAACTCTTGTAGTACATGTAGTTATATTCAAAATAATTACGTAAATAAAGTCTTAATTCAAATCGCATAGATAATCTTGTTCACCCATAGAAGTTTTCACATGTATGAGCACTGAACTGGCAACCTGCGACTTGATATCTCTGCAGAACAATTAATTTCGAATTTATTCCAGTATTTCATACTGGAGAAACAAAGGGAGAAACCTCTCGTCAGATTTGACAGGGTTTACTATAGAATGTGTAAAGCCCCTAATTTGACATATAGTCAGTTTTACAAAGTTGTAAACATATCAGTTACCTCAGGTGTCGTGTCAAAATCAAAACCAGATAGGAAACACAAACTGGATAGCTTTGATAAGGGTGTCATACGCCGTGCAGTATATAAACTGTATGAACGCAAAATCCCACCGACGTGTACTAAAATACATGAGTTCAAATATACAATAAATGTCTCGAAAACAACACTTATTGTAGTTCTGGTAGAAATGGGGTTCAGGTACACCAGAAGAGGAGATGCCAGAGCTGTGTTTAGAGAAATGTACTCAATCCTGCCAATGCGATCAGCTTAGCTCAGAACAGTTGAAGAATACCGCAATTTGGGGTTTCAAATTATATACCTTGATGAAACCTGGTGTAATAAAAATCACTCAACCGATGGGATGTGGCTTCCTTCAGATTGTTCTAAGGCACCAGTGTTACCATCAGGCAAAGGTAGACGCCTGATCATCTTGCATGCTGGTACCCGTAGCAAGGGACTGATTCGGGGTTGTGACTTTGTTTTTGAGGCCAAGAAATCTGATGGTGATTACCATAGCGAAATGAATGGGCAGGGTTTTTGGATTGGTTCGAACATCAGCTTTTACCGCAGCTGGACGAACCAAGCGTTATCATTTTGGATAACGCCAGTTACCATAACCTGCATGTCCCTGGTACCATCACACCCACCATGAGCAATCTCAAGGCTCAGTTGCAGGATTTACTCACTTCCTGTAACGTGCCTTATAGGCAATCAGAAACAAAGCCCCAGCTTATGGATAAAATCCGGCAGCACAAAAAGCCAATCCAGTACAATCAAGTACAATCCAGTACATCATTTACGAACTAACTGCAAAACAAGGCCACATAGTTCTGCGTACACCAGTACGGCACTGTGAGCTCAATCCCATCAGCTGATCTGGGGTAACTGTGAGAATTTTATTGCTCGCAATAATACCACATTCACGCTTTCAAACGTTAAAGAGCTTGTGTATGCTTCTTTTGCGAGAATTACCCCAGACGTATGGCTAAAGGCTGAAGGTCGTGTTCTCAAAATCGAGGACGAAACCGTCTGCGGGACGGCGTTAACGCCAGCCGAATTGCACTGTTGAGTCCTCGACAAGCAGTGATACTGACACTTGATATTTTGAGACGGTCCCTGACATGCACTGCCCATGCGTTACATAACGCTGTACACCCTGTGCCTGCCAGGTGGGCAGGTGCCTTCAAAGATGTTTCTTTGAAGTGTTTCTACCATGGATTTTCTGCGTTTTTCGATATTTTGAGTAATCATTATGATTAGGGAATGGTACATCGTGATTACTCATATTCCATATTAGGTCGAGGTGGTATATGATTGATTATATATGAGTTTGGAACCATATGAAATACCAACCATAAACAAATAATTGCCAAAAGCATTTTCCAATAATTTCTGGCCTTACTGCCTTTTTGGTACGTGCTCACGCTCGTGCTCATTAACTCACGTTGGTGTAGGAAGTCGCACTACACCATCATGAGAAAACCTCGGGCCTTAGCTCCACATTAGCAAGCGCCAGTGGGCGGCACTCATACATGCTAATACGGGTCAATTGTCAGGTCGGTGCTCAACTTATCCTTGTTTGCCAGTAGGTCGAGATTCAAAATTTGCAACAGAATGTTCATGCACAGCGGAAGTTTCAATGTTTGCAGGTGATTTTGAGAATGACACGTGTTGTTTTGTTTTAAAGTGAACAGCAGAAATGAGTGTTCAGCTCACGAAAACTCTTTGTTTGGCGTCTTCGCTCCATGATCGTGTTGAGGACATTACTGGCGCAAAACGAAATTGTCACTCATTTTAATGTTCATTGTTCTATCAAACATTAAATGAAGCAAACAGACTATTAGCAAGAGGTGAAAAGCACGTTATTTCATTCAGTTAAAATATCTGAAGTGTGAATTCTGAACATGTCCCAAAGTGGCAGTCTAAGCCCTACGGTCGTGTTGATTTACTACCGCTTGTGGTTAGAAATTACCAAGTTAATTGACATCGAATGCAAATCTACGATTTCACGTGCACTAATGTATGATATATGTCATCCGGACTCCATCGAAGTAATTAAATTCGTACTGTGACGTAATTTAGGAATAACGTCAAACTAAAACGACGTCACAGCTAAAGATTGTTGACGTCATTTGATCACTGTGGTTTACTAAGGCGTTGTGTGCACTGGTATGAAAGGGAGCTGAGAAGATCAAATAATATTTAAAGGATATTTTCAGCAAAATCTGCATTATGCTCTTCATTTAACCACCATTCATCCTCCAAACTAATACTGGTGATACGGGGCATGGGTAGCCCAATAGCTAAAGCGTTCGCTCGTCACACCGAAGACCCAAGTTCGATTCCCCAACTGGGTACAATGTGTGAAGCCCATTTCTGGAGTACCCGCCCTGATGTTGCTGGAATATTGCTAAAGCGGCGTAAAACCAAACTCTATCACTCACTGACTCACCCACATCTGTCAATGGTCAATAATCAACTTGGCATGGAAACATGAAGTAAAGGATGACGTATCCTGCGACCTGGAGTACTGAATACCGCCTCCGTGGTGTAGTGGTTAGAGCGTCCGCCCGGAGTGCGGAAGGTCGCGGGTTCGAACCCCGACCGCGTCATACCAAAAGACGTTAAAATATGGTACTTGTTGGTCCCTGCCTGGCGCTCGGCATTAATGGGTACAACAAGGACTGGTCGGCTCGGAGTCCGTATACTGTGTCTGAGGTGTGTATTCATGCTTCACTGCGGTATGGTATCTCAGTGGGCTAGCACTATAAAACCAGCTTCAGTCTGGGCTAGTACAAGCAGCCACACATACACATACACACGCATGCACGTCGTCATATGAGCGAAATATTCTCCAGCGTGACGATAAACCCAATTTCACCTCACCTTACCTCACCTCACCTGGAGTACTGAACATAATGTGCACCCTACTTTGAATACATGACTCTGAGTATGACTTTAAACAATTGATTAGCTTTTGCATAAGCTTATGATGGGTGCCAATTGTGGGGCAAATGGCATCATCAGTATTGTGAGTAAGTGAGTCAATTTTTACGAAGCTTTTAGTAATATTCCAGCAATATCACAGCGGGGCACACCAGAAATGGGCTTCACACATTGTGCCCATTAAAATTGATCTTCAGTAACCCATGCTTATCCTAAGAGGCGACCAACGTGATCGGAATATTGCTGAGTGCGGAATATAACTGAACTCACTCACTTACTTAAGCGTCACGAGAATACTTATTGTGATAGTGATTGATAAACATGCTCCTCATATGGTCGGAATTGTAGAATCGGCTATGCGTTTAGCAGATATTTCTTACGGAGGACTATAGGCTTCTGTCACTTTATCTTCTGCGTGTATCAAGAGAAGTTAATTGGTCTTTACGTCTTGTTGCTATTCAGGCAAGCATATATTGGTGGTCTGCATGTGGCCACACACATTTTGGCCAATATGTGTCTCATTGTAAATGCTGATTCGTCCATACGATCATGGAAGACTGAGGTAGCCAAGAGGTTACTGGGAATTCACGTATTTAGGCCCACACGAAATCTAGCCCAATTTTGATTTAATTCTTGGGTGTTTAGAGTGACGTCCCCCTTCCAAACGCCATGGCGAACCTCGACGTTTTTAACATTAGTAGTGCCTCTGCGAGGTTGTCACGTTTACAGAATATTTTGGACACCGGTTACAGGGCAGTTACTAGTGACAGAAATTGATCATCTTAACCCCTATGATGTGCATGCAGTTGCAGTTAAATTGAACCATGTGGTCATTCAATTTTAAATTTATAGACCAGTTTCCTGATAAAAGAGATAAAAAAACCCGATTCTTTATATTTTGTCAACATATTGCTCATTTTCGAATTTATGCCCTGGGCTTAAATATGGTTAAAATATTTCATCCCTAGAACAGTGATTTTCCATATTTAAACCCGGGGCTTAAATACGAAAAATCCAGGTAAAGCTTTCGTCCATGTGTATCCTCCACATTGATAGTGGTGGAATATTGCTAACAATGTAAAATCATAATCGCTCTGTCCAAACCATTGCCCTGGTATTAATGACATTTTAAGATGTGTTTTTCGTTTGTACAAGATGGGCAGAAATCATTTTGGGAAGATACCAAAGGATCAGAAAAGTGGGGAAATGTCCATGAAAACTCCTGTTTGTCTGGAGACACCAATATCACACTACTTCAGTGCTTTGTGTCGAAGGCTCAGAGAAATGATAACTATGTCCAAAGGTTTTACACATTCGGATATCACCAGCAGCAGAATCTGGCAAGATAAGCCTGATATTACATGGCCATGATGCATAGAAACTGAATCAATCCCTTCGGTACGGATATTCATCGTTATCTACCCCCGAACAATCTGTTTATGGTTTTACGCACTCAGCAATATTCCAACTTTAGGAGAGAGTTTTGTAATAATCGAGTCTGGACAATGCAATCCAGATATTGACATCATGGGCAATTGGGCTACGTCATTACGTCATGCATCAAACAAGCCAGCGAGGCTCACCACACGATCCCATTTGCCACCTTCTCTGAAAGGCATTGCTCATGAAAGGTTGCTCAGGATCATTTCTAAACTGTAGTTTCCTGGGTAGTCAAGTCAGACGTATGCCACGATTAGATAGGTGGGGTGCTAGGTACACATTATACTCCGGGTCCCACGTGTGTGATTGATGTGGTCTAGGGGAAGGGGAAGAGAGAGAGAATTGATCTCAATCAACTCTACCTGCCAACACGACATCTGAGGTCACAAGATCAACTGCTTCTCTGTGTCCCCTCCACTAGAACCAGAACATTTGGAGACAGATATTTCGACACATCCGGACCTGGAACAATCTGCCATTAAGTCTGAGGTCAGATTATGAACCGTCAGCTTTCAAAGCAAATCTAAAGACCTACTTCTTCCATGAGGCATACACTGTTCCCTTAATAAGACCTTAACAAGTTTTCAACTGCCAGTTCCTAGCTCAGTACAGCACTTTTGAGTGGTTCAACCAGATCCAAGCGCTCTACAAGTATTTTTTATAGATATAAATATCATTGAACTGTCTGAGCACACCTCATATAGGTGGTTTACTGCTGGTAGGATGATTGGATGGGTGACCGTGTTTGGCAGCTTGACTTGTGCTCCTGAGAGTTTCTAGGACTTGAAGCCTGCCCCACAACGAAGCACATGTGATACATGTAGTCTCGCCTTAGGCAAGTGAGTTTGTTCAAAATATTGCCTGTGTTCACCTAGTCGAACCCACCAAGAACGTACCGGAGAATATGAAGGCTCCCCAACCCAACACTGCAGCCTTCTGCATTACCCAGAGTGTCAGAAGGGCTGTGCTCCCGGTGGAGAACCCGGGCACTCTCCTGATCCTCGCCAACAGATCAGGAGGTACCAAACCAAGGGCACCGAGAACAATGGGGAGCCTGACGACAGTGTACTTGGGATGCAAGCGAGACATTTCAAAGGTGAGGTCCACATATTTATCATGCTTTTCCTGAATCCTGCCAATCACACTGCTGTCAAAAGGAACAGAAAATTCAATGATATAAATAAATTCATTGGCTTTATCAAAAAGGACAAGATCAGGTTTGTTGGCAGGAATTCTTCTGAGGCTGTATATGGGCTTATTCCACAGACGTTTGAAAGCATCATTTTCCATGATTCCCTGGACATGTTCAGGGTCGTACCATGGATGGATCTTGGAGTCAAAGTCACAGACATGGCGAAGAAGATAGTAAAAGGAACGAGCCATGCCATCATGTCGTTTAAGATATGCTGTTTGTGCCAAAGAAGGGCATCCACTGACAAGGTGTTGGACAGTCTCTGTAAATTCATTACACAGTCGACATTTCATATTGATATTTTCTTTAAGAATCACATTTTGGCGATTACGAGTGGGGAGTGACTGGTCCTGAGCAGCAAAAAGGAAGCCCTCAGTTTCACATTTAAGACCAGCCGACTTCATCCAGGCAAAGGAGTCGGTTGGATTGCTATTCTGTTCCAAACACTGCATGTACACACGATGCAGTGGTTTCTCAGAAAGCTTCTCCACAAATGACCGACTCTGGGCAGACTTGGTGAAGGACTTCACCTGGTTTACTCCCATCGCTGTACATCGCGTACAGCAGTACATCGCCATCAACAAAATCAACCTCAAAATTCAGATTTTGTCCAACAGCCTTGGCACGCTTAAAATAGCTGTGGAATTCCTTGCTTTTCATCATGAGTCTTCACATGCATCACCAGAAGATCATCCGACAAATAAATATGTGCAAAGTGCACAATAAAATTCTATCATGAAGAGCCTCCACGTTAATCAAACCCCGATCTCCAGAATTGATTGGCATATATAAACGATTGAGAGAGGAACGAGGGTGGTGAGCTCTGTTATCAGACATGATCCTTCTGGTCAGGCGCTCAAGACTGTGGATGTCTTGTTTTGTCCAATCAACTACTCCAAAGGAATAGGAAAGGACTGGCACAGCAAAAGTATTGGTGGCTTTGACCTTGTTTCGAGCATTTAGCTCTTTAAGCGAGATTTATACTCGGCCCGAAGTTTTTCTTGAATCAGGGCTTTCTGGAGCTTGTCTCGAATTTGTATTCCCAGATAGGTGTAGGCCTGATTTCCCACAAGATGCTTAATAACTCCTCCCCCCTGTGACTTGACCGATCCATCATTAACTACCTTGCCACGTTTCAAATGAAGAGTATTACAGTTGTCGAGTCCAAATGTCATGCCAATATTATTATAAAAAGGATTCGACAAGGAGAACCTGTTCTTTCAAATTGGCGTCTCCTTTGGCAAGGAGCTCGATGTCATCCATGTAAAGAAGGTGAGTAAGTGGTGTTGGGGGTCTGTGCTGAGGAGGTCTGGGATGGTAACCCTCCTCTTTATTGAGCAGAAAGCTCAAAGGATTTAGAGACAAACAAAAAAAGCAAAGGACTGAAGGAGTCCCCTTGAGATATTCCCCTTCTGATTGGAATAGATTTGAGTAGACCAGCAACTCATTAAAAACTTGACTAAATCAAGTAGTCGCTCAGGGAGGTCAATACAACTCAGAGACTTCAGAATCCATTTGTGAGGGAAAGAGTCGTATGCCTTTTGCTAGTCAATCAAGCACATGTAGAGGTTGCGGTGATATGTTTTAGCCTCTTCCAAAATCATTTTCTGTACAAGAAGTTGATCCTTGCACCCCCAACATCCCTTTCTTGCTCCCTTCTGCTCTCTGTAACTTATATCATTGGAAGAACAGTAAGATGACACGAGGTTTGTCAAACACCCTGTGAAGATTTTGTATTGTGTATTCAAACATGTCATAGGGCGGAAGTTTTGGGATCAGTCAAGTCCCCCTTTTTGGGAAGGAGTATGGTGCGACCTTTGCAGAACCATGGAGGAACATCACCTGTGTCCACGAGAGTATTGAAGCAGTGAAGTAATGGTGTTTGGACACAGGGGAACAGTTTCCAGTACCGGTTTCGAATGCCATCAGGCCCTGGAGCTGTATTAGATTTAGACTTTTTGATAACACTTTTCAGGCAATCTGGTGAGATGTAACAGACAAACGACCTAGTTATTTTCTCATGCATTGCATTGTCATAATCACGGACCCATGGTGCCTCCAGGTTACAGTCGCCGGGTACAGACCACAACTGTTTCCAGAACCTTTCATTGGCATCCATGGGAGGCCGTTTATTATGCTCACCATCACCGTTTGATTTCAGTTGCCTGCAGAAGTGTTTGTTTATTCTGTTCAAAATTGCCTGTGTTCACCTAGTCGAAGAACATACCGGAGAATATGAAGGCTCCCCAACCCCAACACTGCGGCCTTCTGCATTACCCAGAGTGTCAGAAGGGCTGTTTATTCTGATCCTCGCCAAGAGATCAGGAGGTACCAAACCATTTATTTTATTTTCTCATTTTTTCTTTCTTTCGGTCCAAACCTTTATTTTGGCCTTAAGGGAATCGACAATTTGGAGAAATACCTTTTCTGTCTTATACTGTAATTTTAATTTTCTTCAAATTGACTTTTGTCTTTTAGACATGGGATTCCCTGATGATCTTATTTTAAGGCACAGCTCTATCCAGGAAATGTTTCTTCTAGTTTCATTAAGTTTTACTTGAAACCGGTTTTTCTTTGATGTCTTGTTCTTAGAATTGGGTGTTTTTTCCTTAGAAACTGAGTGAAGTTCCTCCAAAGTTCGATTGGCAGCATAGACTCAGCAATTCACTTCAGTCCGCAGAAAGTTTCAAGGAAATAGCTTCATTTAATAAATCAATTTCATTTTTGGGAAAAGAAACGTTTAGTTGTTTAATTGGCCTCCACTTTTCCAAAGGTAAACCACAAATTTCCTCATAAATAGTGTTAAACATGATATAAACAGGGTTCTCAGAAAGATCTGCAACTGTAGAAGAAGAAGAATGAGAAGCAGAAATTTCGGGGCCAATTGGCTCTATGCCAGAAGGGTTTGTTTCGGGAAGAAGAGAGAGGTTCACGCGGACATCCATTAGAAGTTTTGGATCTGCTGCCACTTGAGCATTCTGCTCATGCAAAGGTTCCTGACGGGCAACAGTTGTGGGTTGAACTGGCTCACGGGGCATGAGATTATTAAGCCGCCGGAATTGATCTCGGAGATTTTGCTCCGTCAGGAAAGCATACATGGGCATGGCATTGTCCCAATGCAGCTTAAGCGACTTGCCATTGATGCGTTTATTATCAGGCCATCCTGTCGCTTTCGCACACTCAAGTAGTGTGGTTTTGAGATGGTTTGACCAAGATATTCTTGATCGGGTGCTGTGCCTTCCCTTGGGACAAGTCCCATCTCCAGTATGACTGCAGGAAGGCTGACTGGGCTGCGGAAGTGAATTAAAACTTTCCTCTTGGCTATCTGTAACCCAGTGAAAAACCAGCTTCGGGGGGTCAGCCCTAACTGGGTGATGCACGTTTGGTTCAGGGAATATAATTCCCCTATTTAGGCCCACCACGGAGAGGCGTACATAATCAGGCCCTTATTAGTATTATTTTTTACAGATTAAAGATAGTATGCAGCAGAGAGGGTTCGGGTGATCCTGGCACAGTCAGGCTGGTAAGGCTCATCATCAGCTCAGGGCCCTTGCCCCCTCTACACGCAGCCCAGACAGTGAATGGGACTTCTCCCAGGAAACACTGCCTAGTCGAACCCACCAAGAACTTTATTATTTTGTTTTACGGATTAAAGATTAATATTATTATTACTACGCAAAACACAATAAAGAACAAACAACATACCACCTTTCATCCCCAAATCCTTACCTGGAATGTGCGACAGTTCTAGCGCAGCAAAAAGGTCCGTGATAGTTGCATCTGGTGCTGGCTTGAAAGGTGCGATCTCTATATTGGTTCCAACAGGAGCAGTGTCCGTGTCAGGAGGTTTAAGTTGGCCTCCAAGCTGCATCGTCAACGTACTGTTGCTTCGGGCAAACGTTAAAAGGACCATGAGTGCGAGGACTGTCTGAGCCATCTTTTCAGCAACTGACTTGTGTATTGAGACTTGTAATCCGTGTCACTTTCATAGAGTCATGTGCAACGGCTGGCTAACCACGCCACAGAATTACTGCTAGGGTATCTGTTATCAAATGAAATCATAGACACGACTCAAAATCACGCTGACATGCTCATAATTACAGTGTTGTACAGTTGTGTGTAAACGATCTGAAGCCATGGGGTGTTGTCTGTCGTAGGGTTATTATTATAACCTCCATGTTCCCGTAAACCTCGGAATCAATATCCCTGGACGTAGATTTGGTAATGCCTGAAAATGAATTGAAAGAGAACAAACAGCAAAATTTCAGTTTCACTGGTTCATGGGTAACTCAGGAAAGGGTGTTCTGCATTGTAATGGAAGATGTAAAACACTAATGTACGTGACATCTCCGGGCTTCTTCTGGCTTAAGACCCGTGAAGATCAAGGTTAGAATTGATCTTCAGTAACCCATGCGTGTCGTAAGAGGCGACTGACGGGATCGGGTGGTCAGGCTCGCTGACTTGGTCGACACAGTTGTGATGTCATCGGTTCCCAACTGCGTAGATCGATGCTCATGCTGTTGATCACTGGATTGTCTGTTCCCGACCGCGCTGAACAACAAAGAAAACAAATTTTCTGGCAAGTGAGAAGAAGACATGTTCAGATTACTAGTTAATGATTACTGAATATATTGATCAACTTTTGTTTTACCATTTTGCTGTTTAGCATGTCAGTGATTTCCGATCATGATCAGGTGTGATTTTAGATGATTTTAGAGATTATTTTCATTTCTTCGCTTATGGCGCTGGACGTTCTGTTACTAGTGTGAGTGGTATAGTGAGTGAGTATGGTTTTACGCCGCTTTTAGCAATATTCCAGCAATATCTCAGCGGGGACACCAGAAATGGGCTTCATACATTGTACCCATGTGGAGAATCGAACCCGGGCTTTCGGCGTGACGAGAGAACACTTTGACCACTAGGCAACCCCACCCGTTACTGGTGTGCTTAAACCCCCACACACACACACAAAACACACAAAAACCAACAATAATTTATAGAACAAAGAACACAACTCTAATTCTCTCCTAACACCTCACCAGTAAGAAAATATTCCCTTTGAATTACGAAATATCTGTCTCTCTCAAAGAACATTTTTCATTCGTCTTTTAAGGTTCTTGCCATATATCTTTTTCAAAAAGGGTTAACCTCTGAGGTGTATTCAATTAACAAATTAAATATAAACAAATATCAATTTTAAATACTGAAATAGAAAAGTTTCATGAACTATATTATCCGGCCAAGCTGAGTGAACGTTTTTTTCGAGTTTGGTTCATGCAAGATCTTAACATTAACTCTAGAATTACTAGAAATACATTACACAGTCATTCACGATTTCAGTGTCAACTGTCAGTATCTGTAAGATTTGGCAGGAGCACCATCGATAGCACTTCTAAACGTTTATCTTTCTTTACACAAGACTTAGTTGCACAGGGAACAAAAGTAAATGACTGACCGTTGATAGGGCTTACATCAATCATTACGATACACCTGAAAATCATTTTGATTTGGTATTTTACCATCAGGCCTTCGTGTATTTGCAAGCATTAAAGATTTTTAAAAACTATAAACAAATTAAGATGACCCCTGACTGTGAAGCATTTCGAGTCGGGGGTCATCTAAGAAAATAAATTAATCTCTGATCCTCGCAAAGAGACGAGGGCCAGTGATTTTATCTATATATGCATGTAATGCATCGCTCGCGATCGAGAACAATACGATTTCACCTTCTGTAGATATGATTATCACGGAACCCAATACAGGTGCAATGTTTCAAAGACATGAACAGGTGTTTCTTCACTTGTCAGCTTATTGGTCCAACCTTTTAATCAGGTGAATTTTCTCTCTATAATATACCCTTGGAATATTCAAAATGAACTTTCAGCCAATGATACTTTGTCTCTTTGTATTTTGGCAATTCCAAATGACCAATGGACATAGCTGTAGCAAATTAGGAGCAACGTGACCATGTAGGTAATCCGAAATACTTGTCCCGCTTTAAGTTCACAGTTAATGCGGAAATCGAGTTTTCTATAAATCTCTAATTTAAACATATTCTGTGCTTTTACTGATCAAAAACGTTAATAAACTGATCCACTTTCGATCAAAAACAATTTTACATGTAATAGCACACTTGTTGTAGGTCAGTCCATAATTTCGAACTGCAGAATCGGAAAATCCATTCCATTTTAGTAGCACCCATTAGCTTTTCCTGGATTTTAGCGATCGGCCGACTGGTATCTTGGAATCGGTTCGAGAGGCATGTTCAGTAATAATACCGTGAGTGCTGAGCGCTGAGCGTACATGTTATACCGTCGCAGCCTTTGATATTTTCAGATTTGTCGGAAGTACTCCGCACATAAATCGTTCTTTATATCTTTTTGCGAACTTGGCATGTGTATTACCCAAGTACTGAAGTGGTGCCTTTTGATATTTTCAGATTTGTGAAAAACAAATGAGTGAATTTCGCTTAGGATTCACATGGAAAATAAGCTAGGGCGATTGTGTGGACTCATGGATGTGTGTGTGTTTTTGTGAATTGTGTGATTTTCAATGTGTAGGGGTTTTTTGTTTTTGTTTTGTGTTTTGTGTGTGTGTGTGTTTTGTGTGTGTGTGTGTGTTTGTGCGTGTGTGTGTTTGTGCGTGTGTGTGTGTGTGTGTGTGTGTGTGTGTGTGTGTGTGTGTGTGTGTGTGTGTGTGTGTGTGTGTGTGCCATACACATTTTGATGATTCGTTACCATCCGCCATAAAACAGGAGCAATATATAGGACCATGTTCCTCCGCCCGACACTAGTATTGCATTGCCACATATGGTTACACATGACAAAGACCTTTGATATGAAATGTCAATATACTGGCGATGCGAGTACCGATCTCTAGTAGAAGCAAGCTTCGAACACACACACACACACACACACACACACACACACAAAACGAAATAAACAAAACAAAATCATCCCACGCCCTTCTCACTAAATTTCTTAATTTACTGAGGTGCCTGCAACGTTGCCTTTTCTTGTTGTCCAACGTAGTGAGTTTTTCAAACCGGAGTGTACTTTATTATTTTCAGACCTGAATGGTTTTACCATTTAAAAATGTCCCACTCATCTCATAACAGGTAAATGGAAACAGGAAAATGTAAATATGATATCAATGTTACGGGTACTTGGATTTTGATTTAAAAAAAACAAAACAAAAATCCCAACAAAAACAGTTACAAAACTATCTATTTGATTTTGATTTTTCTTCACTCGGCAATATTATATTTGGGACACTGTGCATTTGCCCTTTTCTGGATAATCTGCTTAGTATTTGGAAAAGTAATAATAATAATAATAATAATAATACATTTGTATAGCACCTATTATACAGCATAAGCTGCTCAATGGTGCTTTACATACAGGAGAGAGGAGGATCGCTACTGATTGAATAGAAAAGTTTTTAATTTCTGTCGGAAGATGTCAAAGGTTTCAGAGGATCTGATCTCCTGTGGTAACCTGTTCCACAGAGCTGGTGAAGCTACAGAAAAGGCTTTGCTAGCCAGTTTAGTTCTTGTAAAAGGAAGTGAAAGTTGTTGTTGTTGTTGTTGTGATGAGTGACGATTGCTTGTCGGGAGATAGGGAGTCAGAAGTTCTTTGAGATAAGCAGGAGCTGAGTCGGAGTGGAGTGCAGAGTAGGTCAGACTGAGGATCTTGAAGGTGATGCGCTGTTTGATAGGAAGCCAATGGAGCTGTCTCGGGACTGGGGTGATGTGGTGGCGCTGTCTGGTACGAGTGATGGTACAGGCTGCTTTGTTTTGTACACGCTGAAGAGGAGAAACAGAACCAGATCCGGATATGAGAGAGTTGCAATAGTCGAGATGAGAGGTGACATAAGCATGCACGAGTGTTTTGCATGTATCAGCGTCGAGATACTTTCTTATCTTTCCAATGGTGTAGAGTTTGAAATTTGCTGATCTAGCTGTTTTGCTGGCCTGCATTCGATCAGGCAGTTGTCTGTCCATCTCAATCCCAAGATTCCTGATAGTGCTCGTTGGTGTAATAGGTGACGTTCCCACCGAAAGTGTTGGGCTTCCTAGGAGAACCAAGGATCATGAACTCTGTAGAAGTAGACAAATAACAACCTTTTGTACTCAAGGAAAGATATACTGGCAAACAAGGATAAGTTGAGCACTGACATGACAACTGACCCGTATTAGCGTGCCGCCCACTGGCGCTTGCCATTGTTAGCGAAGGGGCCCCAGGTTGTCCGCGATCAAGTGTAGTGCTACTTGCTACACCGACATGAGAGTCTTACGAGCAAGGCGTGTGCAGCTACGCGGAATCAATTTCATCGCCAGGTAATGCACGTGCACTAGCCTACATCTGCTCTACCTTTCCCAAACCAAATGGGTTTGCCCATTGCCGTGCACCGCCTACTTCAGGTAAACGTGTTCTCTGCGCCGGTCCAACTTATCCTTGTTTGCTAGTGATTGTTTAAATAATGATATAATGACTGTATAGAACATGTGCATGTGATTGTTCATCTCCTTCAGTACAAGTTTCACAGAAGACATGGGGCGGTGGGGTAGCCTAGTGGTCAAAGCGTTCGCTCGTCACGCCGAAGACCGGGTTCGATTCTCCACGTGGGTACAATGTGTGAAGCCCATTTCTGGTGTTCCCCGCCGTGATATTGCTGGAATATTGCTAAAAGCGGCGTAAAACAAAACTCACTCACAAAAGACATTAAGTCCGAGAATAAGGGCAATGATCATGAGTGTCAGTATTTAACATTTTGCTGATTTATAGATTACATGGTTTGAGTCCCTCCTAAAACTTAAAGTATACATTTCTGTATGTTCGTAAGAGAAACGTGCGAATAATAGGTTTCTTCTAGTCACAGAAATATACTGATAGAAGCAAATAAGGAAACGCTACATCTTAGCAACCCTGGAAAAACAGCAAAAGGAATTCTTGCATTTTCATGTGTTCCATTATTTGTTTCCATCAGCATATTTGGATAACATGATTGATCGCTCCAATTTAACTTCTACATTAGCCTGGTATGCTGGAGTCAAATTCTCACCCGAACCTTCACGTGTCGAACATAATAGATTTGTCTTGATGTTACATAATTACCAACCATTGCCTCGGTTAGTTGTCTAACGCCGCACTCAGCAATATTACTGTTATTACTATTATTCATATATTACTATATGACGACTGCCTGTAAATATTTCAGCCTGGACCAGACAATCCAGTGATCAACAGCATGAGCATCGATCTATGCAGTTTGGATACGATGACATGTGCCAACTAAGTCAGCTACCCTGACCACCCGATCCCGCTAGTTTCCTCTTACTTCAAGCATGGGTAGGCAAATTCTAACGCGGGCTTCACGGGTCGAAATTAGCATTGAATGAAATGTCATTAATGTCAGAGAAACTTGCTCATGTCTTTGGTCCCATGCCTGTCGAAAGAGGCGAATATGGGCGAGCTGGCTAAGGCGCCAGGCTAGTGATCCAGCGAGGTTGAGGTGTCGGGATCGAGCCCACCTGTGACCGGGTGTAAAAACCTAGGAGTCAACTTTGTATGCAGACTCTTTCAGTGTTGTCACAACCCCTAGTGTTCAGTACACAACCCTGTGCACTTAAAAGAACCCACGAATCCGTTGGTATATGACCAGATTGTGGCCACATGAATACGTGCAAACACCTAGTTGCGGGTACAGCAACGTGCAGTGAACATGGACAAAGTACTGTGACTATGTGTCCCAGTCCCCCCCCAGCTGTGAATGGGTACCTCGTTAGGATGAGAAAGCCACATTAACTCGGTGCGCCTAGTGGCTCCCCAGGGAGTTGAGATTGATATAATACGATGTGCCGTTGAGATTGACATCCAATGATCGAGGGAAAAAAAATACCAGCGCCTTGAGCATGCACTATAGTTGCGTGGATATGTGCGCTATATAAATATCCTATAATAATATGGTTATTGCCTGGCCTGGTATCGATGATTTATCGTCGTACATCTGAATTAATGACGAGTCCTGCGTTTAATAACAACAAATATAAAAATACGATATTTCTGCCATATAGTGACAAGCTTCCACATCTAAACATGTCAACTCCGAGAGACTGCACCAACGGCATGTCACAACTATTTGTTTTTACAGCGAAACTATTGCTTTATGAACATTTGTGAGCGATTATCTCCCTTGTAACGAGGAAAGTCACATGATGCCGCTATAGGAAAATTGGACAGGTTTAACATTAAGCAGCTTTAACATCCTGACATATGTCAGGCTGGATGATGAACTTTGCCAGAATTTAATAAGTGAGGGGTTGGATTATGCCTAGCAGTCTGAAACACTGACCACAGTACCCTGCCGCCTGTTAGTCGATCAAGGCAAATGACCCCTTCAACAGATGAAATAACTTTTTCGACAACAACATGATAAGAACTTACACTTGAATCTATTGATTCATCAAGCTAAGACTTTAAAATACTTCCAGAAATTCAAAATTATTTACTGTGTATTGTTTTGAGGCTGTTAGACTTGCCAATTTCATGTATAAGCCAGTTTAGAGGGAACAAACTGAAAAAATCCACGTAACTTTGGAAATTTATTGGTTACCCTGCCCTAAACTGAATATTTTTAATTACAATTAACAGTGTTTGGCAATATCAGCTAAAACAGAGCTTCTCTGCAGTAATTTATGGGTTACTGGGTTAGAGAAAGACACAATGTATTTGCGTAAACAGGGGAGATAATTTTACGATATAGAGCACTCTCATGTCAATAAAATGTGAATTCAGACCCATAATATTACATTCCGCAAGGGTCAGTTGTTATTACTTACATCTAAGCAGTTTCTGGGATTGATGTACAGCCCTTATTTCATGTCTGGGAAACTGAAATACTACACAGTGAGGCATTAAGGGGACACTGTCAGAAATTTCTAATGGATGAGGATGACCGAGTGATGGAATTTTGTAGTGAGACATTGTGGTGCCTTAACTGGACTGGGACACTTAAATGTACTATATGTACCTACATGTCCAAGTACTGCAACTTCTACAAGGCGGTGAAGCATATCGAAGCAAAGGGAATATGCTTGATTAGACACTGCCAACAACAGACTTCGGGCCGGCTTGTCGAAATACCACATTGGATGTGAAGGCTTCTTTTTCTGCTGTATTTGTGAAGATACACCTCCCCATTCACCAACAGGCATTCTACAAGCTGAAAATAGTGTTGACATTACATTAAATGTCAAATCATAAAATCCATAACAGCAATGAGACAGTTGTTAATAAAACAGAAATTCATTTTGAAAGTCCTATGGGTGAAAAAAGGGGTATATTCTCAAAAAAGGAAAATAAAATTAGGTCGTTGCATATGCAAAAGGGGACAGACAGAAAGAATTGATCATATGCTACACTGTTTGCATTTAAAACAAGGGTTTGTGACATGTTCTGCTGTCAGCAGTGAACATATTTCATTATATTCTTATCATTTGATTTCAAATTGACCCTCAGGAGATTACCTTAGACACTCACATTGTTGTGGCAGTGGTGATTTTAACCTAATTTGTTGTCAAATTCATCAGTTCCAACAAATTCAGAAGCCAGGGAACCACTACTTGATGGTAAGACTCACCGTGAGGGTCTTTTCCCACTGTTCGACCACAAAACGAAGCAACGTTCATATTATGGACACTAAAACAATCTATTCCACTCAAAACAGCCCTATCTTTACTCCCAGTACCTTTAAATTTGCCTTTACATTAATGCTAACATGTTTCCATGGTGAAATAAACACAGGAAATCATGTAAAGTATGAATTACTGAAAAGTGCTCGAACCCTACAGATTACACACCACCAAATGTTTTCCCATAGACTTCTATAGTAACCTTATATTTCTTAAAACAATATCCAGGCTATCAACAGCCATTCCATGTACACATGGGTACACTCTGGCCTTTAAACTACCATAAAACAAAATATCTGGCCAACTTGTCCGGCTCGTTTTGCGAGCACAGGAAGCGGAACACATCAACCCCAGTTCCGCACCAAATGTCACCTACTGGAAAATATCTGTACACACAATAAGCATAAGTGATGGTGATAAAAATGACAGCACTAAATACTTAAAATTGTGGTCAGTTTTAATTACTGGTTGATGTGCTTTTAAAAAACAAACATCTTACACTATTTCATCCAATCACAGCTGTCACATGTCTCTGTCTCTCTTTACTTGTTGACATACGGACCGGCTCAGCGAGCAAGCGATACTGATTTAGTGTAGTGGAACCATAAAGGTTATTCTTCTTTTCCTCAACAGAAGAAGGTTTTAATACTGCAGTCGACAATGTTCAGACAAACAAGTGGTTGACGTCATGAACATCGACCTGGGCAACTGGAAACAATGACATGTATGAACATGTATGCGAACCTGACCACCCGATTCCGCCAGTAACCGTGTGAAAAGCAAGGGTTGCTGAAGACCAGTTCTAACCCGGATCTCCTCACAAACTCACATCTATGTAAACCAAACGTGAAGTAAGACGCAGTGCTCTCCAAAATGAAACGAAAGCATAGGATTTTAGAAAAATATTTTTTCATCTAAATAATAATGGAAAAAAAGCTCGCATAATACATCATTCTTATTGGAAACGACATGACACTGAAAGAATTTCCTCAGATCTTCAGCGACAGCCAAATCTAAGATTACACTTTAACGAGCTTTATGTCGCTATCGATGTGTTTGGTTTGCTTTTTTTCTTGTTTTACGCCGCACTCAGCAATATTCCAGCTATATGGCGGCGGTCTGTAAATAATCGAGTCTGGACCAGACAATCCAGTGATCAGCAGCATGAGCATCCATCTAAGCAACTGCGATACGATGTCATGAGTCAACCAAGTCAGCGAGCCTGACCACCCGATCCCGTTAGTCGCCTTTTACGACAAGCATGGGTTACTGAAGATCAATTCTAACCCAGATCTTCACGGGTCTGCTATCGGTGGGCTTTCCTGGTTAGAAATGATCTAGTGGTTAAAGCGTTCGCTCATCTCGCTAAAAATCCGGGTTCGGTTCCCCACATGGTTGCAATGTGAGAAGCCCACTTTTTGTGCCCCCTCTTGGATATTGCTAAAAACGGCGTGAACCTAACTCACTCACTCAATCTCTTCGTCGTACGGCGTCTTCAGGTTTCAGGTGCTCATTCTCGTTGGTCTAGTTGATTGTTAGTCATAAGTAGTAAATAAATAATGTTAAAATTTGTATAGCGCCTGAATCCAAGGTTTGCTCTAAGGCGCTTGGTCGAATGCTCCGTTGAAAAGAACTGTTTTTAGTTCTTTTTGGAATGGAATGACTTCTGACAAGTTTTTTTTTCAAGTTTTCAGGTAGTTGGTTCCATAACAGAGGACCTGCTTTGGCGATAGCTCGATATCGCCATAACTCGCTCTGCGGGTAGAGGGCACTACTGCTTGTTGTGTTAGTCATCGTACCCGGCTGTATGTGGCTTGCCTATACCATCAATCATGTGTTTCGAGAGACGTTATCGGGGCGGTGGGGTAGCCTAGTGGTTAAAGCGTCCGCTCGTCACGCCGAAGACCGGGTTCGATTCTCCACATGGGCACAAAGTGTGAAGCCCATTTCTGGTGACCCCCGCCATGATATTGCTGGATTATTGCTATAAGCGGTGTAAAACTAAACTCACTCACTCAAGACATTATTAACTTCATATTGTCGTAGTGTGGACGGAGTGTTGCATGTGTCGCGAAGAAGAACCTCACTGAAGCAAACAGACGTGCGGAATCTCTTGATATTTTACTGCAGCATCATCTACTTTTTAGCATTTTCACATAGACACACACGGAATGCGTACATGTATGCTGACGACCGATTATAACCCGAACCGGTCATATATATATTGGTAGGGGTGACTTTTGAGGGTGAAACAAGTATAGCGATAGCGATAGTCTATTGCGACATACTATTTTTCTCTCCTTGAACTGTCTCATTTGAAGTCATTTCCCAACTGAATGTGTAGTTTATATGAAATAGAAACAAGCTCAAATAGTTTCAGTCTCTGCTAATAACTGACAAGAAACTTGAAACCCAGATCAAGTAAACAGGTAAAACATAAACTCAATGAAGCTGGAAGTTGGCACCCAAACAATAACAAAATACAAAGCAACATAAATATTTAATAGAAATATTTTGCTGCGCATTTATCAACGAGATTTTTTCGTTTCTACCATCGATTAATTGTTATCGGAGACTTGATTGCAATCCATCGATAGTTGGATGCATCGTTACAGCCCTATATATTGGGCACGTACATTTGAGCGTCTATTTTAGAATGATTCCAATCAAACCATAACATGGATAGAAGATGGAATAACATGTCATTTTATTTCCTTGGAATAACACATGGGTTGGTCGAAGGTTATCTGCTCTTATAATGGTTTGTTACTATCATTTCTGATCGTACAAAACAAAATCTTGCAGTCACCGAAACAGTAATACAGTCTGCATAATGGGACCTTAGTAAGGATGGGCTTCTGAACTAAATCTTACAAGTTACCTCCCTTAAGAGAGTATGGATCCACAGCATTACTGGTTCAAAGACAGTATTGGGCTTATGATTCATGTGCAGTAAATAGAGAATACTACACGAGGTCTCATTACATACGAATTATACGAAACAAGTGTCCTTCCTATGGTTTCTGACATAGGAAGGTCACGAGTTTCGTATAATTCGTATGTAATGAGACCGAGTGTGGTATTTTATTTATTACCCACGTCTTACATGCATTTAAATTGACAAAATAACGTGTTTTTGGTTTCAAACCGAAACCGGTTTCATAAAGAGGTTGCGGCAGAGTTTTGTACTGTAGTACAATATTTGCATGACGTCACACTAATGACGTCACTGCCATGGTAACCGACGTCACGATGCATGTCAGTTGTCATCGCCTCGTACAGCCTCCTACAGTAAACTACTCCGTTGCACCTCGTCTCTTGGTTTCCAGTTGCTTCATTCGGCTAACATCACTGGTGGAAACATTGCGTTTATATTTTTCGACAGATATAATGTCTCAGTTCGACTCACAATTAAACAGCGACACGGCAACGTTCGCAATGTTTACATTCCCACAATGCATTTAAGTTGTAGAATGAATGAATTCACGTGTTTGTTATGAATGAAAAAATAGTTACGTCAGAATGTGACCTAATTGAGAGGTCATCGGTTATCCAATCAAATCGTTAGAATTTCAGGTCAAGTCGTTACGACACAGGTCAACGCGATACGACACTCGTGTGACGTACGAGATTAATATGCAACTACCCATACGTTGACCACGTGGGTAATAAAGCTCTTTATTCACGAGTGTGGATATATTCTAAACTTTCACTTGAATCACTTGGGGCTTAATTCTCTCATTTTCTGGAACTCTATGATACAACTAATATACTAACAAATACGTAAGAACAGTCACAAAAACAGTCATTAAGATGCACGAGTGAGTGCTTGAGCGAGTGAGTATGGTTCTAAATGGCTTTTAGCAATATTCCAGCAATATCACGACGGACGACACCAGAAATGGGCTTCACCCATTGTACCAATGTGGGGAATCGAACCCGGGTCTTCGGCGTGACGACCGAACGCTTTAACCACTAGGCTACCCCGTCGGCCCTTACACGGTGATATTCTATATTATGACTGTTACAACTTACAGGAGCGTTCACATTTTCACATTTTCATTCTCGAGATTGTCTGGTTAATGGTAACTATCTCTGGACTGTCTGGTGGCAACTTGACAAATTGTTTAAGTGGCGGAGCAGGAGCAGTCCTTTTGTGAACACCCGGTGTCCTCTCTGGCTTAAGTTGATCCGTTCATATAATGTTCAAAGCTATTTCGACTTTTACATCAGTGGAATCTGTTTCGACAGTGAGTGAGTTAGTTAAAATTTAAAGTCACATCGGCAGTATTTCAGCCATATCGTGATTAAGAAACTGTTTCGACAGATGATTGAGACTGACTATTGCTCTCTGAAGTTGACGTTTTATACATTATAGGTAACCGGCACACGCCACGACCCGGGGCACATGGACGCGACATTAGCCATCCAAGGGACGGGACCATAACAACCACCCAACCGCTCCATGTCAACACTCAGTCTACCACTGCTGACGGATTAGCCCGGCATTAGCCATGTGAGCAATGCAAGACGTGAAACAGTTTCAGCCTTGGCCCTACTTATTAAAACAGTTGTGTACATATAAATATCTACTTGATACCGAGCGAGTCTCATGAGCGAAACTTATCTCGAGTTTTTAAATTTCATCAACACCTGGATGTCAATAATCGCATAGAACTAGATCTGTACAAGGCGCCATGTGAAACTAGTGTCGTAAGTCAATCAAAACTGCCCCGTGAAGATCCGGGTCAGCATCGGTCTTCAGCAACCCATGCTTGTCGTCAGTAGCGACTAACGGGATCGGGTGGTCAGGCTCGCTGACTTGTTTGACACATGTCATCGTATCCCCAATAGCGTAGATCGACGCTCATGTTGTTAATCACTGGATTGTCTGGTCCAGACTTGATTATATACAGACCGCCGCGGTATGGCCGAAATATTGCTTGAGTGCGGCGTGAAACAACATGCACACAGACAAACAAACAACTAACATCTCAATAAATTGAACATGATCGCATGTTCTCACACACACGTTTCCAGTCAGCCCAAATGCACTAAGGATTAAACACACAGATAGGGAAAATACTTCTCCGCAAACAAACAGTGAATTACGATAATGCTGTAACATTCTGTTGACAATAATATTGCACTCAATAACATGGACATGTTTTAGACTAATAAAAGACGATTAGTATTTAAGGATTAGTGTAATACCACCTCACTGTATATATTGTCCAATGAATGTATTTATGGTAATGCCTAATGTTATTGATTAGCGCATATTGGTCAGTTCTAAAGCCACAATACGTTCCACCAGCATAGTCGGACATGTATATAAGGTTAATACTGTCAAGGTCATTCTGAGAGTTGGTGTGACAGCGGAGGAGACACAGGTGAGTGTTTTTTTATGGTTTCTGTCAAACCATTTTCCAAAAAGTAGGTTTATTTAATAATATCTGGTATATACGGAGGAACTTTTTTCAACTCTAATACTAGAATAAAGACCATAAGAGATAATTGCTAGGCAAAAGAAAATATACTTCCGCGTTTGATTGGAACTAGACATGGAACAAGAAATGGTTATTTTATGGTGAAGCATTTGATAGGAGCATCATAGTCGTGGTCTTCAGTATAGAGTGTTTTCAACGTAGTAACGTTTTGATAAACGCCCTGAATATTTAATTAAAATCCAATTTATGATGATAACTTGTTTTGTTATTTTTGAGTTACCCTTTGTTCCACAAACAACGAAAATAACCTATATATGATTAAACTTTCGCCAATGATTCCGGTTGTGTCAGGGCTTTTCATGAAATTTAAGGTTTATAGGGGTAGGGATTATGAGAATTCAATACCATTCCAATGTATGTGAAGATATAACAGATTCAGATTTAGAAATTAATTATTTACAAAGTAAGCACACCTTGTCATTTGAATCAAATCAATGATCTGAACAGAGAATGTACACTGTTTAAAGATAATCAGGAAGTCTTGAGGAGAATTAAAAACTCTGAAGAGAAATGGTAATATCGAGATCAAATATAAAATAGAGTAACTAATAATATATGACTGTATTCTCGATCAAAAGCCCGGACGTATAGTTGTTTGGCACTCCATTAAACCACGGCTATTCTAATCAAGGAGATTATAATGACACTTTCGTGCAAACAATCCCCACTATCCGGCGTTTAACTGAAGCCCGGAGTGTATTCGAGTACCTGTTTTTAATCGTCGACACACGACATGTTCAGTGTTTTAACACATAATCTACATAACAACAACATGTTTTTCAGATTCTATATATTCATGCAATGGGTACCTTCGTCGACGAAGTCTTGCAGTGTCATAACCTGGTGCGAATTAAACATGGCGTGAAGGAACTGAAACACAACGCAGACTTAACTGCTCATGCGCAGAAATGGGCAGACAACCTAGCTACTACCGGCAAATTTGAACATAGCAATTGTGACTTCAGCGGTGAAACATTGGTGAAAACATAGCCATGGCGTGGAAACCTGGAGGCGAGGCATTCAGTGGTGAGTTCAAAAGGCAAAATAGTTATTCTGAAATCTTGCTATCCACAAGATTACAAAAATATAAAACAACCCAAAAACATAATGGTCGCTGAGCTTTTAGCTCCAAGGTTCTTACTGTACTTAAGATTTGTTTGTTTGTTATTTTACGCCGCACTCAGGAATATTCCAGCTATATGGCGTCGGTCTGTAAATAAATTAATCGAGTCTGGACTAGACAATTCAGTGATCAACAGCGTGAGCATCGATCTACGCAATAGGGATACGATGACGTGTCACCCAAGCCAGCTAGCCTGACTACCCGATCCCGCTAGACGCCTCTTGTGACAAGCATGGGTTACTGAAGATCAATTCTAATCCAGATCTTCACGGGTCACTTAATTAAGAGGTGTGCACGTGTAGATGATTCGCCCACAGTTGGCTTTAAAGTGTAATTATTAATGTATTTGACGTTTATTGAGCCATATTGATGACGTCACTCTAATGGTCTTGGATTTGCGATTCGTCTGACAACTTTCAGCCGCTTACAATCGCACCAATCGCTGGATGAGGTCGCTTCGATCTCAAACCAAAATGGCGGCTTGAAATTTGAATTCGACTCCTGAACAAGAATTGTTTGACTGGTTTAGCGGGGAATTGGCAAAGACAGCTTACATCCTAGCATCCTCAGTTTGTTCTACATCTTCAACATAGTTATCAACAATCATAAATTCATCACTCGTCATCGAGGATCTTCTAACACGTTCTTCATTGGGACAGGCGAGCAAACGATAATCGCTCCGCCATTTTGGAAGAGTGAGAAACACTTCAAGCTGTTGCAAGGCCGGGTTAAGTGATTCATTTGCTTGCTGTGAGCGATTGCCGGCTTGCAACGCACCCTAGGTGTTGAACTGTACAGAATTAATGCTTCAACAGTTACCTTGTTTGTGAGAACGCTGAAATCTGTTCATGCCCCAGGTGAATAAAGTCTTGGTGAATAATGTCTTGGATTTCACTATATTATATTAACCACATGATGTTAGAACCTCCACTATGAATACAATATGTGTAATGTGTGGAGTTATTATCCCTGGCCCTGCTAAGACCATAATTCCCAGATTTGCCTTAATCATGTTCCGCGTTGTTCAGTCCATAACACCTGGTCACTTTGGATCGTCCCTTTAAGGTTGAGTGAATACTGCTCCAAACACGACCGAATCTAATCCATTTGTTGTAAAAGGTTACACTTAGCAGTACAGCACCTGTATCACGACGGTCGGTAAATAATCGAATGTGGACCAGACACACCGGTGATTGATATCGTGAGCACCGATCAACGTTAATTGGAAACGTTGACGTTGATCTACCAAGCCACCGACCCTGACCCTGTTAGTCTCATGCAGTGACACACAAGAGTTGCCGAAGATCAATATTATTTTCATTCTAAGCCGGTTCTTCATGGGTTTAAATCTAATTCTACCCGTGAAGATCCGGGTAATTAGTCTTCAGTAACCCATGCTTGTCGTAAGAGGCGACTAACGTGATCGGGTGGTCAGGCTCGCTGACTTGGTTGACACATGTCATCGGTTCCCAATTGCGTTGACTGATGCTCATGCTGTTGATCACTGGATTGTCTGGTCCAGACTCGATTATTTACAGACCGCCGCCATATAGCTGGAATATTGCTGAGTGCGGCGTTAAACAACCAACCAACCAACCAACCAACCAACCAATTTAAATCTATTCAGTCACTCTGATCTGCTCATTATTTAATTCCATTCACAGGGAAAGAAGCATGTGATATGTGGTACAGTGAAATCAGCAAATACGACTACAACAAAGCTGGCTACTCAAATGGAACGGGTACGTTTGAGTGTTAGCAGTGTTCACATAACGAAGTCTGGAGCAGATAAACCAGTGATTAATATTAAGCACAACGCTCTCTGCTGTCGTGGTACAATGTCATGCAATCTACCAAGCTTTTTAAGTGCCCGAGATTTATTTCTCGTTCCACTGACATGCATCTTCTGACTATCATAGGTTGGTGACTGATCCTTACATGGAACAGACTGAAATTTTGTTCGTCATTGTAAACCGACAATAATAAGTAATGAGTCCCCAGTAATTGTGAGGCTCGTGTCTGCTTGACCAGTGAGAGTGAGTGAGTTTAGGTTTACGCCGCTTTAAGCAATATTCCAGCAATATCACGGCAGGTCACACCAGAAATGGCCTTCACACATTGTACCCATGTTGGGAATCGATCCTGGGTCTTCGGCGTGACGAGCGAACGCTTTAACCACTAGGCTACCCCCACGGCCCAAGGTTGGGTCGAGTTTTCCATCGATGATTCTGAATGGGTAAGAATCATGGATGTGCACGATATCACTGAAGGTTCGAGTCTCGGGTCCACCCCAATTATTGTACTGAGGTTGTCAGTGCCGTACCGAGCCAGTGGTTTCCCCATAGTGGTAAATGTGAAACAGATGAATCACTTCGGGATTACATAAACCGCACGCAAGAGCAACGCAAGTCGAGCATAAAGTGTACATGTGGCGGCGCGTGGTCCTGTGCTCAAAGCTCAGGTCACAAATCGGTGAAGTTAAGCAGCGTCGAGCTCGAAGAGTGACCGTGTTTGGCAGCTTGACTCCTGAGAGTTTCTAGGACTTGAGTCCTGCCCCACAACGAAGCACATGTGAACACATGTGGTCTCACCTTAGGCAAGTGAGTTTGTTCAAAATTGTCTCTGTTCACCCAGCAGGATAATGGGTACCCGGTGGAAAAAGTCATATGACTATAACCTTCTAGCGCCTAACAGGCAGCTTGGGTTATCCCGGGGTAATAATGTGCTGTGCCTTGATTGTTAGCGCTATGAGCATACCTAGTGTGGAGTATGGCGCTCTATAAATGGACACATTATTATTATTATTAACTTTCAACATTAACGACCAGAAATACCACCAGGGTCAGATAGACACAAATTTGATTGAAGGCATTTCCTTAGCTGCAAAGACTGATGACGTCATTAAGTTTTCGAAAAACGTGTCTCGCTGGTGTTGACGGGTAATGTGCCGATCTTGTCGAGGGATGGTGACCCAAGGATGACCGCTCCGAGGAAGGTCATCTGTGGTCTGTGTTGCGTTGTATCGATGCTGGAGACAGTAAATTGTGGTTATGTCTACGCTGAAATGATAAGCAACATCTTGGACAGACTCTCCAGCTTCCGAACGTCCGATAGCTTGGTTTCTCTCAATTTGAGTTAAGCATGGTATTGGTGAACAGGGAGTGATAGGCCCAATTTTGTGTGCACAGACTTATACCCACTAATGGTGGTGACAATTCGTGCGTGTTTGATTTCACGAAAATGTGTGCATGATACCCACATGTTCATTGGTGTGGTGCGTTTGGTGATTCCTTCTTTTCATGTGTTTTTACTCGGACATTCCAAACCGCAACAAAACTAATTGATAACTCCATCAGGCTTCACTATATGCCAAAAACGCATATCAATTTAGGGTTCCGAGTTTGTTTCCTATTTGGATAAAAAGTTGCGTTTCTTATGCGTGTGAGTATAGCTGAAATAGTGTTCTCAAATCCAGCTCGGTTAAACAGAGGTCACGGGGACGGTGGGGTAGACTAGTGGTTAAAGTGTTCACTCGTCACGCCGAAGATCTGGGTTCGATTCCCCACATGGGTACAATGTGTGAAGCTCATTTCTGTTACTAAATGCGGCGTAAAACCTTCTTCACTCAACAGATATGGCGACATAATGATGTTCCGACATTTGCTCTGCAATGTAGGCCCAGCTCCATGAAATGAATGGTTGCCTATTTCAGGTCACTTCACACAGATGGTATGGAAAGGCAGCAAGGAACTGGGTGTCGGTATCGCTAAGGGACACGACGGGAAGATATACGTTGTCGCCAACTACCTACCGCCTGGAAACTATACGGGGCAGTTCCAGGACAATGTATTCCCACCAAAATAAATGTTTTTATTGTGATTAAATATCGTTTACAAGCTTTTGTCATCCTTGTTGTGTGTTCTTGTTATTGTAAATATTTTCTGCCCGTTTGGATGACCATCTCCGTCCCAAAAGATTTACCAAACTACCAACAGGTTTTCTTTTTTCGTAGGACTGGGTCGCTTCGGGCGTTTCTTACTACATGATTGACTGTTTGTTTGTTGTTTAACGCCGCACTTGGCAATATTCCAGCTACATGGCGGCTGTCTGTAAATGGCCGAGTCTGAACCAGACAAACCAGTGATCAACAGCATGAGCATCGATGTACGCAATTAATATACAATGACGATACCAAGTCAGCGTAGTCACCTCTTACAACAAGCATAGGTTACTGAAAACCAATTCTAACCCGGATCTTCACGGGTACAAAAAAGAAGTAATACGTTTCAAAGGCTGCAGGATTCGACCTAATGGTATTTGGCGTGACGGACAAGCGTTCACGACATCCAGAAGACCAGGGTTTGCTCCTTTCTTGACTTATTATTACCGTCTGTGTGTGGACAAAGCGCCCCTTTCTATTGCAGAAGTGACCCGTGAAGATCCGGTTTAGAACTGATCTTCAGTAACCCATGCTTGTCGTAAGAGGCGACTAACGGGATCGGGTGGTCATACTCACTGACTTGGTTGACACATGTCATCGTATCCCAATTGCGTAGATCGATGCTCATGCTGTTGATCACAGGATTGTCTGGTCTAGGCTCGATTATTTACAGACCGCCGCCATACAGCATGAATGTTGCTGAGTGCGGCGTAAAACTAAACTCACTCATTCACTATTCCAGAAGTTACCATTATTTACATCCAGTGCATACTTGTTCCTTTACCCCACCCAAATGACCAAATGCAATGCATAAGACATAAACGAGACACCTTGTCACTTGTAGGGCAGGGTGCTCTCACCTTGGCGTAGACATCTTACATAGAGATTTCTGAACAACCGTCAAACACTGTTGTGGCGAAGTTGGGATCAACATAAATGCTTCGAGCTATCAGAGGTTCGATACATAATACATAATGATGACTAAACAATAAAAATGCAGGAACCAACTCTTTACTTCCAGACAACAGTAAGGAAACACTTTTATGGATAGACAACTTCTGTATAGCAATGGATGAGACGTTTCGGTGTAGATGCTAACCCCGTTATAAAGCAAGTGATGTCTGCATCTGTTGGAACAAAGAAGTTGTCTATCCATAACAATTGTTACTCTTTATCATACCAGTTTGTAAATGTCACTTAAAGAAGTAACAGTACTTTCGACATTTCGAAGTCTGTCACACCTGTGTTTTAATGTATATACACACTATTTCAATACAGGGTCATAAGGTGTGACCATGTCATCTCGCAATACAGCTGTTCTGGACAAGCTTAGATCTGCATTCATCTGTGAAATCTGCACAAAAATGTCTACAATGTTCAAAGAAAACGGCATTTTGTGTAATAGATCAAATGAAATTGATTTGGGTAAACCACATGCTTTCCACATATAGTTTATTTACTGGTAAGCCGATTTTTGTATGATACAAAGGGAACGTTTTTACAAGTCAGCATAAATCTGGCTAGCCAAGAGATATACCTCTGAAAGTCTGTTTCAAGTGAAAACGAAACATTGGTTCTTTAATCGGTATTAGCTTTGCCCTTATGGCAACATTTAGAAGACCCGTTAACTTTAAAACGAACATGGAATAGACGTGAATAGAAACGAAAGTAGCTTTCGACTGGCGTAATATATGAAACATATTATATAAATAACGGCAGAAACTGATAGAAATAGACTTTATTTGTTTAAACTGATACTGCTCTTTAGATAAGGTTAGACATTTGCTTTGTTTGGTGTCCTAAATTCAATCAACTGTGAAAAGTTCACGTGAATGCCTGTATCGTTTTAAGTTGATATTTTAGCTCAACCATAAAAACATATTCAATTATACCCCCAAATCCTCAGAATTGTTCGGGTCTATTTCATCATACATATTTCCTACCGATGTGTCGGACAAAAGAGAAAAAAAGCTGTTTTATAAGTGATACCTACGTTTTGCCATTATGGCCCAGAATTGAAATACTACATATATAGCTTGAATTTTGACAATGGCGACTGCTTTCAGCAAGGAATTCTAATAATGGTCACCGCTCCACAACGTAGTGAATTGAAATACTACATTTATAGCTTGAATTTTGACAATGGCGACTGCTTTCAGCAAGGAATTCTAATAATGGTCGCCGCTCCACAACGTAGTGAATTGAAATACTACATTTATAGCTTGAATTTTGACAATGGCGACTGCTTTCAGCAAGGAATTCTAATAATGGTCGCCGCTCCACAACGTAGTGAATTGAAATACTACAATTTTGACAATGGCGACTGCTTTCAGCAAGGAATTCTAATTTGCTCCACAACGTGGAATTGAAATACTACTGCTTGAATTTTGACAATGGCGACTGCTTTCAGCAAGGAATTCTAATAATGGTCGCCGCTCCATAACGTAGTGTAGAAGCGGCCGTAAAATCGCAAATATTCGTTGCTGCAGGAAATATATTATATGGTTACCATGAAGCCAGTCCGATCCAAGTCACGACACAAATTGTTTGTTTCTTGCCGCATTAAGCATTATTCCACCTATATGGAGGCGGTCTGAAAATAATCCAGTCTGGACCAGATAATCTTGTGATTGATATCATGAGAATCGATCACGCAACTGCGATACGATGGTGTGCATCGGCTAAGTCATCAAATCTGACCACCCGATCGCGTCACTCGCATCTTTGTTTGTTGTTAAACACCACACTCAGCAACATTCCGGCTATATGGTGTCGGTCTGTAAATAATCGAGACTGGATCAGACAATATAGTGATCAGCACCAAGAGCACGAGCACATGTGTCAACCAATTCAGCGAGCCTGACCACCCGATCCCGTTAGTCGCTTCTTACAAGCATGGGTTGCTGAGGACACTTCTATCCCGGAACTTCACGGGTCTACGCAATTGGGATACCATGACATGTGTCAACCATGTCAGCGAACCAGACCACTGGGCTGGAGATGATCAGATCTAACCCGGATCTTCACGGGTTGAGTTGATGACGAACATAAAATGTTTTCGTTCATTGCAGAGTAAACGTTTTCACTTTGAGTCTATGCACAAATTTTGTTGGTTGTTAAAAACTGCAGAATCAACTGGTTGACATCATCAATCACGGTTCATGAGTACTTATTAGTGCAGTAGTAAGTAAGTGAGTTTAGTTTTACACCGCACTCAAGCAATATTCCAGCTATATGGCGGCGGTTTGTACATAATCGAGACTGGACCAGTCAATCCAGTGATCAATAACATGAGCATAAATCAACGCAATTGGGATACGATGACATGTGTCAAGCAAGTCAGTGAGCTTGACCACCCAATCCCGTTAGTCGCCTCTTACGACAAGCATGGGTTACTGAAGATCAGTTCGTATCCCTGATCTTCATGGGTCTATCAGCGCAGTAGGTCAGACAAGGGTCTTTACTGTGGGCACACGTGTGTGTGAAAGGGTATTTCACACATGTACCTCAGCTCGTGGGTGGAGCTCACGGTCTTCCAGCCGTCCTCGCATGCTGCCAGCTTCACCAAGGTAGTCGAGGAACGTGGATAGGTGGGCAGCCAAGGGAGATAAGTAATGGCGCTTCCATCTGACCACCAGTAGGTGTCGTTACTCACGTCCCTGTATCCACCAATCCAGAAACACCCTGTGGGAAACAAACGCAAACTTGGGTTAAATGTTGAGTCCTAAATATCCGAAGAAACACATGATGACATTTTCATTGTTTGTTTGTTTTCGGTCAGGTCTGGGGCAGTGACGTAGCCTAGTGGTTAAAGCGTTCGCTCGTCACGCCGAAGACCCGGGTTCGATTCCCCACATGGGTGCAATGTGTGAAGCCCGTTTATGATGTCATCCGCTGTGATATTGCTGGAATATTGCTAAGAGGCGCAAAACTAAACTCACTCACTCGGTCAGATCTTTGCTGTGAGTGTCTACATACCACCCAGTGCCAATAACAAACAAGCAGCTGATGTTATTCATAATCATGTTCAATCCCTAGAGCTGATTTGTCCTGATGCGCCGCAATTCATACTTGGAGATTTAAATGGATGTACCCTGAAATCTGTAACATGTTGTATGCGGACAGACAAGACTTGTGTTATGGTTACATCAAGAACGCCTACATATCATAAAGTAAAACACCCCCTAGGAGCTTCTGACCTTCACTGACTCTAAGCTGAACTGGACCTCTAACGCTGAAGCTCTTTACAAGTGTCAGCAACGTCTTCATATCATGCGTAAACTGAGATCTTTTAATGTTAACCCATCTGTGATGTCATCATTATATGTAGCAACTATTCAGAGTAGTTTAACATTTTCCTTCCATTGTTGGTACGGCTCTCTCAGTTCATCTCAAATGTAAAACAGACAAACTTGTTAACACTGCAAGTAGAATCGCACGGGTCAGATTTGAATGTTTATCATCAATATATGAGCTGCAAATCGTGAATCAAGCTGTCATCTATATCTCACCCAACTCACTACTTAAATTCGGAATACAGCCTCCTCCCTTCAGGCCGCCGCTACAAAGTTCCAATTGTGAAAACTAAGAGAGCCCGTACATCCTTTATTCCAAGTACCATATCTCTCTTAAACAAATGTGAAGATATTTAAATTCATGAATTTATGTAAATATGTTATGCATTTGTTTCTCTCTGATGTGTCAGTAGCTCTGTTGATGTAACACAAATTCCTGAAAAGGCAAAAAATTAGTATTCTATTCTATTCTATGTAGTGGCGGTATGTAAATAATCGAGTTTGGACCAGACAATCCAGTGATCAACCACATCAATCGCTCTACGCAATTGGGATACGATGACATGGGGTATTGCATATGGGACTTATCTCGTCGTCCTTCTTGTTTGGACGATTAAATGCCATGTTATACATATAAAGGACTTACCAAAGTACGAGCTGTACATGACAACTTGGTGGATGGGGCTCTGTGGATGAACCAGCCTCCCTCCATCCTCCTGGCACTTGTCTCCAGCGCCATCATGGGTAGCCTTATCTGGGATTATTCTCTTCATGCAGATTTGGGCCCCTCTAAAATATGTGTAGCCTTTAGAATACGGACACGCTCCTGAAAATATATACGGAAGGGGAACTGCTGTCATTTAAATTTGATCAAAAAGGATCATGAACCTTCCTAGCTGTACATCGGTGTATAGATGCGATTTTGCGACTGACGTAATTTTGAATAGGTTGTACATAGCTTCCTTTCATTATCACCCATCTCTGTTTCTCTTCATATAAGTGAGTGAGTTTAGCTTTACGCCGCACTCATCAATACTCCAGCTATATGGCGGCGGTATGTAAATAGTCGAGTCAGGACCAGACAATCCAGTGATCAACAGCATGAGCATCGATCTGCGCAATTGGGAACCGATGACATGTGTCAACCAAGCCAGCGAGCCTGACCACCCGATCCCGTTAGTCGCCTCTTACGACAAACATGGGTTACTGAAAACCAATTCTAACCCGGACCTTCACAGATTCGGACAGACAGACAGACAGACATATATTCAGTAATAGGCCACTGGCCCAAAATGCTTTCATAAATATGATAAGAAGTTACATGCGTTTTACCAGGGAGACTATATAACGTTGTAGATTATCCCTGGTTTTGCATAAAAACATCAGAATCTCTTATTTTCCCAACATTATATAAAAATAGGCACAAATTATTTATAACATTTATGTTTGTTGAAGTCATTATGTTTATAAAACTGTTGTGAAATAGGATGTTTCAAATATTTACCCAGAAACTTATTCCTTATATCTAAGTAGACTTTACAATAAAGTAAAACATGTATTTCATCTTCAACTAAATTAAGATTATTTTTGTAGCAAAAAGGACAGAATCTTGAATAATAAGGGACATTGTTATATCTACCGGTCTCAGAACTAAGTTTAAATTTAACGCATCTAAATTTTGTTAAACAATCTCTTAAATATGGGGCAATACCTAAACTGAGATAAGTTTCAACATTCACAGATTCTTACCATATAAAAGATGAAAGACACCCTTTTCACATCCATCAGAAATATCTGCCAAACGTTGAATAATTCACCGTATGATTCGAGCCTTATCATAAGGATGTGTTTAGGGATAAATCAAACTGTGATGATAGAAATTGTAAAAGGTGACTTCCATCATAAACACATGCAAAGCCTAGTCAATTGTTCATCTAAAAATTGGTTTATGATATTATACGCGTGTAGGTCTTTGAAGAGCAGATGGTTAAACCGCGGTTGCCATTCATTCAGGTTGGACGAGTTGAAGGCCGTGGTAGTCTTCAGGGCAGTCAAATTAATATGTTTGTTTCTTGTGAACTGGTTTTCTTCATAACCTGGTTGGGTAGGGAAGGGCGAACACAATTTTCGTTTCCTTGATTCAAACTTTTATTCACGCACTCTGCGACCCGAGACGTGAATGTTGTTTGTGTGGAGTTTCACGCCGAACGCCACTAAATGAAGACTTCCTGAAAATAATGGCGCCTGGGCAGACCAGTGACTGACAACCAGCCAACGACACGAAATCAGGCAGCTCTCTGGGCCTGAGCATGAGTTGCCTGGGACAAATTGGAACCGCTTGACGAACTGTTTTAATCTGCCATTCCAAAAACAATGAAGCAAATTGACAGAGACCGCTTGTTGGATTGAGTCGAAAATGACCAGTCCTGCCCGTTTCAGGACGTGCAACCTTTTGTTTCGAAACTGGGTAGAAGCCAGTAGAAGGGATATATGTTTGGCTTAGAAATCAACGTGCAGCCTGTTTTCTACATGGGGTATTTCTACTCTAACTCAGAACGTTTTGCCCTCCTAAGCTAGATACATGGTATTTTTAATATTTTACGAATATCAATCAATTAGATCTCAACATTCTGAGACGGAGGGCAGATAACATTTTAAAACGAGAAGACACCCTTTGTCAGCCCTGAAAACATCATATGTGTACCGTCACTCAGAGAGTAGAAGGAGCAAAATAGCGATAACAAACAACAGCAACAACAACAGCAAAAAGATACCATATTGAACATAAAGTGCCTCATCTCAAAGAACCGCTCTCATAAAGACGCCTTTTCTTAGGATGCCAGGCCAGGTTTTCTACAAAGTTTTAACGACTGTGATTTCTTTCAACTTTGGGTTTTCTCTTCAGTCGAAACATTGATTACACAACGTTTCCTGCTGATTGGGTTCCGTCCTATTGCGCAACTAAGTACAATAACCAGTCCAGAATTTTGAGACCAACTCATTCAACTGCATATAATTTAATATTAATCAGTATTGTTTGATACATCTAATCACTTGTATATTGCAACACTACGCTCCTTCTAATCCTTGTAAACACGTCGACCAGCGTGTTGTGACAGACGAAAATCTGGAAATCGTGGAAATCTCAAAACGAGGCTCTGCCACTAGAAACGTTTGGCGGGCTAGTACGGCCTTGATATTATATCAATCACATTGTATGTTACAAAAATATACTTGATAAGCGCCAAAAAACACATAGCAGGTGCCTCAGTTAACGTCATGCTGCCTAAACCTCGCCATAAAATATAGAAATATGATTTTTTTTAATGTTTGTAAATAAAATTCATTGTAAATACTATTGTCTTATGAAACAAGGAATTGGAATGTCGTGTAACCATAGTTGTTTGTAGTGTCTCTTTTCACTTTCAAACGAGAAAATTCGGATCGGCTGATAAGTAGGTCATTGTCTGAGTTCGTTAATGAGACTCATGTTTCGGTTTGTCACGTTATGCCTACATTCCGATACATTTGTTCAGTTAAGCGAAGAATCTTAAAACCAATCGAAGTCTTTTACTCATCACTGGATACATCATACCTGCCATGATGTCTGACCATCGCAGCACGTCGTTAATTCTAGTTTTGTGCTCTTACATAATACCCACCTAATGTGATATACCTGTTCATGTACACAAAGTGTAAAACCAACATGATTCATTGATAATTGGACATAAAATACCTACAGTAAAGCCGTTATGCTACATTATGCTTACTTAGTATGAAGTCTTTGTTCAGGTAAACACAGAAGCGTCAAACCAAAATGATTCATTGATAATTGCACATAAAATACCTACAGTAAATCCGTTATGCTACATACACACACAGAAGCGTAAAACCAAAATGATTCATTGATAATTGCACATAAATACCTACAGTATGCTTACTTAGTATGCAGTCTTTGTTCAGGTACACACAGGAGCGTAAAACCAAAATGATAATCTATGCAAGTAGACAGGTAAATGCTAACAATATGAATATTTAAGAAATTGTTTCCTCTTTTCTTTTACTTGCCGTTTATGTCTCCTTAATAAGATATATTTGTTCATGTACACGAAGAAGTGCAAAAGTTAAATGATTCAATGGTAACTGGACATTACCTACCTGCCGTAAAGCCATAATGTTTGACGCCAGCATCAGAGACAAGTCGGTTTGCGGTACTATGGACTTTTAGAGACGAGTAACACAGTTTTCCAACATCGTCATAAAACACTCCCGAACACGTGACGTTCTGGTAGCAGTGGACAAGGCAGTCGGCAACGTCGTTGACAATAGTAGCTGGACCAAGGTGGTCATCCACAGACATCCAGTTTGTCAACATCAGCACGACTCCTAGTCCAAACACTTCCATGTTACAGTGGAAGCTCGAGATCGAGTGCCTGTCCCGCATTTTATCTCATGGGATCAATACTCACAGCGGAGATGTTGAACACGGACGGATTATGTTAGAAACTTTATCATTTAAAGGGAGCTAATGTGATGCTCACCATTCGCTTGGCATTTTACACCATGCGTTGTTTGTGAGACCACTGTGATATGAGTCGATGGTCGCTAAGAGCGGCGTAAAACAACACTCAACGCACGATGATATTCAGTCTACTTAACCAACGATGGTGCCTATGTCGTTTGCTGCTTCATAGGTAACAATGGACCAAAACTGACACGGATTTCTCGCAGGATGTTGCTGTGGTGACAATGATAACAGTGGAATAATCTCAAAGCTGAAATGTGTCTGTGTATTAGTTTGAAGGGGGCAAGGAAAAACCGTGGCACAGAATGAGTGTATGAGTGAGTGAGTATGGTTTCACGCCGCTTTTAGCAATTCCAGCAATCCCAGAAACGGTTTCACACGTTGTACACATGTGGGGATTCGAATACAGGCATTAGGCGTGACGAGCGAACGCTTTGCCCTCAAGGCTACCACCGCTCCCCGTGGCAGAAAGAACAAACTTCAACCCACATTCAAAGAAACTATTATTAATGTCCGCGGAAACGGACATCGTGTTGCGTACAATGCAAAATATCGATAATAAGTGTATGAATTGTTGCCAGTACATGAATTGAATCATTCTGCTTGAATCCCTTGAATGTTCAAATTCAGTTTTCAGTACTATACAGGATACAGGACCTTATTGTTTTCATTTCAGTATGTAGTAACTGTGCTCCAGATAATTGCTAGTGTTCCATTGTGTGTAAACATATAGTAGGGTGCTTAAAACGGAACCTTGTCTGACACCTAGATTACAACGAATTGGTTTGACGAAAGGTTAATATTTCTGACACATTAACATTACCATATGGCTACTTTTACACTCGGGTTATCTGACACTGCTTTTCAAATACTTTCCACAGATAAAAAAGACCAACAGAATCAAAAGTTATATCCAACTTAGGACCAGACCTATGTAGATATCGTTACATGATAGCTTTTAAAAGAATTATATTGTCAACTGTCGATCATCGATCCCAGTCAGGTGTTTTTCAGAGCATTAATATCGGCACGATTTCATGTTTTGTGATACCATGATGTCGTGGAGATTTTCTTGCTTTCTATTGTTTAGTTTTCAGCTCAGAATCTTCTTCAGTTGTTGATTGATTAAATATATCTTCAGAATATCAAATCCATTGTTTTTTAATCTCTGGGATTATGGTTACTTTTCGTATTCTGCATGTCCTTCATATTCTTCCAAAATGTCTTTGAGTCAGTAGTTTGGTTCACTGAGGTACATGTACGTTCATTGTTCACGCATTCACCTTGATTTCTTTTACATTCCTAGTTTGTTTCCAGAATCGTTAGAATTTCAGGCAATTCCTTTTATGTATGAACTCTTTCATCTTGTTATCCTACCTGGTGTATCAACAGGTGTCTACTGATTTTATGCAGAGCGTATTACATCAAGCGTTGCCATAGTTACATGTAGTGAACTACATTCTCACAGCGTCAAAATCATACAAGTATGTATGATCAAAAGATGTAGGATGATCATACAGCATAATAAATGATACTGCCAACGTTAGCCCTGACAAAGTGTTTGAGTGCTGACATAAGTGTTTGATTGCCCGTACGTACTCAACCATGTGAATGACGAATACTTAACACAACTCAAGTAGGCATTATCGTACCTCTTAGCTACTTTATCGCAGGAATATGTCATGAAAGGTTTGTGCTGAAAGAAAATGTTCAGTATGTTAAGTGCGGGCACATTAAATATGACCCGAGTGTCTGAGTGGGTAGTGAGTGGTAGAATATAGCTGGAGTAGTAATTGTTGAAGCATGAGAGTTCAACAGTAGCGTTTCTTTCAGTATAGCTGTACTTCCTCTTCTGTGTTGTCGTAGTGAGTGAGTGAGTTTGGTTTTACGCCGCACTCAGCAGTATTCCAGCTATATGGCGGCGGTCTGTAAATAATCGAGTCTGGACCAGACAATCCAGTGATCAACATCATGAGCATCGATCTGCGCAATTGGGATATGTGGCATATGCGTCAACCAAGCCAGCGAGCCTGACAACTCGATCCCGTTAGTCGCCTCTTACGACCAGCATGGGTTGCTGTAGATCAATTCTTACCCGGATCTTCACGGGTCTGTTGTGTGTTGAAGACATACTGTGCAGATATACATTAGATAGAATTGCATAGAATGATGTTATACGTCGGTGATACCATGTCACCTTGTGAGAGGAAAATATTTCTGAAACATTTACAATGTATTTATACCTGCAAGTAAAGCGCCAAAATTCGTAATATTATCAATGAATAATTTTCATAATAAGTCAGTTGTACGACTCTGATTACATCATGAGTATGTGTTTGAATCACTATCACTTAGAGATGACACTAGATGTGACAAGGGCATCACTTCGAGATGACACTAGATGTGACAAGGGCATCCGGCTCTGTATGGTTTTGTCACTTCATGTTTATTTTTGTGAATTCTTATGAATTTTATTTTGCGGTGTAAAGTTTCTTTTGAGCACTAGTTTATTTTAAAACCAGAGGACTTGAAATTATAACCTTGATAAATCGATGAATGTTATGGTGAGGTTACCACTGCAAACAACACATTTTTATCATGGAGACTTGAGGACTTTAAGACACGTTCTGCTGGCGATGTGCAACCATGATGACTAGCCACTGGTCAGTACATCACCCCGTACTATCACATGTTATTAGTCATCAGACCATATATGGTTGCACTTTAATGACATGCATGATCGATGCTCATGTTGTTGATCACTGGATTGTCTGGTCCAGACTCGATTATTTACAGACCGCCGCCATATAGCTGTAATATTGCTGAGTGCGGCGTAAAACTAGCCTCACTCACTCACTACAAAACATTTATCCACTTTAGTATCACACAAACACGCATGCGTAAATTGGTAATAATGTTTTCAACACATAATATACCAACCAACCCAAATTTTAAAAAGAGTCTATTGAAAAATGGTTTCTCTACAACTTATGTTTTGCCTTGAAACAATACAACATATTAAATATACACGATCAAGCTCCAGGCATACATATACCGCCCAGATCCTCATACACTTCCATTCATATCACAGACTCTTTAAACATTTCAAAAGTCTGATCTGATACCGTTTTCCTTTCCATTAGCTGTAAACACACCCAATGGCACCGAGAGTTCTTAATTTGTACCCTTCGGCTGTCAATATGAAAGGACCGTGTTTGGATAATTGTAGCCAAAAAGCGAGACAAACATGCTATATATAAGGAGAAAATCTTGAATGTTTATCTGCATGGACTAGTTTTGTGAACATACACTGGTGAGGTTCTAGGGATTGTTATCCTTAGGTAATAGTATTGATTTGCTGTCTTGGTAGATACGTGTTGTTTATATTGTCAAGACATAGACAATAATACAGGGCAGCATGGCCTGGGGATGGGCTCAACACACGAGTCTTGTCCCGAATGAGTGAGTGAGTATGTTTTTACGCCGCTTTTAGCAATACTCCAGCAATATCAGGGCGGGGGACACCAGAAATGGGCTTCACACACTGTACCCATGCGGGAATCGAACCCGGGTTTTCGGCGTGACGAGTGAACGCTGTAACCACGAGACAACCCCACCGCACCTTCATGTCCCGATAAAAACTATGTCCAGGGGCGGTATTCTTAAAAGGACTTAAGTCTAAAGATGACTTAAGTTCCAAATAAAAACTTAAGTTTTGACTTAAGACTTATGTTTTTTCTTAGTCATATTCACAAAAAGCATTGGATTTATGTTTGTGTAATTTTCGACTTAAATCCTAAGCCTGCTTTTAGCTAGGCTTAACTCTATGTAACTTTTAAGTCAGTTGACAAAAATGGCTGCCAGATATGCCAGTAGAAGAATTTACCGTCCAAGAGGTCACCCTTTTGAGGACTAAGCTAAGTTTTTGAAGTCAGTTTATGAAAACGAACTTTAGTTTCTGACTTATCTAAGTCAATTTTTAAAACCTTAACACAAAACTTAAGGAAAATCTAAGACTTTTTTAGAATACCGCCCCAGGTTCTAAAGGAACTGATGTCTCGAGCTGTCATTATGCTCTAGTATCCTTCTCTACTGATTTGTTCCATTGTTGATTAATAACGCCGCACTCAGATCATGTCCAGTCTGGACCTGACAAGTGATTGACATCATGAGCATGGACCTAAGCAGTCTGGACACGATGACATGCATCAAAACGGTCGCCCGATCCCGTCAGTCGCCTCATACGACAAGCATTTATTGCTGACCACTGAAGAACCACAGAACGGTTTTGTTGCTTTGATGAAGTTAATATCGATTACCTTTGACATTTGCATTCCCCCCTACCCCCACCCCTGTGTCTTTTCTTTGAAACTGAAACTCACTAAAAGGTATACTCCGACGCAAATTTCTGGTTAACGTCCGACTGTCCGGCGCGATGTCATGAACAAGAATCGCGCGTTAATTTACGTCAACGTAAGCGGCTGCAGTGTGCCTGACGACGCAGGCCAGGAAATCCCGAGACAAGATGAAATTTACGAATATAGCTGTTGTATTTATACTGCACAACCTTCAACAATTACAAGATCAAACTGTTGTTTCAGCCAATGACTGGTCCCTGGCTCTGTGACTTGCAGGCGGCGAGGTCAGCGTTTGGTACCACGATGAAGCCGAAGGAACGAGGAGGGATTGTCACTGACCCGGATGTGACTGTCTTTGGTTGTAGAGGTGGGATGACATTATTGGTATATGTGATGGCTTTACCATTCAATTCCACGACTCTAAAATATGAACTTACATGTGAGTGAGTGAGTTTTGGTTTCACGCCGCTTTTAGCAATATTCCAGCAATATTATAGCGGGGGACAGCAGAAATGGGCTTCACACATTGTACCCATGTTGGAAGTCGAACCCGGGTTTTCGGCGTGACGAGCGAACGCTTTAACCACTATGTTACCCCACCGCCCGAACTTACATGTAATGGCAACCGCACTCTTCTCTCCTTTCTCTCCACTGTCACGTGACAAATATGGTTTGGTTTTGTTGTTTATATTTAACGCCACATTCAGTTATATTCTAGATATAATGCAACGACCTTTAAATAATAGTGTCTGGACTAAAACGTCCAATGACCAACAGCATAAGCACGGATCCATTGGGATACTATGACGCGTCAACCAAGTCAGTGAGCCTGACCACCCGATCCCGTTAGTCGCCTCTTACGACAAGCACGGGTTGTTGAAGATCAGTATCAACCTGGATCTTCACGGATAAGTAGAACGGTTGTCTGGCAATGGCTCGATTAACATATAATAAGAAAGAGCAAACGGTCAGAAATTGGCTTCAGCCGTGACACCACTTACTTTGCCCTAAGGCTGCCATGTTGGGGGGTGAGCCAGAAGACATCCAGATGACCTTGACCCAGCATGTGAGGGAATCTCAGGACAGCAGAGTCGTTGTTAACGTTCATCGCATATACAGTGACGCTTCCGGGGTTGTAGTGGTACATGCTAGGGGTGGAACAAATCTTCAAGTCGAACTCTATTAACTCCATATGCTCTTTAAGACAATGTCACCTTCTAGACAGAACAACAGACCGAAACAAAATTACATCCTGAAATATCGAAATTCTAAAAAAAAATCGATATTCTTCAATGGATGTCCAGAACAAAATTGCTGTGGGTCTAAAAATATGTTACCTTTTAAAGAGTGTGCGGGTTAGGTTTTACGCCGCCATTAGCAATATTCCAGCAATATCACAGCGGGGACACCACAAATTGGCTTCACACATTGTACTCATGTGGGAATCGAACCCGGGCCTTCGGCGTGCCGAGCGAACGCTTTAAACGCTAGGCTACCCCATCGCCCCTGCCTTTCAAAGATAATACTAAATGGTTTCATGCATTCAGGCCTTTTGATGTTTATCACTGTACATATTTGCAATTATGTTTTTGCTGCAGAATTTAATGTTTTCGTGGTTCAATTGTAAATGGAATTCTCTGACACAAAATAACACCATAGAGTGAATGGGTTCAAAATTAATGTCATATCGACTGACAGTATAAAAACATATTGATGATTCGTGAGACAGTATACACCGAGGATGTATGGATTTATTAAATGCCCACCTACTTTTTAATCTTAGTGCAGTGAGCGTACACCCGGACAAACTTGGAAGGAGATGTGACATCGAACACTTTATTTCCAACCAGACGCTTGTAGAGCAGGGTCAACCAGTAATCCTTAATAAACAGGAATAATGCTCATGGCTCAATTTACATATTCAGGCTTATGGAATGTTGTTGCATTGTCACGTTGTCTCCCTCACAAAAACAAGCAAAAAGTGGCAATATTAACCAAAGGGCGTCAAGGCGACATATTTTGTCCTTGGAAATTGTGATTATGTCGCATTGTCGCCCTTTTGATGAATAAAAAATGTGTAATTCAAAGCGCGACATTGCGACAGTCCGACAAATGGCCAAAACGACGCTTTGTTGCATTGTCGCACTTTGGTTGATTTTGCGACAACGCCACAATGTCCCTTCTGGTATTCCATACAGGTGAGGCATGGACTCGGTCCACATGTACCAGATTACAGCGATAAAATCTTTTCCTATGCATCAGAAATCTCTTCCAACTGTGGAGTGGATTGTATGATTCAGATCAAGACCAGATGTTATGGGTCGCTATTTATATAGTAATGAGACCAGATGGTCGTGAAAAGATAAGCGTATCCGGTCCTATCAGAGCCACCTGTCAACAATGTCACAAACACATGCAAAGGCATGTTAGTCGTGATGTCAAAGAAACAGATCAATCAGACCTGCCGATTCGTATGAACCGATACTGGAGCCACATCTGTCACTTCACGACATACACTGCATAACAACCTTTTCTTGATGAACAACCGCCACCGTGGTGTAGTGGTTACAGCGTCCGCCCGGAGAGCAGAGGGTCGCGTTTCGATCCCCGCGTCATTCCAAAACACGTTAAGATATGGTACTTGTTGGTCCCTGACTGGTGCTCGGCGTTAATGGGTACAACAAGGACTGGTCGGCTCGGAGTCAGTTTGTGTCTGAGTGGGGTATTCATGCTTAACTGCGGCATCGTATCTCAGTGGGCTAGCACTATAAAACCAGCTTAAGTCTTGGCTAGTACAAGCAGCCACACATACACACGCAAGTACGTCGTCATATGAGCGAAATAATCTTAAGTACAACGTTAAATCCCATTTCTCCTCACCTCATGATCACCTCTTCTTGTACAAGGCGAACATAGTAAGCCGATTGGTGACTGGCAACATTTGCTATTGAACCAACGCCGGCTCTGAACTTGGTACTTTGGTTTGTCTGGTCCAGACTCGAGGCTGGAATAATTTTGACTGTAGCGTTCACAAATCATACTTACAGGGTTTGGGTCCATACTGGACTCCAGTACTCCATAGTTGCCGCCATAGAGAGACTGTCTCAAGACGCCTTTGATACCATACCTGGCACAGACGCCAAGCTTGTCCAACCATCTTCAAAGAAAATAAAACTGCGGCATTACCAAACTTTTGTTGAATTGATTTCATCATTAAATTTTCATCAGTGCTCACTTCGTCTCTAGTGATTCAGTTCAACGACTCATAGTCATTAAAATTAGGGGTTTTTTTCACACCGATTGAGTACAAATCTGTGTGAAGATCAGATGAGATCTCACTACGAGGTTGAGGTGAATTCCTGAGACATCAAGATGCAAGCTTCCTAAACCAACACGACTTAATTTCTCTCTTTACCAATTCCTTCGGAAATTACGATCTTGGCAAAACAGAAACCGTAACATGACATAACACTACTCGGAGGTAGTTTTGATCAAAGACGTCATGGCATTCAGAAGACATGTAAAAGATTCACAACGTACGAGGGGCGTCCGAAAAGTAGTTGGCATAACTAATATATTCTCGATGTCCAATGTTAGAAAAGCTTCCATTTTATTTTGAATGAATCTTTGGCAAAGCCATATCCAAAATTTCACATATGTGGGTAATGTGGTTGACGAGATAATAGTCATCACAACAAATTGGGGTATAACATTTCTTTAAAAATTGCAGAAAGTGAAAAACGATCTGTCATTTTCTACCTCTTGGAAAATGGTATGCCCTCAGAAAATATCATATGCAATATGTTCAGTATAGTATTGGACTTCCCGTCATGATCAATAGTCAATAATTTTGATTGCTTGATTTATATTTAGACGGGGTTGTGTTTAAAGGACACCCTCATTTTAATCTTTCTAAAACATTGTGAACAGATGTTCAAGCAGGCACGCACTGTTTACAATATATTGAGTGCTGACATTTGTGTGACCATTTAGTATTTAGTTTAAACCCTAGGCATCATGTAAGAATAAGTGTAAGCATTAGAATAATATATTATATCCTTATGATTACGTCATCTGAAAGAGCTTGGTAGTGTCTCCAAAACAAGTTCTTTCAGTAAACATCGTGGGGGTTGGGGGGGAAGCCACTTTAACATGAAGTTTGTGATGCATTTATTGCAGATTTCACGTTTTTTGGGGGGTACCAAGATAAAGAGTCAAACGAAATGGGGATCGTGAGGCTGGAACATGACAAAAGCAATTTGCTTGAGGTTGACAGATAATAAAACAGATAAAACATAAAAAAACAGCTGCATTTGAATAATTTTCTAGGTAAGGCCGACTACTTTTGGGACACCCCTCATATACTGTCACAAGGAACGTCAACGCTAATAGTATATTTTCCGAAAAAGTCTCATGAAGAATTGGTCCTCAACTCATAGTTGCGATATGTATGCTAAAAGAGGAGACTAATAAAATCGGGTGGTTGACTTGGTTGACACATGTCATCGTATCCCAGCAATTCAATCCTTAAGATGCCAATCACTCGACTCCTTGGTCCAGGCTATTCACAGACCACCGTCATACATTGCACAATGCTAAGTGCGGCTTTGGACAACAAATAAACAAAGAAACAAATATCCTCACAAAACCCAGCTGCATAAGCATCCGAGAGATGCAGGGCTCCTCCTGACCATGCGGTGGATGTCTCCCCAGCCACAGAGGTCTGACTGGGTGATAGTCGTTGATGAGATCTACATCGTGGATCATTCTGGAAGCCAGCTTATTGAGCCACCACAGGGACAGGAAGTCCCCTCATGGGCAGTATGGCCGTTGAAATAGTAGCTGTTGACAAACAGATGCTGACACTATCCATAGATGATAAATGATGTTTTCATGTTTAAGAAATTCTTTTAAAAAAATACAGCGGCACTTGCAGCTCATGGTAATACTGTCGTTTACATTTCAGCAAGAACAGCTAAATGTATGCTACAAATGTTGATTGCTTTCAAATTACAATTCGAGTATTTTCTGCATAAATACCACGGCCAATAAACTTGCTAAAATACACTGAAATCATAACAATTTAACAAAATGTGTCAAATTTGCACATGAGAGGAAATGTAAAATGCTGGTAACAGCGTAAGGTAAAATTTGAGTCAGACTATTGAACAAGCAGGTTTTCAAATATGGCTGCTTGATCAAATTTGGATTGTTGGAAGAGCATGGGTGGCTTCACAGGAACAGGTATTCGGGGGGATGATGTTTACGAACTCCGATGGACAAACATGGTACAGCATTAGCTCTGTCTTTAAGTGGGGAGGACAGTATATAAAAATTCGAAATTTAGAGTTTTTGAAATAACGGGAAAACGTACTGATGAATTGTGAGGACATCAACAGCTGAAGCTCCACCATGGCTGAGGAACCTGTACAACAGCTTATATTGTTATCATGAAATATGGAACCCCAAAGCATCAGGCCTTCCCTTGTCAACTAAAGCAACAAGATTACCCTTTGCATCAAAGCAACACACCTTCCCCTTTAAGGATATTCACGCATACCGGTAAGATGTTAACAGACCAATCTTAGCTTTTAACCAATTTCAGAGGCCCATGACACGACAGAAAGAACAAATTCTCATCTGCAATGACTGACCTAAACTCGTGTCCAATTGGAAACGTTCTATGTATATAGTAGCGCTACTATACCGCCATCTACAAAAAGAGAGTTAGTGAGTGAGGTAGTTTTAACGCTGCCTGGAGCAGTATCCCAGGTATGTCAAGGCTTTTCAGCATCATTGCGAGAGATAAGCACGAAGTGATGCTGTTCTTGGACGTCATCCCATTTGGTGAGACCCATCAGCACCATTACAAATATGATTTATTCCAACACAACCATGTCTCGTGCATTCTACCTACTCTCGCATCATTGGGTCCCGGTATCCGCCAAGGGGGGTCATGTCTGGACCAATAAGGAGACCAATAAGGATTTATAAGGGGATTTGTCCAGAATCTGTCGGAGTTCCGTGAAATCAGCGCCCATCATTGCCCCCGTGACATTTATCCGTCCATTCCGTACATACAGGTCCGGTTCTGTAGAAGGACGAGTGCAGGAAAAGAACGATAGATTGTGATAAAACCTGTAAGTATAAAGCTCTGTGATGGGAATTATGTATGGAATACTTTAAGGGACATTCTCGCGATCTCGCGATCTCGCATTCTCGCAATCTCGACCTTTGGAAACAAGCTGAAAATGCCAAAAGAGCGAGACACGAGATCGCGACAATATTAATGTCCCTTACAGTATTCCATAATCATGGGAATAATGATTGAGGCTTTTATTGGGGGTGGGACCGAAGAGTAATTATTTTGAGTTGTACATAATTCGAAGCTTAGAGCAATGTAAGGGTTCATTTCTTTAGCAGCATTTTTGGTCATTGTCAAAGTTTAGAAATATATGGGAATTGGGTATATTATACTTTCTAACATGTCATAAACAGTCAGTTGTGTGAGTGGAGTGGAGTGGAGTGGAGTGGAGTGGATTTAGTTTTACGCCGCACTCAGAAATATTCCAGCTATATGGCGGCGGTCTGTAAATATTCGAGTCTCGACAAAACAATCCAACAGCATGAGCATCGATCTACGCAATTTGGAAACGATGACATGTATCAACGAAGTCAGCGAGCCTGACCACCCGATACCGTTAGTCGCCTCTTACCACAAGCCTGGGTTACTGAAGATCAATTCTAAGCGGGACCTTCACGGGTCAGCACTTGTGTGAAGAACGCTTTCTTCTCACAAGATTATAAGCGTAGTCCTATTTGAAGAGTTCACCCACTGTCTCTTTTTTAACTTTTTTAACATAATTCAAGTCACTTTATGTCATCGTCAAATCATTTGATATAGTGTGTGTATCTCTCAATTGGACTCATCCAATTACTTTCAAGTCTCTAGAATGTCAGGTTTCGAGGTGATTCAATTAATCTGGTCGTCAGATTCGATGACGGTATTGTGTGTCATCGTAAACATCCAAAGGTTGTGCTCATAATATTAATCACGTGTTTGCCTGACTTTTTTACAGGACTTCGGGTTTAAGCAACAGATGAACACATTACCATAATGCAAGTAGGTGAATACCGAATTTACTTGAACAGCTTATGTATATATGAGTTCCCACCATTTCCAAGCTCCCAGCCGGCGATGTCGTAATGCTTCTGAGACGAGTAGGTCATCAGCAGCTCGGCATTCGTAGGATCCTACAGGTTATTGTTCCGTAGAAGGGCATTGAAGGCAAATATCAACTTCAGTCCAGCATTCTGTATAAATTCGTTGAGCTCTTTCCACCGCGTAGCTATAAATAGTCACAAATGGGTGAGGTGAGGTGAGGTGAGGTGAGGTGAAATAAGGTATAACGTCGTACTTAAGATTTTCTTCGCTCTTATGACGACGTGCTTGCGTGTGTATGTGTGGTTGTTTGTAGTAGCCCAGACTTAAGCTGGGTTTATAGAGCTAGCTCACTGAGATAAAATGCCGCAGTTAAGCCTGAATACCCCACTCAGACACATAATACTGACTCCGAGCCGACCAGTCCTTGTTGTACCCATTAATGCTGAGCGCCAGTCAGGGACCAACAAGTACCATATTTTAACGTCTTTTGATATGACGCGGCCGAGGATCGAACCCGCGACCTCCGCTCTCCGAGAGTCACAAATGGTGGAAAACTGCAGATATTTGTAACACTATTTGCTACTTACGGTGAGTGAGTGAGTGAGTTGGGTTTTACGCCGCTTTTAGCAATATTCCAGCTACATCACAGTTTTGTTTTCATATTAATGCTACACTCCGCGACACATGAGCAGATATACCAAATGTGTTGCAAAGCGAACATGTTTCTAAGCCTTGTCTCTGTACGTATAAGGAGACTTTGGGGTAGCCTAGTGGGGAATCGAACCGGGCCCTTCGGTGTGACGAGCGAACACTTTAAACATACCTGCGGTATTTCCGAATGTGGTTTAAAGGAACAAACATACAGAGAAAAATAAATGCAATCAAAGCATTTGAGTGCAAAGGTTGTGAAGTTAAATGAACTTACGTGTAAGTGTAAATGGTTGTCCAAGGGGAGGCACGTGCGTTACTGGACCGGCATGAGGGTCAAACACTAGGCTCTCTGCTAGTGATCCCCCAACTCGAATATAACAGGGAGCCATTTCTTTCATCAGGTTCAAGGCTTTCGGGGAGCTAATGAACGATAAGGATTAACAGGGAGCCATTTCTTTCATCAGGTTCAAGACTTTCGGGGAGCTGTTGAACAATAAGGATATAACAGGGAGACATTTCTTTCATCAGGTTCAAGGCTTTCGGGGAGCTGTTGAACAATAAGGATATAACAGGGAGCCATTTCTTTCATCAGGTTCAAGCCTTTCGGGGAGCTAATGAACGGTAAGGATATAACAGGGAGCCATTTCTTTCACCAGGTTCAAGACTTTCGGGGAGCTGATGAACGGTAAGGATATAACAGGGAGACATTTCTTTCATCAGGTTCCAGGCTTTCGGGGAGGTGATGAACGGTAAGGATATAACAGGGAGACATTTCTTTCATCAGGTTCAAGACTTTCGGGGAGCTGATGAACGGTAAGGATATAACAGGGAGACATTTCTTTCACCAGGTTCCAGGCTTTCGGGGAGCTGATGAACGGTAAGGATATAACAGGGAGACATTTCTTTCATCAGGTTCAAGACTTTCGGGGAGCTGATGAACGGTAAGGATATAACAGGGAGACATTTCTTTCATCAGGTTCAAGACTTTCGGGGAGCTGATGAACGGTAAGGATATAACAGGGAGACATAGCTTTCATCAGGTTCAAGGCTTTCGGGGAGCTGATAAACGGTAAGGATATAACAGGGAGACATTTCTTTCATCAGGTTCAAGGCTTTGGGTGAGCTGATGAACGGTAAGGATATAACAGGGATACATTTCTTTCATCAGGTTCAAGGCTTTCGGGGAGGTGATGAACGATAAGGATATAACAGGGATACATTTCTTTCATCAGGTTCAAGGCTCTCGGGGAGCTGGTGAACGATAAGGATATAACAGGGATACATTTCTTTCATCAGGTTCAAGGCTTTCGGGGAGGTGATGAACGATAAGGATATAACAGGGAAACATTTCTTTCATCAGGTTCAAGGCTTTCGGGGAGCTGATGAACAATAAGGATATAACAGGGAACCATTTCTTTCATCAGGTTCAAGGCTTTCGGGGAGCTGATGAACGGTAAGGATATAACAGGGAGACATTTCTTTCATCAGGTTCCAGGCTTTCGGGGAGCTGATGAACGGTAAGGATATAACAGGGAGACATTTCTTTCATCAGGTTCAAGACTTTCGGGGAGCTGATAAACGGTAAGGATATAACAGGGAGACATTTCTTTCATCAGGTTCAAGGCTTTGGGTGAGCTGATGAACGGTAAGGATATAACAGGGAGACATTTCTTTCATCAGGTTCAAGGCTTTCGGGGAGGTGATGAACGGTAAGGATATAACAGGGATACATTTCTTTCATCAGGTTCAAGGCTTTCGGGGAGCTGATGAACGATAAGGATATAACAGGGATACATTTCTTTCATCAGGTTCAAGGCTCTCGGGGAGCTGGTGAACGATAAGGATATAACAGGGATACATTTCTTTCATCAGGTTCAAGGCTTTCGGGGAGGTGATGAACGATAAGGATATAACAGGGAAACATTTCTTTCATCAGGTTCAAGGCTTTCGGGGAGCTGATGAACGATAAGGATATAACAGGGAGACATAGCTTTCATCAGGTTCAAGGCTTTCGGGGAGGTGATGAACGATAAGGATATAACAGGGAACCATTTCTTTCATCAGGTTCAAGGCTTTCGGGGAACTGTTGAACAATAAGGATATAACAGGGAAACATAGCTTTCATCAGGTTCAAGGCTTTGAGGGAGCTGATGAGCAATTGGCGTTATTTTTAACTCTGCTTAAAATGGTATTACACATTATATTACAACAGTACCGTGCAGCACGGAGTACCTCATGTGGGAGGAATACCACGCCAGTGGATATACTGGGAAAATTACAAAGATGGAGGAAGTAATAGTTTCTAGTAATAGTTGTATGCTCATGATGAGCAAATAGATAAGTCAGTGACGTGATGAAGTATGATTGTAGATGACCGACCACAGGGGTAAGGTTTTAATAATACCGCTCCGATTTGTGAGACATTTAGTCACTTGACGAGCCATGCAAAGTATGAGGCGTCGATTGGTGGTTTGAGGACCGTGTACACTCCTCTGCAGCTGAGCCAACGTTGTCGGCGGCCATGACGTTAACGCACGTCCACCCATCATATCCCATGTTTTCTTTTAATTGCTATCAACTAGTTTTAAATTGTATCTGTAATATTCTATTTTTTACACAGTCCATCGATGACAGGCTTCTAAATCATACGATATTCAGTATTTATATTCAAATTCTCGTCACGATATTGCTGAAATGTTGACCTTGTGACGTAAAATTTTAACTCACTCATATTCCATTTTCGATGGGGAAGGTCTGGACTGAGTGCTGGCTCAAGGAGGTTTGTATTGACGAGTCCAGCATTGTGAGACCGACCGTTGTCCTTATAGACAAACCGTCGACCAACACGTCTTGCAAGAGGACAGGGGACGTCACTCTGTCTTCCCGATTAACGCTTACCTGAAGTTGAATTTTCCCCATCCAACCCGAAGTAAGTACGTGTCCAACGTGAACCCGACAAACATATCATCAATTTCTTGCATGACCTTGTTCGTCTTCACCAATATGTTTTCTGTCGATAAAGAACTTGCCATTGATGACATCATTAACACAAGTGCAATTGCTATTCTCGCCATGGTGCCAAGCTGTTGGTACTAGAACTAGGTCCTTTGTGAAACTCCTTTATACACTTCATAATCTTATCACAGCTTTTACGTGTTTTCAAGGTGTGTAGTTGCTATATCTGTGTTACAAATGTAGGGTTGATAAGCTCATATATGTCGGCTATTGTTTATGATACAAACTGTTCATTATCAATGTGCGTGGCCAGTTGAACAATTTAGCTCAGACTAGATCCTGCCGGTGCAATGCAGTTATATCAAAACCTAAGTTATGGTCACTTCTCGGGCATCAAAGTTGATTTAAATTGGAATTTTACCTTAGATGTAAGCACCAACTTTCCAATCTTCGTGTGTATTACACACGATGCGGATAATATATATTTAATGGAGAACAATACAACCAATATGGTTTTAAGGTTTCATTACAGTTTTATAAATGGGATCGATGCTCATGCTGCTGATCACTGGATTGGCTGGTCCAGACTCGATTATTTACAGACTGCCGCCAGAGAGCTGGAATATTGCTGAGTGCGGCGTTAAACAACAAACAAACAAATAATTTTAACAAAGTGACCGCAGCTGTATACGACTATCATAAGTCTATGTGTTAGCAGTGGAGTAAGCTACGATCGCATTGTGAAACAAACTCTGGCAGGCTCTATACACTGAGACAGTGGTAATGGGCAGTGTGAGAAATAGCCACTGGCCCGCTAGCCCGTGGCTAGTAAAAATATAGTCGGGCCAGTAAATCTCCACAGTCACTGCCATTTGTTAAGTTACAAAACACTTGTAAGTCATGCAAGATTATGGCATGATACAAATGTTCATCATATTAGCAGCTTTGATGAAACTCGTGTCTACATTCAAATTTCGGGCTAGTGAATTAGCTTGTGGGCTAGTAACATTCCGGCATAGTTAGCCCGACTGGCTAGCAAATTTTGGAAACTATTTCGCACACTGGTTATGAGGAGTGTTGCTCTGTGTGGAGGCTGGAGGCGGTAGGGTAGCGCTAGTGGTTAAAGGGTTCGCTCGTCACGACGAAGGCACCTGTTCGAATCCCCACATGGGTACAATGTGTGAAGCCCATTTCTGGTGTTCCCCCGTGGTATTGCTGGAATATTGCCAAAAGCGCCGTAAAACCATACTCAGTCAGTCAGACAACATATGGTCAACGCTCATTTGACGCCGCCTCATGTTGGAATTCTCTTCCTCAGTTGATCCGTTTGTCAGGAACTCTACCAATTTACAAAACAAGCCTTAAAACCCATGTTTTCAGACAAGCTTTTCTTCCCTGAGTCTTCTCTCAGCTGTGCGCTTTGAGCATGCATTGAGCATAAAACTAGCGCTATACAAATGGACTGTTATGTTATGTTAAAATTGACAAAAGACACTCAAGTCTCAAGGACGTCCAAGTAGAAACACATCTACACTATCGATCACTCGTCCATCGTTTATCTCACTCAAATGATACAACCTCGACGAACCCATTATATATATAAATAAAAATGTACATACTTTAGAAAAGCTTCAGTGAGATGAAAGAAGATCCCATGACCTGTATCTTGGATACTCTGCATGTTTAAAACAACCAGCCTCACCGTATAGTATTTCCGCAGAGTACTCTCCGTTTAGTGTAAGTCGATGTCTAATAGTACTTGCTTTTATCGCATGCTAAGTGCCATATTCGAATATAAGAAGTTCGATCACTTAACATGAGATGATTTACAAAAAAGATACACCGTTCTATATCTGTTTGTCAAGACAAATTGTACTGTTTAAGGAGCCTTGTATCACACACATTTTTATTAAAACCACAGGCCAGTGTACGTTTCGTTGGCTCCAAAAATAAATCTTAACCCCTGACTATTCTGAAATACTGACGAAACCATCTTGACCGGTCATTATGGTCAAGGGGCAGCAGATTGTTTTGTCTATTGGTATCCTGTTGTCTTGTGTTCTGGGGCGCATCTTCGGCTCTGCTTCTCCTCACTACAAGAGGAGCACAAGACGGATATCTCCATGGCTGATGCTACTGCATCACAGATTGCTGCAGGTGAGTATTTCATGCATGGTATGCATGTAGTGAAGCAGATTTGCGTCCCTTAGGCGCGCCAGAATCCTATGATGGGGCTTGGCTCCCGATTGCCCGTTCTTGTGTAGTTGTTAGTTACTATGGAGACCGCCATGTTGAATATAAAATCTCGCCGACGAGATTTCGTGAGCCTGGCAATATAACACTTTCCAAACTACAACCTAACAGTTGGTTTGAAGTTTAACATAGTGCTCAGCGTAAATAATCGAGTCTGAACCAGACAATCCAGTGATCAACAGCATGAACATCGATCTACGCAGCTGGGAAACGATGACCTGTGTCCACCAAGTCAGCGAGCCTGACCACCCGATCCCGTAAGTGCTTCTTACGACAAGCATGGGTTGCCGAAGACGATCCGGGTTAGAAATTCACAATTCTAGCCCCGGATCTTCACGGGTTTTCGTTCTTGGAGTTTTCACCGACGTGGTTAACGTTTGAGACCTCCATCGCCTGGGGCTCGCGTTCAACAAAGTTGTGATATTACTACAAGCAATCAATAGTCCACCTTTATGACGACGATAGTCGAGCTCAAGATCCATGCCATGTGAGCAATCAACAATCAAACCCATTAAAACCCTTTTATTGCCACTATAGACTGTCGAGGATCAATTTTACCTCCGGGTCCTTCCGGGGGAATTGTAAGAGATGTGGTAGATGGGTAACAAGTTGACAGGCCCCCAACTATGACATATATAATCCTGAAGTGTTATGATAAGGAGTTACGAAACATTTCCATCAAAGTCAGATATGAATACAGAAACAAGATCAAGCGACACCTTCCTGCCATTTTAAATTGAGATGCCGATAAAGTACCCTACATGTATACTGTTCAAGGCTACAAATCCATCTCATCATTCATTTGCCATTGTTATACACGTCCATAATAGCTTGCTAAATGTGGCTGGGTTTGACATTCTCTCATTGTAATTAACAGAATCAATGCAGATCAATGTCAGTACCTGTAAATACTCGAATGTGGACCAGGTTCATTGGCTGGTGAAAGCACCTGTCTACTGGGTACGTAGTGAGTGAGTGAGTGAGTGAGTGAGTAATACTATGATTTTACACCGCTTTTAGCAATGTTCAAGCAATATCACCAGAAATGGGCTTCACACAGAACCAGGGTCTTTGGCGTGACGAGCGACCGCTTTAACCACTAGACTACCCCACCGCCCCCTATGAGTACGGCACGCACTCAATCTGGTTACGCATAGTGACCTAAGGGGAGTGAGTGAGTGAGTGAGTTTAGTTTCAGGCCACCTTTTAGCAATATTCCAGCAATATCAATACGAGGGACGCCACAAATACGCTTCACACATTGTGCCCATGTGGGGAATCGAACCCAGGTCTTCGGCGTGACGGGCGAAAGCTTTAACCACTAGGCTACCCCACCGCCCCATCTTGATTCGAATATTGTCTTATGCGAGTATTCATATTCCAGCTGTAATAAGCAGGTTGTAATATATTCGAGGCTAGGCCAGCCAAACTATCGGTAGATAAGGACACGTGTCTCCTTAACGAACATTGGTGTTAACATTGGTTTTCTATTGGTTTCTGTGATCATATACGTGTCCCACAATGTTGTCATATACACCCGGGGCGGTGGGGTAGCCTAGTGGTTAAAGCGTTCGCTCGTCACGCCGAAGACCCGGGTTAGATTCCCCACATGGGTACATTGTGTGAAGCCCATTTCATGTGTCCCCCCGAAGAGAAATTGCTGGAATATTGCTAAAAGCGGCGTAAAACCATACTCACTCACTCATATACACCCGCTGGAATCTGTTTCTGTATTCAGATGAGAGCAACTGAATATTTTCTGGCGTTCACGATCTGTATAAGTATGCATTCACCAATTATGAGAAGTTGTTAGACAGAAGATTTGACATTACTGTACTTCCAAACTTCTGAAAGCAACAACGTTTCTAAGAAAAAAACGCACCCCCTAAAACAAATAAAAAATAAAAAATAAAAATAATCATAATAAAAAAAGAAAGAAAGAAAGAAAGAAAAAAAATCTTTCTTAAATATACTGCCCTATAGCAACAATTTCGCTCGTTGTTCAAACCCAGGTTGAAAAACCCCATTCTTATTATCTTTCGCAATCTAGCTGCTTGAGGTAGGAGATGTGAAACAGACAAAAATACCTTACCTTAAATGTTTAATGAATGGAAAATGGAAGTGACATTTCTTGTTTATTGTCACACAATAATGATAAAGTTTACGAAACGTGAACGATAACATTGATTGTGAACCGTTTTCAGCCGATTAATGTTCAATTTGCTGTAAATTAATTCCGCCTTCTTTGTACGATGACCATCTCGGCTCTCAAACGTGCTGTTAACCTAGTCGACCGAGGCCCGATCTATGATGATGAAAATGTCATTGGTAACGGAACCCTCAACCCAAACTTACTATTGACTAGAAATAATTTTTAAAAATTATGAAAGTAGAAATCATTAAGTGTTCAATATTTACAACCTCTGAATAATTAATAAAGTGTATTGACGGAAGACAAAGTACACTTAATGTTTTCAAACATTGATTAAACAGTCGTGTGCGATACCCTGTTAAAGTCTGAATAGCAATCATCGTTGTTTTCATGAACACATTACACTTTGCTTGTAGTTCTCTATGCAAAGGGGGGGCGGTGGGGTAGCCTAGTGGTTAAAAGCGTTGGCTCGTCACGCCGAAGACCCGGGTTCGAATCCCCACATGGGTACAATGTGTGAAGCCCATTTCTGGTGTCCCCCGCCGTGATGTTGCTGGAATATTGCTAAAAGCGGCGTAAAACCAAACTCAGTCAGTCAGTCAGTCTATGCAACGGGGTCCCTGTACACTATCAAGTTGAATGTCATCGACTCACTGCAAAAGAGACGAACTCCTTTTCCGATAATCGATTGTGCTATTCCGACGTCAATTTTACCATTCTCTATTTTTTTCAGAATGCATGTCGTCGCACTCGTACCATGGTCTCAGAAACATCGGGACCAGTGTTCCAAGCTGAAACGACCACAGCTTAATCTAACTAGTCATGACGCCTCAGCTTCTTCCATTCCCGATTGGACCCTTCAGAAGCCATATTGAAAACCATTGTAAGGCAGCCTCACAACCATTGTTGTTCAATCTGTATTGTCAGATATGCGGCGTAGATCGATGCTCATGATGTTGATCACTGGATTGTCTGGTCGATTATTTACAGACCGCTTCCATATAGTTAAACATCAAACAAGCAAAATAAAAACAAAATACTAATTTCAAGAACATGTGAAACAGCCATCATCAACCAGTCAGTAACACTGTCGTGGGGGACCCGTGAAGATCCGGGTTAGAATTGATCTTCAGTAACCCATGCTTACGTAAGAGGCGACTAACGGGATCAGGTGGTCAGGCTCTCTAACTTGGTTGACACATGTCATCGTATCCCAGTTGCGTATATCGATGTTCATGCGGTTGATCACTGGATTGCCTGTTCCAGACTCGATTATTTACAGACTACCACCATATAGCTGGAATACTGCTGCGTGCGGCGTAAAACTAAACTCTCACTCACCCACTGTGCAAAAACCTGGAGCCACGTCGTTAATATAGTGTGATATTGATAACTGTTCTTGTTTGCATAATAAGTTACTTCATTCAAAGAGAAGGACCATACTTGGCAAAGCTAATGGCAACGGTGACAACCTGTTAAGAAATCTGTAACGATTACAAATAATGAAGGTCAAGTTCCAAAGGTCACAACCATGTTGTCCCCCAAATCTGATAAATCTACACTGCTTTCACTTCGGACTATACCTGTTGTTATTAGAAGTAAAAGCGACAAAACTCTTTCCACATTCATAAGAGATGTGTGCTAAAACCAGAGTCGATTGTACAATTGTGACTATATCTTGAGTATATATTATTTCAGCAGTAATACAAAAGGCCAAAACATTATTTGGAAATGCTTTGTTTGACGATGCAAGTACACACACGTACAATAATGGAGATGAACCGTCACAGTTGGGGCTGGTTAGTCATCATCTTCACGGGTCTGTTTTGCAGAGGTGATTGAAAGCAAAACAACGGACGCAAAGGTGTAACTGCTTGACAGTTTCTAGTGCTGGTATTGGCATACAACCTGCGATACGATACATCACGATACTAAAATTTTAGTCACGACGATATATTGCCAAAGTATTGTGCACTGAAGCTGCGATACGATACGAATCCCGATACAAGGGTGGCGATACGATACGTATCACGATACTAAAATCTTTAATTCTAACACCAACTATAAAACACCTTAAGATCAAAACAAAACCATTTGATAGTATTCGTCAAATTCTGCCAGCGTTGTTTAATGTTCATTCGGAAACGAGATAATTAAGTTTATACACGGACTTTGTGAATGTTAATAATATCCGAACGCTATGTCTGACACAGTTCTTGACGCATGACATTTCTGAGAAAACGTTTACTTATGAAGGGAAAATAAGTAAGCATCTATTTAATCATCAAACAAAAGTAAGGCTTTTTTCTTGACAGATATCGTGATTCGGCAATATTCAAAGTTAAACATCAATGTATCGTGGCTCATTTAAAGTATCGTATCGGGATGTACGACAATATAAAACTTTGTATCGATTCACTGTATCGGCGGCCCATGGATCGATGCATCGATGCGTATCGATGAATCGGCACACCACTCACAGTTTCCCATTCCTTTGGAACAGTCACTGAATTGAAATTCCCACATGCCACAGTGTCTACACGACACAACTGACATCTGTGATCGCTTTCAGTCTGCTTACTTTGCCTGTGCTGATTTGCTTTGACCTATATGCGTTGTTGTCTTTCCTTCGGCAGATACCCTATGGACTATTTCTGAAGCAATGATCCGCAATTCAAAAGCTCATACGTTTTCGCAATGGACCTTGGTGTCACAGGTCGGTTATCAGGCGCGTAGCAAGTCAAATGTTTCGTGTAAGCCCGATAGGTTGCAAAGCTTTATATTTAGATAGTATTGAGGGCTTGCCTAACTTTCATGTTTTCTCAGACCTGAAGTGTTGTCGTTTGAGTTTTGATGATTTCAATAACTTCAATATGTTGTTATCTTATCATTATTTTGAAATCATAAGCAAGAGAACTTAGCGTAGTTTGTAGTCAATATGATTCATAGAGGCATTACCGTTTTTTTAATTGTTCTGATAACGTGATTGGCAAGAATTAGACAAAAACTATATTTTAAACAAAAATAATGGTAGCTACCTGATTTGGTTTCACAGCATGACTGCATCAACAACCAGACCTTAAAATGCTTTCATCAAACGAAAACAGCAGCCACACGTAAAAACTTAGTTCGAGCCAGGAATAATTATTTTAAATCTCTGAGCCAGCTTATTTGTTAAAATGCCCTCTTCAATTCGCTTTATTACCGAAGGGTCGGAGAATAAACAAGGACTAGTAGCCTCTAGGAGAGTATAGTATGTTGGTAAACATCCACGGACGTGCAGGACGTAATCGTAAACAGGTACAGGTAATTGACAGGTCATTTCATTTAACCTGCTCTTCGTTATCCAAAGACTTCAGTTGGTCTAGAATCCAGATACATGGACATATGGTCACATCACCCCTGTGGTCAAGCAGATGCACTTGCTGTACGGCTTAAATACTTGCTCCAGCCTACGTCGACCCCATTTTGTTTCGACATGATTGACACATGTCATCGTATCCCAACTGCGTAGATCGATGCTCACGCTGTTGATCAGTGGATTGTCTGGTCCAATGTCGATTATTTACAGACCGCCGCCATATAGCTGGAATGTTGCTGAGTGCAGCGTAAAACTAAACTCACTCACTCACTCGTGTTACTACTACTTAAGGCTGGTTCTGTTTAAGATGGTAGAAGCTCGATTGACCTCTCCACTCATACATGACGCACTCACTCACTCACTCGTGTTACTACTACTTAAGGCTGGTTCTGTTTAAGATGGTAGAAACTCGATTGACCTCTACACTCATACATGACGCGCTGAACTTGATAATAGCAACTCCTGGTAACCGAGTAAATAAAGCAAAAAGTGGTGGGCTGATTGTACAGTTTATTCACGTCCTTGAAATTATGGCAGTCTAGAGTATGGTGTTAAAGGCGACTACAACATATTTTAAGGTATATTGAAAATCGAATTCATCTTGTATCATCTTTAGTGAGTATGGGTTTACGCTTTCTTTAAGTGACGACCAATGGAATCGGCTGGTCAGATTCGCATGTCATTGTATTACGCCGATCGTTGCTTGTGTCAATCACTGGATTGCCTAATCCAAACCTGATTACACACTGTCCACCGTCATATAGTTGACAAGATGCTAAATGGGGCGTTAAACAACAACTAAATACAGTCAGGTAAGTCAGAACAGATTCTATAGATTTCAACGTGGAAAATACAATATTGTTTGAACTTTCAAAATTAATGTAACGCATTCGTGACGCTCTTGTTCAACGTTGTCAGCAAAATGCCTTCTTCGTTTTGCCTGTTCATGTATGGAGATGAAGGCAATCATTGATACTGGATGCATATTTCTCCGGAATATTTATGTACAGAATGCCTCACAATGGTAAACAGTGATTTCTGGACTCCGTCAGGAAGCCATTTTTCGTCAATAGTCCATGTGCCATTTGACTTTTACTTTATATACTGAAAAACAAAATTAAAGGCACTACATCTCACCGCACTTCTCCAAAAAACATAATACATTTCTCTCAATAATACTATCAGCCCTCAAGGAAGCTACCATACAATTTATTCCCCAAAAGGTTACGTATTTACATTATAATATTTAATTTAAAAGTTCTACTCTCGCGCCCCCTTCCCGCCAAACATTTCAAGTGAACCCTATATAGAGTTATGTCCCTTGGAGCGCTCTTTACGAATATCCTTCGCACAAACTGAAATTGAAACCAGTTCGGCAAACACCGACAACACCGCGTGCGACAGTTTTCGATGTACGGAACAATTGTTTACATTCCATATATGGCAAGTGTTCCCTGTTAGGTAACTGTTCACCTCGAAGTTTCAATTATTGATTTCAGGCAAGTCGAAAGGGATAATAATTCTTTTATTGCATCAATTGGAAGCTTAAGTGAGTGCATATGCCCCAATATATATAATATATGCCAAAATATTTTAGAAAATGTGTGACATTGTGCCTTTAACGTTATCAACAGACACAAAATGATGATATTTTAGTCTGGCGGATTAAGATCAAGAGAAGTAACATTTACTAGAGATAAAAAGTGTAACCAATTGATAAAACTACAGATCATATACCGTTTACGAACCTTTACACCACCATTCAGAATTGAAAATGGATGCGAGAAGCTTTCTCCCTTTGTTGGCACCGTTACAAGGCTCCTGCAATAACAAGATCACCAAAAACACTTCCTGCAACGCATGCTGAGCGGTGTGAACAGATCATCATGACACAGCTCATGTTATATTCAGAAATGTCTGATATTGCAATCCGTTAAGATGGCGGTTAAGTTTCCATAGCCACTACCCCGTCAAAAAGATATTTTATTTGCTGGAAATAGAAAAGCCCACAACTTTTATATGGAATCAAATAGTCAATATGTACGAGAGTCAAGTTCCAATGATGATTATCTATTTATCCCTCCATCTATCCCTTCTACGTGGTGCGCGCCATCTTGCGATATGCGAGATGGGGCCCAGCTTACTTCCGGTACCAGATTTCAGGTGACAAGCGTAGTTCTTTTTCCAAATTGCGCGACCGCCAAATATGACTTTACTAGACCGGACCAAGTGCACAACAATGCTTGGCTGTCACAGCTGTTGACAGTCGTAATAGTTGGCTAATTTGAGGATGGTTAAATCGGAAATTTGTCCTTCCTGCAAGGATTATCGGTTCCTTCCTGTCACGTGACAACCATGAGGCCATTCAGAAAGGTATGAAACGTTTGTCACCGGAAGTACTAAGGTCTCGCGTGCCCTATTTAACTGTTTATGTCCCCGCTAGGTTTCCGAACTGTATTTACCTTGACGTTAAGATATGCTTCTCTTGATTCCCACTGGCTATACCAATGCAGTCGTCCGTGACGGTTTCAATTTCCTTGACTTGGTTTAAGTTGTGCATCAGGGCAATTCGTGGCATCAGTCCACAGTAGTACAGATAGTACGCTGGAGCATGAGTGAGTGAGTGAGTGAGTGAGTGTAGTTTTACGCCGCACTCAGCAATATTCCAGCTGTATGGCGGTGCTGGAGAAATACAACATTGATGCGTTTTGTAATGAGACACTATTTTTATCACCAAATATACTGAGGGAAACAAATAACGGAACATCACTTCATGGCAGTGTTCCTTTATTTATTCTCAGATTTCCTCCAACAGCGCTATTCAAAGCTGGTGATAAAAACTGGAAAATATTTAAGAAACACTTGGATTTCCTTGTGTTTCTTTATCCGTTTCTCTCAGCAATACATACATCAGTTATTCTGTAACTGACATCACTCATCTCGTCATCTGACAAGTTGATATTTTCAATTGTGGCTGCAGCGGGTCACGACATGCGGTGAACATGTAATTTGTCTGGAAAAAGTAAATATCTCTAGGTAAATATACGTGCATAGTTTGTTTTGTTTCGCTTTTGTTATTCAGCAATAGTCCAGCTTTCTGTAAATAATTGAGTCTCGGCCAGACAATCGAGTGATCAACACCATAGGCATCGATCTACGCTATTGCTACACCATGACGTTTCAACCAAGTCAGCGAGCCTAATTCCAAGGTAAGTGACCCATGAAGATCCGGGTTAGAGGTGACTAACGGGATCGGGTGGTCAGGCTCTCTGGCTTGGTTGACACATGTCACCATATCCCAATTGCTTACATCGGTGCTCATGCTGTTGCTCACTGGATTGCCTGGCCCAGACTCGATTATTTACAGACCGTCGCCTTATAGACATAATATTGCTGCGTGCGGCGTAAAACGTAACTCACCACTCACTCCAAGGGGAAATTGTTTGGGCTCCGAGGCACTCCGAAAGTAACTGGGACGGTTTGGGTGAAAAGGACACCTAGTAACATTTCATTCTAAGACGAGACCTCGTTTCATACTCCAGTTAAAACAAACATACGTACCGCAACGCATTTCGACATTACGCACACGCATTCACATTCACGGATAAATATGAAACGTTGTATACACAAATCCGTAAAAAAATGACAAATCGAAACTGACGTCAGAAAAATGTGAAATGTGTTACGTGTCAATGTCCAGGTATAAAGAACAGGGTAACAAGAAATATGTCCATGAACGCGAACGCCTTAACCACTAGGCTACCCCACCGCCCCCGTCCTCTTAAAATAACATTATTATAACATTGTGAATGACTATGACACATAATAAACGTGTTCATAACAAATAGCTTTCTTTCATCGGAAACTACAAAAAAAGTATATTACAAGTTGTGTCTATACAAAAGTATAAAAAAAGGGTTTCTTACCGGCTAGAGTGACTGTAAAACTGTCCATAGTCTCAACGTAATGGATTGTTCGTATCTTGCCTCCACTATAAGAAATCTTCTTCAGTTGAGCCATGTGCGTCGGTTGTTCCACCCAGTAGACATATCTGATATATAGATACAGATGAATGGCTATACAATTGTCATGGTGTCAGCGGTTTACAGATCCCTTCGTGCCATGTTATCGTTATTCTATAAATAATTGTAGGCTATAGTTCGTTCAAAATACGACCCGTGAAGATCCGGTTTGGAATTGATCTTCAGTAACCCATGCTTGTCTAGCAGGCGACTAACGGGATCGGGTGGTCAGACTCGCTGACTTGGTTGACACGTGTCATCGTATCCCAATTGCGTAGATCGATGCTCATGCTGTTAATCACTGGATTGTCTAGTCCAGACTCGATTATTTACAGACCGCCGCCAGCTGGAATATCACTACACATATTGTATGTATATTGTGAGTGGTTGGGACATGGAAGCGACAGCATGTCACATGCACCTCACTACTTATCTTAAGAGTTTGCGCATGGAACGTATGCATATCACATGCAAGTCACTAAATGCGCTTAAGCGTGCACAACTTTATTATAGATACCCCTGAATGTCCGGGTTAGAATGAACCTTCAGTAACCCATGCTTGTCGTAAGAGGCGACTAACGGGATCGCGTGGTCAGACTCGCTGGCTTGGTTGACACATGTCATCGGTTCCCATTTGCGTAGATCGATGCTCATGCTTTTAATCACTGGATTGTCTGGTCCAGGCTCGATTATTTACAGACCGCCGCCAGCTGGAATATCGCTACACACATTGTATGTATATTGTGAGTGGTTGGGACATGGAAGCGACAGTAACCCATGCTTGTAGTAAGAGGCGACTAACGGGATCGGGTGGTCAGACTCGCTGGCTTGGTTGACACATGTCATCGGTTCCCAATTGCGCAGATCGATGTTCATGCTGTTTAGCACTGGATTGTCTGGTCCAGACTCAATTATTTACAGACCGCCGCCATACAGCTGGAATATTGCTGAGTGCGGCGTAAAACTAATCTCACTCACTCACTAAATGCGCTAAAGAAATGTCAACACATCCTCTATCGAAATGAATATTCCATCATAACTACTGTGGAAAAGAAAGTTATCAGTGACTTCACTTGACCAAAATATAGAAACAAAGACGTATATGAAATTTATGATAATTACTGTACAAAGAGAAAGTCCTATGTAATGGTCTTGAATTTGCCGCAATTCGTTAAAGAAGAGTCAAGGGGTCAAAAAAATTCATTCACAAAGTGCATAAAGAGTAACAGAATGAGTCCGGAGTCAGGGGACACGGCGAGTGTGACCACCCTGGGCATCCTCTTGGATTTTATTGAATGAAGGGTACCACAAAAGGTCTTCACACTTCATCCCTGTGTTTCTGGGCATCCAGATTTCCTCGGATGATGACCGTCTTGTTCTCTGGCCACAAATACCAGCTCGTACCATGCTGCCTCCTTCATCGAACATATGAACCTCTTGAACGCAGTTTGGCGCCAGTCGCTCTTCTCTACGTCGACTTTCGTCTGTAAAGAGCACACTCTCCCATTCAAGTCTCTGCCGCCGATGTACAGTTCATTTCCATTGCAGTCTGCGTTGACGGTGTTGACGGGTCACGGCTTTTCCACGGAAGGAGAGGTAGGCTGGTATACCAGCCATACCAAGTAGTCTAAGAACTGCTCGTCTGATGATGGCGTATCCTAGTGTTGTCGCCGCCGAATCTCTTCTGAAGGTGGATCTGCCGGATATAGCGGCATTCGGCCGGTGTCGTGACTCTTGGTCTTCCCGATATTGGGCTGTCTTGGGTCTGACCTGTTTGCTGGTAGCGGTTTACCAATTTGCTGATGGTGGCCTGACTGCAGTTGAAGGTTCTCGCCAGCTGACATTGCGAAGCACGCTTATTGGCCATACCGATCGCCGTGTCTCGTTGCGGTAGTGTAAGTCTTGGCATATTCGTGGTGTTTTTGTTGTTGTTATTTTTCTGTATGCTTGCTCTGTCAACAACATCATTTATGCAATCATCACGCACGTGCATTTGGATCAATGTTCCACAATTACGTTTTTCACGTTTTGAAAAATGCACGATTTGCACGAAGTTTTCGGACAGCTGCGTTGTTGTGTTACGTTTTGGCGAATGTTTTCTGCTTGGCTTCAGACCTATACTAGTGTTTTCGCTTTTTATACAATTACTTTAAAAGTGATAAATTTCTTTTGCCCGGTAGCCTATTACAATCAACAGACTTGCCTTTGTTGTTCATCCAAATGGACATGATAAGGATGAGTGATACGAGCAATTGCTTCCTTGTGTGAACTGCTCGAATAGTGGAAGGAGGTCTTATATATGTGCCTGCTAGTTAATATGAAAGTTTCTCTTGAACCCCTTCTGACTTTTCGAAGACTATCTGAAAGATCAATAAAACTGGTTAAGAAATGTTCAGTATTAAATTTGACATGAGCATACCTGGTAATTCAGGTACTTTCTAAGACATTGTAACTTTCAGCCGTTGAGACAGAGAAAGCAGGAATCATCAGCTGTTGTCTTCATTCACATCTCGGACGATGAAGATAAACCTTTAATCGATGCACAGCGTTAGCGTGGTTCCCCAAAGCAGGGGTAATTGTAACTAGTGGGAGTATCTGTTCCACTTCTTTCCCAATCCATACTGTCTGTAGGGACTGCCACTGTCGTCTCGGGGATAGAGCGTCAGCCCTTTTATTCAATACTGTCTGTAGGGACTGTCACTGTCGTCTCGGGGATAGAGCGTCAGCCCTTTCATACAATACTGTCTGCCCTTTCATACAATACTGTCTGCCCTTTCATTCAATACTGTCTGCAGGGACTGTCTCTGTCATCTAGGGGATAGAGCGTCTGCCTTTCATTCAATACTGTCTGCAAGGACTGTCTCCGTGGTCTGGTGGATAGAGCGTCTGCCTTTCATTCAATAATGTCTGCAGGGACTGTCTCTGTCATCTAGGGGATAGAGCGTCTGCCTTTCATTCAATACTGTCTGCAAGGACTGTCTCCGTGGTCTGGTGGATAGAGCGTCTGTCCTTTCATTCAATACTGTCTGCAGGGACTGTCTCTGTCATCTCGGGGATACAGTGTCTGCCTTTCATTCAATACTGTCTGCAGGGACTGTCTCCGTCATCTCGGGGATACAGTGTCTGCCTTTCATTCAATACTGTCTGCAGGGACTGTCTCCGTCATCTCGGGGATACAGTGTCTGCCTTTCAGTCAATACTGTCTGCAGGGACTGTCTCTGTCATCTAGGGGATACAGTGTCTGCCTTTCATTCAATACTGTCTGCAGGGACTGTCTCCGTCATCTCGGGGATACAGTGTCTGCCTTTCATTCAATACTGTCTGCAAGGACTGTCTCTGTCATCTCGGGGATACAGTGTCTGCCTTTCATTCAATACTGTCTGCAGGGACTGTCTCCGTCATCTCGGGGATACAGTGTCTGCCTTTCATTCAATACTGTCTGCAGGGACTGTCTCTGTCATCTCGGGGATACAGTGTCTGCCTTTCATTCAATACTGTCTGCAGGGACTGTCTCTGTCATCTAGGGGATACAGTGTCTGCCTTTCATTCAATACTGTCTGCAGGGACTGTCTCCGTCATCTCGGGGATACAGTGTCTGCCTTTCATTCAATACTGTCTGCAAGGACTGTCTCTGTCATCTCGGGGATACAGTGTCTGCCTTTCATTCAATACTGTCTGCAGGGACTGTCTCTGTCATCTAGGGGATACAATGTCTGCCTTTCATTCAATACTGTCTGCAGGGACTGTCTCCGTCATCTCGGGGATACAGTGTCTGCCTTTCATTCAATACTGTCTGCAGGGACTGTCTCTGTCATCTCGGGGATACAGCGTCTGCCTTTCATTCAATACTGTCTGCAGGGACTGTCTCTGTCATCTCGGGGATACAGTGTCTGCCTTTCATTCAATACACTCTGTAGGGACTGTCTCTGTCATCTAGGGGATACAGCGTCTGCCTTTCATTCAATACTTTCTGCAAGGACTGTCTCCGTCATCTAGGGGATACAGCGTCTGTCCTTTCATTCAATACTGTCTGCAGGGACTGTCTCTGTCATCTAGGGGATAGGAGGTCTGCCTTTCATTCAATACTGTCTACAGGGACTGTCTCTGTCATCTAGGGGATACAGTGTCTGCCCTGTTAGGAGTATACAGAAAGAAACACTATGAAATTTTTGTTTAAGCTCTTTTTACTCAACCTCTGCCCCAAACACCTACCTCGTTCCTTCCACCGATAGTATGAGGCGTCTCTTCTGGTGAGGTTAGACTTCAAGGGAGTTGACACGATCCTCCTCATGCAAACCCATAAGACTGTACGATCTTTGGTAGTGTATTCAATATCTCTTAAAACGTCCGCTTCAGGATAAACATATTTGGTGTGGCGTTGATTGGGCCCTTCATTCAGTTTGTACACCACCCTTTTTCTTTCGTCAAATACCAGAATAAACGATGAGTTTCTGTAGTGTCTCTCTGGAAAGGAAAAAAATGAATAACAGTCGAATGATACTACTGGATTGTTTTTGTTTCTCAACGGCACACTCCGCAAGTAGTTAAAGTTACGCAACATTCGTCATAGCGTGTCCTTAAATGGGTGACCCTGTTTGAAAGCTTGACTGCTGAGAGTTTCTGGGACTTTAGTCTTGCCCCAAACAAAGCAAACGTGATACACCCTCTCTTTTCACCAAGCAGTAAATGGGTACCCGTAGGTTAAGTGATATGACCGTTTACCTTCTAGTACTTCAAAGGCAGCTTGAGTTAACCGCGATAATGATGTCTTACCATGTATGCGTGGATACAGGCACTTTATAAATGTCTGTTATTATATTATTAAGGTGAGGTGAAATTGGGTTTAACGTCGCACTTAAGAATATTTCGCTCATATGCCGACGTGCATGCGTGTGCATGTATGTGTGGCTGCTTGTACTAGCCCAGACTTAAGCTGGTTTTATAGTGCTAGCTCACTGAAATACCATGCCGCAGACACATTATACTGACTCCAAGCCGACCAGTCCTTGTTGTACGACGCGGCCCGGGATCGAACCCGCTACCTGCCGCTGTCCGGGCGGTCTCTCTAACCACTACACCACGGATGCAGTCTTATATTATTATGGAGAGATCTTCGGTGATCAGGCTAACCAGGCGGCGACAGGCAGAACCTGTCAAATCCAATAGCCTGCTTGAAGATTTCCCACAGAGCAGGTGCAACAATGGCTTTTACTGGATCCAAAGAGTATTTCAGCTCTTGGTGAAACACAGTTATGTGAATACGGAAGTTTGTAACTTTTTAAAGTGTACATGCAGTCCACCAGGTCACAGAATAGAACTACCGATCCATGTGGTCGCCGCCAGTGTAGATGCAGTCCACCAGGTCACAGAATAGAACGACCGATCCATGTGGTCGCCGCCAGTGTACATGCAGTCCACCAGGTCACAGAATAGAACGACCGATCCATGTGGTCGCCGCCAGTGTACATGCAGTCCACCAGGTCACAGAATAGAACTACCGATCCATGTGGTCGCCGCCAGTGTACATGCAGTCCACCAGGTCACAGAATAGAACTACCGATCCATGTGGTCGCCTCTTACAAGCATCATAGGTTGCTGGCCACCTATTGCAAATCCCCAGACAGGCGGGAAAACCTTAACTTTGCGTCCCAAGTCAAAACATTGATTACACAACAGTCTCGTTTCCTGTTGACTGGGTTCCGTCCTACTGCGCAACTTAGTACAAAGACCAGTCCAGAATTTTTAGACCAATTCTTTAACTGGATACATAAATATTAATCAGTATTATGGGATACATCTAAACACTTGTATATTGCAACACTACGCTCCTTCCAATCCTTGCAAACACGTCGTGCAGCGTGCTCTGTCGTACAGCGAGCTCTGGCAAACGGAAACCTGGAAATCTCAAAACGAGGCTCTGCCGCTAGAAATATTTGTCGGTCTGGTACGGAATTGATATCATATCAATCACATTGTGCGTTACAGAACTACACTGTTAGTAAAGTTTAAAATTAAAATTTATTTGTAAATACCGGTTTCTTAAGTAACAAGGACATGGAATTCAGTGTAACCATAGTTGTTTGTGATGTCTATGTTCACTTTCACACGAGAAAATTCGGATCGGCTGAAAAGTAGGTCATTGTCTGAATAGGTTAATGAGACTGGTTGGGTTTGATATGTCTACATCCATCTCTGTTTATATGATATAACAGTTAGTGTGAAATATGTTAAAGTTGGGATTATACACATCTCAGTAAACTACAGGTTCTAGCTTTAGAGGGATGAGTCCCGTCCGGGATTCCTATCCTATCTTTCTGAGTCAGGCACCAAATCACCAGCAAACAAAGTCAGCGATTTAGCCCACTCAGCCATCGCTGCTTTGAACAAAATGTGGTAGTCTGACAGCTGGTAGTCCTTGAATACACCTTTGACAAGTGTTAATTGGCAAGGCTCCCGCGTCCAATAGCTACACTGTGCTTTTTAGAAAATGCTCCAGTGTTACATGATATATTTGGGATTACTCTTTCTGATTAAAGTACAGGTTCTACATTGGAGTCTAGCAAATAAATGCCCAAATGAACCTCTCTTAGTCAAGCATGAATGAAGGAAGACAGTAGCACCCAAGCTCAAATACATTGGTTTTCTAAAGACTTGATCTTCTCAGCTAAGTTTTCTTAGTGCTTTCAATACATTCTCTCAAATAGTAAATATGTCAGTAAGTGTCAAGTTTATTTTTTTTATAATCAAATGCATATTTGTTTTCATTACATCAATTATTTTAGTAAAAATGTAAAATGTAAAAGTTTTCATCAAAGTCAAAATTTCATCACAGTCAAGATTTCATTAAAATCAATATTTCATCAAAGTCAAAATGTCATCGAAATAAAAATAATAATTCAAGGTTAAACGTGGATCAAAGAATATGAATATACCAAGAAAACATTTGCTTTTCATCATCTAAAGTTGTGTATATTGACAGCCTGCATTCATTTTCTCAAATAAAATTGCATACACATTCTGGGTGGGTGGCAATTGTACTCACTATTATAGTAAAAATAACTAGGTGGCAATTGTGCAGGGTGGCAATTGTCCTAGGTGGCAATTGTCCGGGTGGCAATTGTCCTGCTCCCCTACACTGGTGTACGTACCTTTCACCGCTGGTTTTGTAGGCTTTCGGATCTTTTGGCTAGGTGTTATGTTTTGTGTACGATGGGTTATCTGGAAAAACAAAATATCCTATTGTTTACAATCTAACGTGCATAATAAGCGACAAAACCCTTTCCACATCCATAAGATATATCTGTTAAAAGAAGGGTTCATTGTGCAATTCCGACAAAATCAGGAGCATGTGTTTATGAATCACTATCAGATAGTTATGGTACCAGGGGTTCGCGAAACGGTGAAAGTAAATACAAAGCCTACAGTCCCTTTGGTTTCATTTGAGACCGAATTGCTCACTAACACAAAATCTAAGAATTGCAGCAAAACCAAATTTTGCACACTCACATGAAATGGACAGGCCAACTCTGATGGTGTGTCTCACAATTTTGGACAACCGAATAAACAAAGTTGTTTAACAATCATTATTTTGTTGTCACCTTTTGGCTATTTTGTACAAGGAAGGGCTCTGGCTAGTAAAACAGCCAGGTAATAACCAAGCGTGTGTGCTGAAATGTCATTTTTACACGTACAACTCGCACACCTGGCTGTTCTACCAGCAAGTGGTGCCCCCCATCGTTAAAAATCGCGAAACGTGACAACAAAATAATGACCATTTAATAAACAACTTTTTTATTTGGGTGTCCAAAATTATGAGACACATCATCAGAGTTGGTCTGTTTATTTCATGTAACTGTGCAACATTTGGTTTTGTTGCAATTATTAGAAATTTGTGTTAGTGATCTCAAATGAAATCAAACGGACTGTAGTCAATATTTCAACTGGAAAAAAACACCGGAACCAATGGTACAAGTCAAAAAGAGGACATTATGTTTTCACTGGTAGGAAACGTCTCCAAATGTCTACCATAAAACGTCTTGAAAGCTTTGCTAAGATCCTGAATATTGTAACCTTATTGTAACAACTTCTGAGCATAAGGTATGAGGCTCTTTGAAATCTTGTTAAAAGGTGCATGTTTGATTTTACCTGCAAAGTTGTATAATGTAGACAACATTGGAAGCTGGAGATGGTGGAACATCGTTTGACGTAAAGGGTAACTATTGGAGAGTTGAACACATCTCTATTGTGGTGCAACCTTATGAGGAGCACGTTGTGTCACTCACGAGGGAGAAAATGTTCTTGTGAAATTAATAACAGTTTACATTAATTGATATATGATGAGACGAGTCTTCATCTTTTTCTGAATGCCTTTCCAGTCAGGGGCGTAGCTACCATTATAACAAAGTCCGGGCTTACACATGATTGTTGCTAAACGGTTAGGCAAGACGTCAATACTATCTAAATATAAAGCTTTGCACCCTATCGGGCTTACACGAAAAAAACTGGCTTACTAATCGCCTGCCAGTTGACCCTCCAACTGTCTTAATGACAAAGTTATAAGTACCTTCAGTTTAATTACATTCCCTCATGTTGGGAAAAACGTGAGTTAAATGAACCACAACATAAGACCTATTACTCTTGCCATCTGAATATGAACGTGATGTGTACTTTAAAATGATATATTTATCTTGATCTTACTGACATCTCACATAAACAAGACAACCTTTTAAATGTACCTTGAGGGTAAAATTTATTTTCCATGTCACAACAAATATTTCAAACATATTACAAATATGACAAAGACCAGATATAATGCCCTTTGATGAAAATCAGTAAAAGAAACACACCTGAGGCACTGATAGTTAAACGTAAACAGTCAAATGCTACCACCCCTACATATACTTGTAAAACAGTCCCACTAAGTTTCATTTCTACATTGACTTTTGTTTTTAAGGGTCAATCTTTAACGCGCTGTCCCCGAGGATGACCATGATGTGATCAGTCAGGACAATAATATTGACATGCATAATGTATCTATCACAGGGATGTGTACGTATCCCGTAGTTCACTCACACACGCACACAAAATAAGACGTCGTCATATGAGCGAAATATTCTCAAGCACGACGTTAAACCCAATTCCACCACCACCACACAAAATAAGAAAAATATCAAATTAGATTAACAACATATGGTATGGAATTACAACTAATTCACTATTGAGGAAGTTGTAAATCCATGCCATATGTTGCTATGTTACCGTACAACTTCTAAATGCCCATCAAGCATCTAAATCAAACTAAATTTAAATTAATTTAAATTAAAAAGATTAAAATTAAACTTAATTAAATTCAGACAAAACTTAAAGCATTTCCCATTTATATAGGGCAGCTTACATAGACCATTTGTTGGTGATGAAAAGTGTTCTTTAAAACGGCTTCACACCAAATGGCTTCAAATCCCTTTCCATACACATTCAAATAATATTTACCTTTCTTCTGCCAACGATTTTCCAAAGGCTTCGCTCAGTATGATCACCTCGAGTTGTGAAACACTGTATGGTTTCGGACGCTTTCAGAGTTGTTTCCAGATGTACTATCAACGTATCGACAACACAGGATAGATCAGAATCCCAATCTGATGTCGTGCTAGCAACGGCGATCTTATCGCTAAACCTCCTATACTGAGAGTATTTTATAAAACAGACCACACAGGTAGCGCTCCAGACCATGGAGATACAGAGGCACAGAATAATGTTTTGAGGTAGCATCATTATTGTGTATGTCAAATTCTGTTGCTGAATCCTTTAAAAATCTTATTATAAAAAGAAAGTTCGAAACACCTGGAAACAATACCAAAATGACCCAGCTTCCGATTTCAAATAGAAAAAAATACTCTACTCGCAGGTGGACATTTCGCCGTATATCTGCAAATAAGAATCGACACTGTTAAGTTTAAATTGAAAACAATGACCTAAAAATGATTTAGAATGTGTTAAAATTGATGTGAGAAAGAGAACCTAAGAATAAGAAGACAATCATCCCCCGAGATGATGGCGATAGAGCTTCTGCAACAGCTCTGAACAATCCAGTCCCAGCCCCGCAGACTGTGAGGACACGTTGTCAAGGGAAACAGTCAAGAGGACAATGAGCCATGGAGACTTAAGGGATCGGATAGCTGTAGCCAGGCATCACCGGGATGTGAATTATTGAGTTAAACAATACTGTACTTCTGGTGACAGTCAAATGCGGATATAAAAGATAAAGATGGAAGAAGTAAAATGGGGTACCCTACAAGATTAAGAAGAAGAAATACACTAAACGCCAAAAGATACGTTACCCTCCTACCTTTATGAATTACTTCAAAACTATCAAAGATATGTTAGAAGGTATTAGTTTACAAGAAAGCTTAACAACACAGCTTTATGCAAATCACGAAACAAAATTTTCAAATGCATTCATATTTAGGTGAAATGCATCTTTTTCAGAAGCCTTAAATTGTCCTATTTTCGACTATGCCAAAATAAAACAAAAACAGTGATTTAGATGTCCAAAAGAAATAAAATTCTGCTTTGAGACTAAGATAGATATTTCAAAGTCACCATTTTTCAACTATTAAAACAAGTAACAACTGTTGTAGAGTGTGTAGAATTGTAAAAGAATCATTCCTATGATTTCAGTCTTTTAAAACTGTTGATTTGCATTAGTGAAAACAAGTACAACGTGTCTCTGATATTGTGAAAAGGTGTTTAGGAACAGCTAAAATCTTTGTTAACAGTTTTGCTTTGAAAGTAACATTTTCGGTTTACACTTAGCAATATCAATCAAAACGCAGCAATATTAAAGCAGTATTTACATCAATTTCACGAGTAGAATGATTCTATAGGGTATAAAGAGAGCCTAGAATGCATGATGCACAAGTACGAGAAATAGGCCACGATCAACAACTGGTGAGAGAGAAAGAGCCATTGGGATGGTTCAGATGGGATCGACATGCAGTGCTGTTGCCAACGCCCTCGGATGCCACCGTATCACGGTAATAAGACTTATTCAGAGCTACAGAAAGACTGGGATCACCGTAGACAGACCAAGAAGTGAACGTCCACCCTTCACAATGTAGCAGAAAGTTTCATCCTTACTTGAGTAGATTTTGTGTAATTCATTAAGGAAGGAGGGTAACGTTTCTTTTGGCGTTTAGAGTATATTGTATTTTAGTGTTCTGATTTACAAACATGTGACTGAGTGTGAGTGAGTGAGCACCCAGCAATATTCCAGCTATATGGCGGCAGTCTGTAAATAATCGAGTCTGGACCAGACAATCCAGTGATCAACAGCATGAGCATCGTCCTACGCAATTGGGATATGATGACATGTGTCAACCAAGGCAGCGAGCCTGACCACTCGATCCCGTTAATCGCCTCTTACGACAAACATGTAATACATACACAATACACAAAACACACAGATGTATGCTAAAACAGCATCCGACCATCAGACCTTCGAGACCCTAGACTGCGTTAAAACTATAATTGAGTTAAATAACGTACAAATAAATATATTCAGGTACAATTGTCGTAAGCAGATATCCATTTATAACAAGTGTTTTTACAAATGTACATACAAGCACATTTACACCGAAGGCATCACGCGCACATTCCCAAATCACAAAACCTATCAGATACATACGGAGACTATCAGATGTACGATGTACATGTCTGTACGGCTGTGTGTACAATACGAGAGAGCGAGCTTACTTCGGCAGTATTTTCAAACTAAACACGTAAAATTTTCACTTTCAAAGTTTCCATCATCATGATCAAATATTAATACAATTGTCGCTTTAGCTACTCAGGGATATCACATTAGGAAAATACTACCAGCATATGTCAGTTTTCACCAACTTTCAGTTTCATCTTATTGCATTTGTCAATTCAGGCAGATCTTGTCGATATATTATGTAAACAATGCCCATGTGTGACGATCACTGTTCACTCGTTAAATCAATATGGGAAACGGAATACTAAATAGTAAAATGAGCTTGTAACCCAACACAGTTAGAAAAGAAACGTTTAAAAATATATTTGACCATCATCTCAAATTCCCCGGTACTTGGCAACACAACCACATCAAAATATTTGAAATGGGGTTAACAGCGCGTTGCTACTGTCAATAAAGACTTAATGAATATCAAATTCGGGTTGCTGTTGAAGTGTTTTTGTTTTCTGGACATGGTCATATTTGACAATGGACAAATCGTACAGTTTTACTGTTAAACAGAATACCTTTGTCTCCAACGGGTTATGTTCAGCTTAAGTGGAATGTATAGATTCAGCCATATGCAGTTACACTTTAGAATTATATTTTGGATTATATTTACTCTTGAAAACGTGGACGGTTCAATTCGTTTCACTAGTTTTCGAAGGTTCCATGTTACTGATGAATCAACTTTACTGCAACACAAGTCATACACGTGTGCCACTGAACTTGATTGTCTTATTGACAGTTTGACACGGGAAAATGAAATGTTTCTTAGCACGCTGGCCTTCATACAGTGTTACTGCCCAGGAATTCGACACCGTGTTAAACACCCCGAAAGGAATGAGAGTTCATGGAAACTTTTGCATTCAGGAAGAGGTTTGTGGCAGGTAGTGTATTACTGACATTTAATTCTTCTCAGTGAATGATAACGTACATTTAGCATCTATGCGTTTTCAGCATGGTGATGTGTGGTTAGAAACAGTTGGAAATAACATTGTGTCCGAAACATAGAAAACCAATCTGCCTTATTGCAAAGATTCCTTCCGGATTGTAAAATAAACCATTATGTATCTTCTTTACATTTATTCTTTTGTTAAGTATTGCTGCAACTGATCATTTCATGTTTCAGAAAACACAAGCCAGTGTAGATACGCATGCCGATATTCCTAATAGCAACAGTAGGAAACCACAAGCTGTTGGTACCAGTAACGTTACAAGCCACGGTGTAACAGGTGTTCCACCATCACCTACAGGTACCAGTAACGTTACCAGCCACGGTGTAACAGGTGTTCCACCATCACCTACAGGCACCAGTAACCTTACAAGCCAGGATGTAACAAGTGTTCCACCATCACCTACAGGTACCACTGTAGCTGCAAGCCATGATGTAACAAGTGTTCCATCATCACCTACAGGTACCAGTAAACTTGCAAGCCAGGATGTAACAAGTGTTCCATCATCACCTACAGGCACCAGTGTAGCTGCAAGCCAATATGTAACAAGTGTTCCACCATCACCTACAGGTACCAGTGAAGCAGGACGCCATGATGTGACAAGTATTTCACCATCACCTACAGGCACCAGTAACCTTACAAGCCAAGATGTAACAAGTGTTCCACCATCACCTACAGGTACCAGTGAAGCTGCAAGCCACGATGTAACAAGTGTTCCACCATCACCTACAGGTACCAGTGAAGCTGCAAGCCACGATGTAACAAGTGTTCCACCATCACCTACAGGTACCAGTGAAGCTGCAAGCCATGATGTGACAAGTGTTCCACCATCACCTACAGGTACCAGTGAAGCTGCAAGCCATGATGTAACAAGTGTTCCATCATCACCTACAGGTACCAGTGAAGCTGCAAGCCATGATGTGACAAGTGTTCCAACATCACCTACAGGTACCAGTGAAGCTGCAAGCCACGATGTAACAAGTGTTCCACCATCACCTACAGGCACCAGTAAACATACCAGCCATGATGTAACAAGTGTTCCACCATCACCTACAGGTACCAGTGAAGCTGCAAGCCATGATGTGACAAGTGTTCCACCATCACCTACAGGTACCAGTGTAGCTGCAAGGCGTGATGTAACAAGTGTTCCAACATCACCTACAGGTACCATTGAAGCTGCAAGCCATGATGTGACAAGTGTTCCACCATCACCTACATGTACCGGTAACGTTGCAATCCATACTACTTATTGATGTTACTAACGTGGATAGTTAAGTGAACGAGTTGTTAGGGGCATGAATCAACATTCATCATGCACGTCTTCCATACGCTCACCCTTTCCCGAACACCCGGTGTCATCACTATCTAAAGTGATTCATTGGGGTGGTAGGGTAGCATAGTGCTTAAAGCGGTCGCTCATCACGCCCAAGAACCAGGTTCGATTCCCCACACGGGTACAATGTGTGAAGCCCATTTGTGGTGTCTCCTGGTGATATTGCTGGAATATTGCTAAAAGCGGTGTAACTAAACTCACTCACTCACTAACTACAGTGATTCACAAACACATGCTCATGGCAGAAATTGTTCCAGGATGTGGGAATGGTTTTGTCGCATATACCGTATTCCCTCTCATAAGCGCCGGGACTCTAATGAACGCCGGGGGTAAAGCAGCGGTTTAAGAAATAAGCGCCGGGTACGTTTTGTTTTTATAAATGTATTCTCCTTTGATCCCAAAATAGATTTCTTAAGAAATTGTCCCTTTAGTTATACCGTCCTGTCCTCCAGGTCAGAAATAAGCGCCAGGCCTCTAATAAGCGCCAGGCCTCTAATAAGCGCCGGGTCTGGAAGCCGTTGAAAAAAAAGCCTCCGGGCTCTTATTGGAGGAAATAAGATTAACTTTACACATGACTTATTTTCATTGATATCATCTAAAAGTATGTCACGTTTCTATTAGTCCCAGATGTCCCTACAACAAAGGATGTCCTTCTCATCAAGGATATGGACAGAAAGAGGGTTTACTTCTACAGTCAACCTCTTCACCAGTACCTCGGTTGTCAGGAACTGAAGATGAAGGAGAGGGTTATTAATATAGAATATTGTTCAACTGATCATCAGCTAAAATGGATGTTACAAAATGGCAAGGTGTGCCACTACAATGACAAGCGTTGGCACTGCAATAGAAACGGTGTGTATATCTTTAATTAGAAAGTGGTATTAAAATATTATATTGTACAGGGCTAAAGTGTTTCAATATCTGTGGTTCCATTTAACGGCCAAACGTGTCAAGTGTTTTGAAATATTGTTGGTTATCACCAATTTTCTCAAATCTTGTGGAAATGTTTTTACCATGACTTTTTATTCTTCTAAATATTAAAAATTTCATACTTATAAAACAAACTGAAGAATATGACTATAATTTCACATTTTGTTGAAGGGGCGGTGGGGTAGGCTAGTGGTAAAAGACTTTTCGTCACGCCGAAATCTCGGTTTGATTTCCTCTATGTGTGAAGCCATTTATGATGTCCCCCCGCCATGACATTGCTGGAATATTGCGATCTAAAACTAATCGCTGTCACTCACTCATGCTATGTCACATATTTGATGTTACAATTTTGCCAGTTCTTATCTATGGTTCTGAGGTTTGGGGCTTGGGGCTTTCACCCATCACCTGACGTGGAAAGAATTCATGATCGTTTCTGTAAGGAGGTGCTATATTTACATAAATTAGATCTGTACCAAACATTGGGGCTCGTGGTGAGCTAGGGCGGCATTCAATTAAGTCAATCGTTATGTGAGGATTATAAAGTTTTGGGTAAGACTGCTGTATCAAGAAGATAATGTTATTCTTAAGAAAGTTTATTCTTACCAGTTGTCTCTAAAGAAAATAGTCTGTTTGCGGTGAAAACGTACCGATGAATTTCACTTTAAACAAAAAAGTAAATCAAATAAAGTGAAATTAAGATTGCGAATCCTCATAATTTCACCTTGCCATTTGAAAATTTAAATCTCAGAATTTTATTCAACGATCATAGTTTCAAATCGGTATTATTGGTTTGTATTACAAGGGGGTATGCACATAAAATGAAACACCGAGAGGGTTGGTCTAAGTTAACGCATTCGTGACCAACTCGTGTTATTCCGGAACAAGCCGAATAGCGTCTCGTGCCCCTCTGGAAGGATTTCATATTGGCGCATGAACATCAGAACTACTTTAAAAAAGAATGATAACTCTTTCCCTGTTTGATTCCAAAGTTTCTTAATATCACCGAAGCACATGTACATTGTATTGCTAGGTTGTTGGTTTTGGTGTGTTTTTTTACTTATTTATTTTAAATAATTACACCTCTTTGATACAACTAAAAGAAGGAGAAAACATATTTGTTAGACATATTCTAATGTAATTATTACCAGCTGTTCACCTTATATTTCCAATTATTTTAATTTTCTTAATAGGGTTTAATTATCACAAATGGGAATTGTTTTATTGAATATACCCCAAAACAAAATCAGCTACATTAAATCCCAAAGCAGATACTCAAAAAAATTACTTTAAAATATTTCTCAAACTGAATATTCGTGTAACCTTGCTGTCACACCCCTGGTGGAATTTCAAGTGAATTCGCTGAAAAAAATATGAATGACCAAAAAACACTCAGACTAAAATATCCCCAGAGCTATGAAATATAAGCCCAATGTTAAAGATTAAGGTTGATTAGTTACATACAAATACGATATTATTGTTTTGAAACTCATAGCGATTATAATTACATTTCCTAAAATTGGTCGAAGCGCACGTACAATCTCCATAACAAGCCCGCAAGATCGTCAGAAATACACTCAGTTGGACCCATGAGAGCAGTGATGTCAACAAACGCACGTGCGTGTATTTGAATCTCTCACCGTCAGTCGCATGATTCTTATTAACAACTTCATAATAGGCGGCAAAATCCTTTTAGCTATGTTCTTTGTACTTTCAATATGACGATATATATTTTTCATGATTCTTTAAACAATGACATAATGCCATAAACGATTTAAGTACTCGGGATTATTTTTATCAAAGCACCGCGCTCATTTACGCGCGTTCTGACTGGTTTGTCGTATTTTCGCACATAACAAGTATCGAGTGGGGACGAGTCTTCTTGGAGGTTACGGAAAGGGGCGAGTGGTGACGAATGTACGTTAACGCTCATCACGTACCGCACGTGCATTTGTTTCACTGTTCCAACTACTGCGCTTACCCCCTTGTAATACAAACCAATATAAGCGATTTGAAACTATGATCGTTTGTTAAACAACTTTTCATAAGTTGAATAAAAATCTAAGACTTAAATGTTCAATTGGCAAGGTAGAATTATGAGGATTCGCAATCTTAATTTCACTTTATTCGATTTACATTTTTGTTTAAAGTGCAATTCACCGGTACGTTTTCACTGCAAAGAGACTATAGCACATAAGGGCTTATGTTGTTGGGCATTAGAGGTCAATCATTATTGTTTCATTATGGATTCGGTGAAGTGTGGAGAAATCAGGATGTTGGTATTATAAATCAATTCTTATCGTCTTTCAAGCAAAGGTGTATAGATATTGATAAGCAACGTTGGTTTGAAGATCTTTATAAGTATGATAATAAGTTTGTACCGCTCTATAAAACATGAGGCAAACTTTGAAGTTTATCTGTCGTGTATACCTGTGAAGGTTTTCTGTATTGCCCTTTCATCTCACCGCTGCTCCAGTCATAAATTATTAATCAAAGAAGGTAGGAAAATAGGTTTAGCTAGGGAAGACAGGTTATGCCCTTTGTGCGTAGTTAGAAACACTGAATCAGAGTATCACTGTTGTTTAGTATGCCCATTTTATGATGGACTTAGACGCGCTATTATTCCTGCTTATTATTAATATACATTTCCCCCAGAAAACAAATTCCAACAGTTGATAGCATCCAAAAATACCCATGTATTATCATCGCTTGCAAAGTATGTATTCTTGGCATTCAGATTACGAGCACGTTTTCTGTTATCACGTGTATAATATATGTATGTTCCAGGCGCTCACTGGTGCAATATACTGTACCTTGTCTATGTATAAAGGGCCAGTGGCCCCCATGCTGTCAACAAACTCATTCACTCGCTATTTGTTGCAGACCGTAGCATATTTGTCAAGTGCGACGAGGACGTCATGATTTACATGACGAACACTGAGCTGTGGATAAGGGTTGGGAGGACGACTCCCGTACTTGTAACCAGAGTCTATAAACCGATCCTTATGACCATATCACGACGCGAAAAGTAAGTAAAACACTGATGTTTCGAGACCCGGGAAGAACCGGTTCTAATTGGTGTTCAGCAACCTATGCTTGTTGTAAAAGGCAACTAACGGGATCCGGTGGTCATGCTCACTGACGTGGTTGACGCGTCATCGTATCCCAGTTGCGTAGATCGATACTCGTGCTGTTGATCCCCGGATTGTCTGGTCCAGACTGGAATATTTACAGACCGCCGCGATGTACGTGCTGAGTACGGCGTTAAACAACCAACCAACCAACTGATGTTTCGAAGTTGAAAGGACGTTTCTAGATCCGCCGAGTTATCCAACGATCGACACAACCAAAAGAAAGATGATTAATGTAGCGTTTCTTTGAATATTTGTAGGGGCGGTGGGATAGCCTAGTGGTTAAAGGGTTCGCTGGTCACGCTGAAGAACCGGGTTCGATTCCCCACATGGGTACGATGTGTGAAGCCCATTTATGGTGTCCCCTGCCGTGATATTACTCGAATATTGATACAAGCGGCATAAAACTGAACTCACTCACTCGCATGTATATTTGTAGAACAGGAATGAAGGTTAGACTATGATCGTCGATATCATACATGGTATATGTTTGTTGACTACATATTGATTAACATGTCAAAGATATATAGATCATGTTTAACTATACTGACAATGCAGGGTTGACTTGTATTCTTAAATATATACTCATGAAGACTTCTCGATGTTTCCTTGGGCTGATAAAACCACCAAGGTCTATATCTTTGGTTTTATGGTTGACTACGTTCCGTTTTCTGACACGCCATTGATCTGGAACCGGAAGTGCGTCAGGGCTCTTGATTTCATTATCATCTTCCAAAATCCGAGCGTACAGGTTTCTTATATACCCTAGACTGGACGACGGACACAGTAATTATGGAGGAGTGAGTGAGTTTAGTTTTACGCCGCATTTTGCAATATTCTAGCAGTATCATGTCGGTGGACACCAGAAATGGGCTTCTCACATTGTACCCATTTTGGGAATCGAACTCAGGTCTTCTGCGTAACGTGACGAATGGTTTAACCACTAAGCTACCCCATCTCCTCTAAGGAGAAGAATAATGAGGCGAAAAATAACCAAGGTCAAGGACAATGTCTTGGAACTTTTGTGACCTTCCTTATTAACAGTGTGTACGTGGGTTGAACCTTTGTAAACTGTGAAATACATCATATATCATACACGACAAATCTCTCTTTCTTTAGGGGCTAGTGTCATTTTTACCCTTCAGGTCAGCATTTACGATACAGCAACAAATTTAACATTGATTTTCTATGGATATACAACATGTTCTCCAATATAGGGGCGGTGGGGTAGCCTCATGGTTAAAGTACCCCTCGATTCCACACATGGGTACAACGTGCGAAACCCATTTCTGGTGTCCCCCTGCCATGATATTAATGTAATATCGCAAACAGCGGCATGAAACTAAATTCACTCACCCGAACGCCCCATTATAGTGTTTGCATGTACCAGTGTCCAGTGTTACGTATGAAAACAGCCCGCAGTGCATGATGGTCCTCAGACACAATTGCCACGACCTGAGTAGATGTAAAATTCCAACCAAAGACAATTTAATGGTTTTTTTTGTTTGTTTGTTTTTTGATGTTTTTTTTAGTGAGTGAGTGAGTATAGTTTTACGCCGCCTTTAGCAATATTCCAGCCATATCACGGCGTTCCATAGCAAAAACTACAATGATAAACCTTGATATACTCATGCCAATAATGGTTGACTCCTCCCCAAACACCCCCACCTCAACCCACCCCTCTCCAATAAAAAGATTGAAGGGGGTGACAACCATTATTGGCATGAGTATATATACCCACAATTCAGCTCCGAGTCTGGCTCCGAGTTTAGGGATGCCTGATCATTCTGCTGTTCTTATTGAAGGTATCTGTACTGGGCAACGGGGAACCGTCAGAACCATGACGAACCCAGGCTTTATCAAATAGACTACAGGAACAAAAAACGCAGGCCTCTTGTCACACGCGTGACATCTGACAGATATGTATCACACATAAAGGTGGTCTATCCAAGAGGTAAGAAAGTAGCACAATTTACGTTTAACATCGACACAATTCAAGTAAACTTTAATGAACACTGAGCACAAATGTCGTCACGGTGTCTTCATTAAAACTAAGCTAAATTAACTTAAACAATTTTCAAAAACATTTTGTCAACACAGGTTTGAAACATCTTTGAGAATGCTGGTTTTGTTTCATTCCCTGGTCTACACCTATGACTTCTGTGAGGTTAAATGGTGTTTAACGTCGCACTTACGAATATTTCGCTCATATGACGACGTGCATGCGTGTGTATGTGTGGATGTTTGGACTCGCCCAGACTTAAGCTGGTTCTGTAGTGCCAACTCACTGAGATACCATGCCGCGGTTTAGCATGAATACCCCACTCAGACACATTATACTTTCTCCGAGCCAACAAGTCCTTGTTGTACCCATTAACGCCGAGCGCCAGGCAGGGACCAACACGTACCATATTTTAACGTCTTTTGGTACGACGCAGCCGGGGATCGAACCCGCGACCTTCCGCTTCCTGGACGCTGTAATCAGAATCTGATTATTATTACCCCGGATAACGCTAGAAGGTTATAGTCACATGACTTATATCACCGGGTACCCATTTTCTGCTGGGTGAACAGAGGCAATCTTGAACAAACTCATGTCTAACGTGAGACCATGTACTTCGTTGTGGAGCGGGACTGAAGTCCTAAAAACTCTCAGGAGACAAGCTGACAAACACGGTAACCCTGTACAAACCCATCCAAGAACTCTCCGCGCTCGACGTTGCTTATCTTCAACTGATTCGTAACCTGAGCACTAGGCACAGGACCACACACCACAACACTAACACCTTAATCGCGAATTTTCATTAAAAATGATTGACTATGTTGACAACAATTGTTAAACACAATACAGAAATGCAAGTGCTAGGTATTCCATTAATCATAAACCCCAAATACTTTTCAAAATTCTTTTACAAATAGTCTAAAAAATGCATTATTAATTCAAATTTTAATTATTAAATATTTCAATGACAAAAATATTTTTCAGATTGTTGAACACATACACTGTCAGATGAACAAACTGTTATTTTCATAAGTAAGTAAGTAAAATTGGACAAACTACATATACCCCAAAATGGTTGAAGCCAGTTGCAGACAGAATCTGACATTTCCGGCACAAGTACCGATGAACCTCTATGTAACCACAGACGTGTAACAGAACGAAACATACTCAATGTCATTTAATTTTGATTATTATTTCAGCTATAACGTGAAGAACATATTTCAAATTGAGTTATTTTTCATCCTTGATGCACATCTAATCCTGCACAGATAATCTGTTCTAAGGTAACCTGTGCGTTTATGTTTTTTTCAAGAGTTTGGTAAGAATAGTTTGTTGTTTAACCGCGGTCATTTGTGTCTATTTTTTAACGCCGCACTCAGCAATATTCCAGCTATATGACGGCGGCCTGTTTATAATCAGACCAGAGAAAACCAATGATTGACATCATGAGCATCGATCTGCTCAACTGGGATACGATGACATGTGTCAACGAAGTCAGCGAGCCTGACCACCCGATACCGTTAGTCGCCTCTCACGACAAGCATGGGTTACTGAAGACCAATTCTAACCCGGATCTCGACGGGTAATTAACCGCGCACGTAGGATTATTCCACATTTATGTGTGACATAACTGAGATATGTAATTATTGGGTGTGAAACATACTGATGCGTGATATTGTGATGCACGATTGTTGGCACGATGACGGTCGACTCATAAATCCACATAGCTTCCTGCAACCGGTATACTTTTAAGTGGACCAACTGGGACACAGGATCAGCGTTCGAAAAATCGCCGACCCGGAGGCCCAGCGCCGGTTGTTATTGTATTGGGCCTACAGTTTCAAATATTTGCAGGCCATTGTGGCCTTCAGTAAACTGTATGTCAATGGTTTTGTTTGTTTTTTCATCTGGAATCTCTCCCATATTGTTTTTCTTTATCAACGTTAGGAAATCATCTATGATCCATCATGTTAAGATACTTAGTTTCACTTCCTGGTATTTCAGCGCTTTGCGCGTAGGAATGTCAACACCAGTTTTTAAAAATAGACCGCCTCCGTGGTGTAGTGGTTAGAGCGTCCACCCGGAGAGCGGAAGGTCGCGGGTTCGATCCCCGACCGCGTCATACCAAAAGACGTTAAAATATGGTACTTGTTGGTCCCTGCCTGGCGCTCGACATTACTGGGTACAACAAGGACTGATCGGCTCGGAGTCAGTATAATGTGTCTGAGTGGGGTATTCATGCTTCACTGCGGCATGGTATCTCAGTGGGCTAGCACTATAAAACCAGCTTAAGTCTGGGCTAGTACAAGCAGCCGCACATACACATACACATGCATGCACGTCGTCATCTGAGCGAAATATTCTCAAGCACGACGTTAAACCCAATTCCACCTCACCTTTAAAAATACAAACTTCTCTCAGCGCCATAGGCTTCGCTAATTGAAACAGTGTGAAACTGTGAACAGTGTAGTCTATTTTGTTTTTATTGGTTTGATTTTAACAAAAGGGGCCTGAATTTCATTCAGGGCCTGTAGATTTTAAGGCCTTCAGGCGACAGCAGGCACTGATGGCCAACTGGCAAATTAAAGTAAAGCAAACACTGCACAGGACGTCCACGGACCCTTTGTTTTGAGCATTGTTGGTAAGGACATATACATATATTTATCATTTCAGGAGAGATCGCTTATATTTGCAATCCGACGCCGCTGGTAAAGTTCCCGAAGAAGACGAGATTCGTCCCTTTCAGAGTGAAAGCCTTCAAAAATCCATGCGTTGATATTGACAAATTCGGACACACATTGTACATTTTAACACCAAGGTAAACGAATTGACAGTGCTTAAAGAGACAAATAACTGATTGGTAAAACACCAATAATATAGATCAAAATAGATCATGAAATATTTCGTTCCCTAAATTACTTTGAATATATAATGTAATAATAGTGTATCGTGTATCACAAAAAACAAAACACACACGAACTGGGTGTGGTTAAAGCGTTCGATCGGCACGCCAAAGGCCCGGGTTCGATTCCCACATGGGTGCAATGGGTGCATCTCATTTATGGTGTCCCCCACCGTGATATTGCTGGAATATTGCTAAAAGCGACGTAAAACTAAACTCACTCACTCACCTTTTTTCTTGCCATAGGAAATTGATTGCTAAGAGGTACCGTTCGACCCACGTGTATCATGACTTGCCGTTGTCAGCAGGAAGGATCATGCGTGGAGGCGTGCAGGTAAAGTGTGGTTTGGGACATATTTTTTTATTCTTTTGTGGTCGGTGATACTTTCCCGGCGTTTGGGGGAACCAAGAAAGGTTATACTGTATAAAAGGGGTGAACATTTAACTTGGATCCGACTAGTTGGTTTGGAAATGGTGTAGGCGGAGAATTGAAGAATACACACCAACTTCTAAACAGGAAATAGTTTCAAAGCGGCATCCACATGAAGTATTTGTCAATGTTTCATGAATTTCTTTCTGCTGTAGTAGTTAATACGCCGAGAAGATCCGGTTTAGAATTGCTCTTCAGTAACATAAGAGGGATCGGGATCAGGCGGTCAGGCTCAACTGCGTTGATCAATCCTTATGTTTTTGATCATTGAACTGTCTGGTCAAGACTCGATAATTTACAGACCGTCGTCGTCTATACTATTCAAAAAAAGAAACGCATAACCCAGTAATCTGTTGCGAAAATGTTGTATTTTCAAACACGTACAACTCGTCCACAAATAGAATTTAGTACATGAATTTTTACATCAGCTTAGTAAAAGGAAATATCTATACATCCAAGTGGATACTTTTAGATAACGGAGACATTGAGCGCGACGGTGACGACGTAGCACGGTCCCGACGTCGGGTCTCCTGGCTCTCAGTCCAATCTCTCGCAACCTGTTCCGTACAGTTTGACCGGATATCCTCCGAAGTCCAGGCACCCTGGCTGCTGTGCTCTCAAGCGTGGCAGTACGATCATGCAAATGTAGTACCCGGATGTACCGACCTTGGGCTACAGTGGTGACTCGAGGTCTACCTGTACGGGGACGGTCATTTGTTATACCTGTTTGGTTGTAACGAGCTGCAAGCCGTGATATCGTGCTCAGACTAACATTCAGACGCCTGGCAACAGAAGATTAGTTATCTCCAGCGCGCATTCTTACAATGGCGATTTTCCGTGTCGCAGCGTCAAAACGTGGCGTAGTGATTTGACCTTGAAACTCCCTCAAAACGAATGACGATTTCCGAAGGTAATCTGGATTTTATAACCTGACAGTGCATGCTCTTTGCTGTACAATTTCAACTGGAAAATGATTTCTGTAGTGTTGTGGCGATGCCTTTTTAATCCTAGTAAGAAATCTCATCAAAATCAACGTTTTGGGTAAAGTCGATTTCTTACTTGTGCAATTGTGTGAAGTTATTTTATCAACACTTTTGTTACATATTTTGACGATTGTTTGAACACAATAATGTAATTAATAGATTTTTAAAAATACAAAACGCCTATGCGTTTCTTTTTTTTGATAGTATAGCTCAGTGCGGCGTTAAACTAAAAGAAAACGTAGTTACTTACCATCATTACTCCCTCACTTATGACCAGTTACATATCAGGAGGGGCGGTGGGGTAGCCGAGTGGTTAAAGCGTTTTCTCGTCACGCCGAGGACCCGGGTTCAATTCCCCACATGGGTACAACGTGTAAAGCCCATTTCTGGTGTCTCCCGCCGTGATATTGCTGGAATATTGCTAAAAGCAGCGTAAAACTAAACTCACTCACATCTCGGAAATTTGCCCACAATACAATCTGGACAGTTAGGGTATTAGCCATGAACTGGCTCCAATACTGTCAGGTGGCCTCGTGGGTGTTTCCGGGCAAGTGTAGATTCACAGTAACCCTTGATGGTAAGGAGATGTGACGAAATGGTGTGTGTGGCGTCCCAGAGTTGGAGACCACCGGGTTTTCATTGTATATACTTCTTGATCAACTGCTTCTTGACAAACGTAATTGTTGGTTTGCAGTATGTTCAGCGCACTAGAAGTGGACCACACAATGTACGCGTTCCTCCCAAAGGTATGTGCTTATCGTGAAACATTTCTTGAATAAAGTGTCTGGGTTGACGGGATTGCCTCGAATGCTGCTTAAGAACATATTCTCTGGATCATGGCTTAAGCTCTGACTCATCAGTGATTGATGTGACGTGCTCATAATTCAGTCGCAAAATACTACCCATCAAAAGTTTAGACTCACTAGTGTAAATGTAGCCACTTACTTCAGTCAACTGTTCTAAACTTGATTTTGCAAAATATTTCATTCTGTTTAAAGGTATTGTTTACACATGAACTAATGTATTGTATCGTTGAAAGGATTATTGTCATGAGTTAAGTAAATGATGAAAATCAGTGAAAATTGGCGAATTCTTTACAAAACTTTAGCTGCTCACATGAACGACATTTGCACACGCCTTTAGCAATTTGATGCATGACCCTCGTGAAATTTATCTGCATAAAGGTTGCAGTTGGTACCCCCAAGTTAGTGGAGAAATTCATCTTCGATGTAACCATATATACATACATAACATATAGTGAGTGATTTAAGTGAGTCTAAACTTTTGATGGTACAATCGACTCCGCTTAACCTCTGAAGATCCTGGTTGGAATTGGTCTTCAGCAATCCGTGCTCGTCCTAAGATGCGAATAACGAGATCGGGTGGTCAGGTTCGCTGACTTTGTTGACACATGTCATCGTACCCCAACTGCGTATAACGGTTGATCACTGGATTCTCTGGTCCAGCTTGATTATATACAGACCGCCACCACGTCGATGGAATATTGCTGAGTGTGGCGTTAAACAACAAACAAACCAATCAATAATATTATGGATGAGGATATGGATTTGTTTACTAGTATATCTGAATTAATCTGACCACATTTAGTAGATAGCTCAGGAATCTCTTGGCTGCTTGCCATGATCCGATTCCCCTGAAATACTATTATTGGTTCGTGGATTCTTCCTTTTTTTACCATTCAAGAGGTGTTGTCAAACTATACTTTGTTTGATGACTTGTGGCTGCGGGGTAGCCTAGTGGTTAAAGCGTTCGCTCGTCACATCAAAGACCCTGGTTCGATTCCCCTCATGTGCACAATGCGCGACTCCTATTTCAGGTGTCCCTCGTCGTGATATTGCTGGAATATTGCTAAAAGCGGCGTAAAACCATACTCACTCTTTGATGAATATCTCTCAATCACAACAACTTTTTAAAAAAAATTAGACCAGTTTTGCAAAGAAATCATATTGACGTTTAAACAACTGTATCACCTTCTCACTTTAGTCTCTGAAGGTAACAAGAAACCAGAGATAGACCACGCCCTGATGGTAAAGGATGTTCGGAACAAGGTAGTGCACCTGCTTAAGCTGCCAGAAGGAACAACATCCACCAAGATGCACTTTCCAGAAGGTTCAACTGCCGTGGACGTTGAATTTTATCCCCCAAGTGAGGAAGTCATTTGGATAAGTAAACACAATATAGCAGCAACGCCTCTGAAACAGCCCAAAAGATCTGCTGAGACCATTGAAGATTGGAAATACGGTACGAGGACGAAATGTTCTTTTCAGTATATTTAACATAAACGACTTTATAAAATTAACTGAGTGATTGAGTTTAGTTTTACGCTGATTTTAGCAGTATTCCAGCAATATCACGGTGGGGACACCAGAAATGGGTTTCACACAGTGTATCCCAGCTGAACCCGGCTCTTCGGCGTGACGAGCGAACGCCTTAGCCACTAGGCTACCCCACCGTCCCACTTTATAAAATATCAGGTTTAATATATTTGACTATATATTCGTGTGCGTAAATTGTATTAATGAGTTTCTGTATGGTTCCCTACGAACAATATATTTCTCTTTAATTCCCTGTTCGCTAACCAACCCGTGAAGATCCGGGTCAGAATTGATCTTCAGTGACCCATGCTTGTCGTAAGAGGCGACTAACGGGACTGGGTGGTCAAGCTCGATGACTTGGCTGACACTTGTCATCGTATCCCAGTTGCGTAGATTGATGCTCCTGATGTTGATCACAGGATTGCGTGGTCCAGACTCGATTACTCATTTTAAAGGTTTATAGTTCTGTAACTATGACAGACTATCAATAGCGGAAGACCAATCTGTTAAATATATCCTTTGCTGAAACTGTGCCAGAGATAACTCAGTAGTTTCTACTCCTTGGTCTAACCACACAAACATAAAACCTTGTGAACATAAAACATGTTAGCAAAGTGGGGTATGTGGGCGATACCAGTTCTATGAACAGATAAATTGAAAGACAATTTACTGCTCATTCTCTTTCCTTTTGTTTGTTTAAGCTGTCTGCAAAATGGGAAGACACCCTCAACGGTGACATTTGTTCATAACCAAACCCTGCAGGGCTTGCTTAAATATATATACATTATTGTTGTTGTAAGAGGCGACTAACGGGATAGGGGGGTCAGGCTCTCTGACTTCGTTGACACATGTCATCGTATCCCAGCGGCGGAGGTCGATGCTCATGCTGTTGACCACCGAATCGTCTCGTCCAGACTCGATTATTTACAGACTGCCGCCTTATATCTGGAATATTGCTGAGTGCGGCCGAAAACTAAACGTACTCATTCTTGTCAAACAGTCTTGTGGAGTGATGTTTGCTTCTCCGAATCTTTGTGCATACTTCTAAACACATGTCATCGTATCCCAGTTGAGGAAGGGTTGATGCTCATGCTGTTGATCACCGGATTGTCTCGTCCAGACTAAGTTACTTACGGACCGCCACTATATATACTGAACAAAAATAGTTAGGGATGTATGTAAATTTTGAATTTATAAATAATGATTTATTTATTCATTGACACACTGATAAAATATAAATCATAAAAATATCAATATCCCTAACTTATTTTGTCCAGTATAGTTGTGATATTGCTGAGCGCGGCATTAAATTTAAACAACAACCAATCCATTTCAATATATGATAAATCGTGCAGTGTATTGTCTTGGTTGATCTATACTTCTTGTGTGTTGGGGTACAATGTGTGAAGCCCATTTCTGGTGTCCCCCGCCGTGATATTGCTGGAATATTGCTAAAAAGCGGCGTAAAACCATACTCACTCACTCACTCACTCTTGTGTGTTGTCTCAGGTAAGCTGCTCACGGTGAAGCATGACGTCGAGTTGGGACTGGCATTCTATGTTACAAGTACCGGCAATATATACAAGAAAACATGGAGATCGACAGAAGATGCGACGAAAATACAATCCCGTATACACGTTGTACATATGGCTCTGGACGTGAAGCACAAGTATGTATTCTTGTGGGTGTCAGAATTTTCGTCAAAATTGGCAACTGCATCATTCACAGACATCACTTTTGATGACAACTGATGCGCCAAATTGTGAAGTACTCACTCATATCTACCGTAGAGCCGTTTATGGGCGATGGGGTAGCCTAGTGGTTAAAGCGTTCGTTCGTCACGCTGAAGACACGGTTCGATTCCCCACATGAGTACAATGTGTGAAGCCCATTTCTGGTGTCCCCGGCGTAAAACTAAACTCACTCACTAATAGAACCTTTTGAAAGCTTAATTGAGGCTTTCAGCGTTGTAACCTTGATCAAACAGCAGCTTCATAGCAGGGGACATTAAATGCTTGGCGAAATGTTAACAAAAGAGGATGCTCAATTGTGCCTCGACGTTGAGAAACGTAAACTCCAAACCCTGGAGCTGTTTTAAATTTGGCTCTACCTATAGGAAAAGTTGGACTATTGGATAGACAAACTCATCCTTCTTGTCATACAGACCCGTGAAGATCCGGGTTGGAATTGATCTTCAATAATCCATGCTTGTCGTAAGAGTCGACTAACGGGATCGGGTCGGCAGGCTCTCTGTCACACACGGTCACCCATCCAAGGACTCTCCGCGCCCAACGTTGCGTTACTTCAATAGCTTTGTGACCTGAGCTTTATGCACAGGACCACATACCACCACGTTCTGGCACACTTCTATATACAGAAACGTTCCCTAACCAACATCAGAATACGGAAATGTACCTTAGGACGAGTCCATTCCGCATTGTGCCTTCTTCTTGATCGGAGCTCTCATACTGGGGTATAAGAATGATGCATTTGCTTCCGTTGTACAAGAAACGAGCATACACAGTAACGAATGTAAGGCGATGGACAGCAACACTTGCCATCTGTTGAACATGAATAACTGACTGACTGACTATGGTTTTACGCCGTTGTTAGCAATATTCCAGCAATATCACGGGGACACCAGAAATGGGCTTAATAAATTGTACCCATGTGGGGAATCGAACCCGGGCCTTCGGCGTGACGAGCGAACACTTTAACCACTAGGCTACCCCACCGCCCCTTCCATTACATTAAATATGTTAAGTACTAAATCTTCAGCGTCATAAATCGTACATAAACTGATGTGCAAAAGAAAGTACACAGGTTGTGTTTCTTACAATAAGATAAAAATAACAAAACCTTTTGATGAAATGGAAAATGTATGTTGAAGCACACTGCAATACGCGTGCTTTATCATCAAAATGACATTGTAACAATAAACAGCGATGTAGTGATGACCACTGCAGACGGTTCCTACGATGCTGGAAGGTCAAGACCATTCCACGCAGCTGTCGGTAGGCTCATACATGCCAGCAGGACGAAATCGTCTTGTCACTGTGAATCGGCGATGACCCAATGATGTGGCTGCTGATGACGTCACCGTCAACATCCAGTTGCGTAGGTGAATAACCCGCAGATAGCGATCCTCTGGCCTGCCGTACTGAAACGGTTAAACAGCCGAATTATGGTTTGTCTTGTGCAACTCAATGTCCTTGCAATATCGCTGTTGAAAGCACCCATTTGTGCCATTCCTTTGGCTCGTTCTCGTTGCGCCGACGTCAATCTTGGCATTTCCTCGTGAGATTTCTGTCAAGTGATTGTTCAGACTTCACGACAAACAGGTTTTATACTCTCTGTCAGAAAAGTGCTGGTGCATGAGACAATAATCACAATTTTGCAAAAATTCGTGCAAAACACGTACAAATGTGTTTGGTTGCATTTTGGCAAATGAAACATGATGGTTGCGTTCTATACAATCAATGTTTTTCAATAATTTTATTAGTTAGAACTCATATTTGGGATTGCAACAACAATTACACCTGCGTACTTTCTTTTGCTCGTCAGTTTACATTTCACGCGTGCGAAATTAAAAAAACTTTATTCTCATATTACCATAGCATCTCCATAGCCATAACATTAAACCGATCATTTTAACATGGTGCCAAAGGTAATAATTATTGAGGTCAAGCGATTCACGTTCCCGAATGGATATAATAATTTTGTGTATCTTTATTTCTGTTTTTATTCCATAGACATATTTACTGTATAGTGTATGGGCGTCCATCGATGTATCTCAAACGGCTTTCATATGACGCCAAAGGAATGGAAACCATTCTTCGAAAGAATGAGTTACTGGGATTGAGTGTTGACCAAAATGGTAAGTCCTAATGATGTTTCGGGTTAGAATTGGTCTTCAGTGACCCATGCTTGTCGTGAGAGGCGACTAACGGGATCGGGTGGTCAGGCTCGCTGACTTGGTTGACACATGTCATCGTATCCCAATTACGTAGATCGATGCTCATGCTGTTGATCACTAGATTGTCTGGTCCAGAGTGGATTATTTACAGACCGACGCCATATACGTGGAATATTGCTGAGTGCGGGGCAAAACTAAAAATACTCACCCCATCCAGAAAATATGTCCATTACGAAGTCAGTCAAACCAGACTGTTCAGGTGTCTCTTAAACATGAGGGCCGGTGGGGTAGCCTAGTGGTTAAAGCGTTCGCTCGTCACGCCGAAGGCCCTGTTCGATTCCCACATGGGTAAAATGTGTGAAGCCCATTTCTGGTGTCCCCCGCCGTGATATTGCTGGAATATTGCTAAAATCGGTGTGAAACCATACTCACTCACTTAAACATGAACTTAATATTTACATTCAGGAGATTACGTCTACTTATGTGGTCCTCAGGCCTTCCGAAGAGAGACTTCAGGGACACCCATTCCCCGAACCTTGTACTTTAACGTCATCAAAGGAAAGTGCTGGGATATTGTTAGCGATTTATCGCGTGTGTACATCCTGGAGGCTTTAGCGTAAGTATCAAGTCGGTGTGAGTGAGTGAGTGAGTGAGTGAGTGAGTTTAATTTTACGGCGCAATATTCCAGCAATATCACGACGGGGGACACCAGAAATGGGTTTCACTCATTGTACCCATGTGGGGAATCGAACCCGGGTCTTCGGCGTGACGAGCGAACGCCTTACCCACTAGGCTAGCCACCGCCCTTATCATTTAGACACTCACCATGCATCACTAACATGTATTTAAGTTAACTGGGAGATTTATGAATGACCACGCTTGTTCATTTCAGGGACATACAGATAGTAGCCTTCAATTGGCGCACTAACGAGAAACAGGTGTTGACTTTACCGGAGAAAATATATTCAGGAACACTTCAGGTAAGGCCAAAAGAATTTCACAATATTACTCATGATTAGGGGTGACCATTGGGGAAACAACTATTGCGATAGCGATAGTCTGTTGCAACATACTATTGAGATGTCGATAGTCTATTGCGACCAACTATTGCAATTCTATTACAATATTTTTTTGTTCTCCATGAATTGTCGCATTTGAAGTCGTTTCCCAAATGAATGTATAGGTTATATGAATTAATTACAAATAGTTTCAGTCTCTTTTAATAACTGACAAGAAACTTGAAACCCAGATCAAGTAAACAGTTAAACCTCAGTGAAGCTGCAAGTCTGCACCAAACAATAAAAAATACAAAACAACATAAATATTTAACAAAAATAAATAACCATCTAAATACCTATTTCGATTGAGAATGTATTAACGGAAGTCAATTATTAAACTATCGATAATCACACATACTATCGATGCATCGATAGTTTTTTCGTTTCTACCTTCGATTAATTGCTATCGGAGACTCAACAATTGCAATCCATCGATAGTTCGATGCATCGTCACAGCTCTACTCATGGTGGAGGTGGTTCAAGGTGTATTTAGAGCAGTTCAACTCGACAGGGTTATAATCTCTAGATAGTTCGATGCATCGTTACAGCTCTACTCATGGTGGAGGTGGTTCAAGGTGTATTTAGATCAGTTCGACTCGACAGGGTTATAATCTCTAGATAGTTCGATGCATCAATTACAGCTCTACTCATGGTGGAGGTGGTTCAAGGTGTATTTAGAGCAGTTCGACTCGACAGGGTTATAATCTCTGATCGGTATTATTATCAAGGTATAATATTATTGAACAACTTGTGAATAATGGCAACTTAATTCGGCAATTTATAGTTTACACCTGACACAGGACTAGGGGTGACCATTGAGGGGTAAACAACTATTACGATAGCGATAGTATATTACAACAAACTATTGCAATAGCAATAGGGTTTTTCTCCTTTAACTGTCTCATTTGAAGTCATTTCACAAATGAATGTATAGTTTATATGAAATGAAATGCTGAAGTAGCTTTAGTCTATCGCGCAAAGCCTATGCCGAGATCCGATCTGGTCGTTTGTCCCTTCGGGAAGCGAAGAGGACGTACCACATATCGCAAGCCAGATATACACGAATCCAAGGTAGCCACAGACGCCCGACATGGCAGAAGTCTTCGAGACCCTGCTGGAGAAGTGTCCCCATGTGTTGCTTTCCGACCGAGAGAAACAAATCCTGGAGAAATTGGGACACACCTTCTACGAGCACTACCAGATCCCCTCGCCAGTTTCTGGAACTCTGTTTACTGTACTTTCGCCAATTCGTAGAAGACGGCAAAATAGTCGATTTCGTCTACATCTACCCACCCAACCAATTTCGAACCGAGGGCAAACAAACACACTATGGTTGTTTGCAGAATGCAAATATATAATATTGAAGTGCGGAATGTTTAAAAAAAGGAATGATTCAAGATGTTAACCGTCTTGCCTCACGTGTTCACCATGATACCGTCCCATTCTCTGAGCACACAGCAGGCCAGGGTCATAGAGTAGCGAAACTCCGAAATTCGTGAAGCTGATTGAAAACAAGACGAAACAGAGACCAAATCACACTCATTGGTAGCAATTTGGTAAAGTGTGCCGAGTTCCATCTCCTTATGATTCAGTAAGTTGATGGTTCAAGAAGATTCAGTGTACAGAGTTGTATCCCCTGGTAATTCAGTGTGTAGAGTTACATACCCTAATGGTTCATTGTACAGAGTTGCATCCCTGGTAATTGGGTGTGAGGAGTTACATACCCTGGTGATTCAGTGTGAAGAGTTGCATCCCCTGGTAATTGAGTGGACTGTTATGTTTACCTTTAAATCCAAATAAGATATATTCTTCACTTAAGTGAATTTACTTTCTATATATCCTTCAATCCACACAATGAACATGCTGGTTACTTGACATAGCGGGGCGGTGGGGTAGCCTAATGGTTAAAGCGTTCGCTCGTCACGCCGGAGAACCGGGTTCGATTCCCCACATGGGTACAATGTGTTAGACCAATTTATGGTGTCCCCCGCCGTGCTGGCCCACCATAGGATGCAACTCTGAGCACTGACCCACCATAAGATTCAACTCTGAGCACTGACCCACCATAAGATGCAACTCTGAGCACTAACCCACCATAAGATGCAACTCTGAGCACTAACCCACCATAAGATGCAACTCTGAGCACTGACCCACCATAAGATTCAACTCTGAGCACTAACCCACCGTAGGATGCAACTCTGAGCACTGACCTACCATAAGATGCACCTCTGAGCACTGACCCACCATAAGATGCAACTCTGAGCACTGACCCACCATAAGATGCACCTCTGAGCACTGACCAACCATAAGATGCAACTCTGAGCACTGACCCATCATAAGATGCAACTCTGAGCACTGACCCACCATAAGATGCAACTCTGAGCACTGACCCACCATAAGATGCAACTCTGAGCACTGACCCACCATAAGATGCAACTCTGAGCACTGACCCATCATAAGATGCAACTCTGAGCACTGACCCATCATAAGATGCAACTCTGAGCACTGACCCACCATAGGATGCAACTCTGAGCACTGACCCACCATAAGATGCACCTCTGAGCACTGACCCACCATAAGATGCAACTCTGTGCACTGACCCATCATAAGATGCAACTCTGAGCACTGACCCATCATAAGATGCAACTCTGAGCACTGACCCATCATAAGATGCAACTCTGAACACTGACCCACCATAAGATGCAACTCTGAGCACTGACCCATCATAAGATGCAACTCTGAGCACTGACCCACCATAAGATGCAACTCTGAGCACTGACCCACCATAAGATGCACCTCTGCACGGTCAATATATAAGATTGGCTCTGTCAAGTAGTGAGTGAGTATAGTTTTACGCCGCGTTTTTACAAAATTCCAGCAATATCGCGGCTGGGGGCACAGAATCTTAGTAACTAAGGACCAATCATTACGAATCAAATGTCCATTCTTATCCTTCTATGTATTTTCCAATTGATAACAGTTAATCAGCGTGGGAGTAAATGGTGCTTCCAGCCCGGGGCGGCAAAATGCGAATTCCCATCGACCAGGGACTCCAGGTAAATACATGTAGTCAAGTCAAGCTGGTTCCAAGTTAGCTTTATTGAATTGAATTGTTTAACGCCGCACTCAGCAATATTCAGCTGTATGGCGGTGGTTTACATGTCGCTCGTGTAGTTGAGAGGCGGCGACCAAACAAAATGAATGAGTTTAGTTTTACGCCGCACTCAGCAATATTTCATCAATATTGCGACGGTCTGAATATAATCGAGTCTGGACCAGACAATCTAGTGATCAACAGCATGAGCATCGATCTAGGCAACTGGGATGCGATGACATGTGTCAACCAAGTCGGATAGCCTGACCACCCGATCACGTTAGTCGCTTCTTACGACAAGCATGGGTTACTGAAGATCAATGGTCCGCCATATAGCTGGAACATGCTCAGGGCAACGTTAAATACAAATCAACCAGTCACCCAAGGTAGGAGGTGACTAACAGGAACGTTTTTTAATTTCTTGGTTTACGGATGTTTACAGCAATATTCCTGTCGGTAGGTGATGAATATAATGAAAAAGAACAAAAGGCTTTTTCAGCCCCCCTCCTCCCATAAACGTTAGCCCGGGGATTTTATTTTTTTGAATATTTAAAATTTTCTTTTGCAACGATGATAAATTCGTAACTGAAAGTAGATTTCCATAAATTAGATGTTTACATTAATTATTTGGATTTATTTATCCGCGATATTTTAAACAATAGTTTTTTTTCAACGTTAGCAAAAATTACGGCGCAGATCCGTAAACCAAATAATAATAAAGTGTGGCCTAAACAACAAACAATCAAATCAATCAGCATTCATGGTGATGTATATTAACCATTACAGAGAGAGAAGCTGGCTCTGTGTTGATTATTGACTGCTATCACCGCCAAGTGATGACGATGGTATCTGATCGCTTGGAGCCTCAACTTACAGTCACGTTCCCTCGACAAGAATATGTTGTGGACATCCAGTACTCAGCCGATGAAGACAAATTCTACTGGATTACACCTCGGAAGATTTATGTGACACCCGTGAAAACACAACTGAAATCAACAGATATCTCACAGGAGATTTGGAGCAAGAGAGGTAGGTCGGAACTAACCATTTATAGCCCAGTGGCTAAAGCGTTCGCTCGTCACCCGAAGACCCGGGTTCGATTCCCCACATGGGTACATTGTGTGAAGCCCTTTTCTGGTGTCCCCCGTCGTGATATTGGTGGAATATTGCTAAAAGCGGTGTAAAACTAAACTCACTCACTAGTTCTGGGAAGGGTGGGACTGGGATTCATTTAGGAGACTAGATAATGTTTCACCAACGCCAGATTGATGCTTTTAATTAAACCTACAGTCAAACGTGTACACAAACACAAACGTCTTGCGGCAATTTTGGGGGAGACAGTTTTTTTATTAAACAGACCCGAAGTACAATATTATTTTTCTGGTACGATTTTTACCTTGGCCCAAATCCTAGGCAATCATATCATAATAGACCGCCGACAACAATATGCCGATATAAAAAACACAGATTGCATGTGTATTCTACCATAGCATTGAAGAAGGGTCAAGTCTGACTTCTGAAACGTACCCGTGAAGATCCGGATTAGAATTGATCTTCAGCAACCTGTGTTTGTCGTCAGAGGCGACTAACGGGATCAGTACCTGGTGATCAGGCTCGCTGACTTGGTTGACACACGTCATCGTATCCAAATTGTGTTCATCGATGCTCATGATCATTGGTTTGTGTAGTCCAGACTCGATTATTTACAGACCGTCGCCTTATGTGTGGAATATTGTCTATACACCGGCTATAGTAGTCAATACACCGTCAATAGTAGTCAATACGCCGGCTATAGTCGTCAATACACCGGCTATAGTGGTCTATACACCTGCTATAGTAGTCTATACACCGGATATAGTAGTCAATACACCGGCTATAGTAGTCAATACACCGGCTATTGTAGTCTATACATCGGCTATAGTAGTCTATACACTGGCTATTGTAGTCTATACACCGGCTATAGTAGTCTATACACCGACTATAGTAGTCTATACACTGGCTATACTAGTCAATACACCGGCTATAGTAGTCTATTCACCGGCTATAGTAGTCTATACACCGGCTATAGTAATCTATACACCGACTATAGTAGTCTATACACCGGCTATAGTAGTCTATACACCGGCTATAGTAGTCTATGCTATAGTAGTCTATACACCGGCTATAGTAGTCTATACACCGGATATTGTAGTCTATACACCGGCTATTGTTGTCTATACACCGGCTATAGTAGTCAATACACCGGCTATAGTAGTCAATACACCGGATATAGTAGTCTATACACCGGTTGGCTATAGTAGTCTATACACCGGCTATAGTAGTCTATACACCGGCTATAGTAGTCTATACATCGGCTATAGTAGTCTATACACCGGCAATAGTAGTCTATACACTGGCTATAGTAGACTATATCCCGGCTATAGTAGTCAATACACCGGCTATAGTAGTCTATACATCGGCTTTAGTAGTCAATACACCGGCTATAGTAGTCTATACACCGGCTATTGTAGTCTATACACCGGCTATAGTAGTCTATACACCGGCTATAGCCGGCTATAGTAGTCTATACACCGGCTATTGTAGTCTATACACCGCTATAGTAGTCCATATACACCGGCTATTGTAGTCTATACACCGGCCATAGTAGTCAATACATTCCGGCTATAGCCGGCTATAGTAGTTCATACACCGGCTATAGTAGTCTATACACCGGCTATAGTAGACTATATCCCGGCTATAGTAGTCTATACACCGGCTATAGTAGTCTATACACCGGCTATAGTAGTCTATACATCGGCTTTAGTAGTCAATACACCGGCTATAGTAGTCTATACACCGGCTATTGTAGTCTATACACCGGCTATAGTAGTCTATACACCGGCTATAGCCGGCTATAGTAGTCTATACACCGGCTATTGTAGTCTATACACCGGCTATAGTAGTCTATACACCGGCTATTGTAGTCTATACACCGGCTATAGTAGTCAATACACCGGCTATAGCCGGCTATAGTAGTCTATACATCGGCTATAGTAGTCTATACACCGGCTATAGTAGTCTATACATCGGCTATAGTAGTCTATACACCGGCTATTGTAGTCTATACACCGGCTATAGTAGTCAATACACCGGCTATAGCCGGCTATAGTAGTCTATACACCGGCTATAGTAGTCTATACACCGGCTATAGTAGTCTATACATCGGCTATAGTAGTCTATACACCGGCAATAGTAGTCTATACACTGGCTATAGTAGACTATATCCCGGCTATAGTAGTCAATACACCGGCTATAGTAGTCTATACATCGGCTTTAGTAGTCAATACACCGGCTATAGTAGTCTATACACCGGCTATTGTAGTCTATACACCGGCTATAGTAGTCTATACACCGGCTATAGCCGGCTATAGTAGTCAATACACCGGCTATAGTAGTTTATACACCGGCGATAGTAGTCTATACACCGGCTATAGTAGTCAATACACCGGCTATAGTAGTCTATACACCGGCTATAGTAGTCAATACACCGGCTATAGTAGTCTATTCACCGGCTGGCTATAGTAGTCTATACACCGGCTATAGTAGTCTATACACCGGCTATAGTAGTCTATACATCGGCTATAGTAGTCTATACACCGGCAATAGTAGTATATACACCGGCTATAGTAGTCAATACACCGGCTATTGTAGTCTATACACCGGCTATAGTAGTCTATACACTGGCTATTGTAGTCTATACATCGGCTATAGTAGTCTATACACCGGCTATAGTAGTCTATACACCGGCTATACTAGTCAATACACCGGCTATAGTAGTCTATACACCGGCTATAGTAGTCTATACACCGGCTATAGTAATCTATACACCGGCTATAGTAGTCAATACACCGGCTATAGTAGTCTATACACCGGCAATAGTAGTCTATACACCGGCTATAGTAATCTATACACCGGCTATAGTAGTCTATACACCGGCTATAGTAGTCTATTCACCGGCTGGCTATAGTAGTCTATACACCGGCTATAGTAGTCTATACACCGGATATAGTAGTCTATACACCTGCTATAGTAGTCTATACATCGGCTATAGTAGTCTATACACCTGCTATAGTAGTCTATGCTATAGTAGTCTATACACCGGCTATAATAGTCAATACACCGGCTATAGAAGTCTATACACCGGCTATAGTAGTCTATACACCGGCTATTGTAGTCTATACACAGGCTATTGTTGTTTATACACCGGCTATAGTAGTCAATACACCGGCTATAGAAGTCTATACACCGGCTATAGTAGTCTATACATGGGCTATTGTAGTCTATACACCGGCTATTGTTGTCTATACACCGGCTATAGTAGTCAATACACCGGCTATAGTAGTCAATACACCGGCTATAGTAGTCTATACACCGGCTATAGTAGTCTATATCCCGGCTATAGTAGTCTATACACCGGCTATAGTAGTCAATACAACGGCTATAGTAGTCTATACACCGACTATAGTAGTCTATACACCTGCCATAGTAGTCTATACACCGGCTATAGTGGTCTATACACCGGCTATAGTAGTCTATACATCGGCTATAGTAGTCTATACATCGGCTATAGTAGTCTATACACCGGCAATAGTAGTCTATACACCGGCTATAGTAGTCTATACACCGGATATAGTAGTCTATACACCGGCTATTGTAGTCTATACACCGGCTATAGTAGTCAATACAACGGCTATAGTAGTCTATACACCGACTATAGTAGTCTATACACCTGCCATAGTAGTCTATACACCGGCTATAGTGGTCAATACACCGGCTATAGTAGTCTATACACCGGCTATAGTAGTCAAAACACCGGCTATAGGAGTCTATTCACCGGCTGGCTATAGTAGTCTATACACCGGCTATAGTAGTCTATACATCGGCTATAGTAGTCTATACATCGGCTATAGTAGTCTATACACCGGCTATAGTAGTCTATACATCGGCTATAGTGGTCAATACACCGGCTATAGTAGTCTATACACCGGCTATAGTAGTCTATACACCGGATATAGTAATCTATACACCGGCTATAGTAGTCTATACACCGGCTATAGTAGTCAATACAACGACTATAGTAGTCTATACACCGACTATAGTAGTCAATACACCTGCCATAGTAGTCTATACACCGGCTATAGTAGTCTATACACCGGCTATAGTAGTCTATACACCGGCTATAGTAGTCTATACAGCGGCTATAGTAGTCTATACACCGGCTATAATAGTCTATACACCGGCGAAGAACCGAGTTAGAAATGATCTTCAGCAACTCATGCATGTCGTAAGAGGCAATCAACCTTATGAAACCTCTTTTAAATTCAGACCTTTTGACATTGACCCATGTGTAAGAATACATCGATAGTCTACATATCAGTTAGATTTACGCCGCTTTTAGCAATATTCCAGCAACATCACGGCGGGGGACACCAGAAATGTATGGTGGCTGATTAGGGCCATCTCTTTCTCGCCTTAAAACTCGGAGGCGAGAAAGCGAGAAAGCGATATCACGAGACGAGAAAGCGATAACACGAGACGAGAAAGCGATAGCACGAGACGAGAAAGCGATAGCATGAGACGAGAAAGCGATAGCGCAAGACGAGAAAGCGATAACGCGAGACGAGAAAGCGATAACTCGAGACGAGAAAGCGATAGCACGAGACGAGAAAGCGATACCATTACGCAAGAAAGCGATAAAGCAATAAAGCGATAGAGCGAGAAAGCGATAGAGCGAGAAAGCGATATACCAAGACGAGAAAGCGATAGAGCGAGAAAGCGAGAAAGCGATAGAGCGAGAAAGCGATATTTCACATAATTCTGCCCTGTCTGCACATGACGTCTAACCTTGATGATTTAATCCAACAGGAGGCTTTATTGTTATTTGGTTTAATCGTATAGAAACAAAATGAACATGCTTTCGAATTCTGTGGCATTTTTGTAATTAATCCTTTGACTTGTCCAAACAATAATCCAACAATAATACCAGAAACCGAGTGTGTTTTCGTTGAAATAAATGAGCGCTCTTAAAAAGTCTGTAAAAAGGATAACAATCATTTAATTTATTGTTACATCACTAATTAGGCTTGGATTAATTCCTGGCTTGCATTTCTTTATTGTCATTTCCCTTGTTAAACGCCACCATTGTTATCTCATTACTCATGCCGGGATTAACAATCCCTGGCTTCCATTTGTCCATCCACCCTACCATTTAGTGCGTTAATTAAGTGCTGGCTTCCCTTGTTATCTTAGCACTGTTGTTTCAAATGTAATGTCTTTAGCTTCTGTTTCCTCGTTTCTAGTCTCTTCATTCACCCGATGAAGGATAAGAATATACCCGGGTAACATCGTGTTCCAGTGCGGTATTAAACAACAAACCAAACTAAATGAACTGCCCGTCGGGCTTTATTGTATCAGTGATGGAATTTCATACACCCTGTGCCTTTCATCTGGTCTTTTATGTGTGCCTATTTCACATATATATTTCCACCATTATTTGGAAAAAGGTATTGTTCTAAATGTATGTGCCATCGTCTCCCATACTTCTACAAGAATGGCTTGTCTACATTACTTATATGTCTGTCTGTCCCCATATCCCAACTATCTATTTGAGACAGTGCCACAAGTCATCGACCGACGTGATAGGTGTGTTTAACAAAAACGTAATATAATTATTACTTGGGAATAAAAGCACTATATCATAAAACTCCTGTATACTGAAGATAATTTAGTTTAGATGGGGAGCTGAGAATTTTGACGTAAGAGGGTTGGGAACTTGATTGCGTATAAGTTCAACCTAAGTAAGTAGTGTAAGGTATATTGTGACTTATTGTGCAGAACAGTTCAACCGTTGCCGATAAGCTAATAAGGAGTCTACTAAATAGATGAAAAGGTTAAATGTTAAAAAGTAGGGCTGGGGAGGCAGGGTACGGTGTTTATGTTTTGGTTGTAAAACGTGCGTAAAAGCCTTGACATTGTGAGTTAGTCTCCGGATAATCGAGTTTACACTGTACTGTGTGGCTGGATAGGATGTTTTAAAGGGTTTATTCTGAATTTAAGGGTGCCCATTTTGTTTGGTATTTTGATATTTTGTTTTCAGACCCAGTCTGGTAGTTATTGAGTAATTTGGTTTCTTCTAGTAACTGCTATCTAGTAGGTACTAGTCTTTGCACCTATGGCATCTTTTATATATTGTAAGGAGTTTAGTTGGGGATAGAGAAGGACGGGAACCACTCACTCCAGTGTGTACATGATAAATGTTTTGTAGATGTGTAGGAGGGTTTATTTGGCTGCAGTGACCTCAATGCTCACAAATATGAAAGATACATTTTAGAAAGTCCGATATGCTCATGTGGACTAGCAAAATGAGGATAGTTTTCTACTTTTTCTTTACTTGTCCAACATATACTGTAACTCGAAATAACATGTACTTTTACCAAAATGGATATACATTAGACTCAGTACTATTCGGAAATGCCCATAACTGCACCTGTAAATATGCAGATTCTTGAATCTGTTCATTTTATATATCGTAAAATCAGGCAGATTTGACGCCCTTTTCTCATTTGTCTGCATCCCAGTGAATGTCACCTATTGCTCTCATCTGATTTGAATCGTTTTGACATGAGCTGACCAAATTATAAACAAGATGATACAGGTAGATAGTTCCATATATTGAACGAGTTTCAAGTCCTCCCTCTGAAACGAAAATGTTACGAAAGGTTAATTGATACACGCGTAACCAATCACTTTTTAAAACCTATGCGACCACGTCCAGCTGTAGCCTTTACTTTACTTTTTTATTCTAATAGACCACCCAGTGGTGGTATAAGATGGTTATATCACACACATCATTATTACATACAGTCAAAATGGCGGCGGAGGGTAACAATATATTGTAGAAAACCAGTTGTTGGTATAACATATTATCTAACTTTTGTCAGAAGAAAACATGGCGGAAAAGATGGGTTTTGATAGCAGAACAGGTTTGAAATTGGCGGACCAAAATGTCGCTTACATTATAATAAAGGAGTTGTATATCCATATAACTTTCCCCGTTGTTAAGCACACCAACTTCTAAATGCAATCCAAAGAAGTTCACTATATATGGCTAGACCAGCGTTTAACTGCGTACTATTTTCAGCTTTGATTAGACGAACGTTCGACTGCATCCTTTTATTTGCTTTGATTACACCATTGACTGTGGAATGGTTCTGTTACTACATTGAGGTACCGAGGTGCTTTTACTGTCACGTGCATCTCCTCTATCTTTGGCAGGAGCGAATTGGGTTCATGTAGGTGAAGTTCTTCAGTTAATAAATGTCATCGTCCTTATTAATTCCAAGAAACCTACAGCTGTATTTTGATCACCCTGAAATACAATAAAGTGACATAAACATAAACGGTTAAGTTCCCATGCCTCATTTCTAATTCCTCCACCTATAACCAAACAGCGAGAACTGATAATTATTTTTGAATTGTTCATATACGGCTCATTTATAGTGTCACATACTTCAAAAACTCTCTGAATGTGATGTATATGTAATAAACTGAGCTGCAAAAGAAACGCACACTCCAATTTGTTTGAAATGTAAGTGTAACTCACCATTCCATTAAGTTGGAATTGAACTGATGGCGTACAATATGGCGTCACAAAACCATCAACAATGAACCTAAAACATGAATATTGCTCTTAGGCGACATATATTTAAATTCACACACTCACTCAGTGATTTTATTTTAGGATAATGGTTTGGATGTGGTTGATTGTCTTAGTGCTGGCCACTCATGGTGGAAATCGCCATGAAAATATACTCGTCACAATGCTTTATTTGTCATAGGTCCCTCCCGTTCATCTGGCAATTCCGACACATTTGTCACACAACATCATAATTCAAAGAAAACCATAGAAAAGAATCAGTCAGACTAGAAAATTCGGAAACTTTTGGAAGCAGTACACATCAAGAAGATACGATCCGCTCTCAACAGAGATGAAGGATAGTACATTCCCAATGCCTACCATCACTTTGATAAAGTAATCAATAATATTTCTTGTGTACATTATCTGTTTCAATTCAACTATGTACATCAAACCCATCTTTTGTATATACATCCACCTGGCCTCCTATAAATTCTAATTCAGACCTTGTATATCACCCTTCTGGCTTCCAATCAACTTACTCAATCTCTTCTACAAGCGTTGTACATCAACCTCATTTAATATATAAACAACTCATTCCCTATCTACTGTAATAAAAACTCATGAATATATTCTCTCAATTTGTTACTCATGTATCACTTGCTTGACAACGACATTAGAATCTATGTCGAAACGTCGCCTCCACAGAATAAAAGAAGTTGTATATCCAATATACACGTAATTGTCATTATTCTTCATCAACTCAACATCTAAAATGCCCATCAAAGAAACAATTCAATTGGTTGGTGTGATTAAGTTGGTTAAAGAACCACTAAACTTTGTTTTTTGTTACTCTTTTAACCATTACATATGAAAGATGTGTGTTTAGTCTTATGCGGAACACCAAATTTATTCTTTAAAAACTTGTGGTTAATTAATACCGAGCGATTAAAAGTGGCCAAAAAGTCGCCTGCTTCTCTCTCGCCCGCCAACGAAACCACAGACAGGTTACGTAACTCTGTCGCCAGAGCACTGCAGTGACGTCATATGAGGAACGATTTTCAGTTAGTTGTATAGAAAGTGTGTAGCATGCTCATCATTTTGATGATTTTCGACATCAACGACGACATGCCGAATCGTTGCTTTGTCGTCAATTGCTCCTAGGGTCGGGCGATGGTGTCCCCATGCACAGATTTCCACAGGACCCCGCAGTTCGTGCTAAAATGGGTTATGTTTGAGAGCGAAGCGAGTGCTGTGGAAGCTCGCTGAAACGATATCTTACTTGTGTTCAGATCGCTTCACGGAAGTTAAAGAATCAAAACTACTTACTAGTTGAGTAGTAAAATATGTATATGATTGATGACCATAAAGATTTTCCATGACACAACTTGTAACATAACGATTTCTTCCTCGGAAGTGAGGTTGTGGTCGAAGTAACAATAATATTGTAGGTAGTATTATTGATATTGACTCACCTCGCTGCCAGGGAGAGAAATTGTTATGTTATAAGAAGGTCATGCAAAATCCTATTGGCCATCAATAAAATAAATATTTTACTAATAGTAGTAGTTTTGATTTTGTAACTCGGTGAAAACAAACCTAAATAGCATTTATCCACAGACTGGCGGATGTTCCCTGACAGGGCGCCGCATTTTGAAAATCGTAAAGTCTGTTAGAATTAATGAGATTATAGTTTGTTTTCATCAAGTTAGAAAATCAAAACTACTTTCTACTCGTAGTTAAATATGTATTGAATCATAACCAAAAGGATTTTGCATGACACCAAACCTATAACATAACGATTTCTTCCACGGAAGCGAGGTGGGGCCGAAGTCACAATACTGCGCGATAAATTTCTTTGCCACATCTCTACATGGTTAATGTCCACTCACCAGTATGTAGATACTAGTCAATGTGCGTCTTTATATTTGGTCTTATAATCCTAATTAGTTTATTATCATATTTTTATGCATTTTGAAACCAAATAAAAGCCGACGATCTGCTGATACTTTTAGTGAATTTATAACAGAACTGTAATATCTAGACATTTTTATAGTTTGCCAATGTTTTGAATCATAATTCGCACACACATTCTAGTGTATGTTGTCTGTCTCATTACACTTCACGGCGAAAAACAATGGTTCTGTTGAATGCTACTGCACAAATGATCAAAAAACAAAATGCAAAATATTAAAATTAAAACAGATTAAAGTTATAGGAACAATATCAGGCCATTACCCTTGTTTGAGGAATGTATCCATCAATATCCACAAAACTGTTCCAAAATGATGTCTTTGAACAGTTTAATATACGAAAAGTGATAAATCTTTTCAGGTATTGGTGTATAGTCTCATTGGTCACCCAAGATAGCACACCTGTCAACCAATTGCATAATGTCCGCCTTCATTAAAACAGTAATTTTGTTAGCCAATCATACAAATCAATCAATGTATTGCCGGTTAATCCTTTGAAAGAAGGACGTTGTTTTTACGCAGACACCGACACGGCAGAGTGTATTCAGTATAGATTAGTAAATTCCACATACATAAACACTACCTTTTGACAATTCCGCTGTGTAAGATAAAAGTAATTAATCAATCAGCGTGTTATCGGTTAATCCCTTTGATCGATGTTTATAATGTTGAATATTTACTCCAGACACAAGAAATGCCAAATGGGAACCTTTGTCGGGTAATCTAAGTGTTACCACTAATTATACCTGTTATAAATTCATTAACTGACCATCAAGTGAATGATGACAAATAACATGTGTAGGTTTATACCACCTAACACGGGTTACAACAAGGGAGTATTAATTGCTGTATTGCATGTGAAAACTTATGGGCCGACACTGTTTTGAGAATACAAACAGATTTTTACATGACATGATTAAATATCGAGGTAAAAAAACACAGAAATGGGATCAATTTGGATCAGTCATTATACAAATAGGGCCTAACGACACCAATCAATTGTGACAGAAGCGTCTATGAAAACAAACAGGAAATCGGAAACTAGGCAAAGCAGGAGACAAAATTAAATGCCAGTAGATTGTGAGAACATATAGCTTTCATTTTCCACAACAATTGTCACGATTTCAGGTTTATACAAACCTGTAAACTAGATACTTTACCCCCTAAAATGTAGATGAATTCTGCATCGGCCCTCAAAGTTATTCCTCATATGACGTCACAGAGTCGCGCCGCTCTGATTGGTTGAAATTTCGTTCGCGGGTGGGAATTGTGCACTGTTGTCAAAAAGGTCGATTTAAGTCAATTAAAGGTCGAAATGAGTAGTTTTAATGATGGGGTTTCATTTATAACGATGCCAGTTAGGGATTTATGTATTTTTACCCCTAGGGTTTATGTGACCTTTAAGACAATTCTAATCCAGTTACTTATGTCAAAAAATATGTAATTCCTTAAATCACATCACAAAATGAACGTTTCCGTTATTTCACGATATGACTATTGCATACGTGCAAATTGCAAAGGAAAGTCTACATCTCTGTTAGATGTTTTCTAAACGTCAAGTCATACACCGCCATTCGTGGGCAAGAACATTACTGAAAACCATTTGATACTATCCAGAAAGTACCATGGCGACTAAGCTCCCGTTTGTAGTCGATCATGCGCAGACAGCACTGAATTGTGGGTAATATCGCTTTCTCGCTCTATCGCTTTCTCGCTTTCTCGCTCTATCGCTTTCTCGCGCAATGATATCGCTTTCTCGTCTTGTGCTATCGCTTTCTCGTCTCGTGCTATCGCTTTCTCGTCTCGCGCTATCGCTTTCTCGTCTCGTGTTATCGCTTTCTCGTCTCGTGCTATAGCTTTCTCGTCTCGAGATATCGCTTTCTCGTCTCGTGATATCGCTTTCTCGCTTTCTCGCCTCCGAATTTTAAGGCGAGAAAGAGATGGCCCTAATCAGCCACCATAAAAATGGGCTTCACACATTGTATCCATGTGGGGAATCGAACCCGGGTCTTCGGCGTGACGAGCAAACGCCTTAACCACTAGACTACCCTGAGTTGTTGAAGACCAATTCTAACAACGACAGTACGAAACACCAGCTTGAAGTCTTGTAATGCTGCCGCTGAATTTTCTGAACGAGCGTTGACTCTGTTCAAGACTCTCATATGTTTTTAAATAACTGAAGGATCTGTTGGTGCGTGTGATCTTCACGGGCTACAATGACGGATGACACAGCGAACAAACACTTTAAGGATAACATCCCACTTTTGTGTATTTCAGAGTTTCTCTCAGCGGTTAGAAAGACTCAACAACATACTCTCCTCGTGACAACTGGGCATATATACCGGTGTCTCGGGAACTACCACCGCTACACTGGCCTGCAAGACATTGCTACAGTGAACAAGCCTAACCGTGTCCAACTAGACACCAAACACAGGCAAGTATATATGAGAGTGACTGAGTCACATTGGCAGTATTTCACCCATATACATTCATGAGATAAACCGAGAATAACAAAACCCGTGGACAAGTGACAGTGAGTGAGAATAGTCTTACGCCGTTTTTAGCAATATTCCAGCAATGTCACGGCTGGGAACACAAGAAATGGGCTTCACACATTGTACCCATGTGGGGAATCGAACCCGGGCGTGACGAGCGAACGCTTTAACCACTAGGCTACCCCATCGTTACCACAAGGGACAGTAAAAACCAGAACACGACAGATATAGATGTAAAACTAGCATGCAAATCCATAGACAATATTAATTAGATACTGATCAAAACACACAAACAAGCTTGACGCACGTACGCCCTTGGCGATTGTGCAATTGCAAAACATATTTACACAAACAATCTAATTTCATTTAAAAGCCCAATAATCAACTGACAACTATCATGATCAAAACACACACACACATCGCACGCATGCACGCGCACACGCACACACACACACACACACACTTTATATAAATAGTCAAAGTCATTTAATCCTGCCTCAGGGGTGGTTGGGTAGCCTAGTGGTTAAAGCGTTCGCTCGTCACCCAGAAGGCCCGGGTTCGATTCCCTACATGGGTACAATGTGTGAAGCCCATTTCCGGTGTCCCTGCCGTGATATTGCTGTAATATTGCTAAATGCGGCGTAAAACGCAACTCACTCGTTCGAATTCTAGTTACTTCTACATTATGGGGTGGACAGAATCTCCTGGGTGTGTTTAATACATGTGAAGCTGTATTTATGTGTGAGATGCACATTATATATTATGTCTGTATGTATTCGTGAGTACTTGTATTACACGTGTATAGGTATTGATAACGTGCTTGACTCCAGGTACATCTTGTGGACGGAGAAGAACTCGGATACCCTGTACAGGTTGTCGTATATTCGTAAAAGTCCGTCGGAGGTGGTGAAGAAACTCAAACAACTGGGAGGATTCAGCTTTGACCCAAAAGGTTGGTTTTGTTGGTTTTGTTTGTTTGTTTGTTTGTTTTGGGGGGTTATTTTGTTGTTTAACGCCACAGTCACCAATATTCCTGCTATATGGCGGCGGTCTGTAAATAATCGAGTGTGATTTCTTGGTAAATGTTTGGTTTGTTGTTTAACGCCGCACTCCTGCTATATGGCGGCGGAATCTGGACCAGAAAATCCGGTGATCAACAGTTATACGCAGAAATCAGAAAACACAAGTCATGACAATATACCTGTATCTGGTTAAAACCTGAATACGGGATGAAGAAAAATTGATAAAATATTACATACATGCATGGAAAAGCACTTTTTTATAAGCTATCTTGTTGACAACGCTGTGTTTCAGGAACGTTGTACTATTGCGGGCCGTCACCCAGAATGTACTTTGCACGAGCGCCCCGCCCTCTTAGGTATTAAAGACGAATGCCTTGACATTGCCGTAAGTGGGCATGGTGCTACCTATGCTCTCTTAAGAAAACCGTAAGTAAGATTACTGGCAAACAAGGATAAGTTGGACCTGCGCAGAGAACGCGTTTACGAGAAGTAGGCGGTGCACGGCAATGAGCAATAAGCAAGTTTGTGAAAGGTAGAGCAGATGTAGGCTAGTGCACGTGCATTACATGACTATGAAATTGATTCCGCGCGTAGCTGCACACGCCTTGCTCATAAGACTCTCACGTCGGTGTAGCAAGTCGCACTACACTTGATCGCGGAAAACCTCGGGCCCCTTCCTTCGCTAACAATGGCAAGCGCCAGTGGGCGGCACTCGTACATGCTAATACGGGTCAATTGTCAGGTCGGTGCTCAACTTATCCTTGTTTGCCAGTAGTTTCTTCTTTCTGTTTGCATTTTTTTCATTTGTACTTTTTTAGGTTAATTTTATGTAAAGAACTGTTTGTTTATTTGGCTTTTTGTGTGCATGTTTATTCACCCAATTGTTTACATAATGACAAGCGTTTTTTGTAGTGTAACCGACAGCTGAATTTTTGCTGTTGAAATGACAACACTATAACATGTCGTCTTATTTCATGTATTACTATCGGAAAAAAGTGACTGTGCATAACAAAATTGCATAAAGAAAAGGTTATTTGAAAAGTTATGAAAATAACCCTAAATAAACATGTAGCAAAGCATTTTGCATGGAATTTGATGAGACGTATCACGCGCAGCATGTGCACCTTTTGCATGCTTCTTGACACACACCTGATATTGGTAATTGAAGAACGGTCGATTATTCTCTGGCCTCTGAATGTTGTGGAAAACACGTAAATTTCACCTAAACTACGCCATGCGTTGGCTTACAGAAAATAAGCGTCTCCGCACTGTGGTTATGCTGGAGACTGGAAGGGCCCAAAATGAGGTGGGCAGACATTTTGGTGTCCATAGAAACACGATCTCATCTCTATGGAGACGCTTCCAACATAACGGGAACACGAGAGATTTGCCTCGAACCGGTCGTCCACGCATGACGTCACGTCAGCAAGACAACCACATTCGGCTGACCCATCTGAGGATTCGATTCCAGACTGCCAGTCCAATTAGTTCCAGGACTGTACGGAACCGCCTGAGGGAGCATAATATCCGGAACCGACGGCCTGCAATGCGTCTAATTTTGCGTCAACGTCACCGACAGGCACGACAGTAATTACGGTACAGGAGACAAGATGGGGATGGTGTTTTGTTCACTGACGAGTCGACATTTCTGTTCAGGTGGCAGGGCAAGGGTGTACAGACGGCGAGGTGAGCAGTATGCTGACGCGTGCTTTGTTCAACGTCGACAGTTTGGTGGCGGGGCGTTGTGGTATGGGGGTCATCACATGTGAGGGACAGAATCATTGTCATTGTCAATGGCAATCTGACAGGTCCTCGATATAGGGATGAGGTCATTTGGCCTTATGTGCAGCCGTTCATTCAAGGACACCTATAACTTCACGCTTCAGCAAGATAATGCCCGTCCACATGTCGCTCGTGTTGTGACAGATTTCCTGAGACAATAGAACATTCCGGTACTGCCCTGGCCAGCTATTTCTCGGGACCTGTCCCCTACCAAGCACGCTTGGGATGAAATGGAGAGACGTTTACGTCAAGCCCAGAATCAGCCATTGACGTTAACTGAATTGGAACAAGCGTTGGTTCAGACATGGAACAACATTCCCCAAGCTTTCTTCAATCGCTTACTGTCGTCTATGCGTCGTTGTTGTCAGGCCTGCCAATGGTGGACACACACGATACTGAATTTGTGAATTGACTTTTGACACCTTCAAAGGCGTATCACGCTGCCTGGTGTCGAATCATACAGATTTCGATATTATCCTATCAACAGTAAAACAATGATTACGGAAAACAACCCAAATCATGTATCTTTTTGCAGTAAAAAATGGAATAACATCAAATAATGCACAGTTACTTTATTCCAGTAGTATATATTTAGCATGGCAATTTGTATCTTGCTCGGTGCATCTTCTCATCACTCTTCTCATCAGTTATATCACCCATTTGGTGTTCAAAGCGGGTTCAAATATGTCAAATGATAAACTGTTGAATGTTGTATGATGCGCATAAAAATAATATATACATTTAAACAACAGGGAACTGGCTGTGATTTGGAAAAGCGATCCCACGAAAACGTTTCGTTATGCCTTGCCACGCGCAGTTTACAGAGGAGGTCTAAAGGTGAGGAGACATGAAAGCTTGATCTCAAAATCTGTCGCATGTCAGGTGTTAGTATTTTTCAATTTCTAATGGAATTAAGATAAACCTTATTTTTTTCTCTCAAAATAAAAGAGCTGGCTGAAAATATCGATAATCGCAAAAATTGTCCACAGCAAAAAAAGTATTTAGGATTATCGATATGAAAATAGTGTCATCGACATTATTTCGTTCATAACTATTGTGACAGAATCATTTTACTCACAAATTAAGTTAAGTTTTTATTCATGGGATCCCTCTTATGCTAGGGGCGGTGTTTTGGTTAGTAACCATGCACAAACAGGTCACCTCTCACCAGTGGTGGGAAATATAGTCATTTCTTTTAGACTTCGTATCTTATCGATATTTATCCATAGTTGATCGATATTTAGTTAACGATTATCCACCCCTCTCATCTATATCGATAGATATATAGCCCTACAAAATACCACTGATACAGTGTAAATAAGGTTCGTTGACGTTTTATCATCTGATATGCCAATTTTAGACACGCTTGAATTCAAAAGAAGTTGTAAAACATCGTTTTTCACTAAAATTGACATCAGTCATGTATATAAGTGAAGGAACTCTTATAAGTAACTCGAGGACTTTCCAACGCCACATGCGGGTATCCCTAAATAATCACATATCCGTGAAGATCCGGGTAAAAATTAGTCATCAGTAAACCTTGCTTGTCGTAAGAGGCGACTAACGGGATCGGGTGGTCAGGCTCGCTGACTTGGTTGACACATGTCATCTTATCCCATTTGCGTGATCTATGCACATGCTGTTGATCACTGGATTGTCTGGTCCAGACTCAATTATTTATATACCGCCGCCATGTAGCTGGAATATTGCTGAGTGCGGCGTAAAACAACCAGCCAACCACCCAAACCCTCAAAAATCACAATCGTGGGGAAACAGTTAGGGCTATTTGGTTTGAATGCGATGAGTATTCTTTTACTCCAGAGTCAGCCATGTGGTCCCTGGTATATCAACGTATCCTGATTCACAAAGCGTTCGTAACGTTACGACCTGCTGTAACTCAATACCACTTGCTGGTAGAACACCTAAGTGGACGAGTTGCACGTGTGAAATTGAAATTTCACTACACACGCTTGTTGATTACCTGGCTGTTCTACCAGCAAGTGGTCCCTCTCGTAAAAAATAGCAGAACGTGACAACTAAATAATGATCATTTGTTAAACAACTTTTTTATTCGGGTGTCGAAAATTATGAGACAAATCATCAGAGTTGGTCTGTTGATTTCATGTGGCTGTGCAATATTTGGCTTTGTTGCAATTATTAGATTCTTTGTTCGTGAGCAATTAATCGGTCTCAAATGAAATCAAACGGACTGTAAATAGTCAGTGTCGTACATGATCAGTCTCGTTTTAACTGTCTGTAACAACTAATCTACGTCTAAACTGTCTGTAACAACTAATCTACGTCATAACTGTCTGTAACAACTCATCTACGTCTTAACTGTCTGTAACAACAAATCTCCGTCTTAACTGTCTGTAACAACTAATCTCCGTCTTAACTGTCTGTAACAACTAATCTACGTCTTAACTGTCTATAACAACTAATCTACGTCTTAACTGTCTGTAACAACTAATCTACGTCTTAACTGTCTGTAACAACTAATCTACGTCTTAACTGTCTGTAACAACTAATCTACGTCTTAACTGTCTGTAACAACTAAACTACGTCTTAACTGTCTGTAACAACTAATCTACGTCTTAACTGTCTGTAACAACTAATCTACGTCTTAACTGTCTGTAACAAATAATCTACGTCTTAACTGTTTGTAACAACTAATCTACGTCTTAACTGTCTGTAACAACTAATCTACGTCTTAACTGTCTGTAACAACTAATCTACGTCTTAACTGTCTGTAACAACTAATCTACGTCTTAACTGTCTGTAACAACTAATCTACGTCTTAACTGTCTGTAACAACTAATCTACGTCTTAACTGTCTGTAACAACTAATCTACGTCTTAACTGTCTGTAACAACTAATCTACGTCTTAACTGTCTGTAACAACTAATCTACGTCTTAACTGTCTGTAACAACTAATCTACGTCTTAACTGTCTGTAACAACTAATCTACGTCTTAACTGTCTGTAACAACTAATCTACGTCTTAACTGTCTGTAACAACTAATCTACGTCTTAACTGTCTGTAACAATCTACGTCTTAACTGTCTGTAACAACCAATCTACGTCTTAACTGTCTGTAACAAATAATCTACGTCTTAACTGTCTGTAACAACTAATCTACGTCTTAACTGTCTGTAATAACTAATCTACGTCTTAACTGTCTGTAACAACTAATCTACGTCTTAACTGTCTGTAATAACTAATCTACGTCTTAACTGTCTGTAACAACTAATCTACGTCTTAACTGTCTGTAACCACTAATCTACGTCTTAACTGTCTGTAACAACTAATCGACGTCTTAACTGTCTGTAACAACTAATCTACGTCTTAACTGTCTGTAACAACTAATCTACGTGCTAACTTACGTAAGGTTGTTGTTACAGACGTTCTAAAGAACGTGTTCATATATGGTGTAAAACAACATTCACTCACCTCACGTTTCTCTTTCAGATTTTGGAATAGGTCGGTCGGAGGAATCAGTGTCATGTTGTTTATGCAACTGCAGGTATTAAATACGAAAAAAACAATACTTCTCTTCTTTCTCAAGTTCACCAGCACGACACTGCAACACACAGATTCACCCGCATCCATAAGTGAGTATGGTTTTACGCCGCTTAGCAATATTCCAGCAATATCACGTCGGGGGACACCAGAAATGGGCTTAACACATTGTACCCATGTGGGGAATAGAACCCTGGTTTTCAGCGTGACCAGCGAACGCTTTAACCACAAGGCTACCCCACCGCCCCGCGATTCATATGATACAATGATCTTGAATGCGACCTTAACCTTGAATTACCCTCGCGTCACCTATGAGTATCAGTTACAAACCTTGACGTTGGCCAGTGAAGATCCGGGTTAGAATTGGTCTTCTTCAGTAAACCATGCTTGTCGTAAGAGGCGACTAACAGGATCGGTTGGTCAGGCTCGCTGACTTGGATGACACATGTCATCGTATCCAAGTTGCGTAGATCGATGCTCATGCTGTTGATCACTGGATTGTCTGGTCCAGACTGGATTACCGTATTTCCTCTAATAAGCGCCGAGGCTAAAGCAGCTCACTAACAATTACGGTAATTACACCCAGTACGCGTAAAAGCGGCGGGCCTCTAATAAGCGCCGGGTCTGGAAGACCGTTGAAAAAATAATCGTCCGGGCGCTTATTAGAGGAAAAACGGTATTTACAGACCGCCTCCATATAGCTGGACGTTAAACTAAGCTCACCTACTCACCCAATTCGTGACCACCATCGTTCAGTCATCTGGTATTACATCCAAACCTGTACAAAGGATTACGATCAATTTTGGTATGTTGATTTGTTCATCCGATCAAATCAATGTTTTTGTTTTGTTTTTTGGCTCAAAGGAGAATCAGCAACTATTACTACAAACAAACCCAAGCATTCACGTAGGACCTTTAAGATGAATAGACTGGGCCATCATCTTGACCAAACTGAGCCCTACAGCTCTTCTTGGTGTTAATCAACTCATCACTTTGACGTTAATGACGCTTAGGTGATAGTGGCAACCCTAATCCTTCCACAGAGAACACGCCTGGTATGTTTGTTGTTTAATGCCGCACTCCAGCTATATGACATTATAGAGTTTAGACAAGATAATCTGGTGTCTGACATCCCGTTAGTCACCTCCTACGTTGGTATGAGTTGAGTTGAGTTGGGTTTTGCGTCACATCGGCATTATTCCAGCCATATAGTGACGAGAACAACTTTGCATTAATAAACATTGTAAGTACATACTCGAAATGAGTTTTATTTCAAAAACATATATTCATTACATTGTCATTTAAAAGCAGAAACAGTCATAGCACCAAATTTAAAGGCAGGCAATTTGTTAGTCACATTTTACAGTTACAATTTATGATAGTCACATTTCACAGTTACAATTTATGATACAGATCAACTTCCCTCAGGTAGTTCACTATCAGATGAGCGCTCACGCGGGAGAACAGATCTTTCAGATTTGTTGCATCATAATGTGAGTCCCTTGCAGACGATAAGTCCACGCATTCAAGCAGAATATGCTTGATGGTCAAAACCTCATCGCAAGAGACACACATTGGGGGTCCATCCCCATCCGTTTTCAGCAGATAGTCATGAGTAAACCGACTGTGGCTGGTTGGTTTGTATTTAACGCCGCACTCAGCAATATTCCGTAAATAATCAAGTCTGGACCAGACAATCCAGTGATCAGTGGCGCGTGGTCCTGTACATAGAGCTCAGGTCACAAATCAGTTGAAGTCAAGCAACGTCGAGCACGGAGAATCCTTGGATGGTGACTCCTGCGAGTTTCTAGGATTTCGGTCCTGCCCCACAATGAAACACATGTGATGCACGTGGTCTCGCCTTAGGCAAGTGAGTTTGTTCAAAATCTCTGTTCACCAAGCAGAAAAATGGGTACCCGGTGGGATAAGTCATGTGACTATAACCTTCCAGCACCTCACAGGCAGCTTGGGTTATCCCGGGTAATAATAATCAGATTGTAACAAACGTAGCGCTTTGAGCATGGACTAATGCATGGAGTCAGGCGCTCTACATATACATAGTCTGTATTATTATTATCAAAATCTTGAGCATCAATCAACGTAATTGGAGAGAGCGAGTGAGTTTAGTTTTACGCCGCACTCAACAACATTCCAGCTATAAGACCAATTCTAACCCGGATTCACCTCCTACGACAAGCATGGGTTGCTGAAGACCAAGTTAAACCGGGATCATGTTGGATGGATCCCCCATGTAAACCAACCACGTCATGACCCAGTCCCCAACATTAATATTGACGGCATATTGACAAGTACTTTCTTGTATTGGTGGATGTGATAAAACTGTATGAAACCGATTGTAGTGTCAAAGAACAGCGTGTTTACATCAAATATTTATGTGTTTTAAATCAACTTGAAGTTTCAGACTGACATATTTTCCTTTGACGTTGAAAGACATTCCTGCACATGAAGCCCTCCCTTGTGTTCACATTTCAAAACTTTAGATACAATCGAACATATTTTTTTTCTTCTTTCAAGGTATAAGTAACCATTTTATTCAAGCAAAGTTTGATAACGTTATATTTGTAAAATACAATTTTCAAGTCTGCGCTTTCTTTTAAATTAGCTGGGCCGTGTACACATAGGTGAAGATTCTTAAACCTAATTTCAACTCACCTTGCTAGTTTTGAGCCAATGTGCATTCGCGCGTAGTACAGCGAGTGGGTGAGTGAGTTTACCTATATGGCGGCGGGCTGTAAATAATTGAGTCTGGACCAGACAACCCAGTGATCAACAGCATGAGCATCGATCTACGATGTTGGGATACGATGCGATGACATGTGTCAAGTAAGTCAGCGAGCCTGATCACTCGATCACGTTAGTCGCTTCTTACGACAAGCGTGGGTTACTGAAGATCAATATTCTAACCCGGATCTTCTCGGATTTCGCGTAGTACAGTCACATATCCAATTAAAATGGCAGCTTTTAGAAACATGAGAGCAGTAACACATGGCGGACACGTTTCAATTGTTTTAAAAATTTGGTTTGTGTCTTTGTTTCACACTCAGCAACTTTGTAAGGTGCAAAGAAGAAATCCTTTCAGCAATGATTTACTGGAATAAAGTGCTGATGAGGATGTCCTTTTAGCAGTAGAAAATGTTAACACCACTATTTAGAAACTTGCATTCTCACATGTGTTATATACGTTGTATATAAACTGACGAAAAAAAAAGTACACACCCGGTGCTTTTAGATTACTTTCCAAAGAGCGAGGTAAATGTTTTGAAAAGAGTTTTTACAGTGATATATAAGTCACAGACTTTCCTTATATGTTGCCAAAACACCCCAGATATCAAGCCCAATTGCGAAGTTGCCAGTCAAAATCACAACACTTTTCAAATAATCCCAAAACACCAGGTGTGTGCTTTCTTTTGTACGGCAGTTTATAATGGATTTCTATGGCGCCTGGTATCCAACTCGAAGCTGTTCGACGGCGCATCACAAAGTCTACCCGGATAACCCGAGCTGCCTGTGAGGCGCTAGAAGGTTATGGTCACATGACTTATCCCATCGGGGACCCATTTCTGCTTGGTGAACAGATACAATTTTCAACAAAGTCACTTGCCTAGGGTACGACATGTATCACATGTGCTTCGTTGTGGGGGAGGACTAAAGTCCTAGAGACTCTCAGGAGTTAAGCTGTCTATAAGGGTCACCCATCCAAGGACTCCCCACGTACATCGTTGCTAAACCTCAACTGAGCTGTGACCTGAGCTGTATGCACAGCACCACACAGCACCACATATACAGCAACGTACTGCAGTATAAGTCTGCCGTACATCGCCGACGACGACCTTTTCAGCGGACAACCGTGTTATTTGGGTTTGAAGAGGTCGTCGTCGGCAATGTTCTGCAGACATATACCCCTGGTACGTTCCTGTATATAGAGAAATGTACCCTAAACAAAGTCAAAATACAGAAACGTATCCAGTACCCTAAACGGCGGACGAGTCCATATTCGTCAGAAAGGAACCAACACCATGTGGACTTGTTCCCGTTCGCCTGAGTGCGATTGGTTGCAGAGCATGATGGGGGCGCGGTGGGCGAGATGGCTAAGGCGCCAGGCTAGTGATCCAGCGAGGTTTAGGTGTCGGGATCGAGCCCACTTAAAAGAACCCACGAATTCGTTGGTATATGACCACATGGTGGCCACATGAATACTTGCAAAAACCTAGTTGTGGGTACAGCAACGTGCAGTAAACTTGGACAAAGTACTGTGACTATGTGTCCCAGTCCACCCAGCTGTGAATGGGTACCTCGTTAGGATGAGAAAGCCACAATAACTCAGTGTGTCTAGTGGCTGCAAGTGTTGTATACTCCCCAGGGAGTTGAGAATGATAATACGATGTGCCATTGAGATTGACCTCCAATGATCGAGGGAACAAATACCAGCGCCTTGAGCATGGCAGTTGCCTGGATATGTGCGCTATATAAATATCCTATAATTATATTATAATAATAATAATGATGAATGTGTAAACATTCAGAATCATATGAAATGCAGGAATACTTTACCGGCATATCTTACTTCGTAATTTCATGTGCCAAAAATATTTGGTTTGGTTCACAGTTGCATGGCCGGTGGTTATATAGCCGCAATGTAACGTTGTATCGGTTCTGCTTACGCGGCTATATAACCACTACTATACGTCCCCAATTCGTCAAACACAGTACAGTTATCCCCATTCTAATTCAACTCGTTTTACGCTGTTTTTTCGTGGGGGAAATCCATAATTTAAACCAGGTCAAAGTTCCTCTAGGTCAAAGGTTAATCATATCACTCCTTGAACCACTCTCCTACCCAGAGTTCCATGCGGCAAGCCAGCATAGTACCTCTGCCACAGGCCAGAAAAATGTGACGATTCGTCACATCTTGCACCGTCCATTCAATATAATGTACAGATTACTTTTACTCTTTTATTTTTGACGAGTGTACACATATAACTAAACATCTTTAGTAGAATGGTTTAGTTTCACTGAGAAAATATCCAAAAACATGTAACACTATTTCGATTTGCGTAGCGATCCTTTGTTTATATAGGTTGTACGGCTCCACGTGCTGTCATCGAAGCTGATGGAGAGCAAACGATGCAGCCAGTTTGATATCTAAATATGTACTGTCATAGACCTTACTGTCGCAGTTGTGGAAGAATATATATGTAACAATGTAAAACAATATGAAGAGAGCGCCGAAAAGCTTTCGTGAGTCCAGTCTCTTCTTATTATGAATATGCGCGTTTGTTTACAAACAAGAGAAAAGTCCGGTCGCGTGATATGCAAATTAGCCTGTGGCAGTGATGTTATGTTGGTCATCGCTGTGCCGGAGTGTGTCCTTGAACTTACACCATCGCCAGAAAAAGGAGTTCCCTTTGCAGACTACACACGTTTATTATGTGCACGCTGACTAAATCTAACAATGATGAATAGATCATAGTATTATAGATAAAATGGACGGAATTATGATGAAACCGCCCTCTAGTTACAGAAATGAGCGGCCCGGTGATTCCTCAACTGCGGGCCATTATCAGTTCTGTTGTCAAATGACGTCACAGCAGGTGACGTCACGCTCCATAATGACGTCATAATCTTGTTTCATGATCTAACGGTGTTGGGGCAACAATGATACTGTTTTGTCTTTTTTAAAACAAATTCCAGCCATTTTAGCTGGATAGGGGAGTTAACTGACCAATGGCTTCTGCAAATGATGTCCAATGTCCTTCAAAACAGCGTTACCCCAAAAGTGTAGGGATACATTCAAAGGTTTTCGTTAATCGGTTTTCAAATTGCGACCGTATAATTGCGACGGTCGGAAATTTATAACGTTGACCAATCAGAACTCGTATTACATGATTGCATGACGTCGCGCAGCTATACTCCTGTCATGTGGGGAATCGAACCTGGGTCTTCGGAGTGACGAGCGAACGCTTTAACCACTAAGCTACTCCACCGGCTGGTAGACAACCAGACAATCAAGTGACAAAACAAAATTGTGTTGTTTGTTGCCGCAAATAGTAATAGTAATCGTAATAGCAATAGTAATAGCAATAGCAATAGCAATAGTAATAGTAATAGTAATAGTAATAGTAATAGTAATAGCAATAGTAATAGTAATAGTAATAGTAATAGTAATAGTCCGCTTATATGGCGCTCATATCCAGGGAGAATACAGCCATGCTGCCGGATAGACGCAATGAACTAAACACTCACATTGCCAGAACATCCTCACGGGTACCAATTTTACAGGTGAACTGAGACAATGTGGATCTAAGTATTTTGTCCAAGGATACTTCACAAATGTGCCCACCTCAGGACCCGAACCTTGGTGCCTCCACCGGGGATCGAACCCAAGCCTTCAGCGTGATAGGCAGACGCCTTATCTATTTGCCGGCGGTCTGTATTACTCGAGTCCGGAACAGACAATTCAGTGATCAACAGCATAAACATAGATCTACGCATTTGGGAACCGATGACATGTGTCAACCAAGTCAGCGAGACTGACAACTGGATCCCGTTAGTCGCCTCTAATGACAATCATCTATTGCTGGAGATCAACTCTTACCCGGATCTTTACGGGTGAACGAAGTGATATGACACTACACACAAGTCATCGTATCCTAACTTCGTAGATCGATGCTCTTTCTGTTGATCACCGGATTGTCTTGTCCAAACTCGAATATTTACAGACCGCCGCCACATAGCTGGAATATTGCTGAGTGCGGCGTGAAACAACAAACCAACCAATCATCACTCGCCGAACAGACCGTTAACCAAAACAAGAAAATCAGCTGTACATTGGAAAAGTTGGTTATGAATTATTTTCATTGAATATTTAATATGATTCTCATAAACCCTTCTCTTTCAGTAATATATTATTCACACCCTGCCAATTTGGTAGAGCGCTATCGGCGTGTGAAATCGCCCTGGCCGTATCTCTCGTAGATTACGCTGACAAGGCAAACATGGACATTGACTCATTGATTCTACGCGAGTCTCTTGTACAGGGAATGCTATTTACTTCCATTTGCAAACATGGCGTTAGAAACATGGCTCATAGTTTTTGTAGTTGTTTGCATCGTACGCGGGGACTGTTACATAAGAAATACGCACCTAAAACGCATCAGAAATGGAATGTCAAACGGATCTGTGTCTTCAGCTGCATGTGGTACCGAGCTTGGCTGTTTAACAGAGACTTTGACGAAGGAAGAGGACATACATTTGTCTATGGTCATACAGTGTAACTGCCAAAGCCTTGGCACTGATCTCTACAAGAAGACTCGATGGAAAGTGATACATGAGAAGGAAGGATCTTACTCGCAGGTGAAGAATTCGGGCTAAACATGTTCGAAATAACACATGAATGTTTAGATGAAGATCTAAGTTTCAATAAGTAGGCAAATTATTGTTTTTGGAAACCAAAACTCATTCTTTATAGGTTCTGTTTGTTGTTTAAACCGCGCTCAGCAATATTCAAGCTAGATGCTGGCGGTTTGTAAATATTCCAGCTAGATGCTGGCGGTTTGTAAATATTCCAGTCAATCCAGGGGTTGACGTCATGAGCATCGACAATTGGGAGGTGAGGACATGCATCAGTCGAATCTTTAGTCGCCTGTTAGGGACAAGTAGGAGGTGAAGAAAATGAATTCTAACTCGATTTTTACGGGTCCATTATTGTCAGGGTCCATTATTGTCAGGATGCGAGGACATGCACCAGTCGAATCTTTAGTCGCCTCTTAGGGACAAGTAGGAGGTGAAGAAAATGAATTCTAACTCGATTTTTACGGGTCCATTATTGTCAGGTCAGTCGACGTGTTCAGTTCGAAATAGTTTAAAAGTATGAGGTCAATGTCTATTGAAACTAACCAAGCATGGTCAAGTGTTGGAAATATAAAACATATCTGTACCTAGAACACCTAACGTTGAGGAAGGCATCGTCATCGTGTAGGAAATATAACTTTGGAACGCGGGTAAATGTCTGTTAATGTCGAACCTTTACAAATCGAGTTCAGGAGGCCAGAAGCAAAGAATAACGTTCCCGTCAACCCAGCATAATAGGTGTGGGTGGTTCACAGTAAATAATGGTTGTCTTGTATTGCTGAACCTGTTAGAATTGGCCTTCTGTAACCGATGCTCGTCGTAAAAGACGACTAACTGGATCGGGTGGTCAGACACGTTGACTTGGTTGACACATGTCATCGTATCCCAGTTGGGTAGATATATGCTCATGCTGTTGATCACTGAATTGTCTGGACTCGATTATTTACAGATTATTTCCATATAGCTGGGATATATACGGCGTTTAACGACAAACAAACAAACATTTATTGCTGCCATACATGTTGCTACCGGTCATCAGTCGTAACGCAGGCTACAATTTCAGGTTCCTCAAAACACCTATAGTGGGCGTGATGCAGAAACAGATGTGTTTAGCTACATCAACGGCACCAGAGTAAACACTACAGGGGGAAAGTTGAACAAGGACAGCATGGTTCAGACTGCAAAGCTGCTTTCGGACACTGTGCCTTCAGTCCGCAGGCAATCTACTGTTGGTGATGACATGAGGTCATTCAGAGCGGACACAACTACTGTTGGTAAGACCAATCTGGAATCGTCGTCTCAAAGGTATAGTCCCAAGCAGCATGCAACAGCTGCCGCAAATTCATCTAATTTCACTGTGCCTTCAGTCCGCAGGAAATCTACTTTTGGTGGTGTCATGGCTTTCAGCGGACACAACAACTGTTGGCAAGACGAATCTAGAATCGTCATCTCAAAGGGATATTACGTTCAAGCATGCCACAGCAACTGCTGCCACAAGTTCGTCTGAGGGTAGAATCTTTTCAACTCAAGCGCCCGAGCCACAACCAGGTCACTACCCATAACCCACCCCACCCCCCCCGCATCCCCCACACACACCTCGGAGTCACCAATTAAATCACCATTTAACTCAAATGGAGTTAAATAATTATGAAAATTCGAAATTGTAGAAATGTGTGTTTCAGTAACTATAAACTGTAGTTACAATTAAATATTTATTGAATAGGAGGTAGCCTCGTGGTTGAAATGTTAACTCAAGGTCAGGGTTCGATTCCTTGATAACATACAATTTTCGTTTCTTCTGTTTTGCCGCCCTTGTAATATTGCAGGGTGAAATGTTAAAATTAGTCTAAAACCATACCGATGTACATTAAAATAGCAAAACCATACACAGTTGTCATTACATTTCCTGTTTTAAGAATTGTTATGTATTTATTTTCATAAAAAGAGCAAATACTGGGTCTGATGCCAAAGTACCTATGACCAGAAGCTGTAGTTGTCATATCTTAACTCACGTTAAACGGATCCTTAAGCGGAACTTTAATAACAAACCTATAACGCTATTTCTGCCTTTTTGTAAGTAAAAAATGTCAAAGATTTTCCTCATGGTTATGACTTCCTGACACTACCTACTTCATAACATGACAGGGCGGTGGGGTAGCATGGTGGTTATTGATCAAAGTGTTCTCCTGTTACGTTGACGATTGAGTGAGTGTGGTTTTACGCCGCTGTTAGGAATTGTCCAGCAATACCACGGCAGATGACACCAGAAATGAGCTTCACACATTTCGCCCATGTGGGGAATCGAACCCGGGTGTTCTGGGTGACGAAAAATGCTTTAACCACCTAGCTACCCCATCGCATGGGTTTGATTCTCCACATAAGTACGATGTGTGAAGCTATTTCTTGTATCTTTAAAAGCGGAGTAACACATGCTCACTCACTGTTTTAACGGTAGATTTGATAGTTAGAATTTTGAACCAGAACTTTGCTTCTTTTCATACAGAACTATGAATGCATTAATATTGGAACACAAATTCTTTTCAGAAGTCGCAGATGTCCCTCATGGGAAGGATTTCTTTATCGTCAAAGACCTGGACATGAAGCGAGTGTACATCTACACTCTACCAAACAATACGTACTTTGGCTATCAGGAGCTTCGTGTTGACGGGAACGTTACTGCCATAGAGATCTGCTTCCCTAACCACACACTACAATGGTTTTTATACGATGGGCGGACTTGTTTCACCAACCACTCGGGATGGCAGTGCTCAGACAAAGATAAAGCACTGAGTATGTTGAAATTATTTTTGCAGTACGAACATAAAGTAAGCTTGTGTAGACCCGTGAAGATCCAAGTTAGAACTGATCTTAAGCAACCCATGCTTGTCGTGAGGGGCGACTAACAGGATCGGGTGGTCAGTCTCACTGACTTGGTTGAAACATGTCATCGTATCCCAACTGCGTAGATCAACGCTCATTATGTTGATCACTGGATTGTCTGGTCCAGACTCGATTATTTACAGACCGCCGCTGTATGGATGTATTTAAAGAATGGATCTTTCGTTAAAGTAAATCGTGAGGAAAGTCAAGAATTCTAGAAAAGCAAAGAAGAAAGAATGAAAAGAAGAAGGAATATAGAAATCATTTGATCATTTACACGTGAATTAAGCTAAACGCAAGGGGATGGGGTCATTTTTACCCAATTTTTCTCTCTAATATGTCCTATAAATGGCAGGTGAAGCTAAATTCATCAAGTGTGACGACAACTTCATGCTGCTCATGACTGACACGAAATTGAGAAGAAAGACGGGCTCAAACAAACCAACAACAATGGCAACTGTGCGGCGACCGATTAATATGATGATTTCAACAAAGGAAAAGTAAGTAGAAAGCAGTTTATGCAAGTCCAGTGTTCCACGATATGGCCGAAATATTGCCGATGTGACTCATTCACTCAAACTCGTTAGAGCACCGTATGACAACAGCATGCACAGTATGTTATAATATCAGTTGTTTCGTCATCCGGATGCGTCGTTTAATCCCTGGAATTCTACCAAAATGGTTTGGACTGAAACGGGCAGAGCAGACAATATAAAACAACATAGGTTCCGATCTCTTAATTCAACTGAGAAGACAATATGTGAAATGCTGGATTTCCTCATTGATAAAATTTGAAGGTAAACCATTCATCAATAAGCATCCCCATTGGCAACAGCGGTGCTGCTTCATTGCGGGTCTATTTCTTTAAGCATATGTACCGGTGAAGGTCCGGGTTAGAATATTGATCTTCAGTAACCCATGCTTGTCGTAAGAGGCGACTAACGGGATCGAGTGGTCAGGCTCTCTGACTTGGTTGACACATGTCATCGGTTCCCTATTGCGCAGATCGACGCTCATGCTGTTGATCACTGGATTGTCTGGTCCAGACTCGATTATTTACAGACCGTATAGCTGGAATATTGCTGAGTGCGGCGTAAAATTGAACTCACTCACTCACTCACTCACTTAAAGCATATGATTCCGAATCTCTGCAAAATCGTTTGGTGTTTACATTTCACATTGGGGTACACTCCAGCATGCTCTTTGATCAAGATTTGTCATGTGACGTTTGTCCAGAAGTTGTTTGGTCAGCGTCACATCATTGAAGGTCACATTTGAGGTCACATTGTCAAAAATGATGCCCGACGCAATGTGCTGTTTAACTTGTACCACACGTTGGCGTGTTGGTACTTTCAGGTGAACAACTGACTAGCCTTTGCGTTTGGTGCCACCGGTGGTGCACCGTATCGCGAATACCCGGTATCATCTATTCACGTCATAAACGATTCATAAATATAGCGATTCATAAACACATGCTCCTTATAGCTAATATATCAGAAATTGTACAATCGACATTTAGCAGAGATTTCATATGGATATGGAAGTCACAGTCACACCAAAAGGACTTTCAAAGATTGAACTCCATGCCACTAAACTCTCTGGCACTCACATATGGTAAAGGTTAAATGATGCACAGGGCCCCCCACCCCCCTGAAAACATTCCCTGAGGAGCATTTCCCCAAACCTTTGGACTTCATGGTGTATGTGCACCCTCTTCTCCAAAATCTTGGATCCGCCCCTGATGCATGTTCCTAATACTTTCCTATTTGGATTCATCAGATGTGTCTACTGGACATCAGTGAACGTGGCGTCTCCTCGCAGGCCATTTCTATCGAAGATCACGTATGAGGGCAAGCCTAAGATCCCCAATAAAAGTTATATTTCTGACCTCAAGTACATCAACGCAGAAGGTAAGATCAAATGTTTTGACTCTACCCAGTGTGCGTTTCGGCGTTTACGTTTATACCACAATGAGCTTAGTAGGGCAGCATTTTTATTTTCTGTGTTTTTCATCGCCAGGTCGACCCTTCTAATTTTATTGCCGACGCCCCCAAAAACATTCTTTTCATTCCTTCCAACACCGCCGACTCAAACCTAAAACGTACCGCCTCGTCATATCAAATGTTAATTAATCAATTCCATTAATAATTCCCTACAACAAGTCCAAAGAACGCGAGAAATTGTAATAAGAATTACAATAAATGAGAACCAAGAACATTATTCAGATAATTTTGTCTTTATTAATTATATTTTCTGTTTTCCCTACCGACCGACCCATGTTCAGAATTTGGTGGCTACGCGAAACATATAAAAAAGTAATGCCCTTAGCTGAACCATTCGGTAACGCATAACATCGACTTATTTAAATACTAAATTGAATTGAATTGAACAAATATTACTGACATTGCGCAAAAAACATTTGTGAAATTCTTAAACGATGTAATATTTACATCCATCTTAGAGTTTTGTCAACACCAGGGGGCGCTACATACTAGATGTGAATGACATCCAGCACTGTTACCAATAATCCTGAAAAAGTACTGAATATGACGAGTAGTTATAGATTGAGCAGAATGGACGTTATTAGAGATTTCAGCCAATTTTGCGGCCATCTTGATTTGTCTGCCACCACTGCCGAGTTTGATCCATATTCAGAAATGTTTGGAATTATTCGATGTCCCAAATTTGCACCCAAACCGCCCCACTATATCATGATAATGAAGTCAAATCTTATCAAATAAAGAAGTAAATACTACTTGCTTTACAAAGAACACATTTAATGATTAACATAAAAATCAGCGACATTGATCAAAACATTAATTCAGCACCAGCCCTACCCAGTCGTATATAATCAAATCAGAACTTTGCAAGCGGGTGTGTTTCAATTTGATGGAATCTTTATTTCCAAAAGAATTCTAGTTCTGATTAGCGCCTTGAGCATGCCTGTACCTGTTGCCTGGATATGTTCGCTATATAAATATCCTATAATAATAAATAATAAACGTATCAATTAATCAATCAATTGTAATATATTTATAAAGTTACAAATCACTTTTACAATGGAACTGTGAATGTGAACATGCGTACTAGGGCTGCAACGATTCACCCAGATTCGATTCGATTTTCGATATTAGACCCTCGATTCGATCGATTTTCGATTCGATTCTTCTTACAAGTAAAAACATCAGAGTTCAAGTGAGTCGGCTTTTCAGCGTGAAATCCATCGTCAACTTGGCGATGTCTACCAACAACAATTTTCATTGGATAATTCGCCCGGCGTCAACAAATCACGTTTCGCCTTATTTCAGCGCTCGAAACTGCGCGAGTTGGAGTTAAAATTACTTTCTCGCTGTGTGGAAATAACTTAAAAAGATATTCAAATATCGAATCGAAATAGTGATAATGGTTATCGAAAATCGAAACTAAGGTGTCAGATTCGATTTTCGACGAATAGAACTGAATCGTTGCAGCCCTAAGTGTACAGACCAAAACATTCCTCAACTGTTTAACTTCTTATCCATTTTTATAAAAGCGAAAACAGCAACACGTAAATGTATATGTGAGCACTACTCAGTAGAAAGCTACCTGTATCGGCAGTTGTCGACAAAGGTACTCGAGGCCTAACGGTGATTTCGCGGATATAACAGTTTTCTTGGATGGTGAATTACAGTATGAACTGTCAGTGTAAAGGGAAAGAAATGATGGTATAAATTACACCGAGAAGTCTCATTAAATCACTGGCAACTTTCCAAACATCATCAGAGGGTAGCATCTAGACACAACATGAGGGTAGCCTCATGGTTAAAGCGTTCGCTCGTCACGAGTTCGATTACCAACATGGGTACACTGTGTGAAGACATCATGAGGGTAGCCTCATGGTTAAATGGTTAAAGAGTTCGCTCATGGTCACAGGTTCGATTCCCAACATGGGTACACTGTGTGAAGACATCATGAGGGTAGATTCCCCATAATGGTGTGAGGACAAAGCGTTAAAGCGTTCGCTCGTCACGGGTTCGATTCCCAACATGGGTACACTGTATGAGGACATCATGAGGGTAGCAGCATCCCAACATGGGTACACATGTGCGAAGACATCATGAGGGTAGCCTCATGGTTAAAGCGGCTTCGCGGGTTCGTCACAGTTACACTGTGTGATTTCCAACATGGGTCGTGGCGGGTTTGATTGTGGGTAAGACATCATGAGGGTAGCCTCATGGTTAAAGCGTTTGCTCGTCACGGGTTCGATTCCCAACATGGGTACACTGTATGAAGACACCATGAGGGTAGCCTAACTTAAAGCGTTCGCTCGTGACGGGCTCGGTACCCAACATGAGTACACTGTGAGAAGCCCAATTATGGTGTTCCCTGCCGTGATATTAATGGCATATAGGTTAAAGAGGCGTAAAACCCAACTCACTAACTAACTCTTGACATCATGAACAGCATGAACCATTATATTCTATTTCAAATCAAAATATCCATTTGCTATCATATAAATCAATTAAACGTGCTGTTAAAACGAACTCGCAGGGTCCACTGAGATTGGTTCGTTACAACCGCAGTTCGTTATACGCATTTCCATCAGAATATATGCAAGTAGTCGAAGAAAAAAAATGTTCGTTACATCAACCAGTTCACTACAAGCGTGTTCGTTGTAGACGTAGTACTTTGTTTTCCTACTGATTTGTGTAAAGTAATGATTTTCCATGGTATGTCTAGCAGTTTAACAACACGACTGTTCATTTTAGGTACACTTGCATATTCATGTGCTCCAGCACCAAACTATCGAGCCGTGAAGCCATCGACGCCTTGCCCTTTCAAGTTGAAACAGATCACGGCTTCATGTTCTGATTTTGCCGAGTACAGAGACAGACTGTACATATTGACACTGTCACGGTAAGGCGATTAGTATACAGAGACAGACTGTACATATTGACACTGTCACGGTAAGGCCATTAGTATACAGAGACAGACTGTACTTATTGACACTGTCACGGTAAGGCGATTAGTATACAGAGACAGACTGTACATATGGACATTGTCACGATAAGGCGATTAGTATACAGAGACAGACTGTACATATTGACACTGTCACGATAAGGCCATTAGTATACAGAGACAGACTGTACATGTTGACACTGTCACGGTAAAGCGATTAGTATACAGAGACAGACTGTACATATTGACATTGTTACGATAAGGCGATTAGTATACAGAGACAGACTGTACATATTGACACTGTCACGGTAAGGCCATTAGTATACAGAGACAGACTGTACATATTGACACTGTCACGATAAGGCGATTAGTATACAGAGACAGACTGTACATATTGACACTGTCACGATAAGGCGATTAGTATACAGAGACAGACTGTACATGTTGACACTGTCACGGTAAGGCGATTAGTATTATTGGCTTACTGGTGAAGATCAGGGGTAGAACTGATCTTCAGCAACCCATGCTTGTCGTAAGACGCGACTAACGGGATCGGGTGGTCAGGCTCGAATGATTTGACTTGAAAGATGCATGTCATCGTATCCTAACTGATCAGTGTTCATAATGTTAACCACTCGGTTGTCTGGTCCACACATTTGAGAATTCAAAGACTCCCGTTATACCGCTGGAAATTGGGTATGAATGGCGTTAGCTGGGGACGAGTGAGTGAGTTTTGTTTTACGCTGCACAGCAATATTCCAGGTATGTGGCGGCGGTCTGTAAATAGTCGAGTCTTGATTACACAATCCACTGATCAACAGCATGAGCATCGATCTACGCAATTGGGATACGGTGACATGTGTCAACCAAGTCAGCGAGCCTGAACACCCGATCCCGTTAATCGCCTCTTAATACAAGCATTGGTTACTGAAGATCAATTCTAACCCGGATCTTCACGGGTCAGCTGGGGACGAAGATGGATGATTTGAACCACTTTGAGGTAATGTTCTTGCAGTTAAATGTTGAATATAAAGTTAACAGTATTTTTCAGTATTATCCAAGAATAGGTAAACCGGTGCTCTTAAATTAAGGTTAAATTAAGGTTTTTGCACGTCACCTGCCATTAGTATGGTGTCCAACTTAGCTATTATGCCAAGGTCTCAGTTGTTAACCTTGAATCTCATAGGTGAGTGAGTGTGTTAGTTTTAACACTGATATTCTAGTCTTTACTGTCTTTTGTCGACAGGTTTTTTATAATTTAATTGTGTTTATCGTGTATTCATAACTTGTGTTAGTCACGATATGGTTGAAATATTGCCGATATGACTGTAAATCTTAACTCACTCACTCCATTGCATCACTGGACCACATCCGTGGTGTAGTGGTTAGAGCGTTCGCCCGGAGAGCGCAAGGTCGCGGGTTCGATCCCCGGCAGCGTCATACCAAAATTCTTTAAAATATGGTACTTATTGGTCCCTGCCTGGCGCTCGGCATTAATGGGCAGAACAAGGACTGGTCGGCTCGGAGTCAGTATAATGTGTCTGATTGGGGTATTCATGCTTAACTGCGGCCGGGGATCGAACCCGTGACCTTCTGCTCTCCGGGCTGACGCTCTAATCACTACACCACGGATGCGGTCTCATTGGTGTTAACCTTGGACCTCGGAACACATGGGTAAGTGATTGTGTCAGTTATAACACCTCTTCTAACGATATTTCCATTACATCGCGACATTGCCCACCTATGGTGGTATTCAGGGCGACTTTATAGTTGTGGCTGGAAGACTTATATTTCTGTTGTAGTGGAATATATATAATGACCCCTAAACACTTCACAAGACAAGAACTGCCATATAAACACAGAATTACACGTGGCGAGATACAAGTAAGTTGAAACAATGAAGAACAATCAACAACTACAGCCATGAAAAGCATTGTCTTCTATCTTAATGTTTTTAGCAACTCTCTCTCTCTCTCTCTCTCTCTCTCTCTCTCTCTCTCTCTCTCTCTCTCTCTCTCTCTCTCTCTCTCATCCAATGCAACCCGTTTTACAGCCATGAAAAGCATTGTCTTCTATCTTAATGTTTCTCTCATCCAATGCAACCCGTTTTCATGAAAAGACCATTGTTCTATCTTATGTTTTTAGGTCTTGTCTCTCATCCCGTTTTGCCATGATAAAGCTGTAATATAAGCGAGTGAGCATACCTGAAAGTTATTGGCAGTGTCATCTACACTACTAATGTCTTCAACATGATTCATGTTTAGTAATAAAACCCATTTACTTAACCGCGGGGTCAGGGTTAGAATTGATCTTCAGTAACCCATGCTTGTGGTAAGAGACGACTTACGGGATTGGGTGGTCAGACTCGCTGACTTGGTTGACACATGTCATCGTATTCAAATTACGTACATCGATGCTCATGATGTTTATCACTGGATTGTCAGTGATCGATTATTTACAGACCGCCACCATATAGCTGGAATATTGCTGCGTCCGTCAAAGAACCAATGAACTAAGTCTAACATGTTCCTATATATTTACCGAATAGTATCTCTGCTGTCGTATTTTGTAGGTTGTAGCTGCTAACATGTTCCTATATATTTACCGAATAGTATCTCTGCTGTCGTATTTTGTAGGTTGTAGCTGCTAACATGTTCCTATATATTTACCGAATAGTATCTCTGCTGTCGTATTTTGTAGGTTGTAGCTGCTAACATGTTCCTATATATTTACCGAATAGTATCTCTGCTGTCGTATTTTGTAGGTTGTAGCTGCTAACATGTTCCTATATATTTACCGAATAGCATCTCTGCTGTCGTATTTTGTAGGTTGTAGCTGCTAACATGTTCCTATATATTTACCGAATAGTATCTCTGCTGTCGTATTTTGTAGGTTGTAGCTGCTAACATGTTCCTATATATTTACCGAATAGTATCTCTGCTGTCGTATTTTGTAGGTTGTAGCTGCTAACATGTTCCTATATATTTACCGAATAGTATCTCTGCTGTCGTATTTTGTAGGTTGTAGCTGCTAACATGTTCCTATATATTTACCGAATAGTATCTAACTGCTGTCGTATTTTGTAGGTTGTAGCTGCTAACATGTTCCTATATATTTACCGAATAGTATCTCCTGCTGTCGTATTTTGTAGGTTGTAGCTGCTAACATGTTCCTATATATTTACCGAATAGTATCTTGCTGTCGTATTTTGTAGGTTGTAGCTGCTAACATGTTCCTATATATTTACCGAATAGTATCTCTGCTGTCGTATTTTGTAGGTTGTAGCTGCTAACATGTTCCTATATATTTACCGAATAGTATCTCCTGCTATCGTATTTTGTAGGTTGTCTAACATGTTCCTATATATATTTCGTAGTTGTAGCCTTGTACCGAATAGTATTTTGTAGGTTGTAGCTGCTAACATGTTCCTATATATTTACCGAATAGTATCTCTGCTGTCGTATTTTGTAGGTTGTAGCTGCTAACATGTTCCTATATATTTACCGAATAGTATCTCTGCTGTCGTATTTTGTAGGTTGTAGCTGCTAACATGTTCCTATATATTTACCGAATAGTATCTCTGCTGTCGTATTTTGTAGGTTGTAGCTGCTAACATGTTCCTATATATTTACCGAATAGTATCTCTGCTGTCGTATTTTGTAGGTTGTAGCTGCTAACATGTTCCTATATATTTACCGAATAGTATCTCTGCTGTCGTATTTTGTAGGTTGTAGCTGCTAACATGTTCCTATATATTTACCGAATAGTATCTCTGCTGTCGTATTTTGTAGGTTGTAGCTGCTAACATGTTCCTATATATTTACCGAATAGTATCTCTGCTGTCGTATTTTGTAGGTTGTAGCTGCTAACATGTTCCTATATATTTACCGAATAGTATCTCTGCTGTCGTATTTTGTAGGTTGTAGCTGCTAACATGTTCCTATATATTTACCGAATAGTATCTCTGCTGTCGTATTTTGTAGGTTGTAGCTGCTAACATGTTCCTATATATTTACCGAATAGTATCTCTGCTGTCGTATTTTGTAGGTTGTAGCTGCTAACATGTTCCTATATATTTACCGAATAGTATCTCTGCTGTCGTATTTTGTAGGTTGTAGCTGCTAACATGTTCCTATATATTTACCGAATAGTATCTCTGCTGTCGTATTTTGTAGGTTGTAGCTGCTAACATGTTCCTATATATTTACCGAATAGTATCTCTGCTGTCGTATTTTGTAGGTTGTAGCTGCTAACATGTTCCTATATATTTACCGAATAGTATCTCTGCTGTCGTATTTTGTAGGTTGTAGCTGCTAACATGTTCCTATATATTTACCGAATAGTATCTCTGCTGTCGTATTTTTGTAGGTTGTAGCTGCTAACATGTTCCTATATATTTACCGAATAGTATCTCTGCTGTCGTATTTTGTAGGTTGTAGCTGCTAACATGTTCCTATATATTTACCGAATAGTATCTCTGCTGTCGTATTTTGTAGGTTGTAGCTGCTAACATGTTCCTATATATTTACCGAATAGTATCTCTGCTGTCGTATTTTGTAGGTTGTAGCTGCTAACATGTTCCTATATATTTACCGAATAGTATCTCTGCTGTCGTATTTTGTAGGTTGTAGCTGCTAACATGTTCCTATATATTTACCGAATAGTATCTCTGCTGTCGTATTTTGTAGGTTGTAGCTGCTAACATGTTCCTATATATTTACCGAATAGTATCTCTGCTGTCGTATTTTGTAGGTTGTAGCTGCTAACATGTTCCTATATATTTACCGAATAGTATCTCTGCTGTCGTATTTTGTAGGTTGTAGCTGCTAACATGTTCCTATATATTTACCGAATAGTATCTCTGCTGTCGTATTTTGTAGGTTGTAGCTGCTAACATGTTCCCCTATATATTTACCGAATAGTATCTCTGCTGTCGTATTTTGTAGGTTGTAGCTGCTAACATGTTCCTATATATTTACCGAATAGTATCTCTGCTGTCGTATTTTGTAGGTTGTAGCTGCTAACATGTTCCTATATATTTACCGAATAGTATCTCTGCTGTCGTATTTTGTAGGTTGTAGCTGCTAACATGTTCCTATATATTTACCGAATAGTATCTCTGCTGTCGTATTTTGTAGGTTGTAGCTGCTAACATGTTCCTATATATTTACCGAATAGTATCTCTGCTGTCGTATTTTGTAGGTTGTAGCTGCTAACATGTTCCTATATATTTACCGAATAGTATCTCTGCTGTCGTATTTTGTAGGTTGTAGCTGCTAACATGTTCCTATATATTTACCGAATAGTATCTCTGCTGTCGTATTTTGTAGGTTGTAGCTGCTAACATGTTCCTATATATTTACCGAATAGTATCTCTGCTGTCGTATTTTGTAGGTTGTAGCTGCTAACATGTTCCTATATATTTACCGAATAGTATCTCTGCTGTCGTATTTTGTAGGTTGTAGCTGCTAACATGTTCCTATATATTTACCGAATAGTATCTCTGCTGTCGTATTTTGTAGGTTGTAGCATGCTAACATGTTCCTATATATTTACCGAATAGTATCTCTGCTGTCGTATTTTGTAGGTTGTAGCTGCTAACATGTTCCTATATATTTACCGAATAGTATCTCTGCTGTCGTATTTTGTAGGTTGTAGCTGCTAACATGTTCCTATATATTTACCGAATAGTATCTCTGCTGTCGTATTTTGTAGGTTGTAGCTGCTAACATGTTCCTATATATTTACCGAATAGTATCTCTGCTGTCGTATTTTGTAGGTTGTAGCTGCTAACATGTTCCTATATATTTACCGAATAGTATCTCTGCTGTCGTATTTTGTAGGTTGTAGCTGCTAACATGTTCCTATATATTTACCGAATAGTATCTCTGCTGTCGTATTTTGTAGGTTGTAGCTGCTAACATGTTCCTATATATTTACCGAATAGTATCTCTGCTGTCGTATTTTGTAGGTTGTAGCTGCTAACATGTTCCTATATATTTACCGAATAGTATCTCTGCTGTCGTATTTTGTAGGTTGTAGCTGCTAACATGTTCCTATATATTTACCGAATAGTATCTCTGCTGTCGTATTTTGTAGGTTGTAGCTGCTAACATGTTCCTATATATTTACCGAATAGTATCTCTGCTGTCGTATTTTGTAGGTTGTAGCTGCTAACATGTTCCTATATATTTACCGAATAGTATCTCTGCTGTCGTATTTTGTAGGTTGTAGCTGCTAACATGTTCCTATATATTTACCGAATAGTATCTCTGCTGTCGTATTTTGTAGGTTGTAGCTGCTAACATGTTCCTATATATTTACCGAATAGTATCTCTGCTGTCGTATTTTGTAGGTTGTAGCTGCTAACATGTTCCTATATATTTACCGAATAGTATCTCTGCTGTCGAATATTTTGTAGGTTGTAGTTGTGCTAACATGTTCCTATATATTTACCGAATAGTATCTCTGCTGTCGTATTTTGTAGGTTGTAGCTGCTAACATGTTCCTATATATTTACCGAATAGTATCTCTGCTGTCGTATTTTGTAGGTTGTAGCTGCTAACATGTTCCTATATATTTACCGAATAGTATCTCTGCTGTCGTATTTTGTAGGTTGTAGCTGCTAACATGTTCCTATATATTTACCGAATAGTATCTCTGCTGTCGTATTTTGTAGGTTGTAGCTGCTAACATGTTCCTATATATTTACCGAATAGTATCTCTGCTGTCGTATTTTGTAGGTTGTAGCTGCTAACATGTTCCTATATATTTACCGAATAGTATCTCTGCTGTCGTATTTTGTAGGTTGTAGCTGCTAACATGTTCCTATATATTTACCGAATAGTATCTCTGCTGTCGTATTTTGTAGGTTGTAGCTGCTAACATGTTCCTATATATTTACCGAATAGTATCTCTGCTGTCGTATTTTGTAGGTTGTAGCTGCTAACATGTTCCTATATATTTACCGAATAGTATCTCTGCTGTCGTATTTTGTAGGTTGTAGCTGCTAACATGTTCCTATATATTTACCGAATAGTATCTCTGCTGTCGTATTTTGTAGGTTGTAGCTGCTAACATGTTCCTATATATTTACCGAATAGTATCTCTGCTGTCGTATTTTGTAGGTTGTAGCTGCTAACATGTTCCTATATATTTACCGAATAGTATCTCTGCTGTCGTATTTTGTAGGTTGTAGCTGCTAACATGTTCCTATATATTTACCGAATAGTATCTCTGCTGTCGTATTTTGTAGGTTGTAGCTGCTAACATGTTCCTATATATTTACCGAATAGTATCTCTGCTGTCGTATTTTGTAGGTTGTAGCTGCTAACATGTTCATATATATTTACCTAATAGTATCTCTGCTGTCGTATTTGGTAGGTTGTAGCTGCTAAGGATATACGGAATACTCCACAAAAACAACGCAGCTCTAAAAAAGGTGAGTTAAACATCATTTTCTAATATGCTTACCTGATAGCAGTGACATGTAGGCTGTAATTCTTGTTTTTTAGGCAAGATCTCTATATTTGGTGCCAGGATTGTGTATTGATCGAGATTTTATGAAAATAACTGTAGTGTTTATTTTTGGTCGATTCAGATCTACAAGAAAAGCATTGGTGCTTTGATTATTCTGGACTTGAAGTTTGATTATTCTTCACATCATTTCTCAACTGGTTTACACAATTCCTTGATTCCATTATTAACCATTATCGGCTGTTGTGAATGTATTAATTGGAGACTACAGAACAAGCAAACAGAAACAAATGCAATTGTGTGCTATAGATCCGACAGTTCGAAACGTCTGTGATTGGCTCCCAAATTTGTTTTTGGCATTCCAGAAAGGTTCATAATGTACATATACAGTGTGTTCTCGTAGATAAAGGCATCTAAAGTGACATAACAATTAGCATGCAAGATCGAAAACGTAACATAGCAGTGGTTTTGTAAGACGAACCAGCTTAAGTTCTTTTCAAGTTCACACAGCCGCAAGGATTGTAATAAAGAACTACCTTTTCCAATATACGAGTTGGAACTGTTATTCCGTGTATGTTAGTGCTAACCTTAACATTTCAGGAAAGGAGAAAACTGTTGCTAAAAAGGGTCCTTCCTTGTTGGTCATGGCAGCTGAAAACAAAGCTGTTTACGAGTTCCAGCTGCCAAAACAAAGCAGCGCCATCCAGATCAGTTTTCCGAAGAAGAACAAACTTGTTGCTGTCGAATTTTGCCCATTTCATAATACGCTGAAATGGGTCGGCAAAAAAAGTGTGTTTTCATCATATCTGGCGGTTAAGGCTCCGAAAAGGTTAAGGGAGGTGTCCTGGCGACGAGGTATATATTTTAAGCAGTTGTTCTGTAGGATGTCGTTTTAGATGCTTGAATTAGTCGTCACAGCTTACCAATTCCACAGACACACGTTTGTGGCATTATCGGAATCGTGGTATGGAGATTCTTTTCATAACGTAAATTTATTTCTTTTATTTCTTTTTTTATTTATTTTAATGGCGCCAATATCCAGCTCAGCTGCTCAAAGGCGCTTTGATTTTCCCCAGAGCATTGGATGTCAAACTCACATCGTATTATCCATCTCAACTCCCTGGGGATCATACATCTCTTGCAGACATTAGGCGAACCGAGTTTATGTGGCTTTTCCATAAATTTTTTTGTAACACCTATTTGACAACAGTGAGCACGCACCCCAACCCACCAATATATATGTGGAAGCCATGTTATTTCTTAATGACCTCTCGAATGTCGCAAATGCATACGTCTGTATCAGTTGCACGTTTTAGCACGTTAGGGCCGTGAAGATCTCGGTTACAATTGACCTTCAGCAACCCATGCTTATCATAAGAGGCGACTAAAGGGATCGGGTGGTCAGGTTCGCTGACTTGGTTCACACATGTCATTGTATCCCAATTGCGTAGTTAGATGCTCATGCTGTTGATCAGTGGATTGTCTGATCCATGCCCGATTATTTACAGACCGCCACTATATCGCTGTGTTAAACAAGAAACAAGGAAACAAACGTTAACCTGTTTCAACGAATGTAAAACTGTAAAATGTTAAACAGTTCCAGAATTAAACAATTGGCATACTGTTCATTGTAATTATCGTATGATTCAAGTTCTATTCTTGGTGCCGCTGTCCACCCTACTAGCATCTGCTGACTTGGTTCCTGCCGACTTGGTTACGCCTCTTTTAGCAATATTCCAGCAATATCACGGCGTACACACATTGTACTGATGTGGGGAATCGAACCTGGGTCTTCAGCGTGACGAGCGGACGCTTTAACCATTAGGCTACCCCACCGCCAACGGCGTTAAGGAACAACCAAACAAACACTCAAGAACCGAAGTGTGACAAGTTTTTTTTAATTGATTTATTTTTAAAATTTTTAAATGTGACATTTTAATTCCCCCAATTGTCAATGTGACCAAATTCTTGCGTTTCGTTTAAGGCAAGCTCGTCACTGTAAAGTATGACAAGAAAGCAAAGCTGATTTTCTACGTGACAACAAATGGCATAAACAGGATGAAATGGAAGAGTTCTGAGAAACCTCGGATCATTGCGAACAGAATCAAGCCAATGCATGTGGAACTTGACGAAGATAAAAGGTACGTTTTATAACCAATCTGATTTTGATCCATAACCTGGTCTGCTGTCCATCAAAGGATTTAACCATAAAGTGAGTGAGTTTATGGCACTTTTAGCAATGTTCCAGCAATATCACGACGGGGACACCACAAAATGGGCTTTATACATTATACCCATGTGGGAATCGAACCCGGGTTTTCGCGAACGCTATGGCCACTATATAGCTAGCACCGAACGCTTTAGCCTACTAGGCTACCCCACCGCCCCAGTCATCGAAAGATGTCAAATATATATATATTATCCCAAAAAAGAAACGCATAGGCATTTTGTATTTTAAAGTCCATTAATTACCTATTGAGTTCAAACAATCGTCAAAATATGTAACAAAAGTGTTCAGAACATGATTTTACACAATTTTACAAGTGAAACATCGACATGACCTGAAAATGTTGATATCTTACAAGGATTAAAAAGGAACCGCCACAACGCAACAGAAGTCACCTTCCAGTTGAAATTGTGCAGCAAAGAGCATGCACTGTCTGGCTATAAATATCCAGATTACTTTCGGAAATCGTCATTCGTTTTGAAGGGGTTTCAAGGTCAAATCACTACGCCATGTCTTGACGCTGCGACACGGAACATCGCCATTGAAAGAATCTTCTGTTGCCAGGCGTCTGAATGTTAGTCTGAGCACGATATCACGGCTTGCAGCTCGTTACAACCAAACAGGTTTAACAAATGACCGTCCCCGTACAAGCAGACCTCGAGTCACCACTTCAGCCCAAGATCGGTACTTCTGGTTACTACATTTGCGTGATCGTCCTGCCTGCTGTGAGAGCACAGCAGCCAGGGTGCCTGGACTTCGGAGGATATCCGGTCAAACTGTACGGAACAGGTTAAGAGTGATTGGACTGAGAGCCAGGAGACCCGACGTCAGGACCGTCGCCATCGCGCTCAACGTCTCCGTCAACTAAAATTATCCACTTGGTTGTATAGACATTTCCTTTTTCTAAACTGATGTAAAAATTCATGTACTAAACTCAGTGATTGAAATAATTTTTCAACTCAACCTGACAGCCGGGCTGGTGGCCCATAAATGTTGCCTGCCCAACTTGAAAGTTGCCTGCCCACTTTTTTAATTTACATTTTTGCAATAACTGACAAAAACAAACACATATCATTCATAAATCAAATTTGTATTGATTAGGCAACATATTATGAGTGAGTGAGTTCATTTTTATTCCACACTCAGCAATATTCCAACTATATGGAGGCGGTCTGTAAATAATCGAGCCTGGAAAGCAACTTATTATGAACAATAACTTAATGAACCATTAAATATTTACAACCTGTGCACTGTGTGCTTATACAACTTTGAGCTAGATATCAATGTCACAGTCAGAGTAGTCACTCGAGACAACAGATTCTTCAGAATCATAACAACTATCATCAGAACTGTCAGAGTCCTCTACTGTTGCCTTGAGAGCTGGATCTTGCAGTTCTGTTTCATTCTCAACATAAACAGTATCATTGTCATCTTTAGCTGTGAGAGTGGTGAGTTTTCTTTCTAGGTGTCGTGTTCTGCGAGGTTTTACTCGCAACCAATGATGGATGGCCTGAGTTGCATCGTAATCTTCCACCTCTTCAGAATTTAGTTGGACTGTCAAGAGATTTGACACTGTGGAGCTGCTCAGTTTGTTTCTGATTTCCGTTTTGATAATTTTTAGCTGAGAAAATCCACGTTCACATTCTGCTGTGGAGCCAGGTAAAGTCAACAGAAGGTCAATCATGTGCAGACAATTCTTGTGTGTCTCTCCATAGGTTTCCCACACAACATTCCAGGACAGTTCTGAAGGCTTGTGACTGAAAATAACGATATCACATTTTATAACTGAATGAAGGTTATCATTTTACTTTAGGCAGACTATATTCAAAACCTTACTAACATAAACATTTCTTCTTTACTTTCTTTAGTAATTCAACATAGCTGATGTTTATTTCCCATGTTAGTTACAAGCATCCATACTTGACAGTTCCCTTTTGAACATACCTAAACTGTAGATATGAAATGCAATGTACATCACCAAGTGTATATAAGCCTTTGCATTCATAGAGTGAGTGATAACCCTGAATGATACTTTCCACAGCATGCATCTTGTATTTGTCTATAGAGACTATAAAACACAAGTGCACTGTAATTGCTGATGTCTATACAATAAGAAGAAGATAAATCATGGCCTGCAATTGTTTTTCTTTACCTATTGTAGATCTTAGTTTTTAGACTCATCCACTCCTGGTCAATCAGATCAAGCTCAATGTCAGTACGGTCGGTGAGGAACTCTCTGTAGTGGTCTGTGATGGCTGTAAGTTTGTCTGCTCCAAACTCTTTGAAAAAAAGATCACATTTGCAAAAAATAAATGCCATATGGAGCATTTGTTGTTTCATGATTGCAACTGACATGTTTCATGAATTGTATTATGAAATCATCATCTGTTAACATATTAATGACGTAAAAAATGCCTCACATACTAGAATGCCTCTCAAAAGTTCATCCATGACATAAATACTCAATAAATTAGGAGTTTTTGCATAATATACAACACACCTGAATCAAATGTATCTGGCCATGACTTCAAATCTGCAAGGGAGGATGCAGAAAGTAGAGAATCAGTTATGTCGGAGAAACGACTTGACATGGATATGATGACTTCATTGAGCACCTTTTTCAGAGTGGACGATGAAACAGCCTCCAGACAGTGACTGGCCATGGAAAGTGTTCTTATTCTCTACTGCACGTAGATGAAATCCAGGTCTAAAATTAAACACAGTGCAAACTGTTAATAATGTAATATGCAAAATCAAAACATAGATGAATTTGCAATATTAAAAATAAAACAAAACTTTCTCAACAAAATGACTTACTTTTCTTTCATCTGTTCCAGAGTAGCAATAGTAGCCTTTAACTGTTCGTGGCACTCATGGATGGTCACATCCTTTCGTTGTAGTTCTGCTGATAGTTTGCTCAATGTGTTCAGGACGTCATGAAGAAATGAGCATACACTATAAGTGATCTCTGTGTTAGGAGCTTGAAGAGGACTTTGCTTTGATCTGAGCAGAACTGTCTGCACACCACTGCCAGGCCCTGCTGTCTGTAACAAGATTAACATGAACACTGAAATTAGTAACATTGGAACTTGATAATTTATAGCAGTAACTCAATATTGTGCAAGATGGTTTTAAACAGGTGAGCTGCTTGTTTAGTTTTGAATTTTAGTTTTTTTCGTTTAGTCAGTGCCGAACCGGCAAAGAAAAGTTTGATATTTTATTAATATCTTTAAAAGATGCCAGAGAAGTTTGATGTTTCACAAATATCATTACTTATGTTACAGAAATATTACCTGGCCAGTATGGTGAACAAAAGCTTTATAGCCTTTCCACAACTGCTGCAGAGCTGTGACAGTATGCCCAACCCATCTGGTGCCCCCAATCCTCGTAGGCATCACTGGTGCAACACCAAGTGATTCAAAAGATCCCTTTAGCATTGATCTGAATCAAAATTTTTATCATTAATAAAACACATAATAAGTTTGACAAATTCAAACAACAGTAAGCTCAACATCTAATTCTTTTATAACTGTCAAACACTGACTGTCACTGACAAGCAGAAAATTTAGAAAGAACATTGCCAAACTTATGCTCAAAGAAGCCATTATAATCTGATTGTATGATATTTTTAAACAGTACTAAATTGATTGAACTCAATACTGAAGCAAAACTAAAAATAAACAAACCTTCAACCTTGAACTTGCAAGTAGCGCTAATGAAATTATGAAGTTTCATGGCTGTACAATTTACTGAAATTAAACAAAATAAAATTAGGTGTACAAATTATAAATTACAAAAACAATTATAAAAAGCAAAAAGACAATAAAATTATGTACTTCATGAAACAGAGAGTTTACAAAACTAAAAAATTACATAGTCAAATTAAAAATTTATGAATAAAATAAGGGTAAATTAAACTAACAATGAATGTGAAGAACTGAAGCCTTAATTCTTAACTGTCATTACAGTTTTAAAAATGTGTATGCTAACTGCCAAGTCCTTCCAGATTTTAATACCTTTCAGTTTGTTGGGTAAAATTAAACACCATGTTTTTAGTTATTTACAAGAGCAATTGAAACATTTAATTATAATAATCATTTTCACAAATTTGAATTAGCTTAAGCGGTATCTTATCTTTTAATAACAAAAAGAAAGGATTGACATTAAAAAGTTAACTTACCTTTGGAGATAACCTTTGTAGAAAGAGTGAGAAGATGAAGCATTTTCATAACGTCTGCATACTGTTTTGATGTTTTGAAAGCTGCCTTGAAGCACAATTCCAATCTGTGGGCCATGCAGTGAATCATGACAATGGCAGAAGAAATGTTTTTTTCTGAAGATGGACGATGACACCATTCTTTTTCCCAGTGTTAACAGATGCACCATCACAACCAAAAGGCAATCAGCCTATTCTTGACTGGAATATCTGTGAAAGTGTTCATTGCTTTGAGCAATGCTTGATAAATGCCAGAAGAATCTGCTCTTTTGACATGGATTAACTTGACGAAAAATACAAAGATTTTTTTCCTCTGATAGCACATCTGAGGTAGACAATTTCATTTTCTTGTGTGCTAACATCTGTGGAGCCGTCACTCAATATTGAAAAAGAAATTGGCATCTTTAATCTGTTGTTCAATTTTTCAAATTCTCAGTTTCTGCAATAGCTTGTGTAAACGAAGCAGCAGATTTATCTGATGCATATGCTTTACCAGTTCAATTCCTTTTCTGGCATCAAGTTTTCGTTGCCAAACGTAATCCATAAATGGTCTTGAATTTTTAGCTAGGGCATGACAGTTGCTAAACAGTGTATTCAGGGTTTTGAAAGCTTTTTGCATTCAGTTTTTCCATCGATTGCTCCGCTGGAGATTCCCGAAAGGTCTCATTTCCTTCGCTTTGTGAAATTCCACGGCCCTAGTATGACCAAATGACAGATGATAGGTTTTAAAGCATCGTGTTTCAAATTGAGACAACCAAGCACAAAAGGTCCACGTTTATATCTATCATAAGAGGAAGGAATCCTTGTTTTGCGACAGCGGGCCGTAACACGATCTGCATACTTTACAAAACAGAGATTGTTGGTCGGTTATCAACCAGGGAAATTCACGCTCCACTTACTCTGGTATTTACGTGTTCGTTGGGTTGTTTCTTACTCCTTACTCTTTTCTTTCTTCTCAATATCCTTTTCTTCTTGTGTTTTGGTATGAAAAATCTTTACAATTAGTCAAAACTGTGAATATATTTTTGACTGCGACATCGTGGTCTCCCTCACGCCGCCATTTTGTAACCAATACAAACGAGTAAGTAACGCTCTCTCTTTGATTGGTTCTTTTTTTAACCAATATTGCCTACTGATATCCAATCATAGCGTAGCTTACTAAACCAGCCAGTTTTAGTGTCCTATTACTATCTTCACAGTTCACTGGCAGAAGAGTTGTCCATGTATACTCGTGGCTTCCATTCATCTTTCTTAAATCTAAATATGACATGACAGTTAAAATGGAATGATCGTCCTGAGTGCGAACTGAAAAATGTCAACCATAAAAAATTCCAGCCAGACCATCGGGCTGGTGGAGAGAATTTCCAGGCAGCCCGACTCAACGTTTACCGGCCACGGGCAGTCGGGCAGGCCGTTATTTCGATCACTGACTAAACTCCATTTGTGGACGAGTTGTACATGTTTGTAAATACAACATTTGCGCAACAGATTTCTGGGTTATGCGTTTCTTTTTTGGAATAGTATACTTGGTCGTTTGTCAACTAATTGCCGATACTACCCCACACAGCTAAGTTAACCTGGTAGGTTTCGTGCCGTATGATTCTCTGGGGGCGGTGGGGTAGCCTAGTGGTTAAAGCGATCGCTTGTCACGCCGAAGACTGACTGAATGACTGAGTTTGTTTTTTTACGCCGCTTTTTAGCAATATTCTAGCAACATCACGGCGGGGACGCAGAAATGGGCTTCGCACATTGTACCCATGTGTGGGGATTCGAACCCGGGTCTTCGGCGTGACGAGGCAAAGCTTTAACCATAGGCTACTCCCACCGCCCCGTCACGCCGAAGACCCGGGTTCCATTCCCAAAATGGGTACAAGGTGTGAAGTCCATAATGTACATCTATTAGATGAATGCCCATTTAAATTACATCTAGCTGGATGAACGCCCTGGCAAATATACGACTGTTAGATGAACTACCTGATAAATGTACATCTATTAGATGATGATAAATGCCCATTTAAATGTACATCTAGTGGATGAACGCCCTGGCAAATATACGACTGTTAGATGAACTACACTGATAAATATACATCTATCAGATGAATGCCCATTTAAATGTACATCTAGTGGATGAACGCCCTGGCAAATATACGACTGTTAGATGAACTACCTGATAAATGTACATCTATTAGATGAATGCCCATTTAAATGTACATCTAGTGGATGAACGCCCTGGCAAATATACGACTGTTAGATGAACTACCTGATGATAAATGTACATCTATTAGATGAATGCCCATTTAAACATCTATTAGATGAATGCCCTAAAGTTGGATGAACGCCCTGGCAAATATACGACTGTTAGATGAACTACCTGATAAATATACATCTATTAGATGAATGCCCATTTAAATGTACATCTAGTGGATGAACGCCCTGGCAAATATACGACTGTTAGATGAACTACCTGATAAATATACATCTATTAGATGAATGCCCATTTAAATGTACATCTAGTGGATGAACGCCCTGGCAAATATACGACTGTTAGATGAACTACCTGATAAATATACATCTATTAGATGAATGCCCATTTAAATGTACATCTAGTGGATGAACGCCCTGGCAAATATACGACTGTTAGATGAACTACCTGATAAATATACATCTATTAGATGAATGCCCATTTAAATGTACATCTAGTGGATGAACGCCCTGGCAAATATACGACTGTTAGATGAACTACCTGATAAATATACATCTATTAGATGAATGCCCATTTAAATGTACATCTAGTGGATGAACGCCCTGGCAAATATACGACTGTTAGATGAACTACCTGATAAATGTACATCTATTAGATGAATGCCCATTTAAATGTACATCTAGTGGATGAACGCCCTGGCAAATATACGACTGTTAGATGAACTACCTGATAAATATACATCTATCAGATGAATGCCCATTTAAATGTACATCTAGTGGATGAACGCCCTGGCAAATATACGACTGTTAGATGAACTACCTGATAAATGTACATCTATTAGATGAATGCCCATTTAAATGTACATCTAGTGGATGAACGCCCTGGCAAAATATACGACTGTTAGATGAACTACCTGATAAATGTACATCTATTAGATGAATGCCCATTTAAATGTACATCTAGTGGATGAACGCCCTGGCAAATATACGACTGTTAGATGAACTACCTGATAAATATACATCTATCAGATGAATGCCCATTTAAATGTACATCTAGTGGATGAACGCCCTGGCAAATATACGACTGTTAGATGAACTACCTGATAAATATACATCTATTAGATGAATGCCCATTTAAATGTACATCTAGTGGATGAACGCCCTGGCAAATATACGACTGTTAGATGAACTACCTGATAAATGTACATCTATTAGATGAATGCCCATTTAAATGTACATCTAGTGGATGAACGCCCTGGCAAATATACGACTGTTAGATGAACTACCTGATAAATATACATCTATTAGATGAATGCCCATTTAAATGTACATCTAGTGGATGAACGCCCTGGCAAATAACGGAAATATACGAACTGTTAAATGAACTACCTGATAAATGTACATCTATTAGATGAATGCCCATTTAAATGTACATCTAGTGGATGAACGCCCTGGCAAATATACGACTGTTAGATGAACTACCTGATAAATGTACATCTATTAGATGAATGCCCATTTAAATGTACAGCTAGTGGATGAACGCCCTAGCAAATATACGACTATTAGATGAACTACCTGATAAATATACATTTATTAGATGAATGCCCACTTTAAATGTACATCTAGTGGATGAACAAACATCAAATATACAAATTAGATGAACTACCTGATCCAATGTACATCTATTAGATGAACGCCGATGTAAATGTACATCTAGTAGATGAATGCAGATTGTAGGGACTACTTTCTACAATGTAAAAACAACATCGTTTAGATTTATGGCCTTGTTTACGGTAATGTCAGTGCTAGTGCAGAAAATAGGCTCGCTAAATACAAAGTTTAGATGAACTAACCATGATAACTCGCGTGATAACCTATATATCTTGTCGATGAACGTTCTGCTGATACACCCTCTGACATGATGTGAGTGAGTGAGTGAGTTTGGTTTTACACCTCTTAGAGCAATATTACAGCAATATCACAGCGGTGGACACCTGAATTGGGCTTCACACATTGTACCCATGTGGGGAATCGAACCCGGGTGTTCGGCGTGACGAGCGAATGCTTTAACAACTAGACTTGCCCACCGCCCTACTGACAAATAAGCGATCATGGATGAACTAGCGATACATACTTGACACTGGATACCCTGCCATCTATTAGATGAATGCCCATTTAAATGTACATCTAGTGGATGAGCTTGGCTACCTGAAAATAATATTGTGTCAGATGATCTATTCGATGAATGCCCATTTAAATGTACATCTAGTGGATGATATTGCAAATATAAGTTGTTAGATGAACATGATTATTCATTATTAGATGAATGCCCATACATCTAGTGGATGAACGCCCTGGCAAATATACGACTGTTAGATGAACTACCTGATAAATGTACATCTATTAGATGAATGCCCATTTAAATGTACATCTAGTGGATGAACGCCCTGGCAAATATACGACTGTTAGATGAACTACCTGATAAATGTACATCTATTAGATGAATGCCCATTTAAATGTACATCTAGTGGATGAACGCCCTGGCAAATATACGACTGTTAGATGAACTACCTGATAAATATACATCTATCAGATGAATGCCCATTGAAATGTACATCTAGTGGATGAACGCCCTGGCAAATAAACGACTGTTAGATGAACTACCTGATAAATGTACATCTATTAGATGAATGCCCATTTAAATGTACATCTAGTGGATGAACGCCCTGGCAAATATACGACTGTTAGATGAACTACCTGATAAATGTACATCTATTAGATGAATGCCCATTGAAATGTATAGCTAGTTTATGAACGCCCATTTAAATCTATGGCCAGTAGATGAAACTCCTATTAAATGTACATTTAGTGAATGAACGCCCTGATAGATGTACTTATCATACAATGAATAGCGTTGTCGGCAGGATAAAGCCAACGGATATTTTCGGCATCCATTGGGGTCATATGCGGATAACGATGTAAATTAGAGAAATCATATGCAGATTGTAGGGACTACTTTCACAATGTAAAACAACATCGTTTCCGGATTTATGGCCTTGTTTACGGTAATGTCAGTGCTTTGATCCAAGAAAATAGGCTCGCTAAATACAAAGTTTATTCCTAGTGCAGGATATTAACCATCCCAAAACACACTCGCGTGATAACCTATATATCTTGTCGATGAACGTTCTGCTGATACACCCTCTGACATATGTGAGTGAGTGAGTGAGTTTGGTTTTACACCTCTTAGAGCAATATTACAGCAATATCACAGCGGTGGACACCTGAATTGGGCTTCACACATTGTACCCATGTGGGGAATCGAACCCGGGTGTTCGGCGTGACGAGCGAACGCTTTAACAACTAGACTTGCCCACCGCCCCTACTGACCAAATAAGCGATCATACTTGACACTAGGACTAGCAGATAGAGCTTGGCAAAATAATATTGGTCAAGTTATGTATACATGCTTATTCGTTCTTAACATTTAGTGGATGATATTGGTCAAGTTATGTATACATGCTTATTCGTTCTTAACATCTAGTGGATAAACGCCTTGGCAAATATACGACTGTTAAATGAACTACCTGATAAATATACATCTATTAGATGAATGCCCATTTAAATGTACATCTAGTGGATGAACGCCCTGGCAAATATACGACTGTTAAATGAACTACCTGATAAATGTACATCTATAAGATGAATGCCCATTGAAATGTACATCTAGTGGATGACCGCCCTGGTAAATAGATGTTTGCATAAGCTACATACAATTTGCTGTCGGCAATCTTGGTTGATACTACATGACTACGTTACTACTGAATCGAGATGTTCTTAATTCCAATGTGTTTACTTCATCCTGATGACACGATAATAAAACAAGCAGCTAGTCATATAATGAGTGATCATCAAATATTATTCTATGTACCTATTTAAAGTTGATTTCACATTAATTGATTTTTGCTTTTGTCGTATTGAATTTTGGGGGATTTTTTTGGTTTTTTATTTTATATTTGTTGAACGGGTGCTTGAAGAGACCTAGTCTAAATATTACCGCCCCTCTGACATATGTAAATAATGAAGATAAACGCCCTGGTTCTATTGGTACATGTAAGTTCTGGTAATTCACGCCCTGGCAAATATTGCCAAATGGAAAAATGAACATTATTCTTATTGGAAGTGGTAAATATGCCTCCGATAGATGTAGGAGTGGGCGCTTCATACAATACAACAAAGTATGTACTGTGACGTAACAACAAGAATCATAGCTTTGCGTCATTTAGTATGACGTACCAAGGAGGAGGGAACCACATACCTCCCGCTCTGTGTAGACCTCTGTCTAACAACTATTCAGTGTAGATATGGTAAGGGGCATTAATAGCTGCAAATATGATGGACATTATCATTCTAGATTAATCCTGACAACTACTTCTCCTATTTATTTGGGGACATCCCCGTCCGGCATAACCGGTTTCATTCTATTTAATGTTTTGTTACATATGCTATATTTGGGATTACACTTTCTCAGTAAAGTACAGATTCTAGAACTTTTGTTGAGTTGAGTCCCAATTCGGGATTCGAACCCACACCCTCAGACAGGCACCTAATCGCCAGCTCACAAAGTCAGCCGCCTAACCCGCTCAGCCACCGCTGCTACATTTGACCACTTTCAAAATGGCACTTTGTATTCATGTTTTCGGTTGTTTTTTAGAGAAATATATCTATTACTGTGGGCCTACACCTCGAGCGATGCATCACGAGAAAACAATGAAAGTCATGGACCAGAAAGAGAAATGCTTTCATATCATCCGTCACAGGGCTGTCGTGTATTATGTCACACATTCATCGTAAGTGTTAAAGAACTTGTTCAGTGGAATATTAGTTAAAGAACTTGTTCAGTGGAATGTTTGTTAAAGAACTTATTCAGTGGAATGTTTGTTGAAGAACTTGTTCAGTAGAATGTTTGTTAATGAACTTGTTCAGTGGGCAGGTTGTTAAAAAACGTGTTCAATGGGCAGGTTGTTAAAAAACGTGTTCAGTGGAATGTTTGTTAAAGAAGGTACTCAGTGGAATGTTTGTTAAATAACGTGTTCAGTGGAATGTTTGTTAAAAAGAAGATGTTTGTTACTCAGTGGAATGTTTGTTAAATAACGTGTTCAGTGGAATGTTTGTTAAAGAAAGTACTCAGTGGAATGTTTGTAAAGGAGCTTGTTCAGTGGAATGTTTGTTAAAGAACATGTTCAATGGAATGTTTGTTAAAGAACTTGTTCAGTGGAATGTTTGTTAAAGAACGTGTTCAATGGAATGTTTGTTAAAGAACTTATTCCGCGGAGGGTTTGTTAAACAAACCATTCAGTGGAATGTTTATTAAAGAATTTGTTTAGTGGAGGGTTCGCCGAGCCCCGTTGTAGAGAATGTATCATAAAACTGATAATGCAATCGATGTGAAAAATCAATATAATAAACTTATCACAACAATCGAATAATCATGAAAAATAGTTCACGAAGCAGGCACCACGTTCGATCTTCACACATTTTTTCAATGTCTGCTTGCTCTATATACTGCTGACGAACTTTCTGTATCACTATGGGATAGGGATTTTCCGATATGGATGATTATGAATGTATTGCTGGTAATATGGCTGCAAAGTATTTGCCAAAATCACTTAATCAAATTTCTGATACAGGGTTACTTCATTGCGAGAACGTATGGGTAAGAGAGTGAGTTTAGTCTAACGGCATTTCTAACAGTACTCTAGGTATGTCATGGCGTGCCCTCTTTATATAGGCAGTGTACGAACTAAGCCAAAACAACAGCCAGACATCAGGGCTAGTAACTTCCAAATGTTACCAGTCCAAAATGGATTTAACCAGACCTGACAATCCAAAGAAAAATATCTCACGTTTTTGTTGCAATGAATAATGAGCCTGAGACATGTATTTACGGTCTATTCACAACAGTCATTGTCAGAGAAATCCGTCTCCGAGTTTTATGCCGCACTCTTTAGTCTTTAGTTTCGGGCCGCACTCAGCAATATTCCAGCTAAATAATCGAGTCTGGGCCAGACAATCGAGTGATCAACAGCATTAGCATCGTTCTACACAATTGGGAGGACGATGACATGTGTCAACCAAGTCAGCGAGCCTGACCACCCAATCCCGTTAGTCGCCTCTTACGACAAGCATGGGTTACTGAAGATCAATTCTAACCCGGATTTTCACGGGTATAGTCAGAGTCGAAGGGATGGAACATGTTATCTATTTTTTAACTAGACTAGCTGGCTAGCTATAAATTTAGACTGTCCGTCAGATATCTAGCCCGTCTCGGGCGGTCGGACGGGCCTTATTTCATACACTGATGTAGGATATACATTAAACATTTCAAACGTTTTCTACGAACACCATAATGGTGCTGGCAAACCTAGTAACATAATCGAGGAGAACCTCAGTTCGAAACCACGATCAGAGCTTCCTGGCGTAACAAAGGCACGCAATTCTGTTCAGCAAAATATGACTTTAACATCAATTATCATAAGAACGACATCATATGAGCAGAGGATCATAACCCCAGTTTCTTTCGTGTCGCATTTATCAAATTTTCAGAATAAAAAGTATATTCCATGTTCGTCACAGGTTCGCGTAATACAAATTATGTTCAAACTGTGAATGAATGAGTGAATGAACTGTAAAATGATGGTTACGATACGAAGCCACAGAGCTTATAACATCAATATACTTTCTGAACATTTCGCTTTCTAAGTAATGCATATTTATGCCACCTAAGATAAGACCATTATTCATGATCAATGTTTATTAGCTTTTACTTTTCAGTAAAGTGATAGTTTTGAATATGAACACTAACCAAAGAGAATCGTGGTCACTACCTCGGGACATCACCACAGGTCATCTTCACGTGAGTACACGTTAAATATTGAATATTCTTAAAATTATATAATTTTAAGAAATGTCACTGCTTCCAGAAAGGACGGTAGGGTAGCCTAGTGGTTAAAGCGTTCGCTTGTCACACCGAAAACCCGGGTTCGATTCTGAAAGGTATTGGCAGTTTCAGCTATACTACTAATGTCTTGAACATGATTCATGTTTAGTAATAAAACCCATTTACTTAACCGCAGGGTCAGGGTTAGAATTGATCTTCAGCAACCCATGCTTGTCGTAAGAGACGACTAACGGGATCGGGTGGTCAGACTCGCTGATTTGGTTGACACGTGTCATCGTATCCCAATAGCGTAGATCGATGCTCATGATGTTGATCAATGGACTGTCTGGTCCAGACTCGATAATTTACAGACCGCCATCATATAGCTTGACGAGTACTGAGTGCGGCGTGAAACAAAAATAGTCATTAAAATATGACTCTTTTTTATTACACATGATCGTGACTTGTATTGCTCGCTTTCATAATATTCATCCCAACCCAGACTCCCACGTGTATATCTGTACGATGTCCAAATATACCGACTGACTGGCAAATTGCAATTCATTAATAGGGGAGACAAAACCCTTTCCATCATCCATAAGAAATCTTAGTCAGTTTCCGTCTATACTAGGAAATGAACATGTGTTTTTGCTGAGTGTTTAATGTCCCTAAACTCCAATTTACTTTCATGCATGTCAGATAGTGATGTTTAAAGCTATGGCCAAATCACAAACCATATTACCTTCATGTCTGATAGTGATGTTTAAAGCTATGGCCAAAACACCAAGCAATTTACCTTCATGTCAGATAGTGATGCTTAAAGCTATGGCCAAATCACCAACCAATATACTTACATGTCAGATAGTGATGCTTAAAGCTATGGCCAAATCACCAACCAATATACCTACATGTCTGATAGTGATGCTTAAAGCTATGGCCAAAACACCAACCAATATACCTACATGTCTGATAGTGATGCTTAAAGCTATGGCCAAAACACCAACCAATTTACCTTCATGTCAGATAGTGATGCTTAAAGCTATGGCCAAACCACCAACCAATATACTTACATGTCTGATAGTGATGCTTAAAGCTATGGTCAAATCACCAACCAATATACTTACATGTCTGATAGTGATGCTTAAAGCTATGGCCAAAACACCAACCAATTTACCTTCATGTCAGATTAAGTGATGCTTAAAGCTATGGCCAAAAACACCAACCAATATACCTTCATGTCTGATAGTGATGCTTAAAGCTATGGCCAAATCACCAACCGACTTACCTACAGGTCAGATAGTGATGCTTAAAGCTATGGCCAAATCACCAACCGATATACTTACATGTCTGATAGTGATGTTTAAAGCTATGGCCAAAACACCAACCAATTTACCTTCATGTCTGATAGTGATGTTTAAAGCTATGGCCAAAACACCAACCAATTTACCTTCATGTCTGATAGTGATGCTTAAAGCTATGGTCAAAACACCAACCAATTTACCTTCATGTCTGATAGTGATGTTTAAAGCTATGGCCAAAACACCAACCAATTCTACCTTCATGTCTGATAGTGATGCTTAAAGCTATGGCAAAAACACCAACCAATATACTTTACATGTCTGATAGTGATGCTTAAAATATATGGCCAAAACACCATCCAATTTTACTTTCATGTCTGATAGTGATGCTTAAAGCTATGGCCAAATCACCAACCAATTCTACCTTCATAATCAGATAGTGATGCTTAAAGCTATGGCCAAAACACCAACCAAATATACCTTTCATGTCAGGATAGTGATGCTTAAAGCTATGGCCAAAAACACCAACCAATTTACCTACATGTCTGATAGTGATGCTTAAAGCTATGGCCAAAACACCAACCAATTTACCTTCATATCAGATAGTGATGCCTTAAAGCTATGGCCAAAGAAACACCAACCAATTTACTTCATGTCTGATAGTGATGTTTAAAACTATGGCATAAACACCATCCAATTTACCTTCATGTCTGATAGTGATGCTTAAAGCTATGGCCAAAACACCAACCAATTTACCTTCATGTCAGATAGTGATGCTTAAAGCTATGGCCAAATCACTTACCAATATACTTACATGTCTGATAGTGATGCTTAAAGCTATGGACAAAAACACCAACCAATTTACCTTCATGTCTGATAGTGATGTTTTAAGCTATGGCCAAAACACCAACCAATTTACCTTCATGTCTGATAGTGATGCTTCAAAGCTATGGCCAAACACCAACCAATTTACCTTCATGTCTGATAGTGATGTTTAAAAGCTATGGCCAAAACACCAACCAATTCTACCTTCATGTCTGATAGTGATGCTTAAAGCTATGGCCAAAACACCAACCAATATATTCCTATACATGTCTGATAGTGATGCTTAAAGCTTATGGCCAAAACGCCAACCAATTTACCTTCATGTCAGATAGTGATGCTTAAAGCTATGGCCAAAACACCAACCAATATACCTTCATGTCAGATAGTGATGCTGAAGCTATGGCCAAAACACCAACCAATTTACCTACATGTCTGATAGTGATGCTTAAAGCTATGGGTAAATCACCAACCAATTTACCTTCATGTCTGATAGTGATGCTTAAAAGCTATGGCCAAATCAACAACCAATATACCTTCATGTCTGATGGTGATGCTTAAAGCTATGGCCAATCACCAACCAATATATTACATGTCTGATAGTGATGCTTTAAAGCTATGGCCAAATCACCAACCAATATACTTACATGTCTGATAGTGATGCTTAAAGCTATGGCCAAATCACCAACCAATTTACCTTCATGTCTGATAGTGATGTTTAAGCTAGGCCAAAACACCAACCACCTTACCTTCATGATACGATAGTGATTCTAAAAAGCCATGGCCAAATCACCAACCAATTTACCTTCATGTCTGATAGTGATGCTTAAAGCTATGGTGAAATCGCCAACCAATTTACCTTCATGTCTGATGGTGATGCTTAAAGCTATGGCCAAACCACCAACCAATTTGCACCTTACAGGTCGAATGGTGATGCTTAAAGCAATGGCCAAAACACCAACCAATATACCTTCATGTGTCTGATAGTGATGCTTAAAGTTGCGACCAAATCACCAACCAATATGCTCTTACATGTCTGATAGTGATGCTTAAAGCCATGGCCAAACCACCAACCAATCTCTACTCTACAGGTCAGATAGTGATGCTTAAAGCAATGGCCAAAACACCAACCAATATACCTTCATGTCAGATAGTGATGCTTAAAGCTATGGCCAAATCACCAACCAATTTACCCTCATGTCTGATAGTGATGCTTAAAGGTATGGTCAAATCACCAACCAATTTACTTTCATGTCAGATAGTGATGCTTAAAGCTATGGCCAAACCACCAACCAATTTACCTAAAGGTCAGATAGTGATGCTTAAAGCAATGGCAAAAACACCAACCAATTTACCTTCATGTCTGATAGTGATGCTTAAAGTTATGGCCAAAACACCAACCAATTTACCTTCATGTCTGATAGTGATGCTTTGAAGCTATGGGCTTCAAAACACCAACCAATTTACCTTCATGTCTGATAGTGATGCCTCAAAAGCAATTGCCAAAACGCCAACCAATTTGTACCTACATTTGTCTGATAGTGATGTTTAAAGCCATGGCCAAAACACCAACCAATTTACCTTCATGTCAGATGATAGTGATGCTTAAAGTTAGCGGCCAAAACACTGGCTAACATAATTTACATGTGAGACAGTGTCCCCAAGCTCCAAAATAGAAAGAACTTGTGAAATAAAATTGAAGGTACAATGACTATAAATTTGTATTTTTGAATATGTTGATTTATTTGCGTCTAGTAGCCCCTTTTTATTTCCCCCACCATTGCGCCAGAAGATCTCGCTCAAAGCTGGACCATGTTGCCTACTACGTGTTATGTCTATGGCGCACATTATCTCCGCCCTAGAACATCACATAAATGCACTGTTAGGAAAGTGTCAATGGATGTTGTGGGTCTGTTAAATGTCCGTATTACTTCCTATCGGAAAAAAACTGGGGCAAAACCTGGGCTCGATGTGGTTTGACATTGTCATCAAGCATTTGAAACTTCCAGCCTATAATATGTAACGACATTTCGTAAACATGTCTTCTGTCCGTCAGTTGTCCACCATAATAACACACTCAGTTCCAAATGTGTGATCCTCTAAACAATGACCCTCCCTCCTCCATACCGATCATATGCCATGCATTGTTGACCTGGTCCAACCAACTACCGCTAGCATCGCCGACAAAATGTTCTGTCTCATCTGAGAATCGGAGGCAAAACCTTCCTTGGTTTGTGTGTTTGCTTGACCTTCAGCCCGTGCCTGGCGATGGCGAGTTCATCATGAGCTTTGCTGCCTATGTTTTGATTACATCATTCACATGACGCCTTCTTTTCAGGGAGGTTGCATAGAACCGGTAGATGTTGAAAAATATCCTTTCAGATCTTGTACGGATATCTCTATTAATAACATGAAGAGATTTGAATCGTTTTCTCAATGTAATTAATAAAATGAGACGGTCTTGTGTAGGTGACGGTTTTAGGCCCTGCACTTCTTTGACTCACTGCAATCCCACCCATTTGATCTTCACATTGAGATAATGTCTCAGAGGCATTTTAAGCATGGAGTTAGTCCAACTGAATTAGTGTGCACGTGTAGTCTGTGTGCATGTGAGTGAGTGCATGGTTATATGCCGCTTTTACGCCGCTTTTAGCAATATTCCAGCAATATCACGGCGGGGACACCAGAAATGGGCTTCACACATTGTACCCATGTAGGGAATCGAACTCGGGTCTTCGGTGTGACGAGCAAACGCTAGGCTACCCTATCGTTCCTGCATGATGTGAAGTTTCAGTCGCTATAAAAGTGTTCAGATGTCACATGTCAACAATAGCCAATTGTAACTCGTTAATTTCCTTAATTTTTGGTCTGTAGAATATAAACTGACGATCCAAAGAAAGTTGCCACATGCTTTGGTGGACTCTAAAACGAACACTCAAGTTATGTTGATGTAAACAAATAATTATATTTCATTAATGTGCTATCAATCTTGCACAATATCGAGGTGATGTCGTTTGATACCAACTTGGAAAATCAACTGTGTAACAGTTAGTGAACCCTGTGACTGGGGACTTGAGATGACATCCATCAATACCTCGTGGGACTTCCTCTGGCAAAAGACTGCATGCTCCACAACGCTTTCTCATGGATGACGTCAGATGACGTAAGCCGGTATGCGTTGCCAAGTATCATTTAAGGCCTGAAGATTAGTTGGCTGGGGACGTCTCCCTCAGCTCTCTACAAAGATGATCCGATAGGTGTTCTGTGGGAGACTTGTTGTGGAGAACGTGAGGGGCCATGACAAGACGGCTACATTGACGTTAATGAGAAAGTTCTGAGTGATCCTTGCTGTGTTGGGACGTGCATTGTCTTATTGCACAAGTTTCCCCAGTGGTTGTTGCTGCAAGAATGGCATGGCAGGTCTCAGGACTTCGTCAATTTACCGTTGTGCATTCAGGTTGCCACGGATGACAGCCTGTTGGGTCTTCTGGTCATCACAAATCCCACCCACACCATGAGACCACCACCTCGTTGGGGATGGACGTTTTCGACACAAGTTGGGAGCCTATCTGTCGTTTCTACGGCGGTACACACGAACTCTCCCGTCTGCATGGACCATATTAAATCTACTCTCATCAGAGGGACAGAATACGTTGCCATTCTCGCCGCTGCCAACATCGTACACCTCGGGCCCACTGTAGTCTGGCGAAGCGTTGTTGGGCGATCAGCGCCATCCCGCGGAAGGGTCGGATAGGCCCTGATACCGACATGACGCAATCGTCTCCTCAGTGTGTGTCGGCTTACCCGGTCAACCAATGCCGTTGCTGCAGATTCCGTCACTGTCAGGAACCGATTGCGTAGATATCTATCTTGTCCGGGTGTTGTGACGCGTGGTCTACCACTCCGAGGTCTGTCACAGGTTCTGCCAGTCTGGTGCTACCGCGGGAACAACTTAGTGATGGTCTGACGTGAGCATCCAAAGGTTCTTTGGCGTCCCCGTCATGGCCATGCCAATGGCTCTCTCCCTCTCTTCTGGCCTTAAACGTGGCATCGCTCTGATGTTTTTGGTTGATGTGACAGTGTGTGTGACCATTTGGATTGAAATATATAGTGGTATCTGCATGGAATTCCATGGAAAAACGAAACACGTATTTTTGTTTTAGGGTCGCAGCACGTGCATTGACGGGTGCATGAGCTGGGTTGTTTTGCAAATTTGTGTTCGCATGCAGTGTTTCCATAAGTGACTAACATGTGTTCTAACCCGTTTGGGATTATTCGCAATTTTAAGGTGAGAACTTTCTTTTGATCGTCAGTTTATGTGGGCCTGTAAAGGTCCTTTCCTTATACATTTTATTTATATGTAATTTACAAAGAAAGACGATATTTGTACAACTTTACTGGACTTCTAAATGTACAGTTCGTTGGAGACAAAACGCAAAAGGCAAAAAGCAAACCGAAGGAGAGACATAAACCGACCACGAAGACGTCAAGAAAAAAGAAACCGAAACGAGACTCGTCCAGAAGATCCAAAGAGTCACGTTCCAGCTATAATTGGTTCCTAGCAGGTCGAGAGGGTCACGTCCCAACAACTATGATCGTTCTAGCACCTCGAGAGGTCACGTTCAACAGCTATGATGGTTCTAGCAGGTCGAGGGTCACGTCTCAACAACTATGATCGTTCTGGCAGCTCGAGAGGGTCACGTCAACAACTATGACCGTTCTAGCAGCTCGGAGGGTCACGTTCCAACAGCTATGATGGTTTCTAGCAGGTCGAGGGTCACGTCCCAACAACTATGATCGTTCTAGCTCGAGGGGTCGTCACGTTCCAGCAGCTATGATGGTTCCAGCAGATCGAGGAGGGTCACGTCCCTACAACTATGATCGTTCTAGCAGGTCGACAGGATCACGTTCCAACAACTATGATCGTTCTAGCAGTCGAGAGGGTCACGTCCCAACAACTATGATCGTTCTAGCAGTTCGAGAGGGTCACGTTCCCAGCAATTATGATCGTTCTAGCAGCTCGAGAGGATCACGTTCCAGTAGCTATGATCGTTACCTAGCAGTTCCAGAGCGTCACGTCCCAGCAGCTACGATGATTATATGTGTCCACATGGTCAAAATGCCGCAACTCAGGTATGTTACCACAATGCGTGTCCATATGAGAAATCGCTTTATATGTATATTGTTGCAAGTGAACCCTTTATCCAATTCGCCATCTTGTTACCTAAACAGATTTTGTATTTCATAGACAATTTGACAAGTAAACGCGTGTATGTGTGTATGTGTCTGTATGTTACTCATCGAATAAGGGAACACATGAAAATTGCAAGCGTTCCTTTATTCTTTACAGATTTCTTCACCAGGTATGTATTAATGGTGAAATTCTGGAAATGAATAAAGGAACACTTGTACTTTCATGTGTTCCCCTATCACGCTTCTAATGAGTATATATAGAAATGAAGTCGTAGCATCTATTTTATGAGAATTTAATGCATTCTAAATATAATCATACAAGGGAAACTGCAGATCGCGGATTTGTTTCGGATATATTATGGAAGTATGTGAATAGACATTGGCAGCCACTGAAGATTATAAGATCAGAGTAAAAATCCCCAAATTACGCAGTTCAAGGATGTTTACCACTTTGTGGAACTACTGACTGACTGACTGAGTTTAGTTTTACGCCGCTTTTAGCAATATTCCAGCAACATCACGGCAGGGGAACCAGAAATGGGCTTCACACATTGTACCCATGTGGGGATTCGAACCCGGGTCTTCGGCGTGACGAGCCAACGCTTTAACCATTAGGCTACTGCACCGCCCCTTTGTGGAACTAACAAGCACATCCTGGTGGTGACTTGCAGTCAAGCCGAATCTGACAGACCAAACTGAAAACTACAGGATCCCGGATCACCTTAGCGAGGCAACCTCGACAACAAACTGTGGCGTATTAGACGACCCAGACCCAGTTGCATCCCTGACGATTTTACATGTATCATAAGATTCACTGGGCAAATTATGATTAAATTTGCTCCATGTTGTTTTGTTTACCAGAGCATCTGTTGGTGATGGACCCAAAACAACAGATTGGTGTGGAAGATTAATCTGTTAGACTTCAATCTCAAGGACGAAATACGCCTACCCGGAGACGATCTGATATGGGACATTGAATATTCTGAGTCAGAGTGGAAATTGCTGTGGATACGTTCATTTCAGATCATAAAACACCTCTAAAGACAACTCCGGAAGTCAGACATGTCCAAAACGTCGTGGGTGAAAAGTGGTAAGGAGCATGTGGTGGAAAAAGTATAACTTGCAGACTCCGTAAGGGTTATAAGTTCGAGATCTGGTATTTTTACGGCATTAAAAGATGAGCAATGTTTCAGTCCCTATTGAATCGCTGAAGATGAAAGCTATTGGAGATAAGCAAAATTTCAGCCCTATTGAAATGCTGAAATAAAGCTATCGGAGATGAGCAATGATTCAGCCCTATTGCATTTACTATGCTGAAATGAAAGCTATTGGAGATGAGCAATGTTTCCAGCCCCTATTGAATATCTGAAGAATGAAGCTATCGGAGATGAGCAATATTTCAATCCCTACTGAATTACTAAAATAAAGCTATTGAAGATGAGCAATGTTTCAGTCCCTACTGAATTACTAAACTAGGTATTGGAGATTTGCAATGTTTCAGTCCCACTGAATTACTAAAAATAGAGCTATTGGAGATGATCAATGTTTCAATCCCTACTGAATTACTAAAACAAAGCTATCGGAGATGAGCAATATTTCAGCCCCTATTGAATTACTAAAATAAAGCTATCGGAGATGAGCAAAGTTTCAGCCCCTACTGAATTACTAAAATGAAAGCTATCGGAGATGAGCAATGTTTCAGCCCCTATTGAATTGCTGAAATGAAAGGTATCGGAGATGAGCAATGTTTCAATCCCTACTGAATTACTAAAATAAAGCTATTGAAGATGAGCAATGTTTCAGTCCCTACTGAATTACTAAACTATAGGTATTGGAGATTTTGCAATGTTTCAGTCCTATTGAATTACTAAAATAAAGCTATGGGGAGATGAGGCAATGTTTCAGCCCTATTAAAATTACTAAAATAAAAGCTATTGGAGATGAGCAATGTTTCAGTCCCTATTAGTTAACTCAAGTGAAAGCTATCGGAGATGAGCAATGTTTCAGTCCCACTGAATTGAATTAAATAAAGCTATGGGAGGTGAGCAATAGTTTCAATCTCTATTGAATTACTAAAATAAAGCTATTGGAGATGAGCAATGTTTCAGTCCCTATTGAATTGGTAAAATAGAAAAGCTATCGGAGATGAGCAATGTTTCAGTCCCTATTGAATTACTGGATACGAAAGCTATCGAGGAGATGAGCAATGTTCAATCCCTACTGAATTACTAAAATAAAGCTATTGAAAGTGAGCAATGTTTCCAGTCCCTACTGATTACTAAACTATATAGGTATTGAGTTGCAATGTTTCAGTCCCTACTGAATTACTAAAATAGAGCTATTGGAGATGATCAATGTTTCAATCCTACTGAATTACTAAAACAAAGCTATCGGAGATGAGCAATGTTTGATCCCTATTGAATTACTAAAATGAAAGCTATCGGAGATGAGCAATGTTTCAGTCCCTACTGAGATTGCTGCAATGGAAGTTATCGGAGATGAGCAATATTTCAGCCTATTAGTGCGGG